>NC_134702.1:212089990-212705490 GCF_043290135.1 Rhipicephalus microplus
AGAGAATGGCATGTTCCAGGCCGTTGGGCTACTAACCGGGCGGCCTCCACCAGAACTGCCCGCAGTGCAACCTCTACCACACGGGGTGCAGCCTTTTGGCGGTGGCGATGCCCGTGTTGACTCTGCTCACAATGGTGGGTGGTGCTCGTGAGTGGCAGAGTTTGAGCTGGCCGTTGCTTAAAAATAGAAACAATCCTTGTATATTACCAACAGATGAATAGATCCAGCTCTTGATCACAAACCTGTTATTGTATTATTCCGTGTTAGCTTTGTACGTGCAACCAAGTTTTTATCATGTGTGTCAACCTTGGCACTTCCCCTATTTTTGTAGAGTTTCTTACCTGAGAATAGGTTTAATAAATACATGAACAAAACTATAATCACACTTTAGGATGCTCTAGCGAATGTCTGGATGCCAGTTTTGGCAGTGTGGGTTTTTAAGAGCATGTGCGGTCCACTGTCGAGCTCCAATTAACAATGCCACATGGCCGCAGCTCTCCATTTTCAGGAACTGCTGGACATGCTCTGTAGTTACTGATTATTGCATGTATTTTCTCAATGCATTTTGAGCCATTTCTACAAGAGTAAGTAAACTATTCATCTTCCTTTCATTCCATTCTGAAACCAAAAATGTCAGTCTAATGCTTAAATAATGCGGAAAGGCTGGCTAGTTGGTTTTGCTGCATACTGAAATTTTAGCAGACACACTCGAGGACACAGAAAACAGGTTCAGGAGGACCAGCGCTAGTCTTTGTGAACCTTTCGTCTGTGTTCTTGTGTGTGTTGGCTAAAGTTTCAGTACCATATCTAAAGCTTCTCCTTCTCTCACTTTTTTTTTTTTGGTGACTGGAATAGATAGAAGGAGTAGGCAAAGGTTTGGGACAGCAAATGCTTGACAGGCCCCTCACTTGGTTTGGATATTGCAAACAAAAAAGCTCAGTGTATAGATCACTTAGAAGCAATTTAGTTTCCGCATTCCGAGGGGCATGGGTGGCATGAAAACAATTGAATGTTGCTCTTCTTCGTTCCACAAGAATCACATTTAGGGAGACAGTGCAAGCTGGCAGGCACGTATCTACATCAGCTGCATCATTTAGAATAGTCCATGAAGTCACATACTCTCGGCCATGCCAGTAATGTCATTTGCATACGACTTCAGTGCATCATTTAAAGAAACAGTAAAGGATTTTGAAAAAAATAATGTTATGTAGCTTTGTTGCAGGACGTGTGCGAGCTTGAAAATCTGCTAAATGATTTGCTTAAACCATTGCACAGTAATCCTAGTTTTATATAAATGTGGAGCAAGAATCTTGGGTGGCATTGTGAAACTCATCAGCTCTAATTGGTTGAGCCTTTGTGACATTATTGCAGGTGGTGCCAAGGTATTTGGCTGCATACAGGAGCAGGCAATGGTTCATTGTAAATGTTTTTTTTTAATTTTTTGTTTTAAACAAGCGCATAGCTCTTTTTATAGTCCGCCGTGGCAGTCCGGCTTTCATTATACATCTGTAAATGATTGCACCAGTTGCCTATGCCTGGACGATGACTGGAGATACTGGTTGCACCTAAGATGCAGCACATGAAAGAATGGCCCGTCCCTCAGCGTCTGCCTGTGCTGAACACAAGATGAAAATACTTGTGTTCTTTGCTTATCTCCAATTCACTGTTGTCATAACTATCGCTGAGACTGGCCTCAATTGAGCCATTTTCATATCACCATATCTGAAGCAGTTGCTGCGACATGAACGCCTTAGATTCTAATTTTGCTTGATCTAAGCACATTTGATTGTGATCAAATGTCTTGGTTGCAATTATAGGCTGTCGTCTGCATCATGAGTGATTGTGGCATCATGTAGCAGTGACAATTCCTGCTCTTTATAGCAAAACACGACCAGTGTCGGGTTTAACAGAATCTATCTCGTGTGACATTGGCTCGATAAAACCATTTTTGCTGGTAATTGAGTTCAGCTGGGTTAAATATTTTCCATTTACAAAAAAACTGTTGCTCCTTCCTGGGTACAACAACCGAGTTTCTTGTCAGTGTGTTGATTTTAACACCCCGAAGCAATGCAGGCTGTTAGAGGCCATAGTAGAGGGCTATGGATGAGGGCTACTATCGGAAATTTTTTTAACATGCGCTGACATCGCACATTATACACGGGCTTCTATCATTTCAGTTCCATCGAAATGAGACTGCTGTGGCTGTGATATAATCTGTTTTTGTCAGGTCAGCAGCCAAGCAGTGGAACCACCGTGCCACCTCTTAGTTTCTAGTTGATTTATTTCGTTTGGCACAACGATACATGCAACAGTCAAATATTGCAGCCAATTGAATCCCAGAGGGAGGAAACTATAACGAAAATCAGTGCCTGTGTGATGGTATACAATGGGGAAACCATTCGATAGCGATTCAAAGTGAGTGTTTTGTGGAAGCAAACGTAAATGTCTCAAAGTGAGTGTTTTGTGGAAGCAAGTGTATAATGTCTTGTTTGGACGTAACAATAACCAGTATTTTAACAAATAAATGTTGTCCAATAATCATTTACACTGTTCAGGTTTGGGGACCCAATGAGCTAATGCACCACGAACCACTTGGACTGCGCAGCTGTGTTCGCGATCATGTCACAACTGCATATGATATTGCATCTGAAGGCTGTGCATAATTTTGGCATGCCGAGTTCACTTCAACTCGTTCGTCGAGAGAAGTGGTAGCAATTTCTATCTGACTTCGCAGAACTGAGTGTAAATTGTAGGCCATGTGCTGTGCCATGCTGTTTGGCCCACGTGTTCTCAGAAGCCTGGACTACCTATCGGCATTGTTCTCTGATGATGCTCGAGAAGTGTTTCAGGGCCCCTTTAAAGCAAGCAGCATACGTTCAGTATTCAGTTTGTTTTACATTTTACTCATTGATAAATCAGCTTGGTATGAAACCAAAAGCCTTGTTACAAGAAGCCTGGAGCCATGGGAAGAGTTTAGTTGGACATTAATGTGTCCTATGGCACAACTTGGGAAAAAAAGATTTGAAGCTCGCAGCTAAGGTGGGCATGCCTCGCTTTATGTACAGTGTTCTCCTTTTGCATGAACTGCCCTTGTGTGCCATTATCTTGCACTGATAGCACTGTAGGCTTTCTGGAACACACTTGTGAGTGCTGTAACTGCAACAAAACAGTTCGCTTCATTCCTCTTGTCTGGGAGTGTCAACTTTTGCCTGTTGTGAACATTTTGTTTCATTGTTGGCAGGATCTTGTGGTCGTGACTCTTATGCAAGCTACAACATACTGGGTACTGTTTACTCCTTTGCCTGATGGTCTTCTTTTTTTTTTTCCAGGTCATACTACGACAGCTGAAGCCACTGATTATGAGTTGCATGTCGTTCCAGCCAAGGAGCTCAAGCATGGAGATGATGTAAGGACCTTTTCTCTTACGTCTGCGTGCATCTGTGGCTATATCCTTGTTGCGCCCTTGCTGATAGGTACATGCTTGATGTCTGTCACCTGGTTGCAAGACATTTTTCTATCGACATTCAGAGATCAGGAACGAGAAAGGAAAGAACACGTGATCACTGAAGTGACAAGCAGCTGAAGCGAACTTGTTCAGAAATAACAGTGCCAAGGAAAGGTGGCGGTCAGATTGGTAAAATAGAGTGAAATACAGTTTAACCCCTTTATAAGAGACGAGCACCAAGGAGCAACGCATGTTTTTTATATGAAGTGTGTCTTATAAGCAAGGTAGTAAGGGGTGCAACAGCTGTGGCAGTTTGATACAATTCCCCATTTTATTGTACCAAGTTGCGCCAAAACCACGAAATTTGCTGAAATCGCGCCACGCTGCGCTAATTTCAGCGAGAAATGAGGTCCACATTGGCCACCTGTAGTTTACATCGTCAATCAATCCAGAGATCCAGGATCGCCGACCCTAACCCTAAACCAATCGACATGATAGAGTAACAATTCTGTGTGTCTATCGGTCTGCTGACCGCAGCGGATATAGCACAACTGCAAGACTGAATTGCGTTGCTGTAGCCAGCAACACTTCTCAGGAAATATGAATTTCCTCATCAGCAAACACGATTACCTCAAGTTAGGAATGAAAGCTGGAAGCGTATCACGCTGTTACTGTATGCAAACGAACTCTGCATGCTGCGAATGCTGGCATATCCAGCGACCTCGTTGGTTGCCACAGTAACGGCACATGGGATAAATATGCAGTGTTGTTGCCGTGTCAGCAGGTGCGTGCCGATGTTACTCTATCTAGTCAAACGCACCTTGAAAGCAAGCTGAGAAGTTGTGTCCTAAACATAACTCCATCGTGAGAAAAAAAGGGGGGTGGGGAGCTGTAGCGGTTCAAAAATTTCGTGGCCTTGTTCTAACCCATGCAGAACCCAATTGAGCCATCTTCGCTGCGGTGGCCTGCGGAAAATCATTTTAAGGATTGGAAGGGGCTGTATTAGCATTAGTCACAGGACACAACACAGTTTGGCAATTTACTCATGATTGTATATGCTACATAATTGTGAGTACTAGTATGATCGCTCTCGTCTAAAGAAGTTACGGGCAATCATTTGGAGCACTGTATAACATTTGTGCAGCCCTGAAAAATCAAACGAAACTGTGTGTGTGCGTGTGTGTTTTTTTTTTTTTCACAACACCTTAGGCCGCCAGCTTGGCAGATCCACATTCGGATTATCAGAGTCGGTAAAAGGATTTGATTGGCGTGGCAAATGCTAATGTAAATTTTATCATTGTTTGCTCAGTGGGGTGGTTTAGGGGATGTTGAATGGTTTGTACATATCTTTTTTCCAAGTGTAAGCCTTTTTTTTGATACTGCACCAAATGTAGTCACTTGTGATAAAGAAAGTTCGTGTTCTTCTGTGCAACCTGCTGCAAACTTGCATTTTACTTCTCCAAAAGAAACATTTTGCCGCTCCAAAAATTGTTCTGAATTCTATTTTGGCTGTTGCACCTCTGAAAGCACCATGTATTCATTTTCTTATGAATGCCCTATTTCAACGTAGGCACACTAGTGTGTCTTCTACCCAATTGTCTGTTACATCAGTGCCTTTTATAAAGGGGGCTCAGCTGTATTGCCGAAAAATATTGTTGCGTTCGAGAAACATAACACACCCATTTCTCTTGTGGTGCTGATGAAACGAGCAGCGTTCTTGTCATCGATGTTATTGTCCTACACTACAGCTTTCATGTCTCTAATTTATCTGTTGGTGACAGTAAACAGCCAGATTGCTATTCTTGCTTAACAGCATTGTAGCATTTTGACCTGGCAATGTAGATTCCAGCTGAGTACGTACGTATAAAATAACTCGAACCTTTCAAAGCTATTTTGGATAACGATTCAAGAATCTGAAAACTTTTTCCAAGAAACGTGTACAACTTGAATACCTTCTGAGTGTCAAATTCTGTACTGGCACAGCTTTGCTGACACCATCTAGATAACTCGCCTTGCTGGGGCTTTGTGATAGTTGTGCAGGTTAAATCTCAGTAACATTTGCTGGAATGTTAGTTTATGATGCACAATTCATAGGCATAACAGTTTAAATGTAACGATGCACGATGACAAGTGACAGTGCTGGCTTCAACTTACCCAATTTGTAAGCAAAGAAAACACATGGCAGTAGACGATCACAGAGCTGTGTGAGTGTTGCCCTAGTAAGCTCTATAGTCCGTTCGTCCTGTTTTTTGATACACAGTCTGACATGTGCACCTGCTTCTTCATTAAAGGGTCAGAAAGTAACCTCATGGTCTAGTTTGTCTGGTAAAGCAATAATCGTGCATGTGTATGATGGCATCATGCTGGCTCAAGAATTTAGCACATAAGTGTCGTAATAAGGAAGTTACAATGTATACAACAGTTTTGTCTGGTTTTGGTTTCTCTCTGGACCTTCCCACTCTTCTTGGCAGCGAAGAGGTGCAGGCATAGCTCTTTTTCGCTATGACGTGCACTTTTGTAACATAACATCATGTCAACGATTACATTATCAGCAAGGAGCCAACTACTGAGCAAGGCTTCCTTCACTAAGGTCTTATATCCTCTTGGCAAAAGGGCGCTAAATGAGCGGTCAAAACCAAGTTGCTACATTGCGAAGGTGCGGTTTTGTAATGCCTAGGACAGCCTGACAAAGTTGGTGATATTCAGAGTTGGCCATGAACAACTTCACGCGGCTTCTCGGACAAGTGCTAGGGAGGGGCCCCAGAATGGTTTTGGAAAATGGGAAAATGAAGCATCGCTACTGCTTTCTGCGCAAATTAGTTAGCTTATTTGGGAGATTTAGAAAAAAAAAAAAGTTGGAGCCATTTCAGTGGCCTGATGGGCAATAGCATTTTAACTGCCCATTCTTATTTGTGATTTTCATATATGCAGGTATACACCATGGTGCACTCACCGAGAGGCCTGTGCATCATCATCAACAATGTTGATTTTGGACGTTTCGCTGATCCGCGTGATGGGTCGGAGCACGATGTGCGTCGCATGAAGACCCTTTTCGAGGAATTCCACTTCAAGTGCATTGTGCGCTATGACCTGTCTGCATCTGTGAGTAGCCGTGTTCTTGCTTTAGTCTTCAGACCAAGACCGTGCGTTTGAAGTGATAGCTGGTCATATGACAAGACAGGAAGCCTGTCATGTGTACGTTATTGTACTTTCATAGATGTCGTTACTTTTTAATAAAAATCATGAAAAGCTTAGCTTTACATCGATTTCAATCAGTGGCTGTCAATTTCGCTCTTTCCCTGTATTCTCCCTTTCATAATGTACAAACTGTACCCGGATCCCACCAGAAAATAAATAAATGTGCCATGGTTTTTGTGGCGAAACAAATTGAAATGCGGTCATTTGGATCTTGCCTGTCAGTACTTTTGTTGCTACATCCAGATGGTGCTTCATGTCTTTCTGTGAGCATTTCACAACCTTCCACCATGCCAAAAGTCTGGCTTGTACTGCACAGTGTTTTAGGGTTAGCTTTGAGATGTGCAGTTGGACTAATGTTAGCATTTTATACTTTACTAAAGGCCTCTCCCATGTTGCCTCTTCCATGTTGAACTCTCCAAAGGCCTCTCCCATGTTGAACATGGGAGAGGCCTTTGTCCTGCAGTGGACGTAGTCAGGCTGATAATGATGATGACTTTACTAAAGATTTCTGGTAGCTTTTTATAGATTCAGCACGCTAGGCAGCATGTGCACTTTCCAAACTACGTAGGTACTCTCTATGGCTGCCTTGCTAATGTGCTTGTGACTGCTGTTTTCTTCACAATGGTTGCAGTGCCCAGCATTTCAATTTTTTCTCGACATAATGTGTGTGCACTGATAGTTCCTAAAGAACGTGTAAAAACAGTTCCTAAAAAACATGTGTGGATTTTGTTATATGCAGGTTTGGTACAAAAATTTGGAAAATAAATACGCAAATTAAACAAGAGGAGTACTGAAAGAGAGCTAACCCAAAACACTTATTTTATAGTAAAAAGACTGCGCTATTATTACGATAGCAATTACATGGACACTCTCGGCAGGTTTTTTTCGTTGCCGCCATATTTCGTAATGAGTCCAAATTGATAAGATGCCACCGTGCATGGTAACTTTCACGAGAGAGTAAAAGCGCGCGAGCGCTGCTGAAGCAGAAATCAAATCAGTCGGCCCATTCCTATCACCTGGAAAATGCATAAAATCTCCCACGTGTTAGAACTGCGGTCGAATGCTCAAACAGAGAGTAGACCACCCGTCTTGAACGAGCATGAAACAACACAGGGACGGGGGGGGGGGGGGTGTGGCGGAATCGATCGAGTAGATCGCTAGCACACTTGCTATCTCGGCAAGTATCAGTGCGGTTTCAACGCGAAGGGACTGTGTGAAAAGAGCACTTCTGCCTGGAGATGCCGTATTTGCTCTCACCAGAATTTTGTAGGAGTTCCGCGATATATGATCCAAAAAAGTTGGCTGCAGCCTTACTTCATATACCGTTACAATTTTTTGCTATCACGTTCATTGCGTTGCATTTAATGCACCGTCGCGTTGCCAGAACTAATCGAGTAATCACAAAAGCTACCAGCCTGCGAACTTGCTCTGCGGCGCAAGATGGAAGCGCGTGACGAGTCGACCTCTGAAAAGCCGTCGTCACCGTGGTCTCGGAGAGTTTCCATCAACGCCTCATCTGACATCCCCTCGGTGACGTCGACACAGTTGTCCGAAATTAAAAAAGGCCAGTTTCGCCGCAAGGGCGAAGCAATTAATGACTGCAATAGCAACAACTTTGAATATAACGCTAAGAATGGCAAGCAGATCGAAACGTGCAACGCGCTGCTCATACACAATTGACACACGAAAACAATTCGCTGGACGAGAGCAAACTAACATTGTTTACCGCTCAACACCTAATGCGCTGTTTAAACAAAATCGAGGCATGAAACGTAATCACAGGTACAGATATGAGTGTGAACTAACAAGTGCCTCAGTTGTTCTTTTGCTCTTTTGAAAAGCACACTCTGTTCGCAAATGGTGCCTGTACAGCGAGCGAAGTAATCTTTGTGCGCCCGGCAACTAAGCGCAGTCGTTCCGGTCAAAGTCGCAGGCGCTGCTTTTCCCACCGAAGGATAAGCGCGCGTGCACAGGCATTTAACCTCCCCACCCCCACCTTCTCTTCTATTCGCGGGGCAAAGTACTCGTGTGTGATTAGCGCGCATCATGACAAGCTGGGTGGGTTTTCTTTTTTTTTTGAGTTTTCATATTGGATACGTATCTGTAAGGTGAATGACGGCTGTGATGAGACGGCGATAAACTAGCCGAGACTCTCTGCATAGATGCTATTGCAATAAAAAAAAAAGCAAAGCTGAACGTCGTCAGGGGCCACACCATGCACGCTCAGTGAAGCTATCTATGCATGCGCCCACGGCGTCAAAATCGAAGAGCGAACGACTCGTACACAGACACGGATACCGCGGAAAACTATTCGGTAGAGTGCCCTCCATATGCAGCGTGGCAACACATATGTGACGCTAACTAAAGCGTGGCACTGGCAACGCACAAAAAGCGCAAAAGTAGTTTTCTTTCTTTTGTGGGGTGCAGGCCCGCCTGCCCGCCTCGCGCTCACACGCGCACAATAACGAGTGCTTGCTCTCACCTGGGGCGCCGTGTGCGCTGCGCCGCTTTGCCCTTTGTCAGAAGTGGGGCAGCCGCGGAAGATGCTTGCTCATAACAAAATGCGGAGCAAAATTTCTAGATTGTCCGTGGGGAAAATTTGTTATATCAAGGTTGTCTCCCGCTGTTACTTTGTTACATAGAGGTGGCAAATACATGGGCTTCTATGGAGCAACGGCGGGGAATAGAAAAACTTCGCTATATCGAGGAATTAGTTAAAATTGATTGATATGCGGGGTTTAACGTCCCAAAACCATCATATGAATATGAGAGACGCCGTAGTTGAGGGCTCCGGAAATTTCGGCACCTGGGGTTCTTTAATGTGCACCCAAATCTGAGCACACGGGCCTACAACATTTCCGCCTCCATCGGAAATGGAGCCGCTGCAGCCGGGATTCGATCCCGCGACCTGAAGGAATTAGCTATATGGAGGTTTGTTATAAGCAGGTTTAACTGTATTTCATGGCTGTGTCCTTAGCGTAAATCGTTTCCCACATTAGTAGCTGGGAACTAACCATGACTCATCTTGTTTTGTTCAGCAAATCAAGGCACTCCTGTCGTGGGCAGCCCAACCAGCGCAACAGAAGGGGGCCGACTGCCTGGTGGTAATTTTGATGTCACATGGCAAGAAGGACATGATTGATGGCATAGACGGTGATCAGGTGCACTTGTTTGATGATGTGTTTACACTTTTCAACAATGAGAATTGCCCTGCCCTGCAAGGAAAGCCCAAGCTGTTCTTTATACAGGCCTGCCGCGGAAGTGAGTGGTGTTTTTAATTGCATTTTATTGGATTGTCTTAATGACTGCATTTTCTAAAATTCTATATCAAGGGAAACTAGAGGGAAGTATTAGGCCAATGCGTTAAAATAGCAGTTCAAAAACCTTGTAGTGCTTGCAGTGCACGAAAACACCATTTTTGTCGTGTTCTAAAAAGAAAAGAAAACAAAACACGATGGCATGTGCTTGAAATGTGCAGGCCTAAGTTACCATTCTAATTTTTAGCATTCATCGGAGCAGACAGGCTAGAACTGTGTAGTTGAAACTCAAAGCCGATAGCTGCGTACTCAACCGGGAATGTCATTCACTTGAGGTAATTGTGATGAGCAAGTAAATAAACTTTTGCATTGTCCAAGTAGATGGCGGCACGGGAAACCATATAAGCTGGCCGGTTGTATAAGAACGTCATGTGCTCACCTAGGCTACAATGCTGGAGAGGGGGGGGGGGGGGGCGTGTAAGCTGACGTTAAACATGCTTTGAGGCAGGCATGCAACGTCAGTAATTGTCTTGATCAGAATGTGAAGTTCATGTATGCAAGCTTTATTTCTGCACCCTACTGCATGTCTAGATTCATTCCAACCATCCGTTCGGCATGTTCAGTTCTCCCGGCCAAAAAAAAAAATGGTGGACATGGCCAAACAGTGCCAACTGCCCTATACTGTAAATTATACTGTAAAAGTTTACGCAACCCCCGCCCCTCTCAACAAAGTCAAAATTGCTGGTAAATGGGGGGGGGGGGTTCTAATTCGGAATAGCACTGAAATTCAAGATGAGGGCAAGATTTTTTCATTAGAAAATAAAATGCAGTGTGCACAGATTAAAATTTCATTACAGTGAAATTTTTTTAGGCCCATGATTTGCTATAGCTTTTAACTGCTTTCAAAACCATCGAAAGACTCCTCCGAGTCAGTTGCAAAAAACAGGTCACTGCTTGATGTCCGCGGCGGTCTTCTGGCACCATAGCTCCAACATCGGCCAGTCCGCTGTGCAGGTCGCCGACCTCCGAGCCATCGTGCACGTTGCTATTCCTGCATTCCTTGAAGGAACGTGCCACTGTCTCCTCAGGTACAGCGGCCCACGCCTCAGCAACGAGATCAATCAGATGTTGCCGCGACAGCTTCTTCAAGTTTCCTTTCGGTGTTCGTGCTTCCTAATGCATATATTGCACCCAAAAATGCCACAAGATAGACTTGGAACAGCTTATTCCAATACACGTCAGCAGGCTGCAGGAGGTGCGGGCACCCCGCAGGCACTTAAGGGGGGACGCGGCACTTCGGGACCGAAAATCAGCCAAAAAATCGAGTTTTCGCGGACCTTCTTTTCGCGTTTCCGACATCATTGCGCACCTATTTACAAAATTTCATAGCCAAATACCATCAACTTTTATCGTTATTCAACTTTAAAAAACCGAAAACGGGCGTCCTGCCCTTTAAATTGAGGGCGAATAGCGCAGGTTTCGGCTCTACGATACGCGGGAACTACGCGCTCGATCGACGCCATTTTGGTCTTGTTTGAAAGAACGCGTTTTCAGCTGTTTTTTTTTATTCAGTAAGCAACATTGAGCGTTTCCCCGGCTCGAAAAACGGGGCCTCAAAGACGAAGAGCCGCGCTCACTGCCATTGGCTAATTGGCGCACGTGACTGAAATGGCGCTTTCCGGTTGGCTGGAAGCTCGCGGCTTGCGCCTGCATACGCGACCCGACGCCATTTTGAAAGGGTTACCGCTGTGACGCCTCGAAATCGGCAGAGCACTCTGAAGCTTCTGATCGTATCGCCATGCCTGGAAACGCAAAAAAGTATCGGACCGTGCACGCATTTGGTCGCAGGAAACGCAAAGGTCGTGGGAGAAAGTCTACAAAGTCATCAGAGCCCTTGGTTGACTCCGACGAACGATGTGTCGACGCTCCGCGGCCGTTCAGCGATGGTGCGACCGAGCGCGTTGCCTCCGACGACGATGACGGTCAAGCGAACTCCGGACGACTACGAATCGACGCCAAGGTGGTGACAAACGCCGAAGTTGAAGAAAATCATGCCCGGGAGAAAGCGACGCTCGACCGGCTTTCATCGGCGCCAGCAACTGCACGGAAAATTGACTTTTTCACCGCGAGTTGTAGCGAGGCAACCGCACAGGACTCGGACCACGCTGCTCCTTATCTGCTTATGCATCTAGATATCCTAAACGCGATAATGGGTGCCTTGTGTTGCAAAGCCTGCCACGGACCGGCTACGATCGTCAGAGGGGATCGGGACTACGGACTTGCCGTGAAAGTGCTAGTGCAGTGTGAAAGGTGCGGCGAGATCGCGAATGAATGGACTTCGCGCCGCGTGAACGGCACGAAAACGTGCAATCCGTTTGAAGTAAATCTTCTCGCTACGAGGGCGATGGTGGCTACCGGCAACGGCCAAACGAAAATGAACGATATTTTCCCAACAATGGGCATCTCACACCGCGGTATGCACCACAAGACGTTTCAGCGGCATTTGAAGAACACGCTGGCACCCGTTGCAACGCGAGCGGCTGAGTCCGCTATGAGCGAATGTGCGGAAAAGGTTAGAACAATTTATGATGACTAGTGCTTCGGCCACCGGGGCAATATTGCCGTTAGCTACGACGGCACGTGGAAGACGCGAGGCCATTCTTCCCACATCGGCGTGGGCACAGTTATCGAATTATTTAGTGGCTACGTGTTGGACTACGTCGTTCTTTCCAACTTTTGCCTAGGCTGCGAGGTGGGCCCAAAGCCTAGTAGTGAGGGCTATCAAGAATGGAAGGCTAACCACAAATGCCAAAAAAATACGAACAGCAAAGCGGGGCAAATGGAAGTGGAGGCGGCTCTAATTCTATTTCAGAGGTCGCTTGAACGCCATGGCCTGCGCTACACAACCAACTATGCTGTCTGATGGAGACTCTAGGACATTTTGCGCCATACAAGACGCCAAGGTGTATGGTTACATTGGCGTGCAGAAGGAAGACTGTATTAATCATGTACAGAAACGGATGGGCACCGCATTGAGAAACCTGGTGCAGAAACAAAAGTGCGATGGGAAAAGAGGCCTTGGTGGGAAAGGCAGGCTCACAGGTGAGCTGATCACCAGACTGAGCACATATTATGGCCGGGCTCTGAAATCGCATGAAGGTGACGTGGGCGAGATGCAAAAGGCTGTGATGGCCACATACCGCCACGTCACCTCCACTGATGAATGCTCGGACCACAGTCTGTGCCCAGCTGGTGAAACTTCATGGTGTCGGCACAATGCCGCAAAAGCAAAGGGTGAGCCCGACCCCAGGCATGCCTACAATCTACCGAAAGACGTGGCAGAGGCATTACTACCGGTTTATACCCGGCTTTCGGAAAGAGCCCTGCTTCAGAGGTGCGAACGCGGCAAAACGCAGAACTCCAACGAGAGCCTACATTCGGTAATCTGGAGTTTGGCCCCCAAGGAGCACCATGCGTCCCTGTTCGCTGTTGAAGCAGCTGTTGCAGAAGCAGTGCTGCGCTTCAACACGGGCAATTTGAATTCTGCAACGGCAATCTTAGGTGAAATGGACATGAATGCGACAAGTACTGGTGCCAGGAGAGCGAGAGAAAAAGACCACCGTCGCAGCATTGTCTCCAACAAGAAAAGAACAGCCTCATTGGAACTCCGGAAGCTAGTGAAGAGGAGGCATGAGCACAGAATGCATTCAGACTATGCTTCTGGTGCGTTTTGAGGTTGTCTTGTTGCATCTTCTGCAATAAAAATGTGTGCCCACGTTTTTTCTCGATTTCTCAAAACGACAATTTTCATGTGCTTCCCATTATGCCGGAGCAATATCTCTTGTTCTATCTGGGTTATCATTTCGATTTCTTTTTTGTTTCGAAGATAAATGCAGGGGATGTGTTGTAAAGTAAGTTTTTTTGTAATAATTTTTGGAGAAAATTCTCTAAATGGATCTTTTGTTTCAAGTGTAGATGGGGAAATTTTTCATGTCATATTCAACATCCCACAACTTTGCTTCGAAATAGCCCAGAACAATGATTTATACTTTATTGCACACTGTGAACATACCGAATTGGTTCTATAGGTTGCGCATCAATATCCAAGTTACAGTTAATTAGCTAATTAGACCTTAATTGAAAAAGTCGCAGTTCATTATATCTTTAAAACTAATTGTCACAGCAAAAAAAGAATTAGATTTTTGAAACCAGCAGTAAAATCTACATAGGCTCTCCAAATTTGACTGAGGTACTTGCAAAAATAAAAGAGTTTTTGGAAGGTGTAGCATCCCCCCTTAAAGCACATCCGTGTCGCACTCCTCGAAGGTTTTTAAGGCGGCTTGTGTCTTATGGATGGACGCTTGTAATACAAGTAAGCGTCGCATGTTGTCGACGCTTACGCCCAAAACTCTGGACAGCCATTCTTGCGTTTTCTCTGATATCATCGAGACATTTTTCGTGGGTGTGAGACCAACATTTGCTACCAATGGGACAAGAAGTCAGCGTTATGATAAAACAAACTCGGCGACAAGGTGACCCCTTACACCCATAAAGAATATTATTCTGACCTGGTATGCGAATGCTTGCAAAGGCCCTGATTGGAATTTTTTCCCTTTGCTCCTTGAAGATAATAAAGACCGGGAGCTTGTGGCCAGTGTTCCAAGCAGCTAGGCAAACTGTGAAGCCTCGACAGAGACATCTAGTGTTTGCAATCCGTATAGTGCTTCTGCCGACCACGTTGTTCATCCTGTTGGCAAGATGGTCTATACATACTATTGTCCGATTTATGTTGGTCTTGTTATGTATGGTGTATCCGCCGCGTCGTCGCAGCGAGTTCACGGGAGACGGAAAGGAACTTGCTGCCTTCGTTGGTTCCTTGGGCATCTGGCTTTCGTTTGTAACGTGGTGCATTGCGATGCGAAACCACTGTGGCCAGCAATTTATGCAATGGCTGGAGGCTACAAAGTTTCCCTACTGCATGCTGTTGGCAATTTTGATGGCATCTTCGTAAAGAATTCAATGACTGACGACACGTTGTGCACTTCTTTCGCACTCAAGGTACAGTCAATTGCCGATTTTTCGGACCCTCTAGGGAGCGAAAAACCATCAGAAAATTCGGGCAGTTCGAAAAAATGAATGAAAGCAAAAAAAAAAACGCTATATTTTACTGATAATTTCCAATGCAAGCAAAAAAATGCACCATTTTGCTAATATTTCTGAATGCAACCAAAAAAGGCACCATTTCATTGATATTTCTCGGATCAAGAGGGTCAAGGTCGAAGTACTATACTTACGGAACTCTGCTAAAGCATCAGTGGGGTGGCTCTGAAAAGAGCCGTTAAAAAAATGCATGCAGTCGACAGCGGGTGCCGCAATTAAGCCACACGACGAGGACGTCCTGAAGCTTTGGCTGAACACCTTGGCTTGCATTCATCTTTTGGGCACCAGACGGTTTTTCGGCCACTTCCAAGATCTTGTCTTTGTTCCTTAGGAAATCGGAAACTGTTAACTGTTTGCTTAAAATGCCGAACTCCTTGCTCCTGTCAGCCTGCGATTGACCTCTCTTCAATAACTTAATAATGGCGGCTTTCTTCTCCATCTTTGAGGAAACGCGTGAGGCGCCGGCAGGAGCAGTCGCTCATCGCGTCAACTACGTGTTTTCTGGATGTTTCTCGACGGAAATCATCTTATCCAGCGGATTTGTCGTTACAAATCGACGCCACAAGTCATCGCGACCATCCTGACGAAAAATCAGGTGGGAGGACTTGCATTTGACCATTTTATGCCCGTTTTTGTGTTCGCTGTGCCGGCAGAAGAGCCACCTGCATAGCGTTCGCCGTAGACACCGCCGTCACCGCTGCGACACAGCTAGGTGTCGCGTGGAACCACGAAGAATGCGGCGCCCTGCACGCTTGGCGTTCCGAGTTTTTTTACACGATGGAAGTGACCGTGGAGGGAGAAAGCATTTCGAAAGAAGAATTTGAGGATAATACCGGATGGCGACCGGTGGGACAGCGAAAAATTACAGAGCAAATGTTAGACCAACCAAGTGAGCAGCATTCGACAGGGCAGAAGGACAAGAAACTGAGAGAAAAACAGCTTCGCCAAATCACCATAGGTAGCAGAATACCGCCCCTTCCAAGGGAAGACTACAAGATAATTGTTCGACCTTGTGGGGCTTCGCGTCAGTGACCACGGTGCCGCTCGCATTGCCAACAGCGTCTACGAATCGGCCAATATATCAAGGGAAGTGCGAGAGCAAGACACAATCTGCCTCAACTGCCAACAAAGCATTGTTGTGATCAGCACTCCTGTTGAAGAACATGCCAATAGATACCAGCGAATTGCCTGTATCGAAATAGGCACGCAAGCTTTTGAAGCCAGCGCTTATGAAGCAGCCCTAGAAAACACCTCCAAGGGAGTGATCCGGGGAGTACCGCTAGAAGACACTGCCCGAGATATAACTGAAAACGTTGTAAGCCCCAGGAACCCAACTGCGCTCGTGGCCAAGCGAATGAGCAATACCACCAATGTGATTGTACTATTCGACGGCTACCGTGTGCCAAGCTACGTGAAATACGACGGGACATTGCTACGATGTTCGTTGTATAGAAAACAACTGGACGTGTGCTACCACTGTGGACGCTTGGGGCATAGGGTGGATGTTTGCCCCAACCCTAAAGATAAGATCTGCCGAGGCTGCAGGATGCCAAATCATCCCGAAAGCTACGATTGCAAGGCCAGGTGCCAGCTGTGCAACGAAGACCACCCCACAGCAGACCGAACCTGCAAAGCAAGGTATAAGACACTATTCCTAGTGCGGGAACCCCGCTGGGAAAGAGCCAGACAAGAACAAGAGAATGCGTCCCTCGCCGCACAAGACAGGTCATCTCACGCCAACCTAGCAAGGGACAACATATCGGAGTCCTCCCCCAGTTTGCCGCATGAGAGGAAAAGCCGCTCAAGGTCGAAGAACCGCTCCAGGTCCAGAAACCGCTCCAGGTCAAAGTCACGCTCCCAGTCAAGGGCCAAGAAACCCCGAAACCCCGGCGCTGATACATCGTTCAAGGTGAGCTGGGCAAACAGGGTCAAGGGGACGCGCGCGGAGGCGGAGGCTGCTTCTGACCAGAAAGTCGCCAAACTCGAGGCAGAGTTAGCACAACTGAAACAAATCATTATGCAAAACATTCAGATAATTGAATTGCCGCCATGAGGGAGGAGAGTAAAAAATTAAGGGAAGAAATTCATAACTACAGAACAGGCACGGTACAGTGCAATGATGCAATAATTATAACACAGGATAGTGTAACCAGTATGGAGGAGAGCAATGATTCCCCTCTCCCAAAACGTAAGGCTTTAGAGAACAACGACGATGGTACTAGCAAGCTCAAGAAAACCAAGACTGCTAACATGTTGCACAAAGGTCAAGAGAAACCTGAAGAATGCGTAGATTTATGAATAAGCAAAGTTGAAGAAGCTGTGAAAGTTCAAATTGAGGCTATAAACGACATTAAGGAAACCATGGGAGCACAAATCAAAGAGTGGGGAACGGCTGTTATGCAGCAAATTAACACATTTATACAACAGCAGCAGGTTCACCAGCAGCAACTAGATAGCTTATCTACTATGGTAACAGAACTTGAAAAATGCCCCTCTGCTACAGGCCTACAAGCCAGTGGAGTAGCGCCCTTTAAACCAATCATCAAACCTCCACTACTAAAGCCGGCTATTATGAACCCAGCGCCTCCTCAGCAATAATTGCCGCCATGGACAGACGCAATAAATACGTATTATGGCAAGGGAATTGTAGAAGTTACCGAAACAAGAAAGCCAGTCTACACCACTATCTTAAAGACAAATAAAAACCAGATATCATCATCTTACAGGAGACTCATGGTCTCGCTAAGTTGTCTGGCTACGGCTCTATCGGCAGTGCCGAGGGGGAGACTAAAGCCCTTACAACATTAGTGCGTAGGGATCACATGGCAGTGCAACACAGCACACAGGTTACCGATATAGAAAATATACTAATTGAAATCATACCCACAAGAAAAACGGGACAGTGTGTTCATCTTAAACGTGTACAGTAGCCCGAAATTCACACGGCACAGATTTTTAACTCTCTTTAAGCGCACGCTTACCATAGCGGGCGACCGAGTTGTAATAATCGGAGGGGACTTTAATGCCCCTCATTGTACATGGGGTTATAAGCACGTCCACCCCAAGGGCAGGAATCTCTGGCTGGACTCGCAGCAGGAAGGGCTAATACTCATCACTGACCCCACAGTACCCACTAGGCAGGGGAATAGCGTCTGTGGTGATACCACGCCCGACCCTACTTTTTTAAAGAACACGCAATCTGCGCGATGGCTGAATACACAGCAAGACTTTGGAAGCGATCATTCTATCATTGAAATCTAGCTTATTGGGGGGCCCACCGAAACCGTGGGCAAAAAGCTCAGACTAGTTGACTAGGTTAAATTGAGAAATATGCGAGATGGCATCACAGAAAGCATTACAAACCTTGACCAATGGACAGCTAATCTGAAGAAGGATATTTCGGAGGCAACAAAAATAGTCCCACCGGAAGCTAAGCTTGAAATTCTGGACAGTAGGCTATTACATATGTGGGAAGCCAAACAAGGGCTACAAAAACGCTGGAAAATGCAGAAACATAACAGAACACTAAGAAAAAAGATATCCACACTTAACAAGGAAATCGAACAATACGCGCAACAGCTTTGTTGCCAACAATGGGAAGAAACTTGTACCGCCATGGACAACCAACTGAGCCTAGGCAAAACGTGGAATTTACTTCGACACCTCCTAAACCCAGAAGACACAAAAACGGTACACAAACAAAATGTGAACAAAATTCTGCATGCCTATAAAGGCACAGAAAAAGACTTTCTCAAAGAGGTCACGCTTAAATACATATTCCAGGCACCACCATGCACTCACGCCGATTACGTAGGAGCGCCAAATCCTGACCTTGATGAAGAATTCAATGAAGCCGAGATATGAGCAGTTCTACACAAACTAAATACTACGTCAGCACCGGGCCGTGACGCCATTACGAACAAAACACTGGAAAACCTAGACGATACGTCCATTGGCAAATTAACAGACTTTATTAATGAATGCTGGAGACAAGGTCACATACCGCAGCAATGGAAAACGGCGCACGTCGTGCTTATACCCAAGCCTGGCAAACACTTACAGCTTGAAAACCTAAGGCCTATTTCACTAACTTCCTGCCTGGGCAAGGTAATGGAACACGCCTTACTGACCCGATTGACAAAGTACCTAGAGGACAACAACGTACTCCCATGTACAATGATAGGATTTCGGAAAAATCTCTGCACGCAAGACGCGATGCTACAATTAAAACACGAGATCATAGATGACCCTAGCAGATCAACTCGACCCATCCTCGGGCTTGATCGAAAAAAGGCATTTGATAATGCCACCCACCAAGCCATACTGAATAATGTCAGTAACTTAGGTTTAGGTGAGCGGATCTATAATTACATCCAAAACTTTCTAACGGATAGACAGGCCAAAATCGTTGTAGGAGGCATCACATCCAAGAAAATATCTATGGGTTGTTTAGGTACACCCCAAGGATCAGTGATATCACCTATGTTATTTAACTTAGTCCTAACTGGTCTCCCAAAAAGATTAGAAAAAATAGAAGGTTTGCACCATACAATATATACAGATGATATTACTCTGTGAGTAAGCAACGGTAGCGATGGGTCAATTGAACAATGTTTACAAGAAGCGATCGACACCGTAGAGCAATACCTAAAAGGAACTGGTCTCACGTGCTCAGCCAAAAAATCTAAGCTGCTACAATATAGACCGACATTAAAAGGCCAACCTCCCAAGCACCGCAACGCACACACCTACATAGACATACAACTTAAAACATGAGATGGACACACCATACCCATTGTCGACAAGATAAAGGCACTGGGGTTAATAATAGAAGCCAAAGGCACCAACAGGGAAAAGTTATGCAATATCGAAGTGAAGGTTTATGAAACGATGCGCCTAATCAAAAGAATTACGAATAAGCATAGTGGCATGAAAGAGGCAAATGTCATAAGGCTAATCCACGCGTTTGTCATCAACCACATTACGTATGTTTCTGCATACTATAGGTGGTTTGCAGCGGAAAAAATGAAATTAAACAGCATTATAAGAAGAATCTACAAACAAGCACTGGAGCTCATGCAAAGCACAAGTACAGAGATGCTGTTAGAGCTAGGTTTACATAATACACTTGAGGAACTGATAGAGGCGCAACGTATTGCACAGTATGAGCGCCTCTCTAAAACCAAGACTGGTAGATGCATCCTGGAAAAATTAGGAATCACTTACCACACACAATTTGGCGCCAAATCGACATTCCTCGTGACGTATGAGCTAAGCTCATAGTGCTTCTGTTACCTAATAATATGCATCCCGTGCACAACGCAGGTAGAAGGCTGAGCAAGACGATGACAAAGAGCTACGGAAACAACAAAGAAGCGGTCTTCGTAGATGCCGCTCGTTACAAACACAAAAGCTGCTTCGTCACAGCTGTAGTGAACCACAAGAAACAATGCAGCACCAGTCTGACAATACACACGAGACGCGTTGAAACGGCGGAAGAGATAGCTATAGCTTTGGCCAGATCACAAACTGACGCGCGTTATATAATCAGCGATTCACAGGCAGCTGTACGCAACTTTGCGAATGGCAGAATCTCCCCTGAAGCACTGCGTATTCTTAGGACAGGCAAAATTAACCAAGACGACAGATGCATTTGCATTCTCTGGTTCCCAGCTCACATAGCCGACACCATGGGAGATATCAACCCTAACGAGGTGGCACACAACGTAGCTCGAGGACTCTCTTTCCGGGCTACGACTAATGTTGATCCCTCGTCACAATTTCCGAATGTGTGGCAGTTGGAGGACCAAATGACATTGTTCAATGAAATTACGAAGCATTGTAAATTACAGAGGCGTGTTTACCCCCCTCCTCCTCATAAACTCAACAGGGCACAGTCTGTCCAATGTCGACAACTACAAACCAGATCCTATAGAAATCCAGCGCTGCTACAGGCTATGTATCCAGACATCTACGCGACCGCTCAATGCAAAGATTGTCAGGCACGAGCTTCCTTAGAACATATACTATGGGAATGCCAGGGATAAGAGGGATAAGAGTAATAAGAGCGCGGCCTCCACCGACAGCCTCCGCGTGCGTTGGCTAGTCGTGCTGTTCAGTTCGGCCCTGGACGATCAGCTATGGGCAATCTAGCGGGACGAGGAAGTCGCTAGGAGGCAAGACCTTCTAGCCGACACCTAGGCGGGAGCCCTGCCCACTAACACGCCGGATACAAAATAAAGTTTATTCCTGCCTTCCTTCTTCATCGTTAACCGACGGTACGGTTTTCCGCGCTTCGATGCCATCCGCTAGGACGAAGAAGGCGGAGTGGGGACCATCGCAGGCAAGCGAAATCCTCATGATGTGGACAAAGGAGTTTGCTGATGAGCATCAAAGCACGTAGGCTTAGCGTTGCAGAGCACACTTCACACGATCGCACAACCACGCTTTAGGCTAGCCAAACACCATGTGGGGCTGCGTAAACAAAACGGCGTGACGGCAGGCCACGGTGCCTCGGGCACTCCATAGGTGACGCTGGTAAACATTCAAGATAGGCAGCGTGGCCAGACCAAATCGGTGTGTGACGGTTAATTCTAGTTTGAAGAGGTGAAACGCTTCGCGAAAGCGCTGCGCGGGAAGCCAGAGTGGCACGCGCGAGCACAAGCGCTAAAGCGAAAGGAACTTTATTGGCGCCAAAAAATTTCTGGGTAGATAGTGTCGATCACGGAGAAAGGAAAAAGGTAAGGAGAGGGCATGCCCAGCCGGCGCAGGGCGTAAAAAATGTGGCGGAAATGACATCATGGCGGCCATATTCACTAGGCACAACGGTGGCGTTGTTATGGTTACGTGTTGCGCAGTGGAGCTGGTCTAGCAGTGAGCGGCCGCGGCTGCCAGCGGAATGTGTGCCTCCCCAGGTCTCGTGCTGAGCCGTGGCGGACAATATCTGTGCTCTGCGCCGCGTTATTGGTTACGCAGTGTTCTCCTGGCTGTTACATTACTCTTAGCAACGTTTACAAATCCCTTTGTCCATCACGGGGTTTCAACAGTGCGTAGAACAAGTGCATATCCATGTGTCGTGCGGCGGATGATGCGGATGAAGCAGTTAGTGTTCGGCGAAATTGCGTTGGGCACCATGACGAAGCTGAATGACGACGAACGCCTTGCACGTCAGTGACGGTTGAGCGGTGCTCCTGCTTGTGACAACGGACGACGCTGTTGAGCCCAGCAAGACGCCATGAGGACCATGTGCACATACGTTGTTTCGTGTTGTGTGTGTACAGTAACAACTTGCATGTGCGTATTAAAACACCTTTTCTGTTCCGCTTGGTACACTCTCCACCAGCATTGCATGTAATCTCAACGTAACAGCAACCACGTTCAACTGCCACTAGCACCGTGCTCAAAGTCACCATGGTCGCAGAATGCTGGCGCCGATGAGTTTCACGCGGAACACGGACACAGTGGCAGGACGCTGCGTCGGCCACGTGGCGGAATCCAACCGTAGAAGGCGCACGACCGATCGTGTTGTCTGTACAGTTGATGAATTAATGACGTGAAAGCACTCGCCGTTGTCAGTACATCTAGCGCGCGTTCTCTCGTAGTTGCTTCTTTGTCGGCGAGCTGTTACTCCCTGTTATTACTCGGACGAAGCGATTTCGCTGAAGGTGCCCAGCTGGCTCAGAGTGATGAGCCCAGTTCCATTAGTTTCGGATCGTCACGACACACGCGCTGCGCAGCCCACGTGCTTTCTGAGCCGGAGAGGGAGTCACGCCTTCTGCTTCGCATTCATATGTAAACAAGAGAGGAGAATTTGCCTAGTCAATATGGCTGACTTCCGGCTTCATCGCGGCTTCACAATGAGTGACGTCAGGGCCGCTCCTTACCTTTCCTTCCTCCGTGGTGTCGATTGTCAGCGAAGCACCCTTGCACGATAAACACGGCCAGTGTTGGGAATCTTGGAGGCCGTGTGTGTTTCTCCGCTAAAGGTCAATGAGTCTAAGCAACAGATGCCGCCACAGTAGACCGGCGCGCTCATTTATGTGATTGTAATCGCGTGTGACGCAGTTGTGGTGGTTTCCACTGGAGGTCAGGGGTGGTTTCCGACCTTCCGTCGCGTCAAAAAGTCTGGAAAATCGGACTACGGGGGGTTCGAGCGTCCGAAATTTTAGACTTCTTTTTACATTGATTTTATGGGGCTCGTGGCGGTGCCGCAAAGATGTCTGAATTATCGGGCATGTCCGAAAATTCGGGTGTCCGAAAAATCGGCAGTTGACTGTACTCAAAGAGCGCATTGTTCACATGTTGTCTGAACACTAGTGCGCAGTTACTGAGCTTCCGTCGAAGTTTTGCCTTCACGTAGTTTAGCTGCAACAAATTATCGAAATTGTTCTTCCATTATGGTATTCGCTTCCGGAGTAGCTTGAAATGTCGAGACGTCTGGTGCACGTTCTTTCCGTTTTCTCGATGCCATCGAATCGCCTCTATTTTCTTCATCGCTTTGTAGAACTGCGTAGGCATAGCTGACCTCCCACCGCAAATACGCAGTGACAAATGGCGCAGAGCAATCAAGCTGCAGTGCAAAGCAGGATTGGATTCAATTGGATTGAGGGGAAGGGGGGTTTAATTGGAAATTGCCAGGGAAATGGGGGGGGGGGCACTTGCTCAAAATTTTACAGTACTGCTATTGTTTGTTTGCAGTGTTCTTAATACCTCTCTGTACTGGTCATAAAAATGATCTGGCTCATGATTCATTGTTCAAAAGAACAATTGATTTCCCCTGTTCTTATAATAATATTTAAATGAGTCATTTCTGCATATTTAAGATCATAAAGTTGTACACGCCACAATTTGTTGTTTAGTGCGTGAATAACTACTTGGAAAGTTTACTGGGAAAGTTTACTCGAAACCTCATTTAGCACAAGTTCATGATGTCTGCAACCCTTGGAAGAGTTGTTACTCTCCTGTAGTCCTATGTTCTTTCTTTTTTTTTCAAATGTAAGCAACATATGTATTTAATGATGAACCGTGTGTGTTTTGTGCAGCCAAGGACGATAGTGGAACAGGCACAGCCACATTTGACACTGCGGATGCTGGTCCGATACCGGCTGATGTGTCTCAAGCGTCCCCGGCCAGACAGGAGCGTTTGGCGACTTGGTCCGACATGTACTTCGCCTACGCCACCATTTCCGGCTACAAGGCGCTCAAGAACCGCACCATCGGTTCGTGGTTTCTCGCGGATGTGTTCACAGTGTTCAGCCAAAATGCTGGCACCATGCACCTAGAGGCCATGATGCGCCGTGTTCAAAAGAAAGTTCTGGATCGGTCCGCCCACGATGGCAGCAAGCAGACGTGCAGCCTGGAGTTGCAAGGCTGGACAAAGAAGCTGTACTTCAACCCGGGATTCTTCGTTGACCGCAGGTCATAGGAAGCCAAAGGGGAGGTATTACCACTGCTTTGTAGGTCTCAATGTGCATGTTCAGTGTATTTTGAACATGCCAGATCATTGACAATCGGCCTCTTTTATAAACTAAAGTGTGCCTGCAAGGATGTCCTCACGTAAGGTCAATGCTAGCCTGGAAGGCTGGCATTGACCTTATGGGACCCACTTATAGAATGAGTGTGTGCATTAAAGCCACTGGTCATAGAGAAGGCCAATCGGACAAAACCGTGTACCGTAAAAACCAGAATATAGGTCTGACCAGAATACAGGTTGACCCCCTCCACCTCATCTTTTTATCTCGGAAAAAGAAATTTTAAAATATTGCAGAGTTTCACGGTGCACCTTTACTTTGATAAATATGCGACAAAACCAGCTGCACTGTTGGGACGTTTCTTTTTATTTCGATGCTAATCTTATGTAGTTAAACACCAGAAGTCAACAAAGTGCTGTCACACAGACTTGTCCAAACTTGAGTCCGACGTTTGTTTTTCACTAGTTATATCCCAGAGTGCATTGTCCACTGTTCTGTCTAGTGCGTTGCTGATGCAGCATTTGTGGAAAGGCTCGTGCACGATCTCTTCTGGGAGAGATTCCCAGCCACAAACGGGCCGGAGTGGTGTACGTCGTAGGCGGCCAGCAGGAGTCTTGGGATTGTTGCCCGGCATTTACTCATTGTAGAGCTCGCGCACGCGATCTTTGAAGGGTTTCTTGAGCACTACGTCCAGTGGCTGAAGGATTGATCTTAGTCCCCCTGTGATCACGACAAGGTTCGTCTTGCCATTGGACAGAGCTTCCTTTACATCGGCCATGAGGTGGCCTCGAAATGAGTTGAGCACCAACATGCTCGGTTGCTGAAAAAACGCACCAGGTCACCGATTCTACGCGAGCTGGATCCACTTAAGCATGAGGGACTTATTCATCAGCCCTTTTTCATTCTCTCTCTCGATAACATCTCAGGAAAATTATTTTTTTGGTAGCCCTTTTCTTTGGACAATGATATAAAGGGGCAGCTTCTTTCCATCGGCTGTGCTCGGGAGCATCGCTGTAAATCGCGAATGCTCGTTGCCTGTTGTCAAAAGCTTCACTTGCTTGGATCCTTTAGCGGTCATAGTCCAGTTCGAGGGCATATCAAACCAGATCAGAGTTTCGTCAGCGTTGCCCATGTGTCCCATCATGTAGCAATGCTGTCGATGAAGCCCTATGACAAAGCGCTGATACTCGACCAGCTTGTTATCGAAATCTTTTGCCAGTTTTGGCACACAGAAGTACGCTGCCTCAGCGCAGAGTCCTTCCGCTACGTATGTCGGCGCACCCACGATGGTGAGCCCTTGAATTGCGCCCTTGTGAGCCCAAAGTCGTGTGCTATCTCGATAGCTTTTACGCAGAAGCACTCGACTGTCACTGGTAGCGAGCTTGCACGCTTCTCCCGGACAAATTCAGCAAGTAGTGTTTCTCTTCCAGTTCGGGTCGCACTGCAGACTGTCTACAAAACAAAGTTTTTTTTGGTTGCTGCAGGATCTGACGCGCTGCTTTTGGCTCCTTCAGTATCAGACACTTTTCTGTGATGCACCGAATTACCATTGTGCCGCCAGGTTTTCTTTTGCTTTGGCATACTCAATACTTTTTTCTTGAAGCGTATTGTAAACTGCCGTTGACTACCACTCATTTCTCAATGAAATAAAATAGAATGAAGAAAACAGAAGACCGACAAAGCTAACCAAAGCAAAATGGTGTTGCTAGTACACTGTACACTTCGCCCAGTCTTGCCCAATGGCACTGCTACTGATGCTCACGATGGCAATGGAAGCTTTTGACTTCGGCTGTCCATTGTTGCAAGACTTCCAGTTTTAGTGACTGGTATGTAAGACAAAGATCGACTTTTCATCGCATTTTATTTTTTTTATTTCACCTATATTCTGGTTTTTATGGTAGTTCTTTCATAAATTATTTGTATCTTTTGTGAATGTGCCAACAGTTAGGAGGAATGACTACTGATACAAGTAAGGCTACATGCATTTAACTAAAATGCAATTTAGCATGTGCCTTGTTGAAACACAATCTATGTAACATGGTTTCCCGCTGATTTTTCAGTGTAGCTATGTCGCTTGAAGGTGTGATTTTTATAGCATCATTTGTTCAATGTAATGAATGCGCTGAAATCTTTTGGGTTTCTCTCTACTCAAACTTGTTCTTGTGCATCCAATGCAACATGTTTTCTAACATTAACTGCAATGGAATGCAGTAGTTCTATTGCTAATGTAAACCAACAGTACTCTGGAGCAAAATCTTTGAACTTTTTATATACTCTACAGCTCATACTGACCTTGCACAATGTTTATAATGTGGCAAGGCAAATGACATCCGTGTACTGTGTTTCATTCCTGATATATATATCTGGCGACTGTTTCACTTTGCAACACTAACCACAGACTGATAATTTGGGCTCATGGGGGGGCAGCCTAAAGGTTCACGTGATTTCCTAGGAGCCCAAAGCATTAAAGTGGAGAACTATAACGACAATTAATTACTAAGTTAATGCAATTTCAATTATAATGCACTGCTGAAGCATTGAAAATAAGTTACTATTCTACAAGTGGTAACCAAAAATTGGTATAATATATTCTCAAAATCTGTTGTTCTGGTAATTGGTGTCGGTTCATTTCTTCATATGCAGGCGATGGCATTCTTGGTGCAGTGCCAAACAGACTGTCTCATCACACTTTCAGGAATGCTGCTTTTACTCTTTTTGTGTCATCAAATCTGTTCTGTTGACATGGGTTGCACAGGCACAGTTGAATGGTGGCAGCAGAAAAGATAAGCTCCATGCAGTTTTATGCAGAATGGATGAATAGGGAGATTATGAACACTCATTTTAATTCATATGACTGTATGCGTGATGTTACAAAATTTGAAAGGAAAAATTTTCTGGGTACGAGCTGGGGGCAGCAAAACTGTCCATTATAAATCTGAGCACACATCTGTTTTAGTGAAATTCTGCCTTATACTACATTCAATTCTAGATTACCTATAGTGCCTGTGTCATGTTCACTGTTGCAGTACCTATTCCAGCAGGCAGCGTGAAAGTGGGAACCACAGAGGTGGCTTATATTTCATTGCGACTTTGGTAATATTTTAACTGCTGAAGCTGCTGACACTGTGTTATGATTCAACAACATCACACAAGTCTGCTGTCTTACTTTTATTGCTGAAGTTTACGAATCAGCACATGTACCTGTCAATCGGTTCCTACATAATATCTCAATGGGACAAGTATAGGACTACACTTAAACCTCATTACAGTCACCTACTGATTTTTTGAACCTGGTGGGGACTGGGAAAAAAAGTTCAAAATATCGAACAGTCTGCGAAATTTTTTTTTGTCAGAAATGTGAACTTTATTGCATCAGGAAGGCTTAAAGAAGTTCATAATGCTGCCTTGCCTCATACCACGCTTGGAACCGATTTGGTTTGCTCGTATTTCAGCCAAGGTAACATCCTCACTGTAAACGCTCGACAAAAGCATCACTGCGGTGGCGATCTCCGCCACCGACGGCTGGGGGTGATTATCGTCGTCATCAACCAAGCCGCTCTCTGACTGCGGCGCAACCTGGCGAAGAATTTCTTCACCTGTGGGCTTCGCGCTCGAAACAATGTCATTGTCCGCACGGGCAAAGTCCTTAAATGTCATTGTGGCAGTCACATTCACTCCACCACTGTGCAGGTTGCGCATTAGGTCCTCCACGTTATCGGTGCCGTCCGGGTCCCCTACGTCCAGGTCATCTGCCTCAGGCTCTTCGGCAGCAGCGAAACCCGCATGCCTAAAGCAATGCACAATGCTGTTTGCCTTCACCGCCTTCGAAGCTTCAGCCAACATATGGATGGTGGCCAGAATGTTGACCTCATAGGTCTTGCCACTGTTAAGGCACAAGATGGTGCGGCTGAGCTGACGGGAACGATATTTATTTGATGTTTCGGATCACCCAATGGCTGGAGCACTTTTGTGGTGTTAAGCAGCGAAAATTCCAACCAAAAGGCCTCATGGTTCGGCACGCTACCGTGCGTGCCACCTGTTGTCAACAAAAAATATCGCTTTCTGGTCTGGCCGCGCAAACTTGAGGGCAAGTTTGTGTATGTATTTTTCAAATAAAGACTGCATGATTCATGCCTTGGAGTTACTGTCGTACTTCACAGGGAGGGTATTCACCATCTTTAAACAGCTAGGATTTCTCGCCTTGCCAATTACAAAAAGAGGCAGTTTTTCTGTATCGGTGGTATTGGCACCTACCTTTACTGTTTACTGCTCGAAACAATGTCATTGTCCGCACGGGCAAAGTCCTTAAATGTCATTGTGGCAGTCACATTCACTCCACCACTGTGCAGGTTGCGCATTAGGTCCTCCACGTTATCGGTGCCGTCCGGGTCCCCTACGTCCAGGTCATCTGCCTCAGGCTCTTCGGCAGCAGCGAAACCCGCATGCCTAAAGCAATGCACAATGCTGTTTGCCTTCACCGCCTTCGAAGCTTCAGCCAACATATGGATGGTGGCCAGAATGTTGACCTCATAGGTCTTGCCACTGTTAAGGCACAAGATGGTGCGGCTGAGCTGACGGGAACGATATTTATTTGATGTTTCGGATCACCCAATGGCTGGAGCACTTTTGTGGTGTTAAGCAGCGAAAATTCCAACCAAAAGGCCTCATGGTTCGGCACGCTACCGTGCGTGCCACCTGTTGTCAACAAAAAATATCGCTTTCTGGTCTGGCCGCGCAAACTTGAGGGCAAGTTTGTGTATGTATTTTTCAAATAAAGACTGCATGATTCATGCCTTGGAGTTACTGTCGTACTTCACAGGGAGGGTATTCACCATCTTTAAACAGCTAGGATTTCTCGCCTTGCCAATTACAAAAAGAGGCAGTTTTTCTGTATCGGTGGTATTGGCACCTACCTTTACTGTTAAGCGCTGCTTGCTAAGCTTCCTGCCAGAGCATGATTCTCCCGAAAATGCTGGTGTACAGTTCAAAAGCATCTTAAGGAACAGTCTCGTCTCATGGCAGTTGAAGATACGCTCCAAGGATCCCAACTTCGTGGCACGGTAATCGGGCACAAGAGTCTGGTCGCGCACTCCACTTTCACCGCTCACTTTTTTGAACTGATTTCTGTGCCTCTTCTTGAAGTCACGAAGCCATCTGTCAGTGATTTTAAAATCTTCAATGCCCATTTTGAGTGCGAATAAATCGGCTTTTCAAGAAATCTGTTGACACGGGCAAGTTTTTTGCCGACACTCCTTTCAACCACAACTGCGGAGCCTCTTCAAGGGCTGCATGAACGCTCTTGCTGTCGTTTTTCTGGCTGGCTCTTGTTGTGTGAATTTTGGAACGCTGTCTAAATCTTCATTTGGTTTTTGACTTAGCCAGATATCATTTGCTTCGAGATGTGTTATTCTTTGGTAACATGAAGCTGTGACCGTCCACGTTCTATTTACTTGATAATTGCAGCTTTCTTCTCCAGTTTCATGGTCATATAGTTCCCACACTTCTTCGTACCACCTGGCTCTCGGGAAGCTACATGTGGCAGAGCCATGGCGTCGAGCTCTAGCATACAAAATGACGGTGCGATGACGATAGTGCTGACCACTGTGCTGACCGAAGAAGAAAAAATGGTCCCCAGCTGCGTTTTTCAAAGAAGACACTGCCTGCGAAACTTGAAATATGACGTACGCTTTTCATTCTCGGAAGAAAAAAAGCCATTTTAAAACCAAGCCACCAAGCTTAGTCAAGCTGGCGAAAATTTCAACATGGCAGCGTCATTGTAGGTTCATGGGGCGGCTCAAAACAAGCGATTCAGTCCGAAAAATTCAACTTTTGGGTGTGAATTCGTCCAAAAAATTGGTCGAGAAAATGCATTAGCTTTATGGAAACCCTGACGATGCATTTTTTAAGTCTTAAATATCCAACAAGTCTGAATTTGTGGAGTTCGAAAAATCGGTCGACAACTGTATAACAAAATTGCATCTTACATAAAATTAAGTTCTTAATATCTGAAAATTTGTTATAAAGGTTTATTTTTACACTATGTTTATTGCAAGACAATTTTTTAGTCAATTTGTATAACCGGTATTTCGTTATATCGAGGCTTTAGTGCATAAAGGCGAGTCATAACCATACTTCAGCAAATTCACTTATGAGCCGACTCACTCGGACTCAGATAGAGCTGTGAGCTTGAGCCTGAGTGAGTCCCAGTGTGTAATATTTTGGTTGGCTTGAATCCTAATCAGTCCAGTTGAGAAAAATGTGAGTAAGACTGATCTCTAGTGAGTCTGATTAGGAAAAATGTTTGTGATTGGGCCTGTTGGGCAAAATACGTTTCATGAGTGAGTTTGAGTTGGCACAACATTTTTTGTGGACAATGGTCATAACCTACTTGATTGCTCAATGCATTCATGTGACAAAGCAATACATATCCGTGGCCCGACACTGTAAGCAGGCTTAATTGAGTGCCTGCAGATGAAAACTTTTCAGTGGATAAGCTGTGTGAAGCAGTGAAAGGTATAGTCAAAGAAGCTTGAAATGGCAATAACGCATTGTCTCTGTGTAATTACCATGTGCAATAGTAGTTGCAGTAGTGGAAAGCATTCAATATAATGCTGCATGTGTGACTATCATGTGTTACGTCAGTTTGTTGTTCTTTAAAGTGTTTTTTAGTTACTGAGGCTCTTTTTTAGTTACTGAGGCACTGTTGTGACCACAGTCTTTTCCTATTGCATAGTAGCAGACTGCCAGACTGCATATGTCTCTTTGTTTTCATTCACAGCTCTCTGTTTCGACAACACTGTAGCTGATCTCTTACACTTTGTGTGTCGACAAATAGCTACAGTGGCTACTCCATGTGTGGAGCTGCCTGAACATGCACTGTTCTGAACGAGCCATTTAATGGTACTTCTCTGAATTTTGTGAGGTTCTCTAAGGTTTCGGTCATGGTTACTGCTTCTCAGTTGTGCTCCTTGCAAGCACCGCCATTTTTAGGCCATCTGTAAGTTTACCTTAATTTGGGCCAATCTTGGCATTGAGCAGAATGTGCTGTAATGGTCAATTGTGGTACTTGCACTTCAACCCATAGGTTACTGCTACTCAAAAACTACTGCTATTCCTGCTCTTAGGAAAATATGCCAAGCACAACGTTATCATGGTGCTTGTTGGCTTGTTGATCAATTACCCACTTTTAGAGGATGCTGGTTAACAAGGAATGGTAGTGTTCAAACTGTCCAGCATTTGTTCTAAAAGTATTCGGGTTCTTTTTTTTTTGTTGGTGTGCAATATTGCATTACATGGCCTAGTAAGGGCTGTCTAAATATCGATCTTTTTCAATTCTAAGGTGAATTCAAATCATAAAAACAATATACAAATTTAGTGCAATTAGTTTTCAACAAAGGAGATACAAAAAAATACAAGTTTATTGCACAGGAGGTAATATACAGCAATATTGTAAATTGTATTGCTCTACTGGGCTTTAGAGTTTGCAGACTACAGTCATGTATTGTTATCGTGAAAGTAAAATAACTGCTCAACATGTCCGGGGAGCAGCGTCAACCTTCTGCATTTCAGAACTCCTCTAGATCCCAAAAATATCCACTTGCTAGATGCACTAACAGGTGGCCTCAGTAGGTGTCTCCAGGGAAGCTTGGCTGATAGCCGGTAGCGTTGAATACCATGCTTACAAGACCACTATACTCGCCGACAAGTTACCTTGCCATTGGAACGAAGGCTGCGGGGGCGGGGCTTCTGCACATTCGTGTTGCTCTGCGAGTAGTACGGCAGCTTGGAGCTGATTTCGGTCTTGCTCACTCACATCGCTTACACGTGTGATAAACAATGTCAATGAAAAATGTGAATACGAGAGTCATTAAAATTGTTCAGTGCACATTTTAGCGTCCAATTACGAGTATAATTTTCTTGGAAAACTAAACAGCGTACTTGTGGCCGCAAATGGACGTACTACATCACGGACACTATGTTAACGTTGAAAAAGAGGTATGCTAAGAAAGTGTTACTGTCTAAAAAATGAGGAAAAAAAAAAGGAAGGCACTTTTGCGGTGTAGAATAACTATATTACCTACGACTTGCCTCAGCTGTTCTAGTTTCATAATAGATAAAGTAGCATTTATTCCAACAAGACAAGCGAGCAAATTATCAGCAAACTTGACTACTATTCCTTAGCGAGGTATCGGGTGTGTGCTTCGGTTTTGTAGCTTCCACTCTGCTGTCACGGAAAGTTGTCGCCGAGCATAGCAAGGGTCTTCTCATCACGACATTTCATCATGCACACACCTTCCAATCTCTGCTTGTGGGAATTAAGATTGCTGCTTGTTTATAAGCCTATCAGTAGTTTACCAGCCTGTCAGGCTGGAAGTGCAAACAGCCGCATTGCGAGGGCTATAAGAAAGAATGCTTCCGTGTTTCTCCGTTACAGCCATGGAGTGGATAGGGCAAAATTGCAACAGGGGTGGAAGTGGTGCACTAATTTGTGCCAAACTGACCTGCTTGGCCAAGCGGTGCATAAAGGGCAATTTCCGCTATAATTGTCTATTGGAAATGTAAATCGCCAGATCTAGCTGATCATCATCGTCGACCACGCAACACTGAGGGTCGGTTACACTGAGGATGCCTGTGCATCCTATCCAATGTAGTTCTGTCATATTAAAGGAGAGAGAGAGATTTAGACTTTCTAAATTTCCGGCAGATTGCTGGGATGGGCTCCCACCTAGGGGCCAACGGAGAGATCGTGTTTCCCAGCAGCTTCCTTGGCCTGCTGTATCACCCAATGTTGCTTGTCTAGGCTCAAACTGAGCAGCGCAGTCCGCCAACGACCCCAGAATTTCCGACTAATGCTGGACATTCTCATAGGATAAGGATATGGTGAAGAGTGGCTCTGGTGGTATAGTACTAGCATAGATTAGAACTATAGACGACGAGATATATGTGGTGCATCATGACAGGGTTCGTGTATGTGTGTGTTTGTAGGTGCCGCCACTGAACGGACTGGGCCCGATTTAGTTTGGGGTGAGGCAAAGGGTACTCCTGCCTTTGCAATCGATAGTGTTGAGTTATTTCATTAAATTTAGTGAGCCTATCATCCCATTCCAACACCGGTGCAGAAAAGTTTATGTGGCCGCTTCATCTGACGTGACTCGGAACGTAACACTTGAGCCACGTTGTGCGCCAATTCATTCAGACTGTCCTCCAGGTTACCTAGTGGTGTGTGGACAGGGAACCACAGGATGTGCACGTATTTGTCCGCCTCAAGAATTTTGCTTGTACTAAGAATCCGCAATGCCACGGAGAGATTCTGCCGCTGGCGTAGTTTCAAACGGCTGTCTGTGAGTCGCTGATTACACGTGAGGCGTTAGTGTGGGCTATGGCCATCGCGATAGCCACTTTCTCTGCCGTTTCTACATTCCGTGTGATGATTGGCGCGCTGCTTTTGCATTGTTGTGTGTGGTCTACGACAGCAGCCACGAAGCGGTGTTGTTCCTGGTAGCGTGCTGCGTCGACAAAAACTGCCTCATCGTTGCGCCCAAGCATCTTTTACATGGCTCTGGCTCTACTGACACTTCTGCCCTTGTCGTGTTCAGGGCGCATGTTTCTTGGTATGGGTGGTACTGTGAGCTTGGTACGGATAGTGCGTGGTATGTCGTGTTTGCCTCCGTGTTGGATGTGGTAAGAAACACCGAGATTACATAAAATCTGGCCGCCTGGTTTAGTCTTGGCTTATCGCTCGAATTGGGAGATTTGTTGCACCTCAATAAGTTCCTCAAAGGGTTGTGTAAACCAAGTTGAAGGAGGAGTTCGGTGCTAGTGTTTTGAGGCAAACCTAGCACTTGTTCGTAAGTTCTCCTAATTCGGCTGTTGAGTTTTGACTTTTCTGCAGTGAACCATCAATGGTACGCCGCCGTATAGGTGATGTGACTTAGAACGAATGATTGGATCAAATGGATGATGCTAGCCTCTTTCATGCCTTTGTGTTTATTTAATGCGCCTAATGAGGCGCGTTGTGTTAGACACTCTGGCTTCAATGTTGCGAACTGTCCCTCTGTTGGTACCCGTACTTTCTATGATCAGACCTATCGGATTTTATCCACGGTTGGTATAGATGCTAGCCTTATTCATGCCTTTGTGTTTATTTAATGTGCCTAATGAGGGGTGTTGTGTTAGACACTCTGGCTTCAATGTTGTGAACTGTCTCTCTGTTGGTACCCTTACTTTCTATGATCAGACCCAGCACTCGGATTTTATCCACAGTTGGTATGGCGTGACCGTCGCTTGTAGTGAGTTTTTTATCAGCGTGTACCTGCGCTTGGGGATGTTGTCTGAGTGGCCGACCTCTAAGTGCAGGGCGATATAGCAGTAGCTCAGATTCCTCCGCCGAGCAGGATAGTCTAGTTCCTTGTAAATAACGTTCCGCTGTGTTAATCTCCTCCTGTAATCTCTGCTCAATGGAACCGTCACTGCCGTCGCACACCAGAGGGTGATGTCATCGGCGTAAATGGTGTGACAAAGTCCTTGGATGGTTTGTAGTTTTGAAGGAAGACCAATTAATGCGAGGTTAAACAACTAGGGAGAAGTCACGGAACCCTGCAGGGTGCCCGCGCTTCCCATGATTATTTTGGGCGACCTGAGTGCTCCCACAGTGATCGTAGCCATTCTTCCCGTAAGAAATGCTCTTATATAGTTGTACGTGCGAAGCCCCAAGTTTAGAGTATTGACCTCATTTAGAATGGTGCTATGCGTGACGGAGTCAAAAGCCTTTTTGAGATCTAAACCAAGTATGCCCTTAGTGTAGCGTCCTGTACTGTCTATGATGTGATGCTTAAGCTGTAACTTGGCATCTTGCATTGAAAGATGCCTGCAGAAGCCAATCATGGTGTATGGGAAAAAGTCATTGTCTTCAAGGTAATTTGTCAGTCTAGCCAGGAAAGCGTGTTCTATCAATTCGCCTATGCAAGATGTTAAGGAGATGGGCCTAAGATTGTCAGTATTCAGTGGGTCAGTATTCAGTGGTTTGCCTGGTTTCGAAATCAGAATCACCTTGGCCTTTTTCCACTGCGGAAGCAAGATTCCGATGTTTCAGCAGTTATTTATGTAGCCTGTGATATGCATGATTGACTCATCATCCAAATTGTGTGTTATCTTGTTCGTGATATTGTCCGGACCTGGTGCAGATTTGGTGTTAAGTTTTTGTAGGGCGGCACGGATATCTGCTTTGGTGAACTGTGAATTGATCGTCTAGAGTGGTGTTGACCTGACCGGTATAATCTGGATGCTACTGAGTAGGAGCCTGAGAGATGCATTTGAGCTCTACCTCCCTAAGAAACTCCTCACCGGTGCCCTTGTACGCACGGATTAGTTGGTTGATGGTTTGTCGTTGGGCACTTTTGTTGTCTTCTGGATTGAGCAAGAACCATAGAAATTTCATGTTTTACTAAGACTTAGCTGCCTGTTCATCGCATCGCAGGTTTCATCCCAGTGTTGCCAGCTTAGCTGTGTTGCATACATCTCTATCTCTGTGTTAAGGAGTGCTATGCATTCCCTGAGGCTTCTGTTATGTTTCTGTGTCTTCCACCTCTTTTGGAGCGATTGCTTTGCCTCCCACATGTAGAGGAGCCGGCTATCGATCTCTTCGAGGTGTGCCTCGGGAGGTACGATTCGGGTGGCATCATTAATATCCTGTTTAAGCGTCTGTTTAAGCGTGTGTAGTCGCTGATGGGTTGGACCTGGTTCTCACGTGATATGCAGAACTGGGTCCAGTCTACCAACTTCAGCTGTTTTTCCATGGGTTTACGTGGGCCACCTTTAACATGTATCTCGATGCTGTAGTGGTCGCAGCCCAGGTCCTCTTGGGTATTTTTCCAGGTGGGTGCAGATGTGTTTCTCGTGAACGTCAGATCAGGCGTTGTGTCTTTACTGGAGCTAGTGCCCGCATGTGTTGGTGTGCTAGGGTTGGTGATGAGAGTTAATTCCTCCTGCTGTGAGTCAAACCAGAGGGCCCTACCTTTGGGAAACACATAAGAGTATCTGCAGGCAGTGTGTTGTGCGTTGAAGTCCTCCGCCATTAGAATGGGATTTCGGCCAGCGATGTTGAGGGCGCGTTTAACGAGTGTGAGAAATCTGTGCTTCTTTTGTTTTAGGGTTGCTGTATATGTTTAGTATAAAAAGACTTTCGTGTGTCTTGCATTGCGAAACAAGTTCAATAAATATTGTCACGGTTTTTGTCTATATTGGTAATTTCCCTGTCGTGTTGCGTGAATGTAAGGTTTCGTCTAACTAGCGGGGGGTGGTAAGGACAGTTGTCTCCCTGTTGGCATGTCCAATCGAGCGAGAGCCTGCCTGTTTAGCGAGAGAATGTGTCTCTTGCAAGGAAATGATATCAGGCTTAACTTTCCCCTTATGGTATTGGTGAATATTTGCTTTCTTATTCGCGTAGCTTCTACAATTTCATTGCAAAATCGTGTAGGCGGAGTTTTTAAGCTATGATGAAATGCAGGGGGTAGGAATGTCACCGGCTGTATCACACCGAATGCCGACGAGGAAGGTTGCTTTACTGTCGCCATGGGGTCCAGTCCGCTAGGTGGCAGAGGGGTGACTCTAGCCTCCAAAGCGATGAGTCGCTGTTGTAGGTGTTCGTTTTGTTGCTGGGTAATTTTAGCTATATTCTCTTTGCAGTCAGTAAGGGCCGAGATCAGTAGGAATTAGTTGCTCATGCACTCATTTAATTCTTTGACTGATTGCTGAATTTCCTTCAAAACTTTATTGGCCTGGGTTATAGGCCTGGGGTCATTGGCCTGGGTTTCGGCTCTGCGTTTGGGAGGTAGTAGTGTTGTACCTTCCTTCATTTTTTCAGTTCGTGTTACAGATGAGAGCGGTGGTACTACTGGTGGAGCATGTTCCCTTATTTTATAATGATGTAACTCCTCCTTGAGGGTCCTGTTTTCCTCTGCTAAAGCTGTCACTTTCTGGTTGCATTGAGCTAACATCTGTTTTAGCTGTGCTATTTCAGCCTCTAATTTATCAAGTTTGCCTTGAGAAGTGGCCTCCTCAGACCACGAGCACGCCCCCTTGACTACGTCTGCCCAGCCCACCTTGAAGGTTGTGCCAGGTCCAGGCACACGGCTCTGAGATGTTGACTCCAACCCTGAGCGGGCCCGGGAGAGAGATGGCGACGAAGACCGCGACCGAAATCTCGACCAGGCTTTCTTTCCGGGCAGGAGTAGTGTCCTGCTGCTCGAGGCTGTTGTCAAAAGGCGTTGGCTTTATTGGGTAGTCTCCATATTGTTGTTGTTGTTGTGGCTCCCATCGTCGGCGTTTCTCTAGGCACGGCATCTTGTAACGTGCCCTGCATGCCTTCTCAGCCATCTGGTGGTCACCGCTGCATAGTTGACAAGTGGGCTTGCATTGGTGATCTTGCGGGGGGTTGATCGTACCACAGCCACGGCACACGTGGTCTTTCGGGTTTGGGCATACATCTGTGCAGTGCCCCAGGTAACCGCATTGATAACACGTGTCTATCTGCTTGCGGTAAAGAGAGCATCTCAACAATTCTCCACTGTATAGAACGTATGTTGGGATATGAAGACCAGCAAACAGTACGATCACGACTGTTGTGTTGCTGAGGCGTTTCGCAGCGATGGCTGTGGGGTTCTTTGTCACAATCACATTAGCCGTAATATCTCGGGTCGTATCTTCCAACGGGATATCACGTATCATACCTTTTGACGTACCGTCTGGTGCTGCTTCGTATGTGCTGGTATCGTACGTCTTGTCGCCGACCACAATGCGAGAGATTTTCTGGTATCTATCAGCATGCGTCTCCATGGGTGTGCTCACACTGATTCTATTTTGCTGGAAATTTCGGCATGTTGTGTCCTCATTTTGGGCTTCTCTCGGAATTTTAGCGGCGTGGCAAATGCTAGTCGCCCGTCGGGTGGCTCCATCATCGGCAAGTCAAAGGCCGCCACTAGGTCGGATGATGATCTTGTAGTCACCTCGGGGCAGTGGAGTCATCCAGCTTAATCTTGTTACTTGACGCAGGCATTGTTCACGCTGTTTCTTCCTGTTATTCCCTTCTTGAGAATCCGCACCAGGTTCCAGTGATTGCCCGCGTGTCGACTTCTTTGATACTACTGTGCTCCCATCCAGTGCTTTCTTCGAATTCTTCACGGAAAATGGGTTCTCCCTCCACAGCGACCTTCATTTGCTCTCAGAAAGTCGGACGCGTCAAACGTGCCGACCGGCGTATCTTGGTGTCCGCAGAGCTAGGCCGGCCTAGGCAGCAGCGTCTCTGGCAGCTGCGCTGCCGGTGGTTTGGCAGGCGTTGGGCGTAGCTCTCCCGCCAGCATGGTTGACGAAAATGCGTCGGTAAAGGTGTCGAAATTCAAGTCCCCACCTCGAACTTGGTGCCGGGCGATTCCTGGTGACAAGCTGAATACGCAGGTATCAAAGTCTTGTGGGCTTCCAGGTGACTTCCGCTGCAAAACATTGGTTTAAACCAGAGCCCATACGACGTGCGTCCACTCGCTCCGACGAGAGCAGCGTCTCCTCCATATTCAAGGAGGCTTACAAATAAATGTCACATTGTAATTCCGTTCTTTCATGGCCCAGCCGCGGTGGTCTAGTGGCTAAGGTACTCGGCTGCTGACCCACAGGTCGCGGGTTCTACTCTCGGCTGCGGCGGCTGCATTTCCGATGGAGGCGGAAATGTTGTAGGCCCGTGTGCTCAGATTTGGGTGCAGGTTAAAGAACCACAGGTGGTCAAAATTTTCGGAGCCCTCTACTACGGCGTCTCTCGTAATCATATGGTGGTTTTGGGACGTTAAACCCCACATAATCAATCCATCCGTGTTTTTATGGGTATTGAAAGTGCTTGTCTCAGCGCTGTTAAAGCGGTGGTTTCCCCAAAAAAGTGCTGGCACTAACATGATCAACTGTGTTATTAGTCTAGTAATACAATGAAACCACGATAATTTGTACATGCTAGGCACGCGAGATCATTACGCACTAAACGGCTATGCACGTTTACTGCCAAGTACAAATGTGCATCTCTTGACATGCATCCTCGCCACCAATAAAGAAATACAGTACCACAGCAGATGTTGCCCAAACCCACCTGGAACTCTTTACTTAATGTTGGCCAAAGTGCAGAAAAGATACTGGGTTGGCACTTTCGTTCGACGGCTCGAAGTCAAGACACAAAGCAGCATTTTGAAACTATTATAGGGTCCGGGTGACGCGACGACGGAGATAAATTGACAAAACAAACAGTATATACATTCCACTACATATATGTGCGCTCCTGTACCGCTATATGATACTAAGCAACAACTTAGTTTGATTAAAACACGGAGCCGTCACGTGCACTCAATGATCTCTTGGTTATTTGTGTGCAGTGCGTCGCCTGTGCTGCCCACGCCGTCACTGTTGGGCCACTTGCTCCACCGTGCGTGCGTATTTGCTGTGTGAATTGCTTGACCGCACTCTGCTCCATTCGGAGTGCAGATCAGCAGAGCAGCTTGTTTACTTAACTGTGGGATAGCAAACTTTCTGTAAATTAAGCGCACCACAATTATTTAGCAGTCATGAAAACAACACCTAAGTATCACTTATACCTTATTTTCTCAGAGTTATTTCTCTATCAGCTGACAGAGAAATAAGCTGACAGCTGACACAGAATGCACATGGCAACTATGCCTGCAAGACGCGCATATATATATATATATATATATATATATATATATATATATATATATATATACACACACGCTCACACACATATTTTTGTGGGTGGTGGTAAGCCGGGTCAGCTCATTAGTACTGAATGTTCACTGAAACCCATTTGAAATTTTGTTTTGTTTACCAGAACTGAATACTTTCATTTTCAATTATCATTGATGTTTGACCCTAAAAACCCTAAAAAGCCAAGCTGCTTCGAAACACTAAAGTCCACTTCCACCCTTCTTGTAATAAAGAACATCGAAAGTGGCATTTGGAAAAGGCATGAGTTTATATCTCAAAGCCTTTCTATTATAAATGCCCTTAGTCAAACAATAAACAGAACAAAACTGAAACGAGCAAAACATCAGGAGATATTTCAAATAACTTATTTTGCTTTTACTGCACTTGTACCTTGGGCTTGAGTCCAAGCCTATCTTAATTATCAGGCAGGCTGTTGATGTTGCCATTTTCACCATCTCTGTTCCCGAATCATTTTTGATTCTTACCATGTGAACCGAGCTGTACGGCCAGATTTTCTCGCTTACTAAATCATTTTCTGCAAGCAAAGCGTTTTATACTTCCTCAGAGGAGTGCCAAGGGATAGGCACAGGAAGATAAAAGGAGGGCATCACCTAAAAAGTTTTGCCTGCCCTCCCCCCTCCTTCATGTGATGATCAAGATGTATGAACATAAAATTGCTGGATGAATTGGGGGAGGGGGATAGTGGTTTTAAATGAGGAAATGAAGACAAAATTGAACCCCGCAACTGTCTGCATCAAAGCGCGACATCTCTGCAGAGGTTGACAAGGGAAGGGATCAGAAGGAAATACAAGAGATAGGGAGAAAAGTAAGGATGGGGAGACAGTGAAGTCAGCGGACGGGGCCCTGATTGGGGAGCGGTCATCAGGGAGGACATTATGGATGAGACTGTCGTCAGACATGATATTCGCCGAGCGTCTCCCATAATATGTCAGAAGGGCGAACTGGGGTCTTCTTTGAAGGCTTCCCCTGTTTTTCTTTTGACTGTACCTTTAAACAGCGTTTTTCACCACTGAAGTCAAAACGACATGTGCTGACAAGTTACACAATTTTGTTGGCTTAAAGAGCTGCAGAACACCTCTCTCACCCTGATGTGCCTTGAAAGCTTTTGCTTTAATGTGTACATTTCTCAACATTTTACACGCTTATTGCATTGCCATCTGTATCTCATTATGTGCTCTGCTCATGCATTAGTGCAACAAGGACATCCTTCTTTTGTGTGAGTGTGATGGTGCAAATTTCAACTTTACCGAGACGTATTTGGTGACACCTTTATTATTTAAGCTTAATATAGCTAGTATTTGCTCATGTGCGTATTTCCCATTGTTTATGCTTGACAAGTATTGCTTGGATGGCCAGAGAGAAAGATGGAGACATATTTTGTCGAGAAACGAATGATGCAAGTGCTGCTTGATTTTCAATGCACTCCTTCGTAGATGAGTTGTGCGTGGTCTCTTTAGTCATTTCTACTACTTCTGATAAGATTTCATCACTAAAATGCACTTCTAGTTGCCCACAATGGTATGCTCTCTACTGGTTGAATTGCTTATGAACATCCTTGCTGCTTACACTATCATGTCATACTTTTTGTGCCTGAGTGTTGTCACTTAGTAATGCGCCCTTTTATAAATTGTTGGTTGTGGCCAGAATGGTCTCATTTTTGTATATGTTCTATTGTTTTTCTCTTGTGCAACTGGCCTAGTTGTTCATTCAAGCTATTGTAAATGTGTTCATCACTGAACAGTGCTATAAGCCTTGTGATTAGCAAGAGTATCATGGCAGTCATTATGTAAGCACTTGAAATGATCAAATATCAGCCCACAGAGCTAGTTAAAAGAATGATGCTCATCGAAGCAATTTGTAACCATATTTGCCCAGTGCTGATGTACTGTAATAGCTACAGTAAAAGCTTGTTAATTTGAATTTCATCATACTGGGAACAATGACTGAATCAACCAATTTATTTAAAGTATCAAGAAAACAAATAAGCCGAGTCCATCGATGCGCTTTTTTTGCTTGACGAATACATAAATTCTATGCTTACTTTGCACAAGAGAGGCAATTTTTGTCACTCATGACACTGGGGACAATGTGACTGCTGCTCAAGACTATCCGGTCTTGAGTCATCTGAAACATGCTAACCCAACATGAACTATATCATGCTACCCATTACCATCGTTACTGTACTGAAAGCGATGAATTTTAGGACTGCATTACCTCATTTCAGTTGTGCAGGAATGCTATTTTTACTCCTTTGCATTGCAAGTTTGCAGTACTTCGCTGTCAGTGCACTCCCAAGAATGGCACGAATGAACTGGATCGCTGCCGTATACTGCTGAAATAATGAGAGCTTTAAACAATTAAAAACACTTATGCTTACAGGACCAGATAACACATCTGGATTATCCTGTTTTCTAAGTTAACGAGTGTTAAAATAATAAGCTTTTACTGTACTGTCGTTATAACTGTCATCACAAGAAATGTAAGAAGAACAGTTCATTTTTTTTGACTCGCTGTCATATTTTGATTGCTTGACACCATCTTCCTTGAATGCTCAGTGCCACTGGACAGACATGAATTACTCAAAAGTAGTGCATGCAAGCCTTGTGTGTAATGGATTGGAAAGTTACTTCAGCAAACATTAGACCTGGTTGATGGCAGTGTGTCTTGTGCTCATTCTGCCACTGTTTTTTATTGTCTGCTGCATAGCATGTTTTGTATATGTTTATCAAGTGTGTGTGCAGTTTCGCTTTAGTCTGCCTGCTTTGTTGGTGCTCAATACCTTTGCAACAGGTAAGAAAGTGACTTTGCACTCGCAGAGAGCTCAATTTTATGTAGGTTAGTTTTAATTAAGTATATTAGAACTTTAGAGGAGTTTTTTATTCTGTGACCGTCCGGTGATGTACCTTCTGTTTTGTTCATAAGAGATAACAGTGTGCCGGCTCTCTATTCCTTGCTTCGCAAGTGAAGTTTTTGTCGTTTATACGGTAAAGATCTCAATAACAGTGAGCCATGACTAATATGCAGTGTTTTTTAACATGGCTGCAGTGATCACTTGTGCCTTTTGCGAGATTTTATCTGCATGTAAATAAAAAATATAATTTTTTTCTTTGGCTGTCCTAATATTGCAGCCTGCTAAAATTCTGGCGATATATATATATATATATTAACATTGAGAAATGCCACTTATACTAACACTAAATTCAATGTTTAAACTAGTGATTTGGGAAACAGGTGTTTATGAGGCATTCGTGAGCAAGTGAATACGTCAAAATAGGAGATAAGATTTTGAGCTCCAGAACACGGTGTCATGGGATTAAATCTCAGGCAGCGCGACTTCCTCGCTGTGATGGTGAAATGCAAAAAAAACTGCCGTGTACTTAGATTTTAGTGTAAATTAAAGGACCATAGATGATCCAATATAATTCATTGCCAACCCACTGGGCCAGTCGTCCTTTTTATCATTGTTTTAATACAAAGTACTGCACGCTTCATGTTAATTTTGCGAGCAAAAGCAATGTTGATTATGCTCAAGCTTGTTGGCTATCCTTTGTTTTTGGGAGAGGAAAGGACATAACATTCAACGGCATTTATTTGCTGCACATAGAAATACAGCCCCCGGTCTAGTTTCTTTCTGTGTGATAGGCATATGGCCAATTCTAAAATTGTGGCATGGTGAATCCTTGATTTATTGAAATCTGTAGACTCCTGTACAATGAATGAATTGGGACAATTCTACAAACAATAGGGGAGTAAAAAAATGAAGTCTACACTAGCCGTGTAAAGCCTAAAGAAGTGCTTTTTTTTATTGATATGATATGTAAGGAGATGGTGGCGCGAAAAGAAGTGCTATGATTTTCTGACATCAAAAGGATGCCTCTTGTTTCTTCAGTGCACAGCATTAATGCTATCCACGCACCAGAGTCAACACGCACAGAAAAATATTACTTTGGTAATAACGTTTTCCTCACTCAGCGTTGGCAAGCTAGCCTCACCGCAATGGACATTATGCCGACGAGTTGACACAAAAATATTGGCAGTTCTAAGCCGGGGACTATATTTAGGGTACTATCGGTACTGTCTTTGGGGCTGTTGGTACCAATGTTTTCATTTAAAGAGGCAATCCAAAATTATTGAAAATTTGTGCCGGAGCCAAGCTGGTCGATCTTGGAGGATTCTAGGTCATTTCATGGCAAACGCAGAGTAGAGCATATATTGCCTCAGCCTGTCACAAATATTTCGAGAATTCATACTCCAATGCCAGTAAGCTGCCTGTAAGCTTGGCTATGGCACACCCAGTAGAAGTAGACCTCTCGTCGCTGGTACTCGGCACGTGCCACGCATGAAAATCAGCGTGGCGTTGCGCAGGCTGTTTCTGTCAATGGGCATGGCTCGGCAGTGGCTGCACATTGGAGCATGTGTATCTAGGTGTGATTATATGCTGGTGGTGTGCATCCTGGCTTTGGAAGTTGCTAGGTAACGCGAGCAGAACGTTATTGGTGACAAAGGATGCTTTACCTCGAACCTCAAGAGTTAGCTGCGCTCTTGGATGACCATCGAAGCTCTTTAGTTCTCGCCAATCAGTGTGGGGCGTCTTGAAAAACAGTTTTAGGTATTGGGGAGCATGATGTAAGTGACATTTTAGAAATCCTAGTGATTTTGAGAGGAACAGCGCGAAAAACAGGATGCAGAAAGGATGAACACACAGCACAAGCGCTAGCAAACAACTGTGTGTAAATTTATTGCCCTGGGAAATATATAGCTGAAAACAAAAAAGGAGAACGAAACCGTCACGTTCACATAAGGGCGAAAAGCAAAATGAATCTGCCACGAGTCGAAATTACCGAAGTTAACCACTCAAAAACATCTCTTTTTCCAGGAGTGCGAGTGACGGCTCACTGACGCACATGTTTCCTTTCGTCTATATATGGAAAGCCTCGTAAATTTCGCACTCTGTCTTGTTACGATATTTTGAGAGTATCTTGCAGTTATGGAAAAGTGGGGCACAGACACACAAGAAACGATGGGCTGCCAAGGTGCTGCTTGTTGAAGTGACGAGATTGTTGGCATGCTTTCTCTAGCGGTCGTTGAAACAGGGACCAGTGTGTTCAGTACAGGAGCCACCACAAAACAACGGACTGTCGTACACTGCATATTGCTCTTGCACTCAACGTACTGCGTTCTGTGTTTCTTGAAGCGAGCATGCTCCTTCGGGTTGTCATCGTTCACTTTCTTACAAAGTGAACGATGAGTGCAGGGCTCACACCGTGTACCTAAGAGATGACATATTTTCTTTCTTTCCTGTGTTGGGCGTGTCTTGGTGCCATGTTTTGAAGACCGCTCATTGGATTCTTTCGTGATCCTTTCGTGGAAGAATCTTCCGGCCACAGCTTCGCAGAAAATTTAGCCAGGAGGCACGCGAGACTTGCCTAAACCTGTAAAAAAGGTGCTCAGCCTCAGCCCAAAGTTCTGTGAGCATCCGAAGTTAAACAAGACGGAACTTCTTTTCTTGACCCGAAAGAGCTCCTCGAGAGTTTTTTCGGAGCACCTTGACAGATGCGCTAGCGCCGGTGTGGACGTACTTCCGAAGGAAATTATTAGCCACATTTTGATTCACTGAAGCAAGATTGTGTCGCTTTTACATGATTACCGATTGAGGCTGCTTGAATCAGACAAATAGGGGGGATTTGCTGTCATGCCAGCAGCGATATACAGAGACAAGGCGAGTGATGCAGTCTATGCCAACGTTGGCTTAGTCGAAGATGTACAGCCAAGTAAGGTCAAGAAGCGGGCAGTGCAGCTGTGCAATGAGGCGGGGCTGGAGAAAAAGGACACGTCAATAAAAAAAAGCTGAGGCTCTGACACTGAAGTCTTTTTTTCTCTGCAAAGACACACAACTGGAAACTGGAAACATGCCCTTTTAGGGTCATTGTGAGCGAAAAGCACACTTGGCAGCACTCGCTAAGTCTGTACCTCCGGCAGTCTTCATCGGTCTAACAATAAATGACCCGTTTCTTGTTTGAAGACGAAATGAAGTAGACTTGTTTTTAGGTAATCTTTGCAACACACGGGTTGGAGCGTTTTCTGCGGATGTCAAGGATCTATATTACTTCCTCCCTCAGGCTCCCATATGTCAAGATGTCAGCGAGAGCATCGATGAACACGGTACAGTTCGGTTTCAGAACTCTTGTGGCACTAACATGTCACCCTTCATGGAGTTGCTGCAGTTCTAGGTATACGTTCTACGTTCGTGAAACATAAAGGTGGTCTGTATCCAAGATTAGGCCATACGTATAGGCTTTCACCTCGCCTCCGTTCTGAGCGATTCGGTTCTAGCTTGCCTCAACAGGCAGCTGCAGGACACCCTTTCAGGCCACTGGTTTTCAGAATCGTGGATGATTTCCTGGTGCTCTTCAGGCTTGACAGTTCAATGGATGTAGAAAAATGGCAATATTTGGTGTGTTCGCGGCCGTTCTTCATGCATTCACGTTAACCAAGGAACTCCGCAGTGAGGGTTCCTAAAGGTTTTCAGGCCCGGTATGTTGGCAGACTGCACACTTGCTGGCAGTATGCGCCAAGGTCTCAGAAGGGCCTTCTACGTTCAATTCGGTGCACACAAAGCTCATCAAACGTGGAGTTGCCTTAGGTGTTCTCAGGAATGCTCTGACGAGATCCTGCCCTCATCAAGTGCAAAGAAGCTCTGGTGGTCAGATCGAGCGACTGCAATACGCCGACTACCCGACTTAATTACTTAGTGCCTTGGCAACAAATGTACAGATCGAGGTTTCCAGACATGGCACTAAGAGACGCCCAACACGGGAAAGACAGAAAATTTCTGTCATCCCTTACGCACAAGGTGCTAACCAAGAGCTCAACAAAATTGTTAGCAAAGTAGGCATAAGGGTCGTTTTCTCGGCTTCCCGTAAGCTCGGCCGCCTTTGCAAGAAAGTTAACAATTACAACCTTAAAGGATACTGAACAAAGTTTTTGCCACCAATATTTTGAGCCAAATCAATAGATTGGATCCTGAAATCGATGCAGATAACCCTCATTCCAAGCGGAAAGTACAGGGAAATGATGAATTTAAGGCGTTTCCAACAAAATAGCGCGTCTAGTGGCAGCGCCGCGAACTAGAGGATGTAATGTTGGGTGACGTGAAACTCACCGGAAACTGGCAAGCCAACAATGCCAGCCATCGCCCGCGATAGTACACTGTACCCGCGTGTTTTGACTCGCTCATCTTACACTTCGGTTGTCAGAACCGGTATGACCAGCTACAACAATGAACAATGCCTCCGGCTGGGGCATAGTGCCAGCGTTTTTGTTGTAGGAAAAAAGTGGAGTGAAAGGACAGCTGGAGAAAAGAGAGAGGAGGCCAAGAACACATGCATCCTGCATGCATCTCGGTGAGTTCGACGTCACTGCTCATGCTCGCAAGCAGCCGCCGCGCACTCACAATCCATCAAAATACACCCAACTGTTCGAAAGTACGTTCATCGGAACAGTGGCATCTTCTGAGTGTAATTTAAAAGTTTCATCAGTTTTTCCAAATTTTAATCAGTATCCCTTTAAGGAGGATGCGTGCGTCACGAAGCACCGGACACAGTACGGGGAGTGCGTGAGCAGTGTAGTGTACGACATTCTGTTGTCCTGTGGTCGCTCCTATACAGAACCGTTCGCTGTTTGAACGACCGTCTGAGAGAGCACGCAAATAAAGAATCTTAGGGCTTAAACAAGCAGCACCTTGGCAGCCCTTTGTTTCTCGTGCGGCTGTGCCCCTCTCTTTCGAAACAGCAAGGTACTTTCAAAATATCGTAACAAGACAGATCGCGAAATCGGGGCTTTTCATTTCAGGACAATTGAAAACCTGTGGACCAGTGAGCCTTCAGTCGTCCTCTTGGAAAAAGAGATTATGTCTTTGAGCGGTTAACTTGAACATTTCGACTCGTGGCAGTTTCGTCTTGCTTAATAATATTTGAAATATGTTGACCAAGTGGCACGTTGGATATATATATTCTCCGTGAGAACGGTAACAACGCAAGTGTTTATTTCGACAGTTTCAGGCAGTCTGGCTTTCGTCAAAAATGTGAAAAAAGAAAAGGAAAAAAAGAAGAGAAAAAAAATAAGAAAGGACAGTGTACACGTGCGAGTCAGTCAGAAAAAACAAGCATGGTCGCCTGCTATCAATTTTTGTCACCAATTTCCTCCTGGCTTCCCGGAGGCAGCAAAGGAAGACTTTGCTGCCTCCGGGAAGTAAGCCAGGAGGAAATCGGTGGTAAAGATTGATAGCTGGAGACCATGCTTGTTTTTCCTGACTGACTCGCACGTGTACACTGTCCTTTCTTGTTTGTTTTTTTTCCTTTTTTTTCACATGCACATACAAAGTGGTTCTGTTCGCCTACCACTTGATGACCATTGAGGGGAAACGGACAAAGATGAAAGAGAGCCGACCGACCCATTGAGGGGAAACCCTTTCCTTACGCACGCCGTCACGGACCGCTCCCGCCACCGCGGCGACAATCTTGGGTGGCCCGACACACGCCGAGAACTGACCGGCACGGGATTAGAACCGGATGTGGACGTGCATGGACATGTGGTTTTGTTCTCAGTGTTGACAGTGGTTCTTGCTCTTTTTTGCTTTCTTTTTTCTTTTTTTTCCCTTTTACTCTTTTCGTCTTTTTTCTTCTCTTTTTTTTCTTTTTTTCTTCTCTTTCTTTTTTAGTTCTCTCTCACTCTTGCAAACATCTTCCAAGGCAAGAGGGACGCGGCAGCAACGAAGTTTGGAAGTTCATGTTAGTATAACTCATCCCCTGATGAAGGGAGGGCCCCTCCCGAAACTGTTGGGAAATAAATATATTTATCCTTGTTGACAACGATCCCGTTGCGTCATTTCCCATATATATATATATATATATATATATATATATATATATATATATATATAGGGAAAAAGTATAACCTAAGGTCTTGTTTTTCCGTGTTCTGACATAATAATAATGAGACCTAACAGACAATAACGCCAAGGAATGTATAGGGGAAGTTCTTAGAACGAATGCAATGTAAATAAGAAAGGAAAGTGGGTGAGAAAATAACTTCCCGTGAGCAGGAATCAAACCTACGACCTTCAAGTATCGCGTTCGATGCTCTACCACTGAGCTACGTGGCGGCTATCCGCCAGCCACTTCATTAGGTTTATATGTGAATTTAAGCATGGATGGATGGATGGATGCATATGGCTGTACCCTTTAGATCGGGCGGTGGCCGCCAGCCACTTCATTATTAGGTTTATATGTGAATTTAAGCATGGATGGATGGATATGGCTGCACCCTTTAGATCGGGCGGTGGCTAGCGCCACCAAGCCGTAATACCTAGTGAACCAAAAACTATATTTTTTTCCCTTAAAAAGTGAGTTTGAGGATTCGTACTTTGTAGTGAAGAGTTTAATTTTCACTCGTGCCTTGACTTTAGCCACCAATCAGATAACCTCCTTCTAATTAAGTCTACCCGCTTAAAGTTTATTTTGCCCTCCCGGTCCCTAAACCACAGTGCTTTGAAAAACTCTGCGCGATCATCCTGAACTATAGGGTGAAGCCCTTTACAGAACATTATCGGGTGTTCGGCAGTTTCTTCTTCCTCTCCACACGCACTGCATACTGTGTCTAACCCTTCGTATTAGGCCCGATATGTCTTGGTTCGCAGTACTCCCGTCCTGGCCTCAAACAGCAGAGAACTACCCCGAGTATTATCATAGATCCTTTTCTTGGCAATTTCCTGCTTAAAAGTTCGATAGATCTCTAGTGCGGACTTCTTAATCATGCCCATTCTCCACATGTCAGTCTCCGTTTCCTTCACTTTCTTCTTAACCGATAGTTCTTTTTGGTTTGGCCACCTGCTGTTTTCTAAGTATTTACCAGTCAACTTCCTGGTTCGCTTCCTCCATTTTGTATCGACATTCTTCATGTACAAGTAGCTGAAAACCTTCCTAGCCCAACGCTCCTCCCCCATTTCTCTCAATCGCTTCTCAAATTTCATCTTGCTGCTAGCTTCCCTGCCCTCAAATGATGTCCATCCCTCAGATACTCGGTCCCATTGTTTATCCGTACGCCCAGATATTTGCATTTATCTGTTATCTCTAGCGTGACCTCCTGTATTCTAAGCTCTTTATCGTCGTTGTCATTGAAAATCATGACTGCTGATTTTTCCTTACTGAATCTAAAATCTAACCTATCTCCCTCATTACCGCAGATGTCCATCAATCTCTGCAAATCTTTCTTGTTGGCCATTAGCACTATATCATCTGCGTACATTAATGCTGGTAGTGCCTGATCAATAAGTTTTTCTTGTTTGACTAAAGAGAGGTTGAAGCCCAGTCCACTTCCCTCTAATTTTGCCTCTAATCCTTGTAGGTACATCATGAATAATAAGGGTGACAGGGGGCACCCCTGCCTAAGCCCCCGTTTCACCTCTGCAGGCTTGGAAACCTGTTTTTCCCACTTTATAACTACCTTGTTACCTTTATAGATACCCTTTAAAAGATTAGTGACTACGTGTTCCACCCCTATTGTGTCCAGTATTCCCCACAATTCCTCTTGAACCACGCTATCGTACGCTCCCTTGATATCCAAAAATGCTAGCCACAGGGGCCTGTGTTCCTTTTCTGCTATTTCGATGCACTGTGTCAGTGAGAACAGATTGTCTTCCAACCTCCTGTGTTTCCGAAACCCATTCTGCAGTTCCCCCAGCACCCCCTCATCCTCTCTCCACGCCTGCAGTCTTTCCTTTATAATCTGCATCGACAGCCTGTAGACCACTGATGTCACTGTTATAGGACGGTAGTTGTTTATGTCAGCTTTGTCCCCCTTTCCTTTATAGATCATGCTCATCCTGCTAAGTTTCCATCCATCGGGAACTTCACCATCGATTATTATTGTGCTCACTGCCTCTCTCAAAGCCTGCTTAGACTTTGGACCTAATGTCTTTATCAGCCTAATTGGAATGCCATCTGGGCCTGTTCATGTACTACTAGGAACCCTTTTCTCAGCCCTTTCCCACTCTTGTTGTGAAAATGGAGCCATTGCACCACTTGATTCGTCCTTGTCTATTGTGGTGCATAAAGTAATTCTTTGTTGAAATTTTTCTGTCACCCTTTTTCTTATATATTCAATATTGGAGTGTCAGTCAGCGCCACCTGTAGCCATGGCGGCGAGTGTGGCACAATCTATTTATGAGCCTGTATGGCGTCACGTAGCACGTGAACTTATTTACGAGCTGGCAGCTCACCAATAGTCCCTCGTATACAACCTATCTGCACCAAGTATGCCGGTACGAGACCCTCGTTAATGAATAAGGAAAAAAAGTATACCTCAGGACTCGTTTTTCCGTGTTTTGACACAATAAAAAATGAGATTTAACAGACAAGAATGCCAAAGAATGTATAAAAGAAGTTAATAGAACTATTGTAACCTAAATAAGAAGAAAGAAAAGTGGGTGGAAAAATAACTTGTCGTGAGCAGGAATTGAACCTACGACCTTCGAATAACGTGCCGACGGACACTCCCACGTTTAAATTCACATATAAATCCAATAAAGTGGCAGGGGGATAGTCGCCGGGATAGCTCAGTGGTAGAGCATCGAACGCGTTATTCGAAGGTCGTAGGTTCCATTCCTGCTCACGGCAAGTTAATTTTTCACCCACATTTCTTTCTTCTTATTGTAAAGAGGGTCTATTGAAGGATTGAGCAAGCGGGCAGTAGCTCGAAAGGAACGCAGGCGGACCCAGATGACGGTGATTGATCGCTGATCTCGTGCCTTTTTCTTGTGTTGATGATAGCTGACTTGATGGTATCAACTTCTTTCTTATTCACTATATACCCCCGGCGAAAAAGTTGAAGCTTTCCTGGCAATCTAACACGTGGGGACAAGCGGGTCAAAGTAGGGCTTCAGACGGTTTACGTGAACAATATCACATCCACGCCGACGACGGTCGCTCGGTGGCATGAGGGGTTCAATGGCGTAGTTCACGGGTGAAGTACGGTCGATCACGCGGTAGGGACCACGATAATTAGAGAGTAGCTTGGGTGATACACCAGAGGCGCAGGGCGGTACATGAAGCCATACAAGTGCTCCAGAAACAAACGTTGGTGCAGAACGATGGTCGTCGTCGCGGGTCTCCTTTTGGCGCTGTTGGTCAGATGCAGTAAGCCGCTTGGCTATCTTGCGGCACTCTTCTGCGTAACGGGCGGCTTCCGAGACAGGCGTGCATTCGGAGGGATCTGGCGAGTATGGCAGTAAAGTGTCGATGGTGTGTGATGATTGGCGACCGTGCAGGAGAAAAAATGGGGAAACCCCGGTAGTGACTTGCGTAGCGGTGTTATACGCGTATGTCACAAATGGGAGAACAAGGTCCCAGTTTGTTTGATCAGAAGCGACATGCGTAGCGAGCATATCCCCCAGAGTACGATTAAACCGCTCAGTCAAACCGTTCGTCTGTGGGTGGTAGGCTGTACTCTTCCGGTGTACAATATGGTGCTGTTGAAGAAGTGCTTGGATTACATCGGAGAGGAAAACACGCCCTCGGTCACTGGAGTTCTCGAGGAGGACCATGACGAAGCACAAACCGATTGAGCATAAAAGTTGCGACGTCTTGTGCTGCAGCTGTGGGGAGAGCAGCAGTTTCAGCGTACCGGGTTAGATGATTCACTGCCACGATAGCCCATCGGTTGCCTGCCGTTGTTAATGGTAGTGGTCCGCAGAGGTCAATTCCTACATGGTCGAAGGGGCGGTCTAGGCATGGAAGTGGCTGCAATAAACCTGTTACAGGATGTGGCTGGCTTTTCCGCCGCTGACATTCGTGGCAGCCGCGAATGAACTGGCGGACAAAGGTAAACATTCCACGCCAGTACTACTTTTTTGTAGGCGCTCGTAGGTCTTGAAAACACCGGTGTGAGCACATTGCGGGTCGGAATGAAACGACGCGCAGATTGTAGAGCGCAGCGTTCTGGGAATGACTAGTACCCATTTCCTACCATCTGCTGAATAGTTGCGCCGGTACAAAAGGTCATCCCGAATACTGAAGTGCGGCGCCTGGCAGCGCAGGGTTCGAGTGGTTGGAAGTGTTGGTGCCTCAGATAACGCGTCAAGAAGCGAAGTGATCCATGCGTTGTGCAGAAGAGATGGTGTCCTCGTCAAGAGCTCACAACGTGTTGTCCGAGGAAACAGATGGAATGTCCGGGGATAGGGAAGATCGCGACAGTGCATCAGCATCGGTATGCTTGTGGCCGGAACGATATACAACGCGAATGTCATATTCTTGAAGCCGAAGAGCCCAACGGGCAAGACGACCCGATGGGTCCTTGAGCGAAGATAGCCAGCATAATGCGTGGTGGTCCAATACTACATCAAAAGGACGGCCATAAGGGTATGGGCGGAACTTGACAAGCACCCAAACGATCGCCAAACATTCTTTCTCGGTGACGCTGTAGTTTGATTCAGCGTTGGTGAGAGTTCTGCTGGCGTAGGCGACGACATACTCGGCGAATCCAAGCTTGCGTTGCGCGAGAAGCGCACCGAGGCCGACACCACTGGCGTCGGTGTGGACCTCAGTTGCTGCCGTAGGATCGTAGTGACGCAGTATTGGTGGTGAAGTGAGGAGACGACGAAGGGTACAGAAGGCTCGGTCACACTCAGAAGACCATGACAAAATATGAGTGGTGCTGCCTATAAGTTCGGTCAAAGGCGCAATGATAGAGGCGAAGTTGCGCACGAACCGGCGAAAGTAAGAGCATAATCCCACGAAGCTCCGTAACTGCTTCATAGTCGTTTGTTCGGGGAAGTCGGTGACAGCACGTAACTTAGCCGGGTCTGGAAGTATACCGTCATTTTACACGACGTGCCCGAGAATAGTAAGTTGCCGAGCAGCGAAGTGACACTTCTTGAGGTTGAGTTGGAGCTGAGCATTCTTCAGGCACGTGAGGACGTGTTTGAGGCGCTCGAAATGTGTTCCAAAGTCTGGCGCAAAGACGACAATATCGTCGAGATAGCAGAGACAGATTTGTCATTTCGAACCCCGAAGAACCGAGTCCATCATGCGCTCGAAGGTGGCAGGCGCATTGCAGAGGCCGAAGGGCATAACATTAAACTCATATAGACCGTCCGGTGTAACGAAGGCTGTTTTTGGTCGATCGGCATCTGCAAGGGGGACCTGCCAGTACCCTGAGCGCAAATCTAATGATGAAAAAAACTCGGCACCTTGTAAAGAATCAAGGGCATCGTAGATCCTGGGTAAAGGATACACGTATTTTTTATTGATCTTATTTAGGCGCCGGTAATCCACGCAGAAGCGAACGAATCCATCCTTTTTTCAACGAGCACTACAGGTGAGGCCCATGGACTTTGTGAAGGTTGAATGATGCCACGTTGCAGCATATTGTTCACCTGTTCGGTAATAACATGGCGTTCCGCCGTATAAACACGATATGGTCGTTGTCGTAGTGGCGCATGGGTGTCGCTATCGATGTAATGTAGAGTGGTAGAAGTGCGGCCAAGTGAAGGTTGAACAACATCGAAAGATTCGTGGTACTGGTACAGCAGTTGGAGGAGTTCAGATCGTTCAGATGGTGGCAGTCTGTCTGTGATCACCGAATCAAACACTTTCGAAGCCTGTAGATCAGAGTGGTCAAGAGCACTGATGGCGGCGAGGTCAGTTTGGGATGATTCTTGCGGCACGGTAAAAATTTGTCCGTTACCAATGGGCTGTACGCATCCAAGAGACTCGCCAAACAGTTTGATGGTATGCGGAAAGGGATTCGTAAGTCAGAGAGCATTGGCTTCATTGGAAATTGAAAGGGCTGAATATGGGAGCAGAAGTGGTTTCCGACTTGGAAAGAGGCTTGATGGCTCGAAAAATGCTACTTCATCACGCATGCCGTCGGAGACCGCAGGGAGCAAAACAGCTGTTTTCGGTAGAATGTCAGTGTCCTCTTTGACAACTAGCTTGTGCGCGGCTTGATTAGTGTGGTCGTAGGGCTGGTCGAACAACGGAAGCAGTTCAAGTTCGGAACGGGCACAATATATAACGGCGCGATTACGCGATAGGAAATCTCAGCCACGTATGATGTCATGAGAGCACGAGGAAAGGACGATAAACTCAACCATGTAGTGGTCCTTCGCAATTGTGAGTCAGGCAGTGCAGGCGGCTATAGGTCTAACAGGTTCTCCATTTGCTGCACGTCAGGACATCATATCAAGCGGCGTGGTCACCTTTCGGAGCTTGCGGCAAAGTTTGGCGTCTATAACAGACCCAGTGGCACCGGTATCCACAAGAGCGTATGCATGGGCGCCGTCTACAAAAACTTCGACGATATTTGACGGCAAGGTGCGAGGACTTGAACATTTGTATAGCACTGTTCTTACCCCCTGAACTGCGACGGCTAGTTTCCCTCATATTGAGGGGCTGGTCGTGGACGCATGGGTGACAAGGAGCGTCGATTGGGTGAAGGTGAGCGACGAGACGAAGTTGCCAGATAGTCACGGGAAGACGTGTCTGACTGACGATCCGAACTTTCATAATCAAAAGGGGGTTGGTCCATGTAGTTGCTTCGTGGTCGGGCGTCTGTGTAGCTGGGCACGCGACGACGGCAGTATCGGGAGATATGTCCAGGGCCGCCGCATGCAAAACAGATCGGCTGGTTATCGCGCGTTCGCCAGGCATTTGCAGCGACGGGCGCCGTCCACGCGGCATACGACTGAGTCGAGGCTGTGGTAGCGAGGGGAGAAGCCTATGTGATGGAAGACTGAGTAGGAGCGGTGACATGCGGCAGTCCATTGAACGGCGAGGGCTGGTGTGGCTGCTGCCTCTTTACTGCGTCAGCATAAGTAAGAGGCGCGGCGACAACTTGCTGCTGAAAGGGCACTGGCTTAACCTCGGCAATCTGGTCCTGAAGCGCATGTCGGAGCATGGGAGCTAACGGTGTCGGTGGTCGCTCTTGCTGCTGCTGCGGGAGCTCTTGGCGCTGACAAAACGGCAGAAAGGAAAGCTGACGTGCGACCTCCTCACGCACAAAGTCTTTAATTTGTGCTAGAAGGTGGGAGTGGTCAGGTACGACGTCCAGTGCAGCGAGTGGTTGGTTAGGCTGAAATGGATGACGGGCGAGAGCTCGTTGCCGTCGCAATTCGTCGTAGCTCTGGCACAAAGTTACCACTTCAGACACCGTGCCAGGAGACTTCGCAAGGAGCATTTGAAATGCGTCATCATCAACACCTTTCATAATGTGCTGGATCTTGGCACTTTCGCTCATTGCGGCATCGACGCGCCTGCAGAGATCGAGTATGTCTTCAATATAGGCGGTAAACGTTTCGCCAGGTTCTTGTGCACGTGAGCGCCAGCGTTGTTTGGCGCGCAACTTCCGCACGGCAGGGTGACCGCAAACCAAGGATATTGCCTGCTTGAAAGCGGCCCAGTTCTCGAACTTGGATTCGTGGTTTGTGTATCACAGTTTCGCCACATTAGCCAAGTAAAAGTTGACGGTGCTCAACTTAGCAGCATCATCCCATCTGTTTGGTCCACTGACTTTTTCGTAGGACGACAACCAGTCCTCGACGTCCTGGTCTTCGGCGCCCGAAAAGATCGGGGGATCTCGCTGGTGAACCGGGCCGGGGCAAGTAGCGGCCGCGAGAGGTGCTGTCTGTTGGGCAGCGTCAACTTGCATGGTCGACGGCAGGGTGCGGGATTGGAGTTCCAGGGTGTAGGTGATGTAGTTACCCAGCATGATCCACCAAATGTAAAGAGGGTTTATTGAAGGACTGAGCAAGCGGGTGGTAGCTCGGAAGGAACGCAGGCGGACCCAGAAGACGGTGCTTGATCTCTGATCTCGTGCCCTTTTGCTTGCTTGCTTGTTCCTTTCTTTTGTGGCTCTCACCCACTAAGGGGGATTGGCCAAGAAGCCGGTGGTTAATGCAAGTCAATACCTTTAGGTTTTCTAGACTAGGGGAATAATAATACTGTTCTGACTGTGAAATTAGTTTGGGGCAATGTGTTGATGATAGCTGACCTGATGGTATCAATGTCTTTCTCATTCACTATATTATTTACATTACGTTGGTTCTAATAACTTTCCCTATACATTCCTTGGCATTATTGTCTGTTAGATGTCATATATATATATATATATATATATATATATATATATATATATATATATATATATATATATATATATATATATATATATATATATATATATATATTGATAGTACGCCTTTAGTGGTGAGCAGAAGAGACGTTTACTTTGTGGAAAACGTAGCGGTAGAACCGACCAGCTGTCAAGCGGAGCGAGCGCGAGCAGCAACAACACTCTTCCTTCTCTTCTTCAGCTGGCGTTCCGGCCTGTGCCAAATATCAATGCTACAAATCACTCCCCCCCTCAGAAAAGGAGCCATCCTGGCGACCTATGGAACGGGTACGACGGGTGGGTCGTAGTGCGGCTTCAATCGATCTACGTGAACAGTCTCGCGGCCTCGATGCCGTCGGTCTGTTGATGGTTGAACCGGCTCAACAATATAGTTAACCGGTGAGGCCTGACGTAGGACTCGGTAGGGGCCTTCGTACTTCGGCAGTAGCTTGGTGGAAAGACCAGGAACAGATGAGGGAACCCGAAGCCATACCAAGGCGCCAGGCGAGTATGACTGCGAAGACAGGTTTTCGTCGTGACGGTTCTTCTGGTACGCTTGATCTTGTGCGGTTAAGGAACGCGCGAGTTGCCTGCATTCTTCTGCATAGGTGGCGACTTCAGATAGAGTTGTGGATTCCGAAGCGTCTGGATGATACAAGAGAATGGTGTCCATGAATGAGGAAGGTTCGCGCCCGTAAAGGAGGAAGAACGGAGAGAATCCTGTCGTAGACTGAGTGGCGCTGTTGTAAGCGTAAGTTACAAAGGGCAGTATGCGGTCCCAGTTGGTGTGATCAGCGGACACGTACATGGATAGCATGTCGCCCAGTGAGCGGTTAAACCGTTCGGTCATTCCATTCGTTTGCGGATGGTATGCGCTGGTTGTCCGATGCACAACGTTGCGTTCGCGAAGAAGGGCTTGTACGGCTTCGGAGAGGAACGTACGGCCGCGGTCACTGAGTAGCTCACGAGGCGCGCCATGGCGTAGAATGAGATTGTGAAGGATAAATAAGCCAACTTCACGTGATGTGGCCTCTGGCAGCGCAGCAGTTTCAGCATAGCGTGTCAAGTGATCAATGGCGACAATCACCCAGCGGTTCCCGTTAGGCGTATAGGGAAGGGGACCGTACAAGTCAATTCCGATGCGGTCGAAAGGGCGGGAGGGGCAAGGCAACGGCTGCAGTTGTCCATTGGCTATGTGTGGTGGGCTTTTTCGGCGTTGACATTTGGAGCACGAACGCACGTACTGTCGGACAAAGCGGTACATTCCGCGCCAATAGTACCGCAGCCGGAGACGTGCATACGTTTTTATCACACCGGCGTGGCCGCATTGAGGATCCGCGTGAAAAGAGTCGCAAATGTCGGCACGTAGGTGGCGAGGAATCACAAGCAACCACTTGCGGCCGTCAGAAAGGTAGTTGCGACGGTACAGGAGTCCATCGCGGATGGTAAAGTGTCGAGCTGTGCGCTGCAGTGAACGATTGGGCGTAACTTGGGACGGCTGAGACAGTAATTCTATCATAGAGGCTATCCAAGCGTCTTGGCGCTGTTCATAGGGCATGTCCTCGTACGAAAGTGCCACAGCATCGAGGCTGGATACAGAAGTACTTCCGTGTTCATGGGGAAGTGGAGAGCGGGAGAGAGCGTCGGCATCTGAATGTTTGCGGCCTGACCTGTAGACGACACGGATATCATAGTCTTGGAGGCGTAACGCCCAACGAGCGAGACGGCCAGATGGGTCTTTTAGTGACGATAACCAGCAGAGGGCGTGGTGATCAGTCACGACGTCAAATGGACGGCCATAGACGTAGGGTCGAAATTTTGTGATTGCCCAGACGATGGCTAGACATTCTTTTTCTGTGACTGAATAATTCTGTTCAGCCCTAGTAAGAGTGCGACTGGCATAAGAAACGACGTACTCGTCGTATCCAGACTTGCGTTGAGCAAGAATAGCGCCAAGTCCGACTCCACTTGCGTCGGTGTGTATTTCTGTAGGGGCATCAGGATCAAAGTGACGGAGAATCGGTGGAGATGTCAGCAATTGACGTAGTTTCGCGAATGCCTTATCGCAATTGGAAGACCACGCCGAAATGCCCTCGGTGTCAGAAAGTAGCCGTGTTAAAGGGGCCATGACAGATGCAAAATTACGGACAAATCGACGAAAGTATGAACATAAGCCGATAAAGCTCCGGAGTTCCTTAAGTGTCGATGGCTTCGGAAACTGGGCGACAGCACGGAGTTTTCCAGGATCAGGTAGAACGCCGTCCTTGCTGACAACATGCCCTAAGATGGTGAGCTTCCGGGCGGCAAAATGGCACTTTTTCAAATTTAGTTGGAGCCCAGCATGTGTAAGGCAATGCAGGACACTTGCGAGGCGCAGAAGATGGGTATCGAAGTCTTTTGAAAAAACGACGACGTCGTCCAAATAGCAAAGACACGTCTGCCATTTAAGGCCTCGAAGTATGTTGTCCATCAGACGCTCGAAGGTGGCTGGGGCGTTACAAAGGCCGAACGGCATCACGTTAAACTCGTACAAGCCGTCCGGAGTTACAAACGCAGTCTTGGCGCGGTCAGCTTCATCCATGGGTACCTGCCAGTATCCCGATCGAAGATCCAGCGAAGAAAAGAATTCTGCACCTTGCAAACAGTCGAGAGCGTCGTCAATTCTGGGGAGCGGATAAACATCTTTGCGCGTGATCTTGTTAAGGCGCCTGTAATCCACACAGAATCGGATGCTCCCGTCCTTCTTTCTGACCAGTACCACCGGGGAGGCCCACGGACTGTTAGACGGCTGTATAACGCCACGATTGAGCATATCAGACACTTGATCGTCTATAACTTGGCGTTCGGCGTGGGAGACCCGGTATGGACGCTGACGCAATGGTGCGTGGGTGCCAGTGTCAATACGATGGACAATTGCAGATGTTCGGCCCAGACTGGTTTGTTTGAAGTCGAACGATGAGCGGAAATGGTCGAGAAGTGTCAAGAGTTGAGTTCGTTGGTCAACAGGAAGGTCAGGATCAATCGATGGAAGGAAGACGTCGAGGGAAGAGGTGGCGGATGTGAGAGCGGAAGTAACACTGGCGATCTCAAGGCTTTTTGCTTGATAGGGCAGTTGACTGGTGCAAACACAATCGATGTCCTCAAGGCGGCCGATGCATTCGCCACGGAATAGGGTGACTGGTACAGAAAGGAGATTCGTGGCATAAATGTTTGCGCAAGTGGCTTCGACCGTCAGAAGAGCAAAAGGCAGAAGAACGTTTTTTCGAGAAGTGAAGTCTTCTGACGGCGTGAACATGACGTCCGAAAAAGCGGCATGGTCGCACGAGATCGGCACAATAACAGAAGACATAGGTGGAATATCAGTCTCCGCGGCGACGACAACACGAGAAATAGAAGGCTTATTATAATCGTCGTCGGAGAGCGATGACAATTCTAGTTCGGCCCGGGCACAATCAACAACGGCATGATGTGTGGAAAGGAAGTCCCAGCCTAATATGACGTCGTGTGAGCAGTGTGGAAACACGATAAATTCAACCACGTACAGAACGCCCTGGATGATTAACCGAGCCGTGCACGTCATAGAAGGGTTCACGTGATGCGCTGTTGCCGTACGAAGGGAGAGACCAGAAAGCGGAATCGTAACTTTTCTTAACTTGCGACACAATGCTTCACTCAATACAGACACGGCAGCTCCGGTATCTATTAATGCTTGAACGGCGATACCTTCAATCAAGACAGTTATTTCATTATTCGGTAGAGAACGAGGCCTTGTAGAGTTCGACGGTGGCGCAGTTCTTGCCTCCGGAACTGCGATGGTCAGTTTTCCGTTTGGGCAGGTGGTGCACGCCGAAGCATTGGTGAAGGCGAACGTCGGCGCGGGGAAGGCGATCGGCGTGGGTTGAAGGCGCGGCGGCTCGGCGGAGAAGTGTCCGAAGCTGCATGGAACGGCAGCGTCTGTGGTGGTTCTGTGGGGGCGTAGCCGTAGGTGCCATCAATAATGCCTGAGTGAGGGACGCGCCGGCGACAGAACCGCTCAACATGGCCAGGCTGACGACAGTAATAACAGATAGGTCTGTTATCCGATGTACGCCAAGGGTTGTTGGGAAGCGTTGAAGGACGGCGGTAAATGGGAACATGCGAGCCTGCCGGTACGCGTGTTGCGTATAAGGCGTTCGTTTGGTGGGCAGGGTCGACGACGTTTGACGGCGCATGTACCTGCCTTCGCGCGACGTCAGCGTAAGTCAGGGGAGCGGACACAGGTGGTGGCTGGTACGTGGGGGGAAGTGCCTCGCAGACTTGCTCTTCGATGGTTTGGCGCAGTGACGAGGTCAGCCCATGCGTATTGCTGGGAAGCAAGGGGGCAAGGGACAACTGGCGTGCCACTTCCTCTCGGATAAATTGCTGGATTTGCGGGGTCAATACAGTCTGTTCTGGAGATATTGCACCAACGGTCAATGCTGGCGTGCTGGTCATGTCGAAAGTAGGCCGTCGCGTTGAAATGCGCTGTTTTCGCAACTCATCGAAACTTTGGCAGTGTTGGATGACTTCCGAAACTGTTTGCGGGTCTTTAGCCACCAGCATGTGGAAGGCATCGTCCTCGATGCCCTTCATAATGTGTTTTACCTTGGCGGTTTCCGACATGCCAGGATCAAAGCGACGGCAGAGGCCTACGACGTCCTCAATGTAGGACGTGAAACCCTCTCCCGACAGTTGGGCGCGATCCCGCAAGCGCTGTTCTGCACGGAGCTTGCGCACTGTCGGTCGGCCAAACACGTCCGCGAAGGTGGTCTTGAAAGTGGCCCAGTCGGTAAGCTCGGCTTCGTGGTTGTTGAGCCAGAGCTCTGCTACTCCTCTGAGGTAAAAGTGGACGCGGCCCAGTTTGTCGTTTTCGTCCCACCTGTTGTTGACGCTTACTCGTTCGAACGAAGAGAGCCAGTCCTCGACGTCCTGCTCATCGGTGCCGTTGAAGATGTCTGGATCTCGCTCTCTCGGGACGCCGGGACAGTGGACAGGTGGAGATGTAGGAGCCGTCTGCTGTGCAGCGTCGATGGACATTGTTGATGGCGAAGGTAGAGTTCGGTTGCGGAGTTCCAGGATGGAAAAAGGTACCCAGCACTCTCCACCACTTGATAGTACGCCTTTAGTGGTGAGCAGAAGAGACGTTTACTTTGTGGAAAACGTAGCGGTAGAACCGACCAGCTGTCAAGCGGAGCGAGCGCGAGCAGCAACAACACTCTTCCTTCTCTTCTTCAGCTGGCGTTCCGGCCTGTGCCAAATATCAATGCTACAATATATATATTGTGATGAGCGAGACAGAGAACAAGAGACAACACCCGATCCTGCCTGGGCTTATTCTGCCTTCTTCTTCCTCCACCTTCCCTTAGCTGCCCACGCGCCCGAGCCTCAGTGTCTTTCTTCGTCTTGACACTCGGCCATGACTGCGCGCGCGCGGAGCTGGCGGCAAAGTTTCTGCTGGGTGGGCTTGGCTGCATTGTGGTGGTCGTCCCGAACCACATTGCAACATGGAGTGATGGTCTGGGGGAAGCGTCTCTGTTGGACGCACTCGCTGCCTCGAGCCGGTTGGTCTATGCCATGGTGCGCCTCTGCTTGATGATCTGTCATTGTGTATTCTGGTGGGCGGCATAGGCTGCCTCGCATAGGCCGCTCATGGCCACGGTGCGTCTTGCGTTGAAATTAAGGCGATGATGTCTCTGGTTGACGCCATTGACTTTGTCGCGCCGGTTTTTGTGTCTTGCTTTGAAAGTCGGGTGACGATGGCTCTAGTGAACGCCATTGAGCGTTTCGCAATGGTCGTCTTCGGCCCGCAGGCCCGGAGCCCTGAGTTGCCAATACCGTCTCTGGCGGGTAGTATTGGCTGTGTCTGGGGGGTCTCTCTCGTGGACGCCATGAATTGCCTTGCGGGGCTGTCGAACGCTCTGGTGGTCGACCTTGGCTGTCTCGAGGTGACCGCAGCAGCAGGCAATTCAGTTGGCGCAGTTTGGGGCACTGGTCTTCATTCCCGTCGACGTTCTGAACAGGCTGCGATTTTCGGCCATCATGCTTTGACGCAGGAACTTCTACGCTGCCATCTTTGGCTCCTCTTGTTCTGTGGCCACAAAGAATCAAGATGCTCCTTAGTTGTTCTGTACCATGGCGTCCATACAAGTTAACGCCGCCATAACTGCACATCATGCTGCAGACACCAGTAGCGTACAAAGGCCCCACCTCGCTGCTCTGTGCGAGCTGGTCACCGGCTGGCCGATCTATCTCCGATTCCTCCTGCACGCACACTGCCTCCTGGTGATCCGCACGGCATTAAGATGGTCTCAAAGTCATATTGCATTGCCTGTGATCCCAAGTAAGGCTGTACGCCGGGAGGCCGGGAGACCGGAAGTGCTGATGTTGACTTCGCCTGCTTGCGGCGCATCACTACCGTCGGCCAAGGCGTGGTGGGCAGATACAGATAAAACAGGCATATAATCCATTAATCTGTCTTCGGCAGACATGGATTGATTGAGTGAAGCACTCTCACACTCGGGCAATGACTGCCGCGTAGTAGGCAAATCCCCAACCGCCTGGTCGCTGAGTCTGCTCTCCTCGCTGGTATCCCTTGGAACTGTTGGTATCGTAAACAGGTAGGGTGTATCATGTCGTGACCCATCCGGCAGGACAGGGGTGAACCACTCCACGTGTCCAGGAGGTGTCGGGTTCGAAGACCGCAATGTCAATTGCTGAGGCTCGAGGGTGATCTTGTTGCCTGTTGTCAGACTGGAGGACTGCGATGAGACATCGAGCTGCCGTCCACTTGAGCTCGATATATGGTAGTGGGCGCGTTGACGAAGGGTCCAGCTACCCTGTGCCCCTCTGTATCTCCCCCCACGAAAAAGAACGGGGTGGCCTATGGCTGACACGAATTAGGGTCCGGTACTAGCGACGAGTCTGGAAGCTCATGTGGAGAACTGGAGTGCTCAGCTGGAGCCTCGAGATGGAACCCTTCTTAAACTCCATCCTCGGTACCGGTCAGGTTGGACTTGGTGGTGGAAGGGGATTGTGAGAAAGCTATGACGTGGACTCAATATTTTACTTGAAACAAATTATGTGGACCAAGTAGCAAATGTGAATGCAATGATAGAAGTGGATTAATAGCTTTGGTGACACTGGTGCTTTTACCTAAAAATCCTTCATCCTCTGATCAATCAGCCTAAGAGGGGGCTGATATATATATATATATATATATATATATATATATATATATATATATATATATATATATATATATATATATATATATATTGTTACAAGACTACATCACGCTGAAGAATCAAGACAGACAGCGAGAAAGACGACGTGATTCTGGGATGTGGGGCACGCTCTGGCTCGCCATCTCGGCTTAGGCTTGGCGTCGTGCAAATATATCTTAGCTGTAACCTCGTTTCTCTGTGTGCCCTCCCGTAACTATATGGTTTAAGGTGCGGGGTAGCAAAGCACGACGGAGCTTCGCAGCGGACGCCAAGTTACCGCTTCTAACATGTCTACTGACAGGAATGCTGCGCCAACAGCCATGCTTCGCGCATCAATGGCGCCCACCTCACCTTTGGTCAGTGTGACCACTCCACCCCGCGATCCTGGCAACTTTTTGGGCACTGACGGTGAAGACGTTGATGAGTGGCTTCAGCTCTACGGGTTCCTCAGTGAAAACCACAGATGGGACCCAACCATGATGCTGGCAAACCTTATCTTTTACCTGAAAGGTACGGCCAAGGCGTGGTTCAACAACAACGCGGAAATGCTCACCAGCTGGGACGTCTGTAAGACGATGTTGCGCGAGTTGTTCGGCCAATCTGCCGGGTGCAGGCAGGCCGCTAAGAAAGAGCTTGGTAACCGTGTCCAGACATCCACGGAGTCTTACACGGCCTATATTCAAGATGTATTGACCCTCTGCCGTAAAGCTGATAACACCATGACCGAAGCCGACAAGGTTTCACACGTACTCAAGGGCATCGCTGATGATGCCTTTAGCCTGTGTGCATTTAAAGGCTGTTCGACAGTTCAAGACGTCATTAAGGAGTGCCGACGCTTCCAAGAGGCTAAAAGCCGTCGCATTGCCCACCACTTCACCCGTCTTCCTAACACCGCAGCAACATCAACTTGTGAGGACCTCCGTTTTGAGACCAAGCCCAATCCACCATCTGCTGACATTACGAGGGTCGTTCGACGTGAAATCGAAGTGATGTCACCAGCACCTTTGAGGGTCCTGACGCCGAACGATCCTCAGCCCACCATATCCCTCATACAGAGCGTTGTGCGCCAAGAATTGGCAAACGCGGGCTTTCAGATGATTTGTTCTGTTCATCGAGCCGATGTCCATCCGTCTACCTTGAACACACGTCACCACTACCGGCGTCCTGCTCCACGTAACCGAGATCCAAACGCATGGAGGACGCCTGACGACAGGCCAGTTTGCTTCCGTTGCGAACGACTGGGGCACATTTCGCGTCATTGCCGAAGCACGTGGATCTCGCCCTCGCGCACAAACCCAATCTTCACGAACTTCGACACACCAGCCCGCCCTTCTGGCCAAGAACCAACTCGCCGTGGTGACTCAGCTCATCACGACGACATGACCGCCACTACCGATGCCCAGTAGAGCCGCTCACCTTCACCACGACGCAGATTTTCGCGGTCTCCTCCGCCACCCCGTTCCCATCCCCGTCCTTCGCCCGACGGTTTCCTTCGGGAAACTAACTGGTGCAGCTCCTGGAGGTGACGCTGCTGCTACGACTTGCCCTACGATTCCTCTGTTGACCCTCCCGACTAACCAGAACTTTGTTGATGTAAAAGTGCATGGTTTACCTGTTAAAGCTTTAGTCGACACTGGCGCCCAAATTTCTGTTTTGAGCTCACACATTCCTGACCGCTTAAAGAAAGTCTTGACTCCAGCCCCTTCACGATGTGTTCGTGTTGCTGATGGCAGTGCAACTGCGGTCGTTGGTGTCTGCACAGCACGCGTTACTATAGCCGGACATGAAACCTTTGTCCTCTTTACTGTTCTCACCAACTGCACCAATGATGTTATCTTCGGTCTAGACTTTTTGTCTGCCCATTCGGCCCTCATTGACTGTTCAGTTAGCACGGTGCAACTTGACCTGCCCTGTACGCCTGATACGCCCAGTCCGCCCCAAGTACGTCTCTGCTTTTCTGATCATGTCCGTTTGTCACCGCAAACAGTTACCTGCATTGCCGTAACAGCGTCGCCAACTGTACCTGATGCAGACTACGTGCTCACGCCCATCACATCCGTCCTTTTGACTCCCAGTGTTACTTTTCAGCACACTATTATTACGTTACGGGAAAACCGTGTTTGCATCCCTTTTCTGAACTTTGCTCTGTGTCCGAAAGTGCTTCCGTGTTGAATAGCACTCGCCACGCTGACACCCTCTGAGGATTGCGTCATCTCAGCTTTGTACCCCAATGATGTGCGTCGCCCACTATGCACGAAAGCCTGTTCTTCGACAGAAAGTCCATCTTCTAATGTGGAAAAAATGATCGCGGTGAACCTTTTGCCGCATCACACTGACGCGCTCCGTCGCGTCCTGGAATCGTACTTTGACGTATTCAACTTCTGTGACCGTCCGCTAGGTCAAACCAGCATTGTGAAGCACCGCATTAACACTGGCGATGCATCTCCGGTACATAGACGGCCGTACCGTGTTTCTCCTGCGGAGCGTCAGATCATTCAAAAGGAAGTCAAGAAGATGCTCGCCAAAGACATAGTTGAGCCATCTTCCAGTACATGGGCTTCCCCCGTTGTTCTTATAAAGAAAAAGGACAACTGTTGGCGATTCTGCGTCGACTACCGACATCTGAACTGGATCACTAAGAAAGACGTCTACCCGCTACCGCGCATTGACGACGGCCTGGATTGCCTTCATGGCGCTAAGTATTTTCCTCGATCGACCTTAGCTCAGGGTACTGGCAAATTGCTGTCGACGACATGGACCGCGAGAAGACTGCTTTTGTGACCCCTGATGTGACCCCTGATGGTCTTTACCTGTTTGAGGTCATGAGGTGAGAACGGACGCTGCAAGGCTACTACAATCACTTGTTCGCCGTATATCTCTCCTACAATGGAATACGCAGGGTTTCTTCAACACGCACCTGTATTCGATCGACCCAAACTTGCAACTTCATTTGCCATCCGGGCTCCCACGATGCGCTGAAACTTTACTGTGTCGCATGAGGTTGGGCGTGGCATTTACGAATTCGTACTCTCGTCTCCTTGGAATGGCGAGCACTTCGGCATGCAACATCTTCGCCTGCGAGGAAACGCTTGAGCACATTCTATGTCATTGCCCAGCATACCAGACCGAACGACGTATTATGGAAGCCAAGCTCTGTCAGCTGGATTCACGGCCGCTTACAGAAGAGAAGATCCTGGGACCTTGGCCGACGGCTCCCCATACGCGCAAAGCCACGAAAGCCCTCTTGTACTTTTTAAGGACCACCAAACTTCACGATCGCTTGTGAAAGAACTGTGCGAGGCCGTGCTGTGTAGTCTCGAGCTGACTATTTATGCTTCTCTTTCTTACTCCTCTTCTTTTCTGTCTCTTTCCGTTCTAATATTCTCCTTTTCCTCCACCCCAAGTGTAGGGTAGCCAACCGAGCCAAGCTTGGTTAACCTCCCTGCCTTTCCTCTCTATTTATCTTTCTTTCTCTCTCTCGAAGGTCATGCCGTTCGGATTATGCAATGCTCCAGCCACCTTGGAACGAATGATGGACATTCTCTTGCGCGGGTTCAAGTGGTCAATTTGCCTATGTTACCTCGACGACGTCATTGTGTTTTCTCCGACCTTTTAAACACACCTCGACCGCCTTTCCTCCACCCTTTCTGTTTTTCGTAATGCAGGACTGCAACTGAACTCATCGAAGTGCCACTTCGGACGCCAGCAAATAACCATGTTAGGCCATCTAGTGGACTCCTCTGGCGTACGCCCTGATCCTGATAAAGTTCGAGCTGTGCAAAACTTCCCCGTCCCGACCAGCACTAAGGAAATCTGAAGCTTTTTAGGTCTATGTTCTTACTTCCGACGTTTTGTAAACAATTTTGCGGACGTGGCCCGACCTCTTATGGACTTGCTGAAGAAGGATGTTTCATTCTCTCTGTGTGCTGCGCAGACTTCGGCGTTCTCCAATCTCATCGCGTTGCTCACAACACCACATATTCTGGCCCATTTTGACATGTCTACGCCAACAGAAGTCCGCACTGATGCCAGCGGCCATGGAATCGGTGCTGTTTTGGTCCAGCATCAAAGCGGCTGTGCCCGCGTTATCGCATATGCCAGCTGTCTGCTCTCTGCGGCCGAGCGGAACTACTCTATCACTGAACGGGAATGCCTTGCTCTAGTTTGGGCGGTTGGCGAATTTCGGCCCTACTTACATGGTCGTCGTTTCACTGTCACAACTGATCACCACGCCCTCTGCCGGCTCTCGTCGTTAAAGGATCCCACTGGGCGTCTTGGTCGCTGAGCACTACGGCTACAAGAATATGACTACTCAGTGTCTTACAAATCTGGCCGTTTACACCATGACGCTGACTGCTTGTCCCGCCATCCAGTGGACCCTCCTGAGACTTTAGATGAAGCGCCGCCATGTGTCCTCTTCCTCTGCTTTGAGCAACATCCGTGATGAACAGTGCCGAGATCCTGTCTTGCGTGACATTATTCAGAAGCTGAACTCTCTAACGCCCCATCCGTCTATTCGACTGTTTGTACTTAAAGAGTGCACATTGTACCGCTACAATGTCAATACAAATGGGCGCGAACTGCTCCTTGTGGTGCCTTCCCACCTAAGTTCGAGTGTCGCCCAGCTTCATGATGCCCCCACCGCCGGTCACCTTGGTCTCTCTCGGACTTATGACCGCTGTTACGTTTGGCCGGCAATTCGTCTGAGCAGACGCCATTGTGCGTAAGCCGGTCTACTGGGGAGGCTCTCAACACCTTCGGCGCCCACTCTGCCAGATGCTGTCGAAGATTTCGGCATGTGGCAAGCAAAGGCGAGTTCCTGACTTTTAACTACGCACCCTTTCGTTGTTCCTTCGAACATCAGCGCTGACTGATGGCCTCGGCGGCTCATCTGGCGATGGGGAAGCTGTTGTGACCGGCGCCAGAGCTGACGGGGGAGCGGCGCTCTTTTAATCCTCATCACGTAGCCGACCGGCGGGCTGCCTAAGCTCGCCAGGCATTGTCCCTGCTAGCCCGAGGGTGAGACGTCGTGTCGCCACGACGCCGTTAACCGTTCGAGAGAGGACAACAAAGACAGCATCTTTCTTGGAAGAGACTGTGGCGGCCGCCGCAAATCGCCCCGGTAATTAAGCGAACAGATCGGCGGACCCTTTGATGTATGCTGTCAGGAGCTTGGTACCTCTCGACTAGCGGCACACACACGACGAGGAAGAGCCCCGCTAGTGCCACCTTGCAGTGCAGTGATCACGACTCAATATTAGACGTTCACATGGACCGTGCATGCTCGTCCCCCTCACCTGATGTGTGTGTGTAATTGGTGTTCCACTCAAAGAGGAGGAGCCCGACAGGGCTTAAAACGACGCCGCAGGGTGCCGGACGTTGCTGTGAACCATGTAATGGTTCAACCACCACGCTCGTGGTTTGTGAAAGCACTAACCTTTCTTTGCTGTAAATAGGTGTAAATAGTGTCATAAACTGTTTGGTTTCGTATCCTCTTCTTGCCAGCGTTCTTTTTCTCCACCCGGTTACACCACGCTATCAAAAGAGACCGGGTAGACCCCCATTCGCAACAACTGGTGGCAGCGGTGGGATGCCATCAATAACTTCCTCCTTCGACCTTTACAACAGCGGTGGGATGGACCTCGCGACATGGTGCTGTGTTGAGGTGAGTGCTTGGTCCTTGCTTTAACTTTCCAGGTTTCATTGTGTGAGTTTAGTAGAAACTGGATTGTTAATGCCATGATGGTAGTGGATTAATAGCTTTGGTGACAGGCATTTATGCCTGTCAGCCCCGTACATTCACGTAGTAGGGTGGGGAGGTTCGCTGCGGCGAACCTCCGGCTCGAATCCTGCGCACACTTATGATTGCAACGTTCCGTTTCTTAAATGCTGCTTTTATTGATGCGTAATATTTAGAAAAATATTTTTAAAATATTGGCTTTTTCCAATATAACCGATTAGGTTCGAGTACTGAATTGAGCCGCTATTTGATTCGTTATTAGAAATTTTGGATAATTCACACACCTCAGCTCACAGCCAATGAGGTGGACACTGGAACGTTTGCAAAATAAGCCCTTTAACGCAATTTATTACCTTAAAATTTTATTTCATCATTTGGTTTCTTTAAACCACATGCTCTTCGGAGCATAACATGCCGGGGTTGGCTGAGATGTTTCAATCGGTTCGGGCACGCTTGAGCACTAGCACCGTTTTTGTTGTAACCAACACCAGCAGACCTTACGACTTTCTTGCCTTTTCATTAATATGCCATGCACGAAGGTGTGATTTTAGCTGTAGAAGAATAAACACGCCAGCACAACAGGTGGAAACGTGGGCAGTAACGCAATGAGCACGTCAAAATAAACACTCGCGCGATGCTCATTTTGCTCCGGTTGAAACCTTCACCGCTATATGTATAATTGTGCGCATTGAGGAGAGAGAGCTTTTATTATTTTTTTGCTAAGAGCACGTTAAGCTCATATACGTTTGATGAAACGGTCACAAAATTAAGATTTTTTAACAACTCAGGCCCTTCGCCAGAATCCTGAGAACCTTTGACATTTGAGTTTGTGTCAACTTGCCATTGGAAACAGCAACCTACCCAGTGACTTCGATTGCCAAAACCGGTAATGCACTTGGTGTATAGGTTCTTTATTTTATTCAGTTCCATGCAGAAATCGTACCGCAAGCAGAAATTACGGCGTGTCAGTCCTTTCTCGTGACCGTATTTTACTGAGTGCACTACTGCATTGGAAAGAGACTTGCTGAATAGCTTATCTCCATATTCTGTGTAATAATAGCGCTACAAGTACGGAAGTAAGTCACCTCAGCACAGTAAAAATGGGTAGCACAATGAAGGTCTGTGCGCACGCCTACATATATAGCTATGTAAAAGAAATTTCTTCACACCCTGGAAGTTTTCAGTTGCTTGGCTTCCTGGGGGACGGAAGGGACATTCAGCGCCTAGTTTTAAGCCTGGAAGTGTAAACGACTTCCTGACTCGTGGTTCGTTATACCAGCATAATTACGGTGGTTTGCTCTTCGGAGTGAGCCCTGCGCATCACGACTAAGAGCGATGTTGTCGACCAAGCACACGGTTCCGCATCAGGGCGTTGCGATAGCTTTTAGCTCTGCCACTCTCCAGGCAGAGTTACGGAATTACAGCCAAACAAGGGCGCACAGATTAATTGCGACCACAATCAATAAAATAATAGTAATTTATTTAAATAATATATGAAATACTATTTGGGTCTAAGGGTCTAATTTATACATTCTTTTGGGGTCTAAGCATGAGAACAATGCACGAATACATACATACATCAATAGCAATCTGAAAGAAGAAAAGCTGAAGAAAAACTCTCAACTAAATAAGATATACTCTGCAAAAGTATGAATAAAAATGACACCGAAGCAAATAACGGTAGTAAGAATACACTGTGCGCGCAATGTGTGCAATAAATGGAGAGAGAAAGAAAGCAATATTGTAAAGAAGAGCTGGAGAAGTTTACCTGGCTTCACCTGACATGCTACTTGAGTTACCGATTGATGACTATGATATATACTTTGATAAAGACATAACACATACAGACACAGGTACAAACTACGCGAAATACAACGTTTCGTTCTGGCTTGTGGCCCGCAAGAATTTCAGTAGCGGTTTTGTGGCTTGTACTGGAGCTGTTCTGCCACAGGTCAAGGATATCTGTGAACTCCAAGTTTGAGTCCAGTTGTAGTTTTAAGGCCATCTTCAGCTAGTGTCTCTCTCATGCATATATTGTGCACTCACAAAGGACGTGATTGATGTCTGCTAGGACGCTTCATTGAACACAAAATGGTGAGCCTCGAACGTTGATTTTATTCCTTAAGTAATTGGTATACGCGGAGTTTAGTCGGATGCGGTGTAAATATGCTTCATCTTGCCTCTTGATATCTTGCGGCATACTGAAGTGACATGACGTATCTTGTGACAGAGGTCCCCCTTGAGGAATCGCTGGAGGCGCCAAGCGTGCGCCGACACTAGTGTTGCAGCGTCTTCCCTCAAGCAAACTACTATCTCGATGATTTATGCCGAAGCGTCATGTCCAGCTTTGGCAGCGTCAAAAGCCCGGACGTTGACTTACATTCCTCAGTGGGCAGGAGTCCACTGCTGAACAATGCGATGACGGAGGTCGCAGGATTTCTTGTATAATTAAGCGTTTGATGTTCATGACGAGTTGGTCCTGCATGCATGGAGACTTCAGCGACTGCAGCGCTGCTCTTGAGTCAGTAAACATGTCCCAGGACTCAGCTGTACGGTCCAAAATGGAGTAAAAGGCAGTCCGTACTGCACCCTGTTCAGTAGCTGTTGATGAAATGCATTGACTGAGAGTAGCAGAGATGACAACATTGGCATATGGAATTCAGACGCCAATGGCGGATGATGTAGACGTAACAGAGCCGTCAGTGTATATATGACGGTGAGCTCTGTAGCTGTTTTCCACATGCTCTAGAGTCAAATACACGAGTGCTGGTCTAGGTGTGCGTCTCTTGCTCTTGAACACTGGCAGGAGGGTGACTGTGGTCCATGAAGGAGTTTTGTACGATGGTTCTGTATGCTTACAAAGCATAGGTCGGCAAACTCGCTCATTAGTTGACTCACTCGGACTTAGATCGAGCCGTGAGTCCAAGTGAGTCTGGTTCGAGAAAATTTTCGTGAGTGTGTTCAAGCGAGTTTAGGTCAGGAAAAGTTTGGCGAGTCTGAGTCCGAGTGAGTCCAAAGCGCAAAACATATTTTTTGAGTGAGTCTGAGTTCCTTTTTCTTTTGCCGACTTAAGGACCTATCTAGTAAGCTTCATCAGTTCTATCAGACTTTTCTGGATTCACACCGGCTGACACACTGCTGACAGTTATTCAAGCAGTGTCGTTTATAACACCGTTTCAATATTTATTATTTAGAGGCGTGAATGACGGGGGGGGGGAGGTGGCCTTGACATAATCTTCCACCAACTCTTCCAAGAAATTTCTTGATTTTACATATTATGCTGTCATCTCTTCCAAGAAAAATCACCTTACTGGGTTCGAAGCACTCGAAACTGGTTTTTGAAGATACTCTGTCTAACAGCACCAAGAAGAGCACCGGCTACGATACAAGTGTTAAAGAGAATTCACGCCATGGTCGAAGAAGATAATTTCAAGCAGACAGACTCATTAGCCGACCCACTCGGACTCACTCTGGCTCAGATCGGGCCGTGAGTCTGAGTGAGTCCGGGTGAGTAATATTTTGGTGAGTTAGTGTAAGCGTCCGGCTGAAGAAAAGTTTCGTGATTATGAGTCAAAGTGGGTCTGGTTCAGGAAACGTTTCGTCAGTTTGAGTCCGAGTGCGTCCAAAACTCAAAATATATGTCAAGATTGAGTCTGAATGAGCTCCACAAGTTTTGCCAAGCTATGATACAAAGAGGCAAATTAGGCAGAAAACATCTTCGTAGAGGCTCGCTCGTGTGCTGTGAGGGCAAGACAGGGTGAGCAGTTGACTTGGTCAGCTGTGGCATTACTCGGTAGTCGAGCAATCAGTCCAAACTAGACAGCCGCGATGGCTCGCCTATACACTCGCCGCAGCAGCACAGTCACTGCTCTTGCTTAGCACTCTAGCAAGATTTCAGAATGGTCCCGTCAATTCTTCCATTGTGTATATATTGATAAATCGAAAAGGTTTATTTCATTACGTCGATTAAAGGAAAGATTAGCCTCGATGAAGAATAACCGTTCGCGGGACACTTTGCATCGAATAATCATCTACCGATATTGCCACCCTTATTCTATTTCCTTTCGCTATGGCTTCACCACTATGCATGCTCTCTTATCTTTGGTGCTGTGGAGTTGAGTAACCTTGCCCGCGATGTCTTTATCGTTTAGAAATCCTATCCTGTATATATTGTTATATTTCAGAAGCTCCTGTGTAGCAGTGGACATGGCGGTTGGTGAGTACATAAACCTTACCCAGCTAGCTCTCACCTCGCTAGGCAGTACAGATAATCTTACCCAGCTCGAACCTCGCTGAGCAGTGCCGCAGTTTAAGCGCAGTAATTCTTCAAGACGCGTGGGGTGGGTAGTGACTTTGCTTGAGGGCGTGCGCGCGTTCGTCAAATAAGAATGCAATAACCATGGACGCGCACACACAGTGAGAAACGAGACATCATTCTTGAGACTCGCTTGCTGGATTTCGTGCCGACCGGTGGTGCCCCCGCGATCTCCGAGGACAGTGCAGCTCTGGCCGACTGGGCTCGCCCTACGCCATCTCCTGACGCCGACAAGAGCTCTCGCCGGTGGTGCCCCGTCCTCGGACTCCTGTGACTGTGTCCATCTTTCCTATCTTCTCCTCACTTCCGTCGTTCGCTGTCCCTGTGCCTCGCTAGCTCTCTCGTTCCTCTCTCTCTATCCCTTTACCTTTTATTTCTATGCTTTTATTACCTCCTTTACCCCCACTCCTCGTCAGCTACTGTTGGGTGTCTTCCCCCTGAGAGACAGTTACGGGGCCCACTGTTCTATTCTTTTCATATAAAATCACTTCCCCTGACATCGTTCTTTGCGCTGTCATTTTACGATCATGAATAACCAAATAACCTTATTTGTGAGGTTTCGTGTGTGGAACCGTCGTGGGAGTTCATGCCTGCAAGGTTTTCATTATGACTTTTCAGTGCAGCCTGCATGGACCAGCGCACTGCCCTGCTTTGAGGGTATCTGCGCCGTCTAGATGAGATGTAGAGCAGCCGTCAGGGACTGAATGATTAATCGTAGGCACAATGTGGAGAGTACTTGAACAGAGTCTATAGCTGAGCCAGTTACTTCATGTTTAGATGCAAGAAGGAACCGACGAAGACCTAAGACAAGGACGAAGGCACACTCATACACTGTCAGTGGACTTACCATGTGAAAGGCACTGAGTGTGAAATATATAGCAACGAGGTATTGCACTTCATAGACCAATGCCAGGTCGGTGTAGGAAATATCACAATAAAGCACAATGATTTTTGCAGTACAATTACAGCTGACACCTATGGCAACTAGGCCTCGGTGGTGTTTGTCAGTTGCAGACGCCGATCTAAGTTTGCAGAAGCTAAAGTCAGGTACATCTTTTGAGCCTCATTTTTTACAGCGAACGTCGTATATGGCTAGGAGAAACGAAAAACAATTTGCGGCATTGGTGTCGTGAGCGGTCTTCATTGGCTGTACTATCAAATACGTCGTTCTCAGCGTCCCACCCAAGCACGCGGGTCATTGGCTGCTCTATCAACGACGTCCTTCATCCCGTCACAGCCATGGCGGCGAGCACGCAGGCATCGTTTTCTACCGAGAGCTTTCACATGGGTAAGCCCCGCTATCTGAGCCGCCATGCTGAAGCCATGTTCTGCGTACATGACGGCGCGTGCAAGCTGTGAATGTGAAGTGCCTTTTAAGGTACCGGAATTCCAAAGAAACACCTACCTTGCTTGGACAGCTGGCGGTTACTAGATCCTCGCTGTCAATGAAAGTGAGATTTAAATCACACAGAATGCGAGTTTTAGTTTCTACTGTCGTTTTATTACCAAAGGGGATTTACATCTTCGCTGCACAGCTCCGCAGTACGTTTAAACATTAAAGACGGCGAAGTAACAGCAATGCAACTGTATCTCTGTATAGGGCTTCCAGGTACGTCACAACTCGTACGCCGTAACAGTGATACGATACTCACTTCTCACCAAAGCTGCAAGCGAATTCTGCGGTACATACATAAGGAACAAAGCTTTTACAAGAATGAATGCACAACAGAGGCTGTGCAGAGTAAATTCAAGAGGCAGCACGCAGCCAGAAACCATCCCCAAATATCTTGTACCTATTGCCCTAAAATTTGCATGACAGCAAAGCACAGGTCACGCTCATACATCACGTCGAATACGAGCTATCATGACGGATATGGGAGGCCACGTCTGTGCCATAGTGGTAAACTGAAGCTGCTAGTTTTCATAGCGAAATCGCTTAGTTTATCGCTTCAGTTCTATTTTTAAAGCACGAAGAGCGGTCACTTTACGACACCAAGAATCTAAGTGGGGTGCAATGGGCATGCGAAAAAAATGCGTACGTCAAGATCTGCGGAGTGAACCTGTCTAGGGTGATTGCGGGAGGATACACTACACATAATGCTTGCGGCACGCGCTTCGCTGTTCGTGTTTTGTTTGACGCCGAATGTATACCTGCTTCCCAAAGGCCATCTTCCTTGCTCTCTATGCAGCGATGCTCTAAGCATTCTATGCTCTTACGGAACCATCAATTGATCAAAATCAAATGTAGGCAACATCTTCAGGCGAAGGGCCAAATTGCGTGAAGCCGACTCAGCGCGGGCGGCATGGCGAATCGGGGGGGGGGGGGGGGGTCAAGCTTGACTTGAGATAACAGGACACTATGTTGCTGCTTCTACACTAACGCAGCTGTCGCCCTTAAAGAGTGAAGGATCTGAGACCTCTACAACAATAAAGCCCCTTGGAAGCATTCCGATCTGCGATCAAGCGCCGCAGAACAATAGAATAATAAAATTGGAAGCTTAAATTTTTCAGCTACTGTATCACCAGAGTATCAAACGGGCCGCTCTTAGATAGCAAGTGATGAAAGAAACTTTGGCTACGGGATGAAGCAAGTCTTCAGGAACATGAGTGGGGTAGTTGCGAACAGTGGGGAAACTTGTAAGTATACTGCGGAAATTCTTTGAGAATGTCACTAAACAACCACGATATGCATTTATTGACTTTATTGAGGCGTGTAACTCACTTGCTGCTAAGTGCACTCGAAGCTTGTTCAGATTTATCACAATATCGGGCTCGTTTCAGAACGTACATCATTGAGTGGTTTCGGATGTGGTCTGCAATATGAAAATATTACGGAAGGAAGGCAGCTGCTTGTATTGGGCCACAGTTGTAGTGTAGCTGCCAAAAAAGAACGACAAGAAAGATATGGTTGTGCTACTTCAAAAAACAAATAAAGAATTTATTACGGAAAGAACAAATGCCGTAAATGACCGCATGGTTATACATGCGTTACGCTAACCTAAGAAAGTGTAGGTGGTGACCTCTTTTTTAACGTGGTCATGATGCAATCACACTAAACCCATGTGTCGTGTAGAGAACGTGGGCATAAAATGTCATCCTGAACATCAAGGCAAGCATGTACTTGCCACCTGCTGCCACCATAGAGAACAGGGGCCAAGAGCTCTTCAAGCTGCGTAGAGCAGCTCTTTCTTGGCCCCTGTCATTCTATAAGAGTTTTTACAAAGAAATTATAGAATAACAGAATACAATAAAACATCGACAAATTGCCGGCACACAAAGGTTGCACGTCGGACACGAAGCTTTACAGCACGTTGAGAGGATTTTTTTTTCTTATCGCTTCACGGTCCACATAGAAAAGTACGATGCAATAATCAACTTTCTCCACACATGCGGTGGCCAGCTGCTTGTCTCGCACTCAGTATAACTGCAAACGTTGGACTCAATCGTGGTGTTGCCTCTCAGCTCGTGGAAGTCGGAAGGGAAGCTCAGTCTTCACTTGCTTGCAGGATATCCGTCGCAACGCTGAACCTGCGATAGACAAAAAATTGACAGATCCCACGTACAGTGGGAATCGATGATATGCGAAGCACGACTGAGGAAGGTTGATGTGTCACTTTAAATCCACCCAACGTTACGAGGCGGAGCTGAATTATGCCGTACATGACTTCCATGTCATGACTTTTATGTTTGGACGTGCCATTTACCTTCCTCATCAATTCATGTCACATGATACCATATGTGCACGCGTGAAGCTTGCGAAAAGGCCACGAGAGCACCATGAGCATGGCATGTAGTCATGTTGTTACATGACACGCACTTGAGGATTATCATGCTTGCAACAGTCGCATACCTTCGTCATCCATTCACGTCTCGCAATGCTAAATTTGGTGCATGTGAAGCTAGCGAAACGGCCGTGAGCGCATCATCAGCGTGGCAAGTAGTCATGTTGTTACATGACACGCACCTCATGATTATAATTTTTGTACCAGTCACATACTTTTGTCATTCATTCACGCCCCGTAATACCAAATGTGGTATATGTGAAGCTAGCGAAACGGCGGCGAGCGCATCATTTAGGGCCCAATATACTCCGACGCAGCATTACTAGGATATAGTAACGTTGACTTCGACGTAACGCTAACGTGCAAGCACGCTGGGCGCAGCAACGCTAGCATTCCATTAGCCCCGAGAAATTGGAGTAGTGCCTCCTAATGGGAGGCCTGGGTCTCGAGAAATATATTGTATATTTCGGTATCGAAATATATATCGAGTCTCAAGAAATATATCGTACGCGCTCACCTTAGATTACCACCGCCGCTGTTGTGTCGGTTTTTCTCGTGTACTTGCTCACTGAACACGTTGTTAAGTTTCATGTTTCTCTTGCACTAATTTCTGTAGCTTCATTTCATCAAAATTATTGAGGTCATGTGCGGAAATCTTCATTGCTGTCAGGTTCTATCTTCGTACAGAATCGTAGCGACGGTGCTGTTGCACTCTTAACTACCAATTTAGAAAGCCATCTCATAAATTAATTTTCTTTGCAGCTGATTAGCTGTACGTGGAAATGACGAACGAGACCAGTCGTCGCCTCGTAGGAGGTTGTTAATTGTTGTATTAATTGTACCGTATCACTGACTGCGTTATTGAAAATGATCATTTCGACATCCTAGCATGCGTGTTGGAATCGTTGCTATCAGCGGTGCTCCCGTGTGAAGTGAACATGCCTGCATTGTGACGCGGTGGTAGATCACCCCAGCATTTAACGCAAATCAAGGTATACGACTACACAATTCCTGGCGATTGTCGAGAAGAAACATGTATACATTATTGATTGATTTGTGGGGTTTAACGTCCCAAAACCACCATTTGATTATGAGAGACGCCGTAGTGGAGGGCTCCAGAAATTTAGACCACCTGGGGTTCTTTAACGTGCACCCAAATCTGAGTACACGGGCCTACAACATTTCCGCCTCCATCGGAAATGCAGCCGCCGCAGCCGGTAATCGAACCCGCGACCTGCGGGTCAGCAGCCGAGTACCTTAGCCACTAGACCACCACGGCTGGGCGATGTATATATTATCTGAGTAAACGAACATATCCAAAAAAAAAAATTTCGAAATCATGGTGTGAGGCAGTAAAATTTTGTGTAGTTTCCGAATTTGTGAAGTTTGGGCTAATGACAGTAAGATTCATAAAAAGTCGCTCGTTGGAAAAAGCTCCAGTTTTTTAAATAATTTAGAGTATTCGCAGATGCAGGCGCGACTTACACGGTAAAGCGCAATGTATTTAGGGAATTAAAAGCATCCTAATTTCATTCGTGATATTTAATGACACACATGCTCCCATCCCGGAGTCTATGGCTAGCTGTAAACACGTTAGCACCACTTAGCATATTTTACTATAGCACCAATTTATTGGTGTACGCAACAAAAACAACAATTTTCACAGTAAATCGGCCGTTCGGACGAGAGTCTGCCAATACTAAGATAGATTATGCAAACATTTTACAGCCTCAATAACTTTCACTAGTTATGACGTTTCACTTTGTACCTTGAGAAATATGTGTCACGCAATTGAGGAGTATAATCACCAACGTATTGCCAAAGTGCGAGTACGCGGCGAGCGGAGAAAAAAGAGTCAAGTGGTGACGGAGAAGGCGAATCCTCGCCGTGACGTGACATTGCCATGACCGCAGCGACGCCAGTGTTAGTTCTCGGGGCGCCAGGCGCGACCGGCGCCACCAGTGTCCGTCTGCGTGGTCCGGCGGCAACCGGCTTCGGGCGCGTTCACACTTGAGAGCTGAAGTGAAAACGAAAACGCCACAGCGGCCGGAAAACCACAACCGCATGCGTCGAAGATGTTCACATTCATTCTGCCCCATCCTGCAATCAATTTCATTTAAGCCTGCGTTCTGAGAACTAAACATCGTACCGAATTCTAGTTATTCACGCAAAGTACTGAAACGAAAGAGCTCGAACCTTTTCAAACTTTGTTTCGGGAGATACTTGAGCAGAAACGGCACCAGCGCTCGCACCGGCAGCGGCGGCGGCGGATTCAACCGACTGTACACAGACACGAGACACGCTGGGGCACGCCGACTCGCTGCAGCTGCACCGTCTAACTCCAGTATTCTTGGTGATCGTAATCCAAACCTGGCTCTCGATAAACGCGTCCTTGTTGAGGGGGTCAAACTTCGTCGTGCTGCACGGGCGGATTGCGATTCGAGCCGATGCGAGCCCCCACCGACGCCTTTGCCGCCATGTTGACAGCTGGTTGGGTCACGTGGTTTGATCCAGCGCAGCCAAGGCCGTGAAGCGGGAACCGGATCCGGTTTCGCGTGGCGGGAAAATCGGTGTGTGACCCATTTTCCTGCCGTGGTTTGATCGCCGTGGTTTTCCCGCTGTGGTTTGATCTAGCGCAGCGAAGGCCGTGAAGCGGGAACCGGATCTGGTTTAGCGTGGCGGGAAAATCGGCGAAACGAGCCAGTTTTCGAACAGTTTCTGTGGTTTCGCTCTCTTCAAAGCCAAGTGTAACCCCTAGTTCACACTGAAGCAGACGCTTCCTACTGCGACCGAAACTTTCCTGTCGCCGAAACGCAGGATCGTTTGCACTGGGCGTGCCCCGTGGTGCCGAATATGCCATCTACCACGGGGCGAACACGGGATGATTGCGCTGTCACCCGGTTGTTGTCGCGGCTTGCAAATGCCACTAGGCTATCCGGTGGCCTAGGGTTCGATGATTCTCATACGCAGAAGCAAGAAGAAGCAGTACTGCTTACTTTTCTGGCAAGTCGCTGTCTTGTAATGCACAAAGAGCATAAAAAATCACTGACGCCAATGGCGTTGGTGGGCTCATCTTGCTTTGCAAGGCCGTGACAAGCTCGGTCACGCCAACGACAAGCTCGATAATAGGGGCGTGAAGTAGACACAGAGTGGGTTAAACTCCCATAGTTACAACATTCAGTTAAGTGCACTCCAACAGGACAAATGAGTATGGCTTGGCCACCATTTTTCAAAATTCCTTGACTACCGCTCCTATTAGTCTGCGGTGACCGATTCGGCGGCAAACGCAGCGGAAATCGGTCTAAGAGCGATCGTCGCGGAGAGTGCCCTTTCAGTGGATCTGGCCGTCGCCGAATTAGATTCGGCGCACTTTCGGTGGCCGGATTTTCAGTGTAAACGCGCCCTGAAGGCGCCTAAAATGCGACATGTTGCATTCCGCGCCGACAACGTTACCCAGACAGCACCGCGTCTGCCTTTCTTCGTGACGGAGAAATGCCGCGCGCACTCAACCACGCATGCGTCAACGCTAAAAACGAACGCACGCCGAGTCACGTCGAAGTGTATTCGCGCTTTGAGTGTGGCATGTAGTCATATTTTTACATGACACTCATCTCATGATTATCATCTTTGCACCAGTCACATACCTTCGTCATCCATTCACGTGACGTAATACCAAGTTAGGCAAACGTAAAGCTAGCGAAATGGCAACGAACGCATCAGGAGTGTGGCATGTAATCATGTTGTTACATGACACGCATGTCATGATTTTCATGACATGCGTGTGTCACTTGTGTTCGCCATGCAGTCATGTCGTACCATACCAGTTTTGCAACATGTCATGTGAACAAAACCACCGCAAGAGCAGCATAGCCATGAACGGTAAATCATGGCAACCATGACATACATGTCATCATTTTCATGTTATGACTAGTCAGTTATGCTCGTCATACAGTCATGTTATGCCATATCGATTTTGGTATTAATACGATTATATAAACGACTAGGAGAGCTAAAGGTCGGGGGTGGCTAGATAGATAGATAGATAGATAGATAGATAGATAGATAGATAGATAGATAGATAGATAGATAGATAGATAGATAGATAGATAGATACGCTCAAAGTTGGCGTAGTTCGCTAAGAAATGCTTCGCATTTAGAAGTAAACGGGATGGGGATGCTGTTAGTGCCAACGAGCAGGGAGCATCGAATATGGAAGAAACTTCGGAAGATCCCTCGCCTTGTGTGAATATGTTTGATGCGAAGCAATCGACAAGTATCATTGTTTAACTATTCGCTCCAGTGCTACGAGGTGAAAATTTATGGTTCGACATATAGCATCGGCACTCGCGTTCGTATACGTACACGCCACCAAAGCTCGATTCTGACACTTATATAGTCAAGCAGTAGCGGCAAAATCGCGCTTTCGTGGCACGTTTTTCGAACGCGAAGGATGACGCTAAATCGGGCCATAAACTCGCCCCGTAACGCTCGGCTCAAAGTCGAACAATGCTACTTTTCAACTGCTTCGCATCAAACGCCGTTTTCCGCAAGGCGTGGGATCTTCAGGAGTTTCTTCTCATCTTTATTTTGCTTTGTTCGTGAGGTGTCCGTCAGGTGTTTGTCAGGTGTTTTGCTTTGTTCGTCAGGGACAAGGGGTGGGGTGATGGGGCTCCGATCGACGTTATGCCGTGTAACACATTGCCGCGATCCGCAGGTTTCCGGCTCCTGAATGAAATCATTAGAAGTGGTAAGCACGATGCTAGCGCACGTTACAGATCACCAGACGGTAGATAATTTTGGAGCTCTCCACTACGGCGCCTCTCATAATCATACCTGGTTTTGCGACGTAAAACCCCAGACATTATCACTCGCTGGCAACTGCAGTCCTTGGTAGCCTAACACTTCAGTACTACGCACCCACGAAACGTCATTTTTCTATGTTCACTTATGGCGCCATATGTGAACCCTTCGCTGGGTTTTGACTGTATAAGTGGGCCCTTTAAATAGGTTTTTAATTAAACATCCACAGTGATACGCTTTGATCGACTTAACTTAAGGGTTTTAAAGGATAAATAATGAGGATTAACTGAATCCATTACTACATTTTGTATGAATTTTTCATACTTCTTCGACTTTCGCTGCTTATATTTGTGGGTCACAAGTGAACCTCTCCGCTAGAACCTCTCCGCTAGGTCACTAAGAGTTAGCGTCCCCCACCCCCACACACACGGAAAAAAAGAGGAAAAACGTTTTGTGCCATTCAAAGTAAATTAGGATTACTTTGTGAAGACGTGGCGCAAAGATGCATTTCTCGACAATTTTGTTCTTTACGGTCGAGCAGCCTTGTTTGCAATGCAGTTTGACGTGGGGAGGTAACAGCGGGAATCTAAGCCTCACTGAGCTTTTTCCTGCCCCGTCCTCTGCTCTATGAAGTGATAAATAAATTAAATGAAAATGAAGACAAAAATGTACGAACCACAGACAACCTATATTCACTAAACGCCTTCTTCTAAGTATACTTTTCTTCGTCGGAAAGCCGCGTAAAACGAGACAAACTTTGAGACGTTGATTGCGCTTCTACACAAATGTGCCTGTTTAAACAGCAGTCTCGAGACTATGCTTTTTAGACGATAAGTGCAGCGCTTGCCTCGTTGCATTCTTCACTTGGTGATTTCCATCAATCGCATGTCAACAAACACTGTTGTATATATGTCTGCATTGCGCAGTACCGATAATAAATAAACTGCATGAATATCGTTTTCATCAATTCACGTTGACGTAGCAATAAAAACTAGTGGGGATATAGGGATGCTTACAAAGCTCTTTAGCGAATCTACTTCCACATGAACAGCCGGAATCGCTTCCTTCTAGAAAAAATAAAGCTTGGCCACAGTATTTTTCTTCGATTCAAGCAGTGTTAGCGAAAGCAAAACGTAGAATGTGGCTACGGCTACACATTTCCTGTTGCACTAGAGTAAGCTAAAGTACGTTCCGGATTTTCATGATGTGCTCATTCTTGGCCATGTCTGCCGCATTTCGATTCGAATGATTTGCGAGGGCATGGAAACCTGTGCACGGGGTACACTGACGGTGCGCTTACTCACGCGGGAACGCATAAAATGTTTTATGCTTCGTATATTACGGACTGCTAAGTACCCTTTTCGGACTGAAACTGCAGCCTTCGAGCTAAATCTGCGATGCCGGAAGTAGATCATATAGGCCTTGTTTCTCGTTCGGCAGAAAATATGGGGAGGAAGGGGGAAAATGGGCCGACATCTGTATAACCCTCCTTATATAGTGCGTCATATGCGAAGTGTTGAACTTCGTCACGATCGCTTCCTTTCGTATGAACTGCGTTCGTATGCTTCCGTTTTGCTTCGTAAGCTCTCCTGGACATTCACTTCCACTTCCTCTCCAGTATAGCGCCTGTTTGGGCGTGAAACTTATAAGGTGATGACGTAGTCGGCTACGTGATGGTCCGAGGCCCTCTGCCATCCACATCGTTCGCCGAAACTTTGTCGCTCATCATCACCTCGCATACAGAAAGGCGTATAGTTCCTCTCGAGGGAATAAATACGGCGTATAGCTCTCGTAGTGGCGAGAGCGAGCGGGAGGCCTTTCGAGCACTCTCGTAAACATCGCCTGCCGCGGGTCGCCTCAATCTCTGACAACCGCGAAGAACTCCTTTCCATCGGCCGCTTTCGCGAGACGCACTTACGTGCTGAATATTTCATTCTCTCGCCAGCCTTTTGCAATAAAGCCCCGACCTTACGCGCTGCACGTCGTCACTACAAAGAACGACGTTTCCTACAAGGGGGAGACAATATTTCTCGCGCAGTGACATTTGAAAGGTGAGCAGAGAAAAACACGAAGTCACATTCTGTTAACTGAACTATGAGGGGACAAGGAAGAGAAAACAAAAAACAAATAAAAGATATACCTCCAGAAAGGTACTTGTTTGTCGCGGCAGGAAATGGTAACAGACAGGCAAACCGACCAGGGACTCTTCATTTCCGGCGGCGGAAGCAGGAGACGGCGTTGAAGTAGCAGCGCCAGAACATCTTCCCTTCGCCTCGGCGCCGTAGCTCCATCGGCGGCGTGTAGCTCACCTCGGCGTCAGACTTGAAGGCCTTCAGGAGAGGCTGCATTAACTTGTTGAGCAGCATCGTCGACCTTTTGCTCGGTGGCGGCGCCTGCGCAGGGCGAACGACAGTAAAGAAGAAGAACGAGGCACATGCTGTGGGCGAGGTAATGAAACGATGGAGCATGATCAGATTGAATGTGAGGTATGGGTCCAGGTGTAAGCTTGGGCACAAGCCTACATGAAGCCTTGGGTTTAGGGGACAACAATGGAAAACTGAAAACACCCACGATGTAAATGAGTGAGAGTTAGAGTATTGGTGGCAGGTAACAAGAGAGAAGAGACGAAAATGAACAGTGGAAAAAATAAGGACATTCTGCCGTATGGGACAGAGAACTGGCCAGGGAATTCACGTTTTTTTCCCATAATCAGATAGATTTAACATAAGTAACAGAAGTAAACAGGTTATGCCTATATAAAAAAAAGAAATGACAAGAAATTTTATTTTCATTTTTGGTCCAGCCTGGTGGGGCACGTGTCAACGCGCCTTTAAAAAGGGGACACTTGTAGCATCCATCCATACGACACGCGTTTAGGCGTCAAAATAGACCAGTGAAGTTCCTTTCCACCGCATTGAGTGCTTGTGGCTTGGATTCTTTTACTGCGAAGCTGCATATGAGTAGGCACTGGAGGATAGCGCCCACGCACGAAAACACGCGTAGAAAAAAAATTCGGCGGATCTCTAATCGACGTTATGCGAAGCATGTGGAGGGAAAGTGATCGTGTTGCAATTTTTTATTGTGTGACACGTTATGAAATGACGCTAAATATATGTACAAACGTTACACGCACAGACATATGTTAAAGAGTTGCATATATATATATATATATATATATATATATATATATATATATATATATATATATATATATATATATATATATATATATATCATCGGCCTGTCTACGTCCACTGCAGGACAAAGGCCTCTCCCATGTTCCGCCAGTTAACCCGGTCCTGTGCTTGTTGTTGCCAATTTATACCCGCAAACTTCTTAATCTCATCTGCCCACCTAACCTTCTGTCTCCCCCTACCCCGCTTCCCTTCTCTGGGAATCCAGTTGGTGACCCTTAATGACCAGCGGTTATCCTGTCTACGTGCTACATGCCCGGCCCATGTCCATTTCCTCTTCTTTATTGCAGCTATGATATCCTTAACTCCCGTTTGTCCCCTAATCCACTCTGCTCTCTTCTTGTCTCTTAAGGTTACACCTACCATTTTTCTTTCCATTGCTCGCTGCGTCGTCCTCAATTTAAGTTGAACCCTCTTTGTGAGTCTCCAGGTTTCTGCTCCGTAGCGAAGTACCGGCAAGATACAGCTGTTATATACCTTCCTCTTGAGGGACAGTGGCAATCTACTTGTCATAATTTGAGAGTGCCTGCCGAATGTGCTCCACCCCATTCTTATTCTTCTAGTTACTTCAATCTCGTGGTTGGGCTCTGCGGTTATTACCTGCCTTAAGTAGACATAGTCTTTTACAACTTCAAGTGCACTATTACCTATCGCAAAGCGCTGCTCCTTTCCGAGGTTGTTGTACATTACTTTCGTTTTCTGCAGATTAATTTTAAGACCCACCTTTCTGCTCTCCTTGTCTAACTCCGTAATCATGAGTTGCAATTCGTCCCCTGAGTTACTCAGCAATGCAATGTCATCGGCGAAGCGCAGGTTACTGAGGTACTCTCCATTAACTCTTATCCCTAACTGTTCCCATTCTAGGCTTCTGAAAAAGTCCTGTAAGCACGCAGTGAATAGCACTGGGGAGATTGTGTCCCCCTGCCTTACACCCTTCTTTATTGGTATTCTGTTGCTTCCTTTATGAAGCACTATGGTAGCAGTTGATCCCCTGTAGATTTCTTCCAGAATGTTTATATATATTTCATCTACGCCCTGATTCCGCAGTGTCTGCATGACGGCTGATATTTCTACTGAATCAAACGCCTTCTCGTAATCTATGAAGGCTATGTATAGTGGTTGGTTATACTCTGAGCATTTCTCTATTACCTGATTGATAGTATGAATGTGGTCAATTGCTGAGTAGACTGTTCTAAATCCTGCTTGTTCCTTTGGTTGATTGAATTCTAATGTTTTCTTTAGTCTGCTAGCCATTACCTTTGTAAATAGCTTGTATACTACAGAGAGCAAGCTGATCGGCCTGTAATTCTTCAAGTCCTTGTCATCTCCTTTCTTATGTATTAAGATGATGTTGGCGTTCTTCCAAGACTCTGGTACTTTTCCCGTCAGGAGACACCTCGTAAATAGAGTGGCTAGTTTTTCTAACACAATCTGTCCTCCATCTTTCAGCAGATCTGATGTTACCCGATCCTCACCAGCAGCTTTGCCTCTGTGCATGCTCTCCAAAGCTTTTCTGACTTCTTCTATCATTACCGGTGGGGTGTCGTCTGGGTTACTGCTAGTTCTTATAGTATTAAGGTCGTGGTTGTCTCGGCTACTGTACAGATCCCTGTAAAACTCCTCCGCTATTTTAACTATCCTATCCATATTGGTAGTTATTTTGCCTTCTTTGTCCCTTAGTGCATACATCCGCCTTTTGCCTATCCCAAGTTTCCTCTTCACTGCTTTGACGCTTCCTCCGTTTTTCAGAGCGTGCTCAATTCTCTCCATGTTATACCTTCTTACATCGCATACTTTACGTCTATTAATCAACTTCGAAAGCTCTGCCAGTTCTATTTTGTCTGTTGTACTTGACACTTTCATGATTTGACGCTTCTTAATTAGGTTCTTCGTTTCCTGGGAAAGCTTGCCGGTGTCCTGTCTAGCTACCCTGCCTCCAACTTCCACTGCACACTCCGTGATGATACTCGTCAGATTATCATTCATTGTATCTACGCTAAGGTTGGTTTCCTCGCTAAGAGCAGAGTACCTGTTCTGCAGTGACACTCTGAATTCCTGTACTTTCCCTCTCAGTGCTAGCTCATTGATTGGCTTCTTGCGTATCAGTTTCTGTCGTTCCTTCTTCAAGTCTAGGCGGATTCGAGCCCGTACCATTCTATGGTCACTGCATCTTACCTTGCCAACCACTTCCACATCCTGCACGACTCCTGGGTGTGCAGTCATTATAAAGTCTATTTCGTTCTTATTTACGCCATTAGGGCTCCTCCATGTCCACTTGCGGTTTTCTCGTTTTCGGTAGAAGGTATTCAAAATACGCAGATTATTTCGTTCTGCGAATTCTACTAGTAGCTCTCCTCTGGCGTTTCTAGTGCCGATGCCATAATCTCCTACTGCCTGGTCTCCAGCCTGCTTCTTCCCTACCTTTGCATCAAAGTCGCCCATTACTATAGTATACCGTGTTTTCACCTTACTCATTGAAGATTCCACGTCTTCATAGAAGCTTTCAACTGAAGCGTCATCATGGCTGGATGTAGGCGCGTAAGCCTGTACTACCTTCATTTTGTATCCTTTATTCAGTTTAATTACAATGCCTACCACCTTTTAATTAATGCTATAGTAATCCTCTATGTTGCCAGCCATGTTTCTGTGAATTAGGAACCCTACTCCCAGTTCTCTTCTGTCTGCCAAGCCCCGATAGCAAATGACGTGCCCATTCTGTAGCACAGTATAGGCCTCATCTGTCCTCCTAACCTCACTCAGCCCTATTATATCCCATTTAATGCCTTCTAGCTCCTCGAATAATACAGCTAGACTTCCCTCACTAGATAACGTTCTAACGGTAAATGTTGCTAAGTTCCAGTTCCAATCGTGGCCTGTCCGTATCCAGAGATTCCTAGCACCCTCTGCTGCTTTGCAGATCTGACCGCCGCCGTGGTCAGTTGCTCCGCAGCTGGTGGGGACTGAGGGCCGTGAGTTAATTGACGAATGCCTACGGGAGGGGGTGGCCATATACTGCACCAGGGTGGCCAATCCTTCTCTGGTGAGATCATCGGTGCGTACCGGCTTTAAGCCGGTACGATCAGACAGTAGTGAGAATGCTCCATGCATGTCTTCCTTATTGTTGTTCAGCAGCGTTGGCGGCCACCCACCACGGAGCCCAACGAGGGGACGCTACAAGTTTACAAATGCTGAAACCTGCAGACGCCAGCCGTACAACGCCACTATAACCCAATGTGCCTAGACCAAGGTAGGCTATTTGCACAGGGTTAACCCTAGCCGCCAGGAAGTTTGGAAGTAAACGGAAGAGAGTAGAAGACAGGACAGATAAATAGTAAGAGATAAAGACGAAGATGTAAGGAGAGAGAGATAGGAAAAGGCGACTGCCAATTCCCCTGGGTGGGTCAGCTCAGGGGTGCCGTCTACGTGAAGCCGGGGCCAAAGGGGTGTGTTGCCTCTGCCGGGGGGCCTTAACGGTCCAATCACCCAGCGTCGGCTCAACCCCCAGGATCCCCTTTTCCTCTGACACGGCAAAGCCACGCACGGCTCGGCGTGGGAGGGAGTTGAAACTCCCCCGTTAGCTCGGGTTCGTGGTGTCGCTACACACCAAACGCCTACTTGCGTAGGCACCCCTGCGGTATATATATATATATATATATATATATATATATATATATATATATATATGCAGCAACACTCCGCGGCGGGTGTGTTGCTGTTTCTCCTTTTGTAAACATTGTGGATGCTGTAATAAGGAAGAACTTGCTTTTCTCTGCAAATTTAGTGATAATATCATCGAACTTGGGGTGAAAAAAGCCTTACGTTGCCGCAGTGTGCATCATCCGAAGAAGCCAGCGTAATGTGATTGTGAAAAATAAAGTCAACATTGTCAACATTAGGCCGAAGGCAGACCATATATATATATATATATATATATATATATATATATATATATATATATATATATATATATATATATATATATATATATATATAACCAGTTGTTTGCACTTGCGCAACGGTGCCAACTGGAACATACGTATTAGCAACACCAGAAGCTGATATGAAGCGCTGATGCTCGCGAGGATGCTGGTCATGAACACTGCCACATAAATCAACTTCAGCGCATGGCAACTAACCCCAAATGACGTTAACCCGACTTGACGGATGTATGGAAGGAGCACATGTTTGATGTTTATAAAATTGGGTAGGCAGCACTGCAACCACTATTGACGTTTCGCGAAGATTAACGTCTATTTGAAAAGTAGTTCCGAGACCTGGCGTAGCTCTTAGGTAAAATGATTCATTGCCTCGCGCAATGCTTGGGTTCGATTCCAGCTGGGACCCTGACATTTATTCTTTGGATTCATCAGGTTTACGCTACTGATTTTGGTTATTATTGCTCGCACGTTAATATTGCCCATGTGTGTTCTCGTCGTTCCTGGGTAGATACTAAGTGTCAATCGCCTGCGTAGCACACCCGCATACCAGCGGCACATACCCGCCCGCGGGTATGTGCCACATCTGGCGGGACGTGTTTGACGACGTACGTGACGGGATTGTGGCATTATTGAGGTCTTGAGCAGCGCGTCATATTCTTCAAACCATCTTACCCTCCCATGCTAATTTTGGTTCGCGCCAAGTTAAGGGGGTGACCACGAGAGCACCCAAACGTAAGCGGCTAGATAGATAGATAGATAGATAGATAGATAGATAGATAGATAGATAGATAGATAGATAGATAGATAGATAGATAGATAGATACGCTCAAAGGCGCCGAAGTTCGCTAAGAAATGCTTCGCATTTAAAATGCGTGGTGAACCGGTTAACTCAACCAATGTAGAGTTCGTGTTTGAACAAAAAAAAATATAAAAGTAAAGACAAAGGTTGATTTCGCTGACATAACAGATTCACGTGAACAATTGGGCTAGAAAGACAAAGCCGCTTGCATAAGAAGTGAACGTCGCGCCATTTTTTGTAGTTTAGAAGTAAGTTTTTTTGTACGTACTACTGTATTCATTCTGAGACCAGCATGCCATGTTGCCAGCGATGAAATTATATTAGTCGTGCGCAAAAGAAACCCCGTATTATTTAAGTGCATAAATCTTTGTTCGCTTAATATAGTCGAATTTATATGATATATAGATTGACTTCAACAATATTCCCTTTAAAATATACCAACCATTGGGACAGCTTTGCTGGATTGCATGTTCATAGTAGTGAGAATGCTCCGATATTGTTATTGTCTTTTAAGTTCGAACAGGTAAGCCCACACGGCGTTTCAAAGGTAACGTGCGCGAGAGATAGCAGTGTCTAAAGAGAGCCTGAAAATTTCTTGAAGCAATCATCTATTTTGAACAGTGAAACTGATAGAAATTCACCAAATGAAGCCTACGAGTTTTCAAACGATGTCGACTGAGTACAAAACCAAAGTTTAGTAATACCTCCGAAGTCACGATCTTCAAAACTGGGATTTGAAATGCCCCGTTGTCCCATAATACAATTTTCTAAATTTTCTTCCTCTGACTGTTTGGGACGTTGCGAATTAAAGTAACGATGGTTTTGACAGCATATTTGTATAACAGCAGGTGCCATAAATTAGGTTTTTTTTTAAACTTTTTGAGGTCTTATTGGCTACGGAATAAAAACCATAGGGAAAATTGGATGATGCAATGCGCACATACGCACTTTGCCCATTCTCTTTAATATGCTCGCCACCCGCATAAGGTCGTACGTCTACTGTATCAGTGCTGAAACCAGAAAATAGTCAAGTGAATGCTAAGACAACAGGAGGGGACGAAGCAAGAATGAATCATCGTTTGAGAAAGAGGTTTAGGAAGCGGAGAAGGGCCTGTGAAAAATAGGGATGCTTGCCAAATCAGCAGTGCAAAAAGAAATCTACGATAATTTCTGTGGTAAATCTATGTTTGAAGCCAAGACGGGAGATAGTACGAAGAGATGAACACACTTTGTGGTACGCGCTGAGAGGAGAACAAAACGGTGGGACGCCTGATACTTTGCTGCTAAGCGCTTCACTTTATACGGCCCAACGTGTTGGGGCTGAATTTTTCAAATAATAAGGTTTTAAGAACAGTTAAGGCAAACTATAGTCATTCAGCAGGCAGAGGTAACCAAGAGGAATTTTGCTGATAATGGCGGATAAAATGAAGGTACGAGTGAATAATTGAATAATTGCTGACGCTTAACGTCCCAAAACCATATGATTATGAGAGACTGTCGTAGTGAAGGAAAGTTACCACCTGGGGTACTTTAACACAGGCCTAAATCATTATAGCTTCCATCGAAAATGCGACCGGCACGGCCAAGATTCTATCCCGTGACCTACGGGTCAGAAGTCGATTAATGGACCACCGTAGCGGTTAACGTACAAGAGAAATTTAGTTGTTAACTACTAGGGTTAGTACTTGATTATAATTTATGGCTAGGTCACGTAAGCCGCCGACCTATCAGACAAGTTTGCAGACCCATCTATTAATCGACCAATGCATCCATCGATGCATCAAGCACGCAGCGGGCATGTAAACAGGCCTCCAACAATGGAGTCTGCCGCCAAGTTAATGCGCGGGCTGTAGTTTCATTGCTGCATGCTGATGGGTGCGGCGCAGCTGAAATTCATTGACGAATGAGTAGTGTGCATGGCAAAAAATTTGTGAATGACAATCTGAAGGTTGCAGGTTGGGTTTGTCCCAGGGCCAAGTTTTCTTCTCATCTACTTCACTTCATTCATATCTATATCACAACTATACTAGAATACGCTCAGAACAGTACGAATAATGTTGCGTGTACCACCCTTGTCTTTGTTATCTACTGGCTTTCATCAAGATTGTGTCATACACAGTGAGGCAGTGGTGCAGGGACTTGGAAGCAGAGCACACGAACATTCCATATGCAGGCGGACAAGAAAATAGAGTCAACCGCTAGAGTTGCTCAATGAGCACATCAGGAAATTCGAGAAATTCGCCGATTCACATTTGCTGTGCGGAGCGATTCACTAACTGAAATTTCGCGGCCAGTTTCATGAGAAGTTAACGCTACTTCAAGCTATGCGCGAAGTGGGTATCCTTTAGATGCTGACTGGCCATCCCGAAAGGCAGCGAACCAGTGGCGTAGCCAAGAGGTGAGAAAATTTAAACACTCTTGCCGAAATATTTCAGCTTTGCCAGTGTAAACTGCATACACACATAACAAAGCACGCACGAACATACATAAAGTATAATTGAATCTCCGCCCCTTCCACCTCCTCGGAAAAAAAAAAAACAATCCTGGCTATGCCCGAACAGAAAACTGCTGTTGCCTTAATTTGTCTCCAGTGCGAATATGATGACGGCGTCCGTTTCGAGACTGGAGAAATGAAAGTACAATTCAAACAATGGAACAATCCTGAGTTCTTGAGAGTAAGGAAGTTCGAGCGAACTTTCTCCAGCAAGCAGTGTTCGCCTATTGTGTTCTGGGACAGAAATGGTCTTCTCTTCATGGAACTCACGGAACCAAGCGCGAACATTACTGTAGCCTCGTACAGCATCACTCCTAGGCGTCTACAAAGGGCAATTCAGAACAGGCGAAGAGGAACGCTGTCGCGAGAATTTGTTCTGATTTGTGAGAATGCGTGGCTGCTCTAGTCAGCTGCAGAAAATAATTTCTTGCAGTGCTTTCGGTGGCACCCATCATACGGACCGCACGAAACTCCCTCTGACCACCATCTCTTTGCTCACATGAAGTGCGAGAGGATGGCAATATGGCTCGAACAGAAAGGTGCAGACCAGCGTGCAGACGTAGTTGAAAGCACAAAAGGCTACCTTCTACGAGGATGAGTTGGGAAAGTCGGTGCCGTGCTCATTCGAAACGGTGGCTACATATAGAGAAGCAGCTGGCATGTGTACACAAATCTTCAAAACAAAGTAGCTTCTGTTTACACTTTGGTTCCTATTTCACAAGTGATCAGTCTCTTAAAAACAAAGTCTGTCGTACTAGACGTCCTTTTCACTAAGTATACACGATTTAGAAGAGGGGCAGTAATTGACACAAACAAAAAGACAACATAAAATGCAAGTGACTTAATTTTTTTACACGTAACAATTTACTTTCGTGGTCTCAGAGCTTTCGTGTATAAATTATGGTGGAACATGGAAATGCTGGCGTACTGTTTTGGCATTTACCCCCTCATTCACACAACTTCTACAGATTATCCTTTTATCAATCAATATAAAAAATTGAGCGAAGCTTTGTGCTTACTTACAGGAATCGAGTGACTTGGAGTGTGAGGAAATGTTGACCTCTTTAAATAATAAAGAGAAGAATGCGTTCCTTAGGTTGTCAACCAGTAATGAAGTTCGAGCCACGATACAGTAACATTGGGAACTCGCGCATATTTTTGTGTTGGAATAATTAGAGCGAAATTCGATACTGAAATTGTTCCGATGCCAGTTGAATTGTAAGAGAGAGATTTCTTACGGTGCGGTGTGTATTTTGTGGCAGTTATGAACGCCGTGAAGACATGAACTCTGAGGTGCTGTTCAACTTTCTTCACGTGGTGTCAAAAGGCACGCAAATATGGATGCCTGTAAAAGTCGTATGCTTCGTTGTGCACGTTATATTCTCGGCTATAGGAAGGACAAGTTGCAAGTTGGGCCTTATTTGTGTAGCAGTTGTGAGAAAATAAGAAAAGTTGACAGTACGCGTTGCAAAAAAAGGGGGGTTGGGGGTGGAGGGGAGTGTAATATGCTTTGACGTAAGACACTAGGCAACATAAATAAAAGTGAGCGGCTGCGCGAAAAAACGCAGACGCCGAAAAGGCTAATGGCAACGCGAGCGTTTTTTTGCCGTTTTGTAGGTAAGATATTAGAGTATAGAAAAAATAGTTTAGCATTATTCACTGGCTGGCTAATTTAAAGTGTCACGTTGGTGAAATGACACGATGTTTGAGTAACTGATGAACTGAGCTGCGTTGGAAATGCAGCCATCGCCCAATCATTGAGTGCGTTGCCCACTGCTGAATGATCCTCAAGTATTGTCCACGCCGACAAATAGGAACGCACCAGAAATCGCTGAAGCCCCCCCCCCCCCCTTTTTTTTTTGTTCACAAGCCTGGTAATATGGGACTGATAAGGTCGTCTTAGATGTTGCAAAACAGTAGATTGATTATTTATCCACCAATTGGTAAAATTTCTGACATATGTTGCACTGTTTATACGAGTATCTCAAACTGAATTTTGAGTTGCTATCCTGCGCCCATGCCGTGTTTTGTCCTCGTCTTTGGTGCGTTTTTATTTTTAGTTGAGTTTTTCCTAAGAATAGACTACCAACTTGGTCAGCGCTCAGATCATAATGATATCTGTTCAGGCACTTTTCTCATTAATTAAAAAAATCTAAGCCTGCCAGACGCTATCGGTTCCATATTTCAGCGAAGCCAATTATGAGTCAACTCAATCAGACTCACTACGAGTAAAATAGAGTTGTTAACCCGAGTGAGTTCGCGTGAGTATTATTTTGGTGAATGTAAGTCCAAATAAGTCCGAAGCACGAGATATGTTTGTAGAGTGAGTCAATGAGATCCTCCTTTTTGCCGACCTACAAATAGGTGTACATTAAAAGTTGGCCGCAGTATTCACTGACGATACGGCAGATGTCAACGTTCTTATACAAAGTAATTAATTTCAAAGAGTGGGTACACCTTGTGAAGGTCTCGCTTGTTAAGATCCCCCTTGGTAGACAAGGAATCTTTAATCGCGCCACCTCTCTACATCGGGTTCCGAACTCATCATGTAAACGAAGTTGATGTCATGTATTGTCGCGCCGACTGCAAAACGTTTCTTGCATTCATTGGTGCCGCTCTGGAGACGTCGAACTGAAAATCTGTCGCTTATTACGCTATGCCGTCTTGCCTGTCGTTGTTCAGCATAGTCATGAATGAGATTAAGACCACATCGGTTGCCTCGGAACGTTGGAAGTTCTCTTGGGATACTACAACGCAAAAATTTTGATCTCTCTGTCTGTTGATTTGTGTGTCCAATGATTCAAGCACCCGATGAAAGTTGAAGCCGATGCTCAACACCCACATATTTTTATCTGGTAGCTGAATTTATACTTGTCAACATTGTCAATCAAAAAGCAAATATTATGCATACTTGAGGTGCAACATCAATACGTATGCATTTGGTAGAGTGTTTCTTTATTTGGAAAATGCGTAGATAATTAATTCCAAAGAATTAACACAGTGTTTATTGCACTAAGCTGAGAATACGGCGCAATGAGCGAAGAAGGGAGTGTTTCAGACGCTTCGCTGAAACGACATGGTGCTGTCACGCACGTAGCAGTAACTCTCCGTTCTAAAAAAAAATCAGCAGGTCCCACGCATCTGGAAATAGACGTTGAGTGAAGCATGCGGAGGAAAAGTGACCGGGTTGCAATTTTTTAAATGAGCGACATGTCAAGAAATGACGCTGGCGAACACTCGCGTCATTTCATGACATGTTGTTGAGCTTCTGTTCTGCACAAGCGATTGATAAATATGCGGGGTTTAACGTCACAAAACAACCATATCGTTATTAGAGACGCCGTAGGGGAGGGTTCCGGAAATTTAGACCACTTGGGATTCTTTAACGTGACTCGCATAAGCATGTGCATTCCTTGCCTGTTGCACAATGAGTGACTTCTTCAGCTGCGTCTTCAGTGCAACGCAAATTCATCGCATTGCTCGGTTTCTTATTTTCTTTCCTATTTCCTTTCTTTCTTTCTTTCTTTCTTTCTTTCTTTCTTTCTTTCTTTCTTTCTTTCTTTCTTTCTTTCTTTCTTTCTTTCTTTCTTCCTTTCTTTCTTTCTTTCTTTCTTTAGCATACATATTACAACGTTCCTAATGCGTGGCGCGTTACACGTTGAACGGCTAATAGCTTACGTGCCCAAGAATATGGAAGCTGCTCAGCTATGCACACACCGCTTCAAACTCAAGTCAGTGGGCGGGCGTGAATTGCAGAGGCATTTCTTCGTTTTCCACCTCCAGGCGAAAATCATCTCGGCGAAGCGCGTCGTCTCATAATCGCCTTATCTACTTAGCCTCGCAGTTTCGCCTCTCAGGTTTTCTGGAAACGGGCATGATTTATGTTGCCCACATTGTCGGAGTGAGCAATTCATCAGAGGAAACGAAGGAAACTTGCGAGTGCTAAAAGTGGCTAAAAACTGTGAGAAAAATTGGACGTACGTCCTTTAAAGGGTGGGGGTGCATTGAGACTGTCAATTAGCCAAGGAGGAGGTTACGCGAGGCCAGTCAACCACAGCTCCCAACCGCGTATGCTCAGACAGGGCTGCTGGTCCTAATGCGCTCGCGACGCGCGCAATGAATCATTCATGATACTTTGCAGGAAGTACCACAACAAAGAAGAGGGCTTTTTTGGGCACGCCAACGCTCTCACGAATACCCCAGGCAGATTAGAATGTCCAAGAATTGTTCGGTGCCGCTGTTTCTTCGTGTGAGGTTCGCGAGGGCAACGATGATGCTTGTCGCTTTATTATACCACAGGGGTCGTCGCTAAACACACGCGATGACAGTGTCGTTGGCCTTTCGGTACCGTAAACACCGGCTGCGCCGAGTACGAAGGGTGTTGCAAGTCACAGCGGTGTGAACGTTTCGTGACTTGTCGATGCTCGGTAAGAGAATACACGTACTCTTTCTCCTGGAAGTTAAGTGTCGCGTAGGTGTAGAGTCATACCATATAGATAGTTTCCCTGTGACGTCGCAGACAGAATATCTGCACAGGGTACCTCAATATGGCGGCCAGTGTGTCTCTATTCTTCCTAAAGTGTCAGTGCAGGAAAGGGTACGCAGACGTTTGGTTTCCGCGTTCTCTAAGTACTCTGCCCGCTTCCTTCTGTCCGCCAGCCGCGCCAATGGAGAAAACAAACGAACGCGAGGGGGCACCGGCACTAATCTGATGCCACCGTCTCCATCTCCGCACGTTCGTGTAAGTTCATGCAGCACCTCACCCGGCTAGTATCCTTAAATGGCGAACACTGTGACGTCAATTAAAACTACGTTTATACCTGTTCCATACACTCGCTCGCTAGATTTCATGCCGACCGGTTGTGCCCCCGCGATCTACGACGACAGCGCAGCTCTGGCCGACCGGCTCGCCCTCCGCCATCTCCTGGCGCCGTGAAGCCCTCGTTGAGTGGTGCCCCGCCCTCGGACTCCTGTGACCGTGTTCATATTTCCTATCTTCTCCTTACTTCTGTATGTGGGTCTCTCTGTCCCTGTTCCTATCTCTATCCTTGTTTCTTTTAATCCTCCCTATCTCTTTTAAACCTTCCTTAACCCATCCGTCGTGAGCCGCTGTTGAGGTGCCGCGCTATGATGCAGACAGTTACGGGGCTCAATTTTATCTTCTTTCTCTCTTTTAAGAATAACCTACTACTACATATTCCATGTTTGTAAACTGTGGTAGGCGCCATCGACATGCCGAGGTGCTTGTAGCGACGTCACGGCGCGCCATCTTCGCCAAGCCCAAAGCTCGCCATCACCCTCTGTGATCACGTGACAACTGCCACAACAGCTACAAAGCGGCCTCCAAGCACAGCATGTCGGGGAGGAGCCTCCTACGTCCACTGTGCTCGTGAGATAAATTAAAGTTGCTTACGCGTTCAGTTCTTTACATCGATCAATCGTTGAGAGCGGGGCTAGTTGGCAAGATATCATTTTAACATAAGGAGTAGTAGCACAAATGTGACAGGGACATAGAGGGGAAGAAGAAACGTGTCGTGTCGCGAGTGTCGTGTTTTTTCTTCTCCTCTTTTTTCGCGTCGAATTCGCGCTACTATACACCATAAGTCAAACTCATATCTTTAGATCGATTCGTCTTGGTGACAAAAAGGATGAGCCGACACGCAGCGCTGAGTCGGCAACGAAACGATTGCATGAAAAGGATCACACTGCTAATTTGTGCAGTGCCTAGATTTCCCAAAGAAATGTTTCTTTGCCTCTTATTACGGTGAAATTAATCATAGAGTGGTTTTGGGACGTTAAACCCCACATATCAATCTTATTACGGTGAAATCCTTTTGTCAATGTTGATGTTCCCCTCCACAAAACGGGCTATATTGAAACGAGGCACATCCGGTGAAAAAAAAAGCCTATGTGTTGATACGTGCGGGAACAGGTGGGAGCGATTCAAAGAAAAAATAAAAACAATTTTCTGGCAACTGACCCCTTTTCCCTCTTTTCTCCGCTATGCAGTCGATGCCGTTGCGCATAAACATGGGCGCACGCGTATTAGACATTTACGTGAAAGAAGGCGTAGTTGCCACAGCGTTCGCTGTTGCCAGCCGGGCCACTCGGCTGCGAGAATGCGAACGATCAAGCGTGCACACCATTGCCGCTCGCGGAGAGGCCACACAAGTATGTCACTGCGGAATGTATCTATATGGCCGCTTACGTTCGGGTACTGCCGTGGCCACCCCCTTAACTTAGCCTTAACCAAAATAAGCATGGGCGGGTAACATGGTTTGACGAATATGACGCGCTAGTCAAAACAGGAGTAGTGTCACAATCTCGTCGCGTACATCGTCAAACACTTCCCGCCAGACAGTGGCACATACCCACGGACGGGTATGTGCCGCTGTTATACGAGTATGTGTTTTCGAATGAGACGGAAACGCTGTAGGCCGGTGTGTTGATTTTCGTGCACGTTAAACATGTTGGTGCGGGAAATTTCTGGAGCCCACAACTACGGTGTCTTTTATAATCATATGGTGGTTTTGGGACATTAAACCGGACATACCAATAGGTATGTGCCACAGGTGATTGACACTTAGTATCTACCGAAGGACGACGAGATCACACATGGTCGATTTTAACGCACACGTGTTAAGAAGTGCCCGACATCAGTAGCGTCAACCCGACGAATGGAAAGAATAAATATCAGGGTCCCAGCTGAAATCGAACCCAAGCATTCTGCGTCGCAATGAAGCGTTGTACCACAGAGCTACGCCGTCTCGCATCTACTTTTCAAATGGACGTTAATCTTCGTGAAACGTCAATAGTGTTTGCAATGCTGCCTTCCCAATTAAAAAAAAAAACATTAGATATGTACTCATTTGATGCAGCCGCCAAGTCGAGTTAACGTCAACTGCGATTAGTTGTCATGCTTTAAAGCTTATTTATGTAGCAGTGTCCAGTGCCAGCATCCTCGCGAACATCAGCACTTCATATCAGCTTCTGTTGTTGCTAATACGTATGTTCCAGTTCGCACCATTGCGCAAGTGCAAACAACTGGTTATATAAACATCTGCAACTCTTCAATATATATCTGTGCGTGTAACGATTGTACATATATTTAGCGTCATTTCATTACGTGTAGCTCAATAAAATTTTAAACACTGTCACTTTCCCTCCGCATGCATCGCATAACGTTGATTCCCAGAAACGCGGGATCTGCCGAATTTTTTCTACAGAGAAAATAATTTAACCGTATTGGTTGTAGTGTTGGCGTACTAACGCTTTTTTTTGATATACTTTCAATGTTCGAAGGTCTTACATAGTGGGGTGGGTAACAAGAAAGGAGTTATCGGCATGATACCCGTGGTTTTGCTTCATTGTGACAATGGGAATCTTCAGATCCGTACAAGCATAATTACGCTAGTAGTTATACAAACTAAAACAAATAAGTTTTCAACCAGGAGAAATAGGCAGCCGAGTCGAATGTGCGAATTCAAGTAATTCCTGTGGATAGTTCATAGCCTCTCTGAAACTTATGAAAGGCGGCCACTTGCAATCTGCGTGGGGTGAAGAAATCTGGCTAATTTAGCAAGCTAAACCGAAACCGACGCACCAAATAGTGCATCTACCACTCACTTCTAAGATGCCCTCAGTGACAGATGTCAAAGTCATTTACATGTCAAAGTCATTTATTGTCCTTACACAATAAAATGTTGTTACAGAAAAATGTACAGACGAGGGTCCCATAGTGGAAGACTGCAGCGGGACCCTCGCAAAATGGGCTCTCCCATATGCCGCCGACAAGCCTGTCCTGTGCTTGCTGCTGCCACTTAACACCCGCACATTACCTAATCTCATCTGCCCACCTAAATTCCTCTCTCCCCCTCACCCGCTTGCTTTCTCTGGGTTACCCTTATTGACCAGCGGTTATCTTGCTTACGCGCTACGTGACCGGCCCACGTTAATTTCTTCTTGATTTCAACTATAGTATTTTTAACCCCGGTATGCTCTTTGACCCAGTCTGCTCTCTTCTTGTCTCTTAAGTTTACACCTATAATTTTCCTTTCCATCGCTCGCTGTGTCGTTCTCAATTTAAGCTGAACCTTCTTCGTAAGTTTCAGGGTTTCTGCTCCGTAGGTAAATACCGGTGAAATACAGTTCGCCTTTCCCTTGAGAGATAGCGGTTATACTCTATTTTATATTTTGAGTACGCTTGTTGAATGTGCATCATCCCATCTTTGTTCTTCTGGTTATTTCATCCTTATGGTTCGGCTCACTAATTACTACTTGTCTTAGGCAGATGTATTCCCTTACATGTTCCAGCGTCCCACTACCTATCGCAAAATGTTGTACTTTCCCGAGACTATTGCACATTACTTTATTGTAGTTATGCATCGCAAAAATAATTAATTAGCAGTGGTGCACATTAGTCGAGCAAGAATAATAGAATGTTGATATAGTTGTTCGCTACGAACTTTGTTGCCTATCTTTCCATCTTTCTTATGAGTATAGTGTTTTTATGGGTACTAAACTATTTCAATCTTTGGATCTCGCGAACGAAGTACTGGATGGTTTGTGGAATGATACAAAAAATTTCAGTTCGTGTAGTATAATCATTTTTATGCAGAAAGCATAAGAATGCCTCCTTGATAGTTCACACCTCTTGGGTTTGTTTTATGGAAAGAAAAAATGATTGTTTTCTGAATCGAAGTATTTCGAGCCCACTGACTTAAAACATTACAGATGAAAAATATGAAGTGACCGATGTTTAATGCGATGTTTAAGGGTTTGAGAATTTCTTGTGTTCAGAACTGACTGTGTCGTGGAACTTTTAATTTCGTTCGCATTTCAACTACTGTATGCATATCGTTCGCATATGAACCTCGCATATCAACTCAAAGGGTAATGCTCACAGCGCTAACCATGCACCCTCTCAAAGAGTTAAGAACAAACCAATGTAAATTCTAACTTTAAGTTCATGGGATACCATGCCTGTACAATATCGCATGCCTATAATGTTTTTAGAGTAGAATACGGCTAAATACTGTACAGCTACCTGGTAATTTTAGCGTATCAGTAATAGATTCCTTATTTTCATCACCGTGCCTTCACATGTCATCATGAACAGTAGATTAGCTTTTCACAAAAACTGCATCTGGCCAAATATCTAACTAGGGCAAACAAAACACTCACAGCATTGTTCATGATGAAGTCACTGCCATCGGTCTTAAAAGAAATGACACTAAGCTCATTAGCCGAAGAATTAAGAATCTTCTGTATCAACTAATACAACAGTACATGACACTTCTTTTACACAGCTTTTAAACTAGACTTTTACATTCTTTATATATTTTCGTATGCAAGCCTTTTGTTTTCGCTACTGATTTGATGTTCCTCTGTTAAGTCTCTGAAATCTGCATGATCCCTTATTTTAAAATGCGAAATAGAGTTTTCTTCTCTTTGTGCTGCTGTTATGCTAAGTTTAATTTTCTCTAATGTTTACCCTGTAAAGAAGGTCTCTCAACTCGTAAAATGTCTCCTGTATATATGATATAGAACAACTTGATTTTGATCGAATAAAATTTAATTCCGATGTCCTCCACACAAATCCCAGTCAGGCTGCCTAATGCCGATGGGGGCGAAGTATAAGGCACCGATGTATTTACATATAGTAGACGTTGAAGAAAACCACGCTGGTGAACTTCATGGTCAAATTTAATGTGGTGCCCCACACTACAACAATGATATCTCCTCTCCTCTTCCCTCCTCGCGAAAGAGTAAGCAGCGGTTGTGTCCCGTTGAGGTGGCAGTGGTTGCACGGCACGGCTCTCTTCTTCTTGCCACTCTGTTTTTGAGCATCAACAGTGAGGTTGTCTTAGGCGGCCGTGAATTGTCCGCAGTCACCAGAAAGCTATCATCATGAACGGCACAGACAAATCTCAGTTTGCCACTGCTCCATTAAAAAGGAAGAAGGCGACAGTTGGCCGAAAAGAAAATGGCTGCGAAGGATGAGCCTGAGTTCGAACAATGTGAGGATGATAGGGAACCGGGAAGGCGGACCCCGAAGCGATGGAAGCTCTATGCCATCGATGACGTGCCCCTAGGTGCGAACGGTCGCTTTTAGCCGAATGTCTGTCTGTCATACATCCGTGTCTTGTCCGCGACCATGTGTAGTATCGCTCGAACCTCTCTGCGTTGAGAATAAACTGAGAAACAACCTAGCTACCAAATGTAGGCAACTTCTAGAAGCGTAAACACCGCAAGAACCGAATAGAAACAAAACGGTGGAACACTTCTGTTTTGCTTCTAAGTGTTATTCTGTTCAATAAAAAATCACAGCATACCACGGAGTGAAAGGCGATGAGTGAGGCGAAGCGTCTGTCAGTCCGCCCGTGCTTCCGTCCATTCGTTCGTTCTTGCTTCCGTCCGTCCGTCCGTGCTTCCATTCATGCGTCCGTCCGTCCGAATGTTCGTCCGTCCGTCCATCCGTCCGTCTGTGCGTGCGTGCGCTGTTGCTCGAATACATCATCCTCAAACACATTACTACGTATGTCGAAGAAAAACGCATCCTATCACCACTCCAGCATGGTTTCCGCTAATGCCTTTCTACAGTTACTAAATCACCCAAATTACTACACGAATTATCACAAACCATTGACGATCAAGGACAACTAGATCTTATACTGCTCGACCTATCGAAAGCTTTTTATCGGGTGTCTTACAAAAATTAACCCTGAGAATCGAAGCAGTGTTAGGTAAAGTGCCAACTAGTGACTGGATTAGCGCCTACTCATCAAACCGAACACAGTTTGTCAAAATTATTCACCAAAAATCTGAAATAACCGGCGCGAATAACAAAGCCGTTCGCGAGCGAGAGCCCAACGCAGCTGCGTGTGTACGTACGTGTACAAGTTACATTAGGCGTGCCTCAGTGCAATGTCTTGGCTCTCATTTTATTTCTAATTTTTATAAATTGTCTACCCGCTTCTATTAAAATTATCATAAGGCTTTTTGCCGATGACCGTATTGTATGCAAAACAAATAATTGTCCCAACGACCACCCTGTCCTCGAAAGTGATCTAAATTCAGCGCATGAATGGTGCGTGCAGTGGCAGATGTCTATAAACTTAGGTAAACAAGCTTTTCTTAGAACAACCAGGAAAAACATACAATTTGATTGTTCCTACACCATGGTGAACACTCTGCTAACTTCAGTTAAGAAACACAGGTATCTCTGTTTAATCATATCTGAAGATCCAAGATGGGAGGCACGCGCAAACCTTGTAACGTCATCGGCAATAAAAAAGACTTTTTTTTCTCTAAAGACACTTACATTCGACACCGCAAACAACGAAGCCTGTTCTGTCAGACCAACGCTTGATTATGCAAACGTCGCCTGGCTTCCATCTACTAAAAAACTTAATAGGGAAATTAGAAACGTGCAGAGTAAAGCAGTTAGGTTTATTTTGAATAGATACCACACATTTGACTGCCCCTCCGAGTTAATGCAAGAAGCAGGAATATTGACCCTCCGTAACCGTGTAGAACTTGCTAGCCAGAAAATGCTGCTTTAACTTTTTCCCAATAAACTTCGTATTGACAGAAACAAACACCTATCTTACCTAGAAACCAGGCCCTGGCACCATCAGCACCCACAATTTATTCAGAAATACCGGTAAAGAACAGACCGCTTTAAATTTTTTTTACAAGCCATTGGAGTATAGAAGTCTCCCTACACATATAACTACCTGTAATAGCGAAGAGAACTTCATGGCACTTCTTGAAAATTACCTATGTAATTGTGATTACCAATAATGAACTGTTTGTATAGTACTTACTTTGCCGTTTTGATTTGTGTTATAGTATCATTTTCATCCTTTAAAGACATATTTACACAATACATTCGTTTCCTATAGTATACTCTACTTTTATCTTCATATTTTATCTTCATAATTTATTTTTATTCTTTTTTCCTTTCTTTTTCGTAGCACAATTTTTGTAGCTCCGTATAAGTGCAGTTTTTATACTTCCATATGTCTTCATTAAATAATTTTTATGTTGAACTTGCTTACATTTGTTGCATTTTGTTATTCTTAAAACGTTCATTCTTGTGTATTTTATTTTATGTATGCCCTTCCTACAAAAATCCCCGTTGGGATTGGCAGTATGTCTGAAATAAATAAATAGTTCAAAGTACGCATACCACGATCTCCACGTGGATAGATCGTGTTACGTATGTTTCGTAAAAACGGAAGTGAGGTCGAAATTTTTTTCTCCCCCAGTAGTTTAGGCAAAGAACAACCCTATCGCTAAATGTGCAGCGTTGAAAGGTCCACGCTCGATACTGAGAAACTCGTTATGTTTCCTTAATCTACCATCCTTGCGAGTGTTAAGAAGCGGGGAAGAGGATGTGAGATTTCATTAGTACGCCAATGCTTCTTTATAATGGTTTAAAGCTTTTTTTTCACATCGGCTCAAGCTAGCCCTGCGAAGATATGCACTATTGCGAACTCTGCGAGAAGTTGCTTCTATCTGCTTTGTTGAATATCCTCGAAAACATGAGTTCTCTGTATCCATTGTATTTTTTCGCTCTAAAGGGCATATGGACAGGTAGCGAGAATTCGTAAGCTGGCCTACCGAAACTGTAAGTTTGTTAATGATCTGTAATGGTCAAATCAACTGTGTAGTTTGAAAGCAAAAACCCTGAGAGGTGCATGCGACTAGATGTTCTCACTTACATTCACTACTAGTATAATTAACAGTAATTATATTTACGACTACTAATTATTGTATAATTAGTTGTAGTCACCCAAACACAATACAATGATGTAACAGCTAACCTTTTTCACGTGTCAGAACAGCGGTATGATGAACGCCAGGGTGAACCCTAGAAATTGCTAATTACAAGGACAGACAATAATAGCGAAAGTTGGGCTAGTTGGTGGTTCATGCTTGGGATGTAAAAACAGCGCAAAAAATATAGACAAGGACAGAAGACAAGAACAACGCGGTGTCGTCTCTTTCTCTGTCCTTGTCTATAATTTTTGCACTGTTTTTACATTTCAAAGAAGGACAGACGCAAAAAAATTGCACCAGAGGGATATCATGCAGTGCTGCCAGCATGTATGTGCGCGCCTGTAATCGGTTATGACCAGACGGCGTGCACTATACCACTGGTAATGCTCGAGCCAGACCATCCGCTGTTCGCGTTTCACCTGATGCCGATAGCACATGGTACAGTTTCAAAGAGCTTTGCTGATGTTAGTGCATGCAGGAGAGAATATATGCTTTATGAGGAAAGTCTGAACTATCTCTAAAATTCAAGTTTCAATAATAGAAGACATGTTTCTCTATCTGGTTTAGTCGGACAAAAAAGTGTGGGTAATTGTCACGTTGCCACCTCATGAACGAACAAAAAGTAATGATTCATTAAAACAAACTTTCCAGAGGAGCTAAGTCATTTCCTGAGGACCTGATGTTACTTCTCAAGAATAAATCCATCGCTCATTCATCCGATAAATGCATGAATGAGTACTTATTCACACATTCCTGCGTAAAAAACAAATAAACAAATGAACCGTCTATACATCACTTCGCCGGTGATGCGACGTGATGGGAAACAATGTTTTCAGAAGTATGTGTCAAGACTTCTTATTCATTAGACAGCGCAAACGGGTGGCCTTCTTTCGCAATGTTATCGGCGTACAGGAAAGGCTTTCTCATACTGAAAGCAAAAAAAAAGTTCTTTCTGAACTTTTTTCGCTCTTATTGGGACGGTTAGGGCACCGTATCTTGCCGAGTCTTGCTCCAGTAATTTCACTCTCAGTTTCTTATTCACGCGTGGTTATTGGCAAATGGTGGTATCTTAGTTTTCTTTTTTTTACCAAAGAGAAAAGAGAACCGGAAATACCCGTGGCGGTTGCAGGTGAGAGACAGAAAGATGACAAAGACAGCGAGATTAGCCAGCGCTCTCAGAAGCTGCTCTGGGGAAAATAGGTGAGGGAGAAACTTCTCAAAACCTAAAGAATGATAAACAAGCACTTCGATGCGAAAATATCGCATTCTCTTGATTGTAACTTGAGCACAAATGTAATGTGAGCGTTGACGTTTACTTGCATTCAGAGAGAGAAAAAATAGTAAAAGTAGTGCTTTTAGTGATGTTCGATTACAACGTGAGGGTTGACTTTAAGCAGCGAAAATCCGGAGAAAGCTGGCGTTACATTCGAGTGCTAACTAACTACGGTAGATGATGAAACTACCACTTATAGACAGCAGAATTCCTGTTAAGTATGGTTGTCCTCAGAAAGTTCAACACAACGCTTTCAAGCCTGCGTTAATGACGAACTTGGAAAGTGCCCCAAGATACTTTCCTTCGACAGAGGGCAATTGTCAAGCCTGCCTGTTCTCGGTACGTTAGGCAGACCTAATAACAGTTCCAGTTTCACGTCCCGGTAAATACGACACTCGAGACCTACAATTACTAAGTCAATGAAAACAACTAAGAAATGAAGCCGCCCTAAATGTATACTTGATGCACGAACGCACACAGGAAAACAGTCGAAGCAAACAAATCTCGATAGATTTTTCGCTGACCCACTTCTCGACAACTTTGTTTTCTTGCTGAAGCTCATCACAGTGGTGCTGAGTTTCATTCGGCTCGTGCAGAAGAATAAAACTGACTGCATTGCTCGCATGCCGCTAGCCTAATGCTCGAGTTTCTCAAAAGTGGAGGACTGAACTGACGCAGAGCATGCGCGTGTACCCAGGAAACGAAAAAAAATAAACAAAAACGACATGGGAAGTTTTGAATCCATCAAGGAAAAGCAATTTTCGGGCGTGTTCTGTGTAGTACTTTTAGGATAATTGAAGAGGTTAACACTGCTAGTGTCGCTGAGCAGTGGTTGAAAAATAAGTACCTTACTAAATAGAAAGCGAATGCGAAGTTTGCTCTGTATAGAGGAGAAACAATACAAACGAAGAAAAAAACCAAAACTACTCGATATAATGGACGCCGCTCTTCGCACCCCCACTGTCTTCGAAATGCTTCGAGCCAAATGGGCGCAGTGGTTTTGTTTCTCCGCAGTTTCGATTTTTGAGTATAAAAATAACAAAACGAGGAAAGTATACAAGGTGAAATACACTCCATCAGCAGCTTTAGGTTTCTCAGATGCTAAGTGATTTCCGCTTCCACTTTGCTTTGGGTTTTTCTGTTAGTTTTTGTTGTATTTGAAGAGTTTTTGAAGGAGCGGAGAAAACGTGTACCTCACGCAGACACATCAAGTTCTCTATGTCGTTTTCTTTCCCCCTTTTTTCTCTATCCCTCAGTTTGTTGCGCAACACTGCTGGTGGTCTCGCCATTGTCAGCATCACACAAACAAGTGCGACCGAAAACGGCATAAACTTGTGTTCTCTCTGTATACACTCAGCCGGAGACTACGCTGCTGCCCCCTGTTCGGACGTGTAAAAACGAGCATGTTTATTTCATGCGAGATGCCTTCCTTTCACAACACACACTGTCTATACTTCCGGCATTAAAATTAGGCACAGTCGCTGCAAGTTTCTACAGCGAGCGTCCTCTGAAGACACACACTTGGCAAACAAACCAACGAACAAGCATTCAAGCAACCAAACAAATAACCCAAACAAACACAGAAATAACACGCAAACTACAGAAGCATTTTGACCAAAGCGCCTCAACGGGATTCATTCCAACTGCCTATAGTGCGTGCTCTGCACCTACTGCAAGCAGTGGTTCCATGCACTGTACGGTATTCACGTGAACCATGGCACTAGCTGGTAAATTCGACAGAGTTGCCCAAGACGTACTTTCTGGGACGTGTAGCATCGTTAAATCGGTGCACGGTCGGGCACCGCCCTCTTGATGGACGAAGACGAGGAGCATTTCAGTCTTAAGAGCGACAACGATCACGTGGTTTGCACTGCCTGTTTTTGTGCACGAACTACGTGGCCTGATAACTCATAGAGCGACGTTGCACCCGTGAACTTGCTCGCTTTCTTCTTCTCATTTTTTATTATCCACAGATTAACGTCGTCGTTCGAAGCATCGCATGAGCGGGGCGAATTCGCTTTTGTCGAGTGCCTCGCCCCCTTTTGCCGCACATTACTTCTCCTGCGCACGCGCTCGAACGACTGCTCTGTTTTCGCGAAGCAGTATACGCAGGCAACAGTTGTATGCACGCAGTGACTTCGCCGTCCGCAGTAAAGAGCTGCCCCGTGCTCACATTCGCCGCTACGTACGAGGTCGACGCTTTCATCTCGTTTGTTACTGTAACATCTGCGGAGGAGGCGTTACTCGAACAATAAAAAGAGAAAGAGAGCCCGAGACAGTACACATGGGAAGAGGGCGGACAAAGTGAGGCTTTACTGCCGTTCGCGCCTCGAGTTAATTCAATTCTCGCCGCTTCGGGGCGTGCACAGTCTCTGGCTGCGTGCAGATGAAGAAAGATTAGGGGCAACACACGAGTTACGGCGCTGCGGGAATCTCTTCTATACACGAGCGAGGTGAAAGGCCTTTCGCTGGTCAGACAGTATATAGAAGTCGCGAGGGGAAGGCCCCGCAGATCTCCCTCAAAAGTGGGCACGCGAGGTTGCAATTCCTCTCTTCACCGCAGTATTCCTTAGCGCAACCGTGGTAAAGTTCTGGCATGAAATATACTACTCTGAAGCGAGCCTCGACTTTTAGTTAGTCTTTCAGCCGACCGAGTTCGTCGTGGCGCCACTACCCTACCAAAATAACCATACTGTTATCAAGCATTGCTGTAGATTATCGCTCATGCGCAGTGGCCATTTCCGCCTGGGAGTGGCGTTGCCATCGACATTTTCGAGTCGAAGTGGAACGTTGAGTGAAGGGATATTCCAGAATATAGGCCTTCCTGCTTTTCTACAAGTGTAGTCGGAAGTAATTGCCAGTCTGTGTCTTTATTTTAAAGACGGTAGTCTTTCTCGGGGACCTTCAACGGGAAAATTTTGGTCTGTCTATACATTTGTATATTTATCCGTCCTAGCGATACTTCTAGCGACAACAAACGGCCAACCCCATCCGCAGCGCCCACCAATATTGCTCAAGCTTTAGCGTTCATAGTTGTACGATTGTCAATTAAAATCAAATATTGCGCATATTCGAGGCGCCACAACAACGCTTCGATGTTTTCTATGTCGGCCTTTATACTAGAAGAGACACACACAGGTAACTATAAGGAATGTAGCGTTTAATTGAGCTGCGCTGACTGTGCAAGGCGATGCTCAAAAAAGGTGTTTCCAACAATTTGCTACGACGTTACGGTGGTGGCACCTGCCCTTCGCTTGGCGTTCTACAGCTTATCACCTCCGAGACTGGCGCGCACCTTTCTCCGCGAGCTGCATGCCTTCGTTTTAGAAGGTAACTGCCAGATGGAACTTGTGTCTAACGTGCCTAGACGCGCTCGTTCGCCTCCGCCACACGCTCGAGGCACTTTAACGCAGCGCCTGCAGAATATCGTTCACCGATTTTCTTGCGCAGAACATCAAATAAACGTTTTGTTCACTCCCTCCAGACGCAAGGCTATCGTCTTTCGACAACATTTGCAGTGGAACATGTAGATTCGGGCCAATTTATTTGTCTCCACTTGCTTCTTCGTCTCCTTGCGATGTACTCAGTAGGAGTCAACACGGGGGAAACACAACTAGGAATAAAACTTAGATGAACTCGTATGAACCCAAACTGAAGGGTTCAGCTCAGATCGGTGACAGGGTCTACTTGCACTGCAAGGCTCTCATTAAATCCATATGAATCTATTTTATAGAAACGTGTCTCAGTTGACGAAAAATTTGCTAAGCTCGGGTTTTGAGCCCACCACGCACGCCTTTTAGGGGCAGTCGTTCTACCAGCGGAGTTAAGCACGAGTGCATTAATCTCAAGTGTGAGTGCAAATAATTGACAAGTCGGACGACGTAGACACTGATTACAGCGAATCAGTTTCTTCTTTCTGGAAAGTGGAGAGAAAGAACCAAAAGACAAAACAGTCTAGAAATAAGTTTACTCTTGCACAAAGCGCAGAATGTTGAACGACAGCTCTGTAGTTTTTGTAAATAGTATACAGATAGGCTATGCGTTAAGCAAAATTAGATATTAAGCTTGGTCAAATAAAATGCTAATCATCAGATGATCGCGAACGTTATGAAAACTTGTTGCATTTGTTAAACAGCGTGAGCGATGAATCACCGTAAATATGCCCACAGTTTGCTGACTTCACCTCTATAAGACTCATTACGTAGGGAAGTCCATCTTTTGCAGACCTTCAGTTATACAAATTTTGATGGACATGCCTGATATGGTCATTCTTCATTCGCTATGTTTAAACCCTTGAGTTGTTGCATCAGTGTAGCTGCTGGTGCAGCCTTACGACATTGAAGTTCTGCGCGGCTGGTGACATACTAATGCAATTCCCTTGAAAACCATCATCAACCCGAGAAACAAAGTGCAACTTAGTGACAAGCGTTTCTGCTCGCCTCTTCTTACAGTCAGGCTCCGCGCTGTGTGGGAGATTCCCACTTTTGTCACACTGATTACCATCACAATAAAACTAGTGTTGTACTACATAGCTACATGAACAGTGTGGTAGAGGCACAAATACGAGAAGCCGACACGCACTAGAGTGGCCTGCCAACAAAAGATTTATTGATACGGCACATAAAACACAAAGATAGCCCTGGTAATTGCGGCTTATTTATTTGCTTATGAAGACGGGAAATAGAGCGGTAACCGAGAGAAAAGAAAAAAAAGCGCCAAAAACGTGTAGGAATTCAACCATACTCATGTCTTGATTACACGTGTAGAATAACTAAGGCAATATATTCCTGTGTCAGAGCACTAGAATGTCTGATGATGCGGAGAGAGAGAGAACCAATTTTAGATTCACGGCCCGAGAAAATCGTTGCATTCATCCTGCCGTAGATTCCAAAGGTGTTGGCCAAAAGCTTGCTGCGAGTGTTTCGGCCCAGTTAGTCAGTTCTGCCTGAACGCGGTAGTCAGTTGACTACAAGAGTGACTCCCACACTTCGAGGGAGGAAGCTGGCAGTATTGTTTTTTCTGGTGGGTTCTCCTTGCATTTCAAAACAATGTGATATTGGTCAATCACCCCTAGCAATAGCCGCTGCCTCAATGATGCGCGTGTTGTGCTGGTGGTGAGACTGTCGTACGCTACAAATGAGGCAACCAAAATTTCACTACACAAATACCGCAGTTATCTACATCACAATTAATGCGGCTATCCATTTGTCAGTTGATATGACAGGCAGGCCAGACATGTATATTAGTCGCCGTTCACGCACGCTATGAAGGACCATCTTGCCCGGCCTTCGGACATACATGAGACATCGGCCACCTTGCTTCCATTTGTCCAAGCTGCCATATTTTGCCAGCATACTGTTGGAACTGACTCAACGAAAAATATCCACCATATACGTGGAGTATATGGTGGATATTTCGTGTCCGAATACCTATGGGTAGGCATTGACGGCCTTGTAGCCTCCACACTCGGAGAAAGGCATTTTCAAGTGGCTCTTTCTCATGGCCTTTCGAGACCTTGCAATGGCACATTTGGCACCCGATTCGCAAATTACACCGAACGCCCTGCCACATTTAGCTGAAGATGTCCACAAGTGCCCTTCGCTGTGGCTTGCAGTGTGTTGCGCGATAAGCTACACTCATGTTCGTTGCAATACCATAACGTGAACTTATTGTTAGTACACATTCTCAAGTTTGAACATGTTCCTAGCTTCTCTGTTGTTTTACTGATAGTACTAAGTAGTCACACGCATGAATATCTGCGAAACGAGTGAAATACTAGGGATACCCGAATCGAGGTGGTTTTCGCAAAGGAAGGCTGTGAACAACCACGGCTTGCACGAAGGGGCTTGCACGATGTGCTACGGTGATTTAATTAAGGGTGGAAAGATCAGCGACGTCGAACGCACGCATAGCTCACCGCGCCTATTCACATTCAAACGTGGGGCGGCCAAAGGAAACGACTCGCCATCATGTTCACTCGGAATAAATTCGAGCGCGGTGCGCACGCTCCACTGGCCAGTGCAAACACAGAGTGGGAAATAAGTTGGCTGTGTGGCAGAAACGCAGCCACGCGCCACATGTCGGGTCTCGGAAAGTCTGCTGATGAACTAGGGAAGTCAACGAACTGCATGCCTATGACGCTGTCATTTCATAGAATGCTGAGACTTCACTTTACGGGTCAACGAAACGTTCGAGTCGGGATTGCTGACTCGACTAAGTCGTGTTAGACACTGCACGCCGTAGGTAAACGTGGAAAATTGACAGCGCTGACAATGAGGAGCACGTAGTTTAGACAAAGCTCTAAAAGACCAACTTGGATGAGTACGCTCTACAAATGAGGCCGTCAGACTGTGGACGAACACGAACAATACTGCTGCGGCGTCTATGCGATGGTTCACGCAAAGTGGTTTAAGCCCACTATGGGAAGATTGTTAAAACGGTAACATTAGCAATTCAGTGATCTCGTGCACTTGCGAAAACGTCCTGTAATGTTGCTTGTTGGATGAGTTGGAACAAGTAAAACACAATGTAGTGCAGCGCAAAAAAAACACACAAAAATCAGCAAGAGAACAAGGACACAGTGCGTGCGCTGTGTCTTCGTTCTATCGCTCGTTTGTTGTCCGTTTTTTTTTTGCGCTGCACCACATCATGTTTAACGTCATGTACACGTTCTTAGTGTGAAAACCGAATACGTGCGGGCTCGCTATTCTGTAAAGCAACGTGTTTTAAGTCATTTTAAAGGGCGAGAGAGAGCTTCAGAGCAATCATTCAGACACAGTAGGCGTAACTTATCTAACTGAAACACAAAAATTGTTACAAAAATTGTTACACTCTGAAGAATGTCGTCCGTGTAGGGTTGATTTCAAAGTTTTTAGCGGTTCCATCGATTGAGTTGAAATGGGTTGTGAGGCGGCTCAAAGACTCCCACAGTATAGATTTATTTATTTATTTATTTTTATGATTCCTTCCTTGACCTCAACTCAATGAATGAAGATTTCAGAGACCCCCGACGTATTATCATGTCAACTGAATGGAGTATGATTTTCACTCTTTATCGTTATAATATCACCAGCCCTGTGGGCAAGTTGGCTGAACACGCCCGAGGCCTCCTGCTTCTATCGTATCTATACGAGCTCTAATATTACACCGGCATGGCCGTGCGTTTGTGTGACTCCCCTGGCGCCATAAGGTGTGAGTTACAAGATCGACGCTCCTGCGGAACAATGTCCGTTGAAATCTCCCGGACTTTGTTTATGCCACAAATACTTGTTCAATGGACCACTGCCGCCTCGCCTAGGTTCTCAGCACGCCTGGGTCAAGTACGGGCTGCTTTCACGTCAAGATTTGACATGCTCGAGGGAATAGTCTCGACTTCTCTCACCTAATGCTTTCGGATGAGAAACCTGAAGAATAGAATTGGTATTGATGGGTGCACGCATTCACAGACTTTGCCCCGACGGAATTCGGGAACGAGGCTTGTGGCAGTGTTGTGCGTGAGATGTTAACAGATTCGGTGGCTTGCGTACTGCCCCTTACTACCGTGCGCATCGACTTGTCGACGTGTCTACTCTGCTTTTTGGACAGTGACATGTTTTACTGATGTTGCTCAAAGAAGGCGCTCGTGCACAGCAACCGCCAGCGTCAGGTGCAGACAGAAGTGTTTACTGTCTTTTTCAACGGAAAAGAGAGGGTGTTAAATCGAGATGCTGATCAGTTGGTATGATTTTGTGCTGATTTTAAGGATCAAGATTACTTTAAAAAGAAGTTACATTGGTGAAGGTTCTTGCCACTTCACTTTCTTCTCCATCGCGCTGAAAATTATTTTGAGCTTCGTGTCATTTTGTAGAGGCCTAATGTTAGATACGCGCGCACAAAATAGCGCTGATAAAGAACGTAAGCTTCTGATTTGCTTTCATGGCATTACGCAATCTTAAAAAAATGGCAACATATCCACGGAGTGAATGATGGAGAGTGGGGCGAAGCATCCGTACGTCCATGGGTTCGTCTGTGTGACCGTCCATGCGTCCATCCGCCCATCCGTGCGTGCGTCTGTTCGTGCGTCCGCATGTCCATCTGTGCGTCCGTCCCTGCGTTCGTCCATGCATCCGCCCCTGCGTCCGTCCATGCGTTCATTCGTCCGTGCAGCCATCCGTGCGTCCGTCCATGCACCTGTCTGTGTGTCCGTTCGTCCATCTATTCAACACCCCAAGTACCACCATCTCACACCTTTTCATCATATATTCCCCATACAGAAGCACCGCCATCCAGCGTACAGTCCAAGGACTAAACGAGAGGTGGCACATGCTAACTTTCTTACGGCTTGCGCTTCGTGTCTACTTCCCACCCTTAACCACCTTGAGTTCATGGTATGTACTAGTTCATTGTATCCATGGCACTGCGGCCCAACGCTCGCTAAACCTTTCTAAAACCAAGGAGGTTACACCCAGCGAGTATAATGTAGCAAGCCTTTCTTGTCAGATAGTGCTCAATGTACATGCCAATGGCTGCAAATGTGGAATGAGAGACAAGAGAATTTGGCTTTTAGTTGACGTTTACGCTGCGAACTTCTTATTTGTCAACAGCGAGCAGGAGAAGTCTCCCACCGACGCTAACTTGCAGGTCAAAACGTAAGACTGGTTACACACTACGACTACGGATACGACTACTACGACACATTACTACGACACATACTAGGGACAAACGGGAGCCGCTTTAAGGAGCTTCGCCCCTAAAATTTGCCAAACAAGCTCAAATAGGAGGGCTGAAGCTCAGGTGCTTTCTCGATGCAAGATATTAGCGATATAGGCAGAGTATATCGTTATGCATACCAAAAGGTAGGCACTGACGGCCTTGTTGGCTCCACGCTTTCAGATAAGTCGACAGAGCATTTCCCGCGAGAGATGTCACTGTAACAGCGACGGCATCATATTTAAAGGAATTCACGAAGTGATAATCGAAGTTTCATCGGGCGCACGCTCTGCAGCAATCACTCGCTCTCAAGTGGGATTTTTTCAAACGTGATGTCATTGGCCACAAGCATAGATCTCTCTCGTAGGCCACGAACATTCGACATATACAACGTCGCCGTGATGCACAGGCTAGAGTGCGCTGAGCGTTTCCTTTCGTTCCAATGCTTTCCCAAAATATTCGTAAAACTCAACCTGCAATACGAGGAGAAGACAGCACCGACCAGCCATTTTGCTGAGCTCACGCTTCGGCCCCTCTGCACGTTACCTGCAAGGTAGGCTTCAGAGTCCGTTAGTGAACTGAACTGCGTGGGGTCCGCGTAAGCACGATAGGCGCGCACTTACCTGTACTTAAGAACTGTCCGCACCCTGAAATACTGATGGAATGAACGAACCTAGGTACTTATTGCAATTTCTAGCAGTGCCACAGCCCTTCCTGTGAGGCCTCTCAAAACATACTGCTGGAGCCCATCAGCAGTTTGATAGAACCATTCTATCTTGCAGCATTACCGCATGTTCATCAAAGTATAAATTCACTGTTTGCCCATTAAATTTCATCGCCGCTAACAACAACGTAAAGTGCTCACTTCCACGTGAAGATATCCGCACAATGCTGAAAGCGCACATGCGTGACATCACCACCTCTTAGAAAATATTTGATTATTATTTGACGAGTGGTTTCTGTATTATACATGTATGCTTGAATATAGCAAGCTATTTTATCAGTCATAGTATGTGATTCACATGAGATTTGGCGCTTGTCATTCAGTTCAGAAGAGTATGACAGACACGTAGGAATGAAACTTAAGCCACATGAAAACTTCGGCTGTAGTATTTGCACAAACATGCGCGTTGACAATGTCGTTGGCGTTGGCGATGTGCAGGAAATGTGAACGTTTCTTTTTCGTTTTTAAAATTGGTTGTTCATAAAAAGCGGGACTAAATTTTCGTATAATCACAATTCTTGAAAGAGGAGAGTTCCAGGAATACGACTTTTGAAATACCATGGGTGAGTTTCGTGTGCATTAAAATATACATATTTTGTATTACTTGAGCTCTCTCATATCAGGGTTACAGTGGTTCATCAGCTTTATCTGCAATGGCTATAGAAAGCCGCCACTTTGCCTTGTTCTCTTCTATTCCTCTTTCCTGCCCTCCATTGATGTCACCATGGTAACCAAAGCTGATGCAGCACCATAAAACGAGATAGACTCCCATTTCGCTACCTTGCAACCTGACTCGCTGTGCTGTTGGCGCCTCGTAAAGCCGGACACCTTTTTTTCGTCACCGAGCATATCTTCCAATCGCGAACCCAAAGTTGTTTATTTGCAGGGTGTCAGTGGAGCACTGGTCGAGATCGGTGAAGCCAGTGAAAAAGAAATTGTACCAAAGACGATCTATTGATGCTTGTCACAGTCAGGGCGTGCAGCATTTTTGTCGATGAAGTGTTTCTACAGAACACTTTTCCGAGCACTCATCGTACCGAATGGAGATTATACGAAACACCGTCAGCGTTTTGTGAAAACGGGTGAAGCGTCTCAACTGGCTACTTTGTCGAGGGCCATTCTTGAAGGTGTTCTGTTTGGTGAACTATCATAACACAGAGTTGCCAGTTCCGTGTATATTAAGCGGATTTCGGGCGTACTTTTCCGCCGAGTTTCTTGTAGGATTTTATAGTTGCTTGTTGCTTTATTTTGGAAAGGACTTATTTGCTTTTTTCCAGTGAATGTGCCTATTTTAGTGTTTATGACGTCCACCAATGTGCGCTTGTAGCTCAATAATAGCGTGTTGATTGGTCACTTTCAGTAGTTGAGTGTATAGAGACATGTGCAGGGTTTTCCATTAAGGTGAGCGAATGGTTATCATAGCACCCCGCCCCCTCCTACTAAGTCAATGAATGGGACAAATTTCACCCTTGTTTTTTCTATGACCTTTTCTCCCGTGCGCACGCCTATAGATGAGTTTCAAATTTGTACATACGTTGGAAGAAATCAAAGTTAATTATGCGCAGTCAAACGTGCCTTCAACAGAACGGAGTCTTCACTGGAGACAACGCTAAAAAGTTAGTATCTGCTTTCGTTCATGGTTGCGCATCTTTTCGCTGTAAAAACAGTTTTGTGATTACTTAAGCTCTGCTTTGTATTTCAGATACATTTTTATGTATATAAGATACTTTCAAGAACTCAAAAATTCATCACATTGTCTACCTGTTTTATTATATTATTAGTGTTGTTTATTTCCCATCAGTGCAAAATGCAATGATGGAGTGGGTGAGAAAAAAAATTGGCAAATCCCACGTACTTGGGAATCGACGTTATGCGAAGCATGTGGAGGAAAGGTGACCGTGTTGCAATTTTTTTATTGAGCGACACGTCATGAATTGACGTTAAATATATGTACGAATCTTGCACGAACAACAATGCGCAACGATGCCAAGTGGAACATGCGTATTAGCAACACCAGAAGCTGATATGAAGCGCTGATGATCACGAAGGTGCTGGCCCTGGACACTGCTACATAAATAAACTTCAGCGCATGCAACTAACCACGATTGATATTAACCCAACGTGACGGCTCTATCAAAAGAGTACATATGTAATCATTTTTTAATTGGGTAGGCAGCACTGCAACCACTACTGACGTTTCAAGAAGATAAGCGTCTATTCAAAAAGTAGGTCCGGGACCTGGCATAACTCTGCGGTAAAATGCTTCATTGCCACGTAGAACGCTTGGGTTCGATTCCAGCTGGGACCCTGACATTTATTCCATTCCTTCGTTGGGTCGACGCTACCAATGTCGGGTATTGCCTAACATTCATGCGTTAAATTTGCCAATGTGTGCTCTCGTCGTTCCTGGGTAGATACTAAGTGTCAACCACCTGTGGCACATACCCGCATACCACCGACACATACCCTCCTGTGGGTATCTACCACTGGCTGTCGGGAGTTTTGGACGATCTACGCCACATGATTGTGAGATTATTCATGTCTTCACCAGGGCGTCATATTCGCCAAACCATCTTACCCTCCGATGCTAATTTTGGTTCGCGCCAAGGGGATGACCACGACGGCACCCAAACGTAAGGGGCTAGATAGATAGATAGATAGATAGATAGATAGATAGATAGATAGATAGATAGATAGATAGATAGATAGATAGATACACTCAAAGTCACCGATGTTCACTAAACAATGCTTCGCTTTTAAGAAGCGACAATCCGCTTGATGAAGTTCCCACTACCGTGACGGTATCAGCGTCGGGGCACTCACAAACGTTCACAGAGAAAAAAAAATGCAATTTTATAAATGTGTACAATTGCAGAGATATATATTTACACAAACGTGAGAAATTCTAAAAAGAAAAAAAAGACGAAGAAAATAAACACATGCGTAGAGCGTTGCGACTCGCTCTTAGGAAAGAAAAAAAAAGTACATGAACAAAGTTACTCTGTATATACACACACACATACACGCGAAGTTGTAGTTACCAAAAATAAATATCCATACACCAGTCATTAGCAGAGAATGAACTGTCAACTGTTGTGGAAGGATGTAGGTGAGGAAGAGTCGTGACGGATTTCTCTGAGCTAGAAATTTGCGCATTCCCTAGTTACTAATTTCTGAAAAACCAATGTGCGCATCAAATAGCCGATTTATTACAACTGGCAACAGGTAGCGAAGCATGTGCCGTCCATAGTTTGTTCGGGTTGCTGGTATATAGCAGTGTGTTTTGTGGCAGTGTGGGTAGTGCGAATAAAATAGTCACAAAGAGGCGAGACTACGTAAGCTGCCCTGGTGTTTTTATTTTAATTCTACTTTATACATTCGTAGTAGTCTATAGTGGTATAAGTTAAAGATATTCAGGATATGATGCCGCACGAAAAATCCCATGTATGTTCACAAGGAAATTGGTAGACTATCTTTAGTAGTCATTTCTGTACAACTAATATTCTCTGTAGATTTTATTGTGTGGTTGTGGCCCATATAAGTGCACAGTAGTTTAAGTAGGAGCAAAACAGGGAGTTATACAACAATAATTTTACTTTTTTGGGCAACAAGTTTTTGTTCCGCATAGGAGGTCCAGCGACGCGGGATGTTTTTAAGAGGATGTGCTTAACATCGTAATCCCGCTGTACATTTTCTGAGAAGTGTAGCTCAAATGATTTAAAAGACAACACTATTTCAAGAGTAGTTGAATGGTATAAAAGATTTGCGGAGATTCTACTAGGTTTATTCCTTGGATGAAAATTGATAGCTTTAGACTTTGACACATAGACGGTAAGCATGTTTTCGTTTGACAATTTTCCTAATTTTCGCAGTAAGTTGTTTGCTTGAGTGATTACGTCATATGTATTCTCATTTGAAACAAATATACTTGTGTCATCTGCATGTATTATATAACGAGAATTTTTTCAATGGTAACAATATCATTAATGTATGAATTAAAAGTTAGCGGTCCAAGTATGCTGGCTTTGAGTACACCACAGACAACGTTACGTGATGACTTAAACTCACTAATTTGAACGTATTAATTTCGCGACGACGAATGCAATTTAATGAGATGCAAGGCATGACCCCTTATTCCACATAAAAGTTCTTTTGTGAGGAATATTCGCTTGTTTGCTCGGATGCATCTTGCAACACTGTAATTAGATAATTCTCTTGTCACCTGCTTAATATTCATGTGTATTTGACGTAGCTCAAGTCCTACATAGAATGTCACTAAAATCTTGCCTCTATTTTTTTCGTAGATGCAGTTTTCTTGTGGTGTTAATTTGGTGCATATTGATGTAACCTGTTTACGTAATTGTCCTTATTCGTACTGAAGTGTAAAGTCAAGTCGCCTTTTGGCTATCCTTTATCCCGAATTCATCGCAACACGTGCACCCACAATGAAGAGAAATAATGTCGTAAATACCACACTCTGTTTCATATATAACGCGCAAACTTGTGGTGGTTAGTGGAAAACTATTTATACCAGTTGCATCTCGCGATAAAGAGAGGAGTAAGCATTTATTAGCAATTCTTGTTAGCAGCTAAGGTGGGTGGGGCTCCACTGGTTATAGCGGCTCGCCGGCGTGGTCCAGAGTTTGCAGTTTCGTATTCATATAGTGTTTCATATGGGGAGTCATGGTAATGCAGCCCTTGTGAAGAGCAGTGAACTGGTACCAGCGTCATCGTTAATACTTCTTCTTGGACAAGATTATAGAGCAAGGAAGTACCAACGTGAAACGCACCCGCAGAATCACGGACGTAGATTTCTTCTATTTTTCACTCTGTAAGTAACAATTACCCGCTGGAGAAAATAGCATTAAAGCCCAAACTATTAAAGCAGTTGCTCGCAAAATGTGTGGTTCAACAGAGTACATGTAGAACAGCATACTTATCACTGGAGTTTTTCCCCCGAAAAAAAAAAGAAAAATGAAGTGAGCTGGGGTTGCAGTAATTTTTAAGTGTGGGTATTGGAACTACATGAACGTCTACCGACCAATTTTAGTACTGCGATAATTCTAAAAAGTATGTGAACGTATTATTTTGAATATACAATGTGGCTTCCAGAATAGTAACTCAACCAAAATGGCAATGTTAGAATCAGAGATACCGTTAGAAATCTCATCGAAGAAAAAAAAAACTTGCTGTTCGTGTAAGTTTTAGTTCTTCGCATTGTTTTTGATTCCATAAGACATGAACCATTACTCAGCAGTACAGTAAACTGGCAAGTTGAGATTCAATATCATGTTACAGTGCGAAAAGAGCAATAAGACTTACGAAGGCACACATACGACTTGATAGTCAGCGCTGTGTCATGTCATATGTGTGTCTTTGTAAGGTTTCTCGTTATTTTGGCGCTGTAACATAATGAGACATTACTTGACAAGCTCCAAGAATATGGTAAACGTGAAACAGCGTTAGAGCTTTTAAACAGTTGTCTAGAATCTTGATTGCAGCATCATTCCTTGCAAGATTACAGGTCCCACAAAAATGAAAAAAATGGAGTGTGACGGGGATCAATACTGGGGCCATTATTTTTTTGAGTGTACATAATGAAGTAGTAAAAATTTCACTAACAGATAAAATAATAATGTACGTGGATGACACTAATGTATTCCTGTCTTGAGTCACCTGTAGGAACTAGAAATTTTGGCACATTTTGTTTAAACAAACTTCATCAATAGAAACATAAATCAGCGCAACCTGAACGCAGAGAAAACAAAGTTGATGATTGTTGTTCGAAAAATGAGAAAAATAAGCCATGACGTAACACTTTTTATAATAAATTACAACTAGAGTTTACAACTAGCGATTACAACTACCAATATGGATAGTATATTGGTAGTTGTAACCTCTAGTTGTGAGCTCTAGTTGTAAGCTCTAGTTGTTCTCTATTGTAAAAAAAAGTGTTACGTCATGGCTTATTTTTCTCACTTTTTGAACACAAACCACGTTTTTTCCGCGTTTACGTTTTACAGATATCTGTACAGTAGCCGGGAAAACCACGACCTTAATACTATAATAACTAGCAGTGACCCACCAGTAATGATAGAAGTCAGAAAAGCCTCGGAGAACATGCAACCTTGGAGAGGCAACGCTGCTGGTGAGGGTCAGGTAACATCAGATTGGCTGAAAGATTGAGCACAGATTGTGTTAGAAAAACTAGCCACCCTGTTTACGACGTGTTTCCTGACGGGAAGAGTACCAGAGTCTTGGAAGAATGCTAACATCATCTCAATACATACGAAAGGAGATGTCAGGGACTTGAGTTACAGGCCAATCAGCTTGCTCTCCGTAGAATACAAGCTATTTACAAAGGTGATTTCTAACAGAGTTAAGAAAACATTTGAATTCAATCAACCAAAGGAACAAGCAAGATTTCGAACAGGCTACTCAACAATCGAGCACATTCATACGATCAATTAGGTAATAAAGAAATGCTCAGAATATAACCAACCACTATACATAGCCTTCATAGATTACGAGAAGGCGTTTGATTCAGTAGAAATATCAGCCATCATGCAGACACTTCGTAATCCGGGCGTCGATGAAGTATATATGAATATCCTAGAATAAATCTGCAAGGGAATCAACTGCTATCATAGTGCTTCATAAAGAAAGCAACAGAATACCAATCAAGAAGGGTGTAAGGCAGGGGGACACAATTTCCCCAATGTTGTATACCGCGTGCTTATAGGAGGTTTTCAGAGGCCTAGAATGGGAACAGTTAGGAATAAGAGTTATTGGAAAGTACCTTAGTAACCTGCGCTACGCCGATGACATTGCATTGCTGAATAACTCAGGGGACGAATTGCAGCTCATGATTACGGATTTAGACAAGGAGAGCCAAAAAGTGGGTCTTAAAATTAATCTGCAGAAAACGAAAGTAATGTACAACATCAGAAGAGGCAGCGCTTCGAGATAGGTAATAGTGCACTTCAAGTTGTAAAAGACTATGTCTACTTAGGGCAGGTAATCACCGCGGAGCCGAACCACAATATTGAAGTAACTAGAAGAATAAGAATGGGGTGTTGTTGGCATGACGTAGCACGTGATACCGGCAGGCAAATTTGACAGTTGCCAGCTTGTATTAAGACTTTGTGTTATTAACATAACTATCTGTTATTTCTCAGTAACGCAGTTGTTTGGCAAGCAATGAAACTACAGTACAGTGTGACGGAACCGCTCCTTCTTTCACGCTCTTTGTGTTTAAGCCACTTCACAGTCATAACTGAAGCGCTTGAACACCACGAGTATTTTCTCAAAAATTACCGTGCAGTTGTGTCGCCTTATTGTTGCCAGTCCGCCTAATCAGTGTTAAGCCTTTTGTGTTACAGCGGGGCTTATACGTCGCATTTTTTCTTCGGCAGAAAAACTGTTCTCTCAGGTATTACAATTAGCGCAACAGTAACTGGCTGCTGTATCGCCTAAGTGTATGCAAACTCAACAAAAATTGTTTCACTGTTGTTTCAGAAAGTCGCCGTAGTGACACAATATCTTTGAAATTTGCTTCATTTCTGACAGAAGCTTCTGAGTATTCGTGGCGTCCAGATAAAAGAACAAAAAAATCCTGGCACCTAAAACGTGCAAGAAAGCCTTCCCCTTTTCAGATTTTCTAGAGAGGCGATTTGAGCTCCCAGTCATTATGTGTTTGTGTGTTTATGTTTTTATGTGTTTATGTAGATTTCTGCAGTAACTGGACTAATAAATGCACCGAAATACAGTCCACAGTGAAACTGACACGCCCTTTGTTAGGACTAATCGGGGATTACTATGCTATTGGTACGTCACGGTATTAATAACTAGAACAGCATGTCACGTACGTCATGAAACCCTTTCAGTTAGTTACATGTGGCGTGTACCCGCATACCACTAGTTGCAGTTCGGGGCAGTCTGTACCAGGTGTTAAAAAAAGTGGACATAGGGTGGAGGAGAGGAAGAGAAAGATGAGGGATGCACGGGGCAGGTGAGCTGGTTCCTAGGTCTACGCCGCAATAAATGGACGTCGAGACGCTCTGCTCTTCATCTCCAGGCACATTAGTCCTTTGAACCTGGTTTTCCACGAAAGAAGTCTTCGGACTTCACACCAGGAACAGTGGTAACAGGCTTTCGAAGTCGTATATCGAATGTGTTACGCAGCCCTTCTCGCACAAAATACTGTGGTGGCGGTGTTATCGATGAGCGCTAAAATAGGGGTCCATAGAAGAAAAATCAAACTCAAGGCTCCATTCCACGTTTACCACATAGCTTTGCCAAGACTCCAACCTGCTTAGAAAAAGAACACCATGTGGAAGCTCGTTGTCGCGGTAAAGCCAATTGTGGTTGCAGTGTTGGCTATTCGCTTTGACAGTATTTTGTACCATTGTCTATGTGCTCCTGCGGCTCAGCAAGGTAGCAAGGTGTAGTCGTGGGCGTCGGCAAAGGGGCGCTAATGGGGCACTGACCCCTCTCTATAGCCACACCGGAGCGTTATTCACACTTGAGCTACAAAACACCCCTCTTACCCAGTAGCGGTGGGCAACACGGGTTTTTACCCCCCAAAAAAATAGGCTGCTGGCACCCACGAGTGTAGGCAATCGTTTCTCGAATAAACCGACAACCACTGCTTATAATGTCATGCAAATCGTCGCACTGTACGTAGCGCGCAATCGTTGCGGTAAAAGTGACGTCTGCACTGTTACGTGAGCTACAATGTTACGTCGGACCATAAAATAGCCATTGGAGGCCAGTGTAGATAGACGACGTGCTTGGCAAACTCACGCTGTGCGCAAAACTGATCACTCTGCACAAAGGCTTCGATGAACCTCGTAACACTTGGCTGAAAGCCAAAAATGTCGAATGCTACTCGCTGACTGCTTCACAAGAAAATCAATTCCCATAATAGCTAGAACATACTGCAATTTGAGCACTTGCTGCTGCCACACGTATACACTGAGCTCACGCACCAAACAAAATCATTTGCGACTGATGCTGAAAAAAAAAAAAACTTCATTGCGGAGTAACGCAGCTAAAGCAGATTACGAAGCCACATGAACACCAAGAGATCCGCCTGGACTTCTCTCTATGTCTTCACGAAAGAACAAGACTCTCGGCTTGAGGTGACCAGATCGGGGAATGAGCACTTTGTCAAGCCGACTTCAAAGGACGTAGTGACTTCGTTTCGCAACTCTTAAGTACCCGTACTTTGAATAGCTCACCCGGGTCTACCGTACGCTATAGGTAAACGCGTAGCCCCACCGAGCTATGCACACTTAAAAGGTCCATTCTGCTTCTCCAGCTGAGGTTTCCGATTAATTGAGCGAGACACAAAAGGGCAGCCGCTTTCGCCACCCGACATGGTGCCTCGAGAGTGCGCGGTCATTTAAAATTAACTACCACGCGTCGAAGAAGAGGGCCACGGCACTCGACCGCTCTGGTGCTGAGCACGCGGTCTCGTGTTTCCTTTGCGAACAACATCTAATGCTCTGGGACGACAACACTTTGGTATCCCGGCCCTGCTTTCTTCGCGTTGCGTGAGTGGTTGTCAGCGCTGCCCGCGTATGGGTTGTAGCCAGAATGAGTCATTCAAGCTAAGGAGCAACACTTGTCATTTGCAAATATGGCACTACAGAAAATGCTGCGCATAAGTGAGAAAAGAAACACAAAAAATCAGACGTATACATGCGTGGACTGTGCTCACGAACCATATTGACACAAATGAATGCAATGGAAGGGCTGATAATTCAACGAAAGGACACGGACGTCAACCTAGTTGTTTTTCGAAAATGCATTCGAAAAACAATTCTGACGGCAACCATTCGGGAATGTTCAGAAAAAAAATGGCTCCGTAAGGACATTTTTCACTGAAAATGTCGAATGACGGTAGCCTTCAGTGTAAAGAGAGTGTATAAAACATTTTTTTTGATGTTCTGCGCGAGAAAGTCGGTGAGTGGGATTCTAGAGGAGCTGTGCGAAAGTGCCTCGATGCGCACTGCTGGTAAGTGCCACCACCGGATCGTCTTTGCAAAGTGCAGGAAACACCCGCCTTTTCGTGCTTAGGGTTGCACTGTCAGCTTTGCGCATCGGGGATTAGCATAATAAACGCTACGCACCTTCGAATTACTTATGTGTAACTTTTATAGCATAAGGAAACACGCCACACTATAAGGACGTATTGATGTCCTGCCTCAAATATGCGAAACGCTTGCTTTTTTTAATGAATGCTATGCAGAAACCAGAGATATGTTGGTTTGTGTTGCAGATATAGTTGAATATTGGAATTAAAGCCAGATTATTTCACTCAAACAGGACGGATACTGCAAAACCACTGTTTCAAATGATGCGTGTACTTCCGCTGGACTCTGTTCACATGTCTAGTGTTGCTGATATAGTGCATGGGATAATAAAACGTGATGACCCATTCCAATGGCATTAAGCACCTTTACGTTACCCGCGCGCTGTACAAGAGCTGCAGCGAATCACTGTTTTAATTTACTAGCAGCCAGAAATGCCTACGGTCGAAGGCTCATAGAATTTCACGGCGCTCTCATATGGAATGCGATACCGACTGATGTGAAAGAGGCTAGAAATTTTCCATTGGCAATGAAGCATGCACTTCATGCGAACTTTCTAAATGATACGTCTGCATAGTCATTTAGTATATTTATTATTACTGTTATGATTAGTATTATTCTAGTGCTATTATTATTATGTGCTATAAGTAGCTATGTTCTGCGCTATGTTTCTTTGTATAGTTCAATCATATGTTTTTTTGTTTTTTTCTGTTTTAAACATTGTATCCAGGTTGATGTCCTTCGTCGCTGTGTAACCGCTTGCGCAAGTATGTAGGTATGTCACACAGTTGGTCCCTCTACTAGCCAGTTAGGCTGTGGGACCAAACAAGTGTTTGCGAAGTTTTTTGGTACATGGATGTGAAAGTTACAATAAAAAAAATAAAAGGCAAAGATACAAGCCGTTTCAGACAGACAGACAGACGGATGGACGGACGGACGGACGGACGAACAGACAGACAGATAGACAAACAGACAGACAGACAGACGGATGGACGGACGGACGGACGGACAGACAGACATATCAAAATTTTTGCGTTGAAGTATCCCAAGAAACACTATAATGTTTGAAAACGGCCTCTTTGTCTCTTTTGTTTGAGATCACACAAACAGCATCGATAGCAGGACTGTCTATTATGTGCCTCATTCACAGCAACATGTAATAGCGGTACTCTAGAGATGCAGCAGGAGGAGCGGGGTCTCTAATTTCTAGGACGTCGCATCTGTCTGCCTGAAGGCGCTCAAACAAAGAGAATCACAACAATGCGATGGAAGAGCGTAGCACATGACTTGGTAAATCATCACTAACGATGCGCGTAAATGCCAGCAGATCGCGTTCGAGGAAGACAGATTAAGCGAAAACGGCGCTGTAAGCTCTCCTTTAGTGTCAGGTGAAACAGTCGGTTCCGGCACGGTTAAAGGTATGCGTTAAACGGGAACGCTCTCACATCAGTATTGACGCAATGCGCTATGAAATGCGATATGCTGCAGTGTCGCATTCCCATAAACGCGCTTCGCGAATACTCGGACGCCCACAAATGAGAGACGTAGTGCGGAAGAAAATGATTCAGTTCTGTGTTGGGCGATATCTTTGCGCATGTCGTGCTTGCTTTTGCACTGTTGTATTCATTCGTTTTATAGGAAAGTTTTCTTTTGCAATTGCGTATAAGCAAATATATAATAGACGCCAGTCCCTGTGATATGCATTAATAACACTCCACGTTCGGCCACAAATCATAGCCCGGTGGTCTCGTTGGATGAATTCCCACTGTTTTCAGGCAGCACCATCGTTTCGGTTTCAGGCCAGGCGTCTGTTCCATTCCTTTCGTCATTCATCAACTGCGATATGGTCGTGTTATGACCTAGTTGATTCATATTGAAAAATTATTTCAACAAAAGCAATATAATTAACAAATAGGGCTCTGTAGTATGAACAGGGTCGTGGCATCCTTTTTACGGGCGAAGCTCCTAAAGCCATGGGTCTGTTTTCATGCATGTCTTTTGTCACCGATTCGTAACCACTTAGTTGCATGACTCACTCAGCTGGTGGCGCTAGTGTGAGTGACAGACAGACAGACAGACAGACAGACAGACAGACAGACAGACAGACAGACAGACAGACAGACAGACAGACAGACAGACAGACAGACAGACAGACAGACAGACAGACGCATGAACGGATGCATGGATGGAGGCAGGAACGGACGAACGGACAGATGAACCTCATGGCCAATTGACTGTATTGTGGATCACATGCTTTCAAAATAAGCACTGATATGTATTCATATACAACCTACCACGATCCGAGCGATGTGCATAGACTTAGTGCTTGCAAACTTACCGCTGCAGCCAGTACAATAGCTTCTCTCGCTTCATTTCATGAAGCGAGGGAAGCTATTGCTTTTTTATCTCAGTCGTAATAATGAAAGGGTTTCGCTATTCAGTCACCATGTCAACGAAGAAATGGAAAGAGGACCTCAAGTGAAAAAAAAGAACAAAAAAAGAAGACCAAAATTAAAGTTGGTTTTTGTAATATACCCACAGTCTTACGTCTTTTTAACGATGTAATGGGCTAACTTTTCACGGGAGAGTTACAGTTTCCCGATGATATCCCCCTCTCGAGCTTCGCCCACTTATCATCACTCATTCTGTGGATACGGCGTGATTTTTCTTTTCGTGCATGTGGCATTGAGCAAGTGAGTTACGGCCATTATAAACGCGTCAATAACGCTGAAGTGTCCATCTTCTCTGACTGCAACGGGCTAGGAAGGGCTTTGCAGATGCGTTTGTAGCTGTGCCACTCTTACGCAGTGCTTGAAACACATCTTACTCTTGAGCGTCGAGGCTGCATTTCATACAAGACGCATTGTAAATTACGCCTACAATTGTGGCTTCGGCACACTAACTCCCTGATTATTAGTAATCCTAGAAATGAGGCCATACGAATCCATATGCAGGAACGCGAGAAAATGACGGTGCAAGTACGTGGCCGCACAACTTGTATCAGAAAGCGGAACCATCACTTTTTCGTCTTCATTTCTTTTTCGTACAGCAACAGACTTAAACGGCCACGTAAACGCAGCCATAACCTTCACTTAAACATTTTTAGAGAGGAGGAAAACGAAGTGTTTTCTGAGTAGAACGCTGGTTTTAGTCTGTTATTCTTCTCCTTTTTTCATTGGTGCTTGTGGAAGACGCTTTTTTTCTACCGGCGGAAATGGACGTAGAATTACCAAACCCTCCACCCATACTTTCCACGTCGTCTGTGGCCACTCTAAGAAAGCGCTCCGGCCAAGTGACGCCAAAAGTGAAAACACGCTGATATACTCTATGGCCAGTGATGAGAGCTCTGATGAAAGTGACTTTGTGCCCGTGGCAAAGCGCAAGGCGAAGAGGAAGCTACTTACGACATCTCCTTCCTAAAGTAAGGCCACCACGAATATGCAAGAGGCACCGGTTCACACTATTTTGTTTGTCCCGCTGAATGCCACTGACTGCATGGACCAACTTAATCGCCAAGCCACGTCTGTGTCTCTTGAGGCGCTCGTTCTGGTTCAAATAACAGACATGAGAATCAATGGCCGCATGAGCGTTCTGGTGATAGACGTTACACAACGTACTGATCTCGACGTATTGAACAAAGTCAATGTGCTGGGGAACCTCAACGTACGTTCTTACATAGCATATGCCAAGAACTCTAGGGCCCTATTGAAAAAACGGCGTTTTCAGTATCCCCCAGGGCGTTTCAGTGCGCTGGGTGACGTTGGAAACGCTGTACAGTGTGTCCAAATGTACTACAGCGCGCTGCGAGGCACTGGGACACACTGTACAGCGTGGCCAGTGTCCCCCAGTGCGCTGAAACGCACTGTGCCACACTGTACAGCGTAGCTCAGTGTCTTAAAGCGCGCTGGGAGGCACTGGTCACGCCTTACAGTCTCTACTGCACACTGATAACGTTAGCGACACATTGGTAGAAACTAAGCGCGATCGGCGCACTTTCTGCAAGGCTTCATATTGAATCGCGACATGTCGAGCATAAAATTTACTAAATAGTGTTCTCATTTATATGCTACACAGATATGTATAGTTCAGTTTCCTTAGGCAATGGATGCGAGTACGCTAAATCATTCATATGTTGATCGCGCGGGTCAGAGGCGCTGCCAGGATTTTGCTTGGGGGGACAAACGACAACTTTGTTCCTGCAGGGGGGGCAAGGATCACAGAACTTATGCATCGTGTTTTACCTATGCTTGCTCCTGGAGCTAGGGGGCAAAGGGGGCATGCAAAAATTTCGAGGAAAAAGGTTCCAGCCCTCCCATAGATGCCCCCCCCCCCCCTTGGCGCGGGTGCACTTTCCTTTAAGTTTGATTGAGTTTTGTCAATGTATTTCATAAACGGCATCAATAGAACTGAGAAATCGCAACACAAAATGACAGCGTAATATCAGTCTGATAATCAAGACCAACCTACTCTAGCAGTGAGTCGTTGCGGCTCGTACCGTAGATAGCCGCATGTCCCCAGCCGCAGTTATCCACTGCGGTGTTTTTAGCTTTCGATTTGTATAATCAAAGGTGAAAATATGACCATTAATGGGTCGCTTATGACCAAAACTGCATTGTAACGAATATTTGACTCTTTCTAACTTAATATCTACGATCTTCACAGCAACCGTGTCACAAGAAGAACGGCTCTAAGCCTGGTGGTCGCTTCGGCTAGAGTGAACTGCTGCGGCTGTCGTTGGCGGAACGTAAACAAAGAGAACAGAAAATACTTCCAAACTAGCGAGGGGTGAAATCTACAGTGTTCAGTGAGCAGTTCAGACGAACGCTGTTTTTTATTTTATTTATTTATTCAAAACATACTGCGGTCTTGGAAAGACCAAGTAGGAGAGGCACAAAAATTAAGTGGAAAACACACGTAAGCGTGATAGATGAATGATGTGCACAAAATACAGAAGATAAGTATATTATACAGAGATATATAGATGAGCTTAAACACGGGTTAATACGACCTTCAGAACAACGGAGATGCGTATATCTGCCTATTATACATTCACAATTGTGATGAACAGTAAAGCAAGTCGAGTACAGACTACAGTACAGACAATATGGCATGCTCAAAATGGCAAATAGACTGAGATATGAAAACCAACTGAGGCAGTGAATTCCATTCTGATGCTATACGTGGGAAAAGCGAACTCTTGAACATGTTTGTTTGGGCTCGATACGGAAGCACATTGTGCGTGTGCCGATGTCTCGTGGGGCGCGATTGAAATGGCTGAATGTATATCGATGCATTTACCTTTGTGGAACCAGCATAAAGAGCAAACAGCAGTTTCAGCCCATCGATTTTTCGTCTATCTTCCAGGGTTGAAATGCTATTCGCCAGCATTAGAGAAGTTGGTGAGTCGGTGGTCCTATATTTGTTGAAAATGAAGCGTATAGTGCGTCTTTGCATCACTTCAAGCCGGTACTCATCATTTTTAAGGAAGGGGTTCCATACGACCGAAGCATATTGCAGTTTAGGAAGTATTATCACTTTGAAGGCCAGTAATTCGACATGAGTTGGTGACGCTTTGAGTTTATGCCGTAAAAAGCCTAACTTGCGTGTGGCAGATGCGCAGATGTTTTCTATGTGCTTTGACCGCGACAGAGTATTGGTGAACGTTATCCCGAGGTATTTGTACTGGCTTTTTTCTACCACTGGTGCACCATTTAATGAATTGGAAAAGTGAAATGGTTGTTTTTTCTTCGTTACATGAAGTAGAACTGTTTTGTCAGCGTTCAAGCTCATACCCCAGGTAGTGCACCACTGACCAATTGCCGTCATAGGTATGACAAACCGAATAGCGAGTCACTACGATTGTCGTGACACATCTGCAGCTACGCTAACAAGCTTTGCAGCAAAACGTGCCAGATGCATGTGATTCAAGGAAACCCGCAAATAATGAGCTAACAATCGCAAGTTCGGCGCGAGCACGAACAGACGAAACACCGCGTATGTAAACGACAAATTCAAAATATAGGATACCTGAATTACTTTTAAGATGAGGAAAAATAAACACATTTTCGTGTTTCCGGTGTGGAGTAGTGGGTAGCGTGTCTAACTCAGAATATGTGTTGTGTTAAGGTGATAGGTTCGACTCCCGCTCACTAAGTTGTTCCTATTTTTTCTTTTTCTTTTTTCACTGCGTGCGTGTTTCAGCCTTAATTACGACGTGCGCATGGCCACAATTTTTAAACAAAATTTAAAAGCCAGATTTCTGCCGATAATGGGTGTCCCAGTGTGCAGCGCCAGCGTTCCTCCTGCAGCGTGGCACTGTCTCAGTGTCAGCCCCACACTGGACACTGGTCCAGTAATCAGGTATAGCGCTGGGCCAGTGCCACTAATTTTTGCAATAGGCAACACTTGTATCAGCGACATTGATTTTACCATTCTAATCAAACCAGTGATGGAAGCTAGTATCATCTTGCAAGCCCGCCATCTCGGAAACTCACGATGCGTAAAACTTGTTTTCAAGGGTGACAGTCTTCCATCTCAAGTAAGAGTTGGTCATTTTTGTCACACATTGCGGCCATTCGTGCCGAGACCGCTTCAGTGTCGGAGCTGCTGTAAAATGGGACACGTGAGCGCTGTTTGCCCAAGTTTTGCTGTGTGCTTTCGATGCTCGGAGGCGCACAACACAGAAGCCTGCCAAGCACAAAATCGCAAATGTGGCAATTGCCAAGGTTCTCACGATGCGTCTTGAAAGGAGTGCCCAAATGTGAAGAAGGAGATGCAAGTGCTGAGGCAGATGGCCAGAGATGGTTCCAATCACAGAAAGGTTGCTGATAAAGTGCGACGTCGGCGTTCGCACCACAGGAGAACTTCTAGGACACCTTCTGCAAAGGCCAGTTATACACCGCTACCCTATATCGCGCACTCACTACTACAAGCACCAACAAGTGCGAACAACAAGCATCCTCAAAAAGACGCAAGAAATATTGACCTTTACGCGTGGCCAGCGCTGCCGTCGATGACGCCGCCACTAGAGCCGCAGCATCGCCCACTGAAAGCTACTTCAGAGCGAGTAAATCGGGACAGTTAGGATAACGAAGCAATCAACGTGATTAAGACCCCCCATGAAGACCTTTCGAGTACCCCTGCATAATATTCCAGCTGCTGACAGCACTCTTCAAATATTGGGCGCTTTGAATACGGTGCTATCAAGTCTAGAGAAGCACCATGGCTCTTTCTCTGCAGCCATTTCGTAAACAAGTGAAGGAGACATCAATTTTTTAATGGAATGCTTGAGGCGTAAAACCCTGCATTTCGTATTTTGCATTTTGTATTCAAGAATCAGTTTCTCAATGTAATCATTTGTGGACCATGCCTTCACAGTGCAATACTACTATCCAAATACGAAGCTTTGAGATCTGCAACATGTAACAAAAACAGTAAGGTCATTGTTTACATCAGGTGCGCATTCACATATATTGAGCATCCAGTAGCAGCAGATGACAACAACCAATACGAATGCCTGAGAGTTAAGCGTAAAAACGTGGATTTCATGATAGTGGCAGCTATATTTCGCCTTCAGGCCGATTGGACCCTGCAAGATTAAGTGCCAATATATTACCGACACCTGGGCCATAGATTATTACCGGTGATTTTAACGCTCATTACCCGCTGTTGGGGACGCGAGAAGATGGACCGTCGGGGAAGACATGTGTCCTCCTTTGCATCTGACCACCAACTATAATGTTTAAATGATGGAACTCCTACGTTTTTATGGGGTCTGACATATAGTAGCTGTCTCGACCTAACTTTTGTGTTAAGTAGCCTAAGTATCAAGGTGCAGTGGTTTGCTGATTATAAAACTCATGGTTGTGATCACATCCCCACCTATATAAAGATCAGGGGGCTAAGCAAGTCGCAGATCGCTTCCTCCTCATGGATCGACTGGTCAAAGTACAGGTCATCCACAGAGAAGCGGTGCGAGAGAATCCAAGAAGGTTCTATTGAAAGCCTAGAAGGTATAATGAAAGCCGCTATTCAAGAGACACCGTTTAATTGTGGACCTTTATCAGATTTTTGCAAATATGAAGTGGAGTTGGAGCGACTTAGAGCAATCCTCCGTCGCGCCGAATGGTGTTATAGGCGCACGAAATCCACTTGAGGGAGGTGACAAGCCTACACAAAAAGATTCAGCGTCGAATCAATGCACAACAGTGGCTACGATGGAAGTCATTATGCGAGTCACTCAATCCCTACAAACCTTTTTCACAAATATGGAGAATAATCCGTGGCCTACGAACATTGCCACAACAGCATCGCCGGTTAAAATGCATTGCTTTTCATCAAAGCCGACGAGAAATCGATGTGGCAGAAGACTTCTGCGCTAAGGTTGACAACAAGGAGCCCGGGATCACCATGAATAACCTATGAAACGCGCTGACGTCTAGAAACACTCGGATGGACAATATGTATTCTCTAGAGGAGCTTCAGGCAGCATTGGCAAGGTGCAAGCACTCGTCATCTCATGGACCCGATGGAGTCACTTACATGGCCCTTGCTAACCTCGGACAGACAACTCGGCGTGCCCTTCTAACTGTATACAATGACTCGTGGAGCAACGGTTTGGTTCCTCCTTTGTGGAAGTGCAGCCGCCTTGTGCCCCTGCTCAAACCAGGCAAATCACCTCTGGACATGGCCTCCTAACGCGCCATCACGCTTGCCAGCTGTCATGGAAAGGTGATGAAGAGAATGGTGCTTACTCGCCTAGAGTGGTACCTGAAACAAAACAATATATACCCGATGCTTTGACCGGCTTTCAACGTGGACGATCTTCCATAGACAATGTCGTTGACCTTGTCACGTCTGTACAACAGCATAAAAGCCTAAAAAATATCAGCGGCACTGTCCTTGAATGATAAGGGTCATATGACAATGTATTGCATGAAACCATCCTGGACGCCTTTGGCCACATTGAAATGGGGGGCCGCGTCTACCAAGTATCTACAGCGATTTGAAGGACAGAACCTTCCTCCTTCAGACAGAAGATGGTGCAACAAGGCATCATTATATTTATCATGGTGTACCCCAAGGTGAGGTCCTAAGCCCCATACTTTTCAACCTTGCGCTCATCAGCCTTGTTGACGCACTGCTGCGCTCCGTGCAACTGTCGATCTACGCAGACGACATCTGCATCTGGGCAGAAGGGGCACGCCTCTACACGTACGAGCCACTCTTCAGAGAGCGGCTACACTGACGTCAAACTACCTTCAAGGACGAGGACTGAAGCTGTCGTCTGGGAAATGCTCCCTGGTTGCATATACGCGCAAGGCAATCACCCCATGCGTCTTCAGAATTAACAGACACACGATCAGCTATCAAAACACCCACCGTTTTCTGAGAGTAATAACAGATCGTGACTTGTCCTGGAGCCCTCACATCGCTCACATGAAAAAGAAACTCACCATGATCACAAACGTCCTAAAGTTTGTTGAGGGAAAATCATGGGGTGCATCGGTACGAGCCATGCATCAACTGTATACTGCCCTTTTTTCTAGGTTTCATGCGCTACAGCCTGCCTGTGGTCGGCAAGGCCCGAATAACAAATGTACGGGTCCTCCAGTAAATACAAGCTCAAGCACTAAGAATATGCCTCGACCTTCCGAGATGCAAATCCTCAGCAGCGACTGTCGCAATCGCTCATGAACACCCTATCACAACCTACATTCGTGTCGATGCTTTAAGAACGCACATAAGACATTCCACCCGCATTCAATCGTTCCATCTCGCCCCCCTTCCAACTTCCAGGCCACGCTCTGAGTTCTGCACTATTATTGCTCCATGTCGCACGGTGATTCCGCGAACTTCGCGCACGCAGCAAGACCGTTGTAAGGAAAGGACACAAAAGCACGATGTGTTAGGTACGATTTGTGGCAAAAAAAAGGACTTAAAAACGCCGAGAAACGTCAAACCAAAACTGAAGAAGACGAGCGGAGGGCAGGTGGCACGAAGGTGGTAACAAGAAATGGAAAAGAAGTGGAGAAGAAGGGGGAACGTGCAAAAAAAGAGCTCGAGGGTTGAGGCCACGAAGACAGACGAAGCGGTGCGCTGCTCGAGAGGACGAGTTCCTGGCAGCGTTCCTGGGCCGAACGTGGGACCCGTAGGTGTCGGTCAGGTCGAGCTTCGGTGTGTCTGTTCGGGGTCGAGTCCGTCGGCCTGTACAAGGTCCAAGGACGGGGCCTGCTGAACGGCTCCTGCCTGGGTGCAGTGGCCGGGAGCAGGTTCGTGGGCGAGGCCTACCGGGTGTGGTCCTCGTGAGCCGTGGCCTGATCCTGGACCTCAGGAGTTGCGACCCTGACTGCTGGGTTGGCCGCAACATCCGACTCAATGGCGCTGTACACGGTACCGCATCCGTGTGCCGTCAGCCGTTCCAGCCGTGCCACCTTTTTCCTCGCGCAGGTCGACGACCGCATCATGTCGGGACGACGGGGACCCAAACTGTGAGAAAGCGGTTTCTTCTTGCAAACCGAGAACTATACGCGCTGGACACGGAGTTAGCGTAGCCGCGAACTCTGCGCCTATTAATGGCGGTCTCACTCTCGTGCATGTTGCGTGATGCTTGGCGTATAGGGTTGGGCATATAGTTTTATTTTCTCCTGTCACTTCCTTCTCTAGTGTACAATATAAAGTTTCTTTTGTTCGCTTAAATTGTTCGTGTTATTCCTTTCTCGTCTGCTACAAGCAAACATAGTGACGAACGTCCTTAACCATTACAATTTCTGGCGTCCACGACAGGACTTAAGCTCCCGCGTTACATCTGAGAGCCTCACGTTGTTTGTGTGTGGCAGACGAGAATGGACGACAAGAGAAGGCTAGTTGAGCTAGGGAAGGAGATGGGGCTGAGTGGAGAGGCTTTGCTGGCATGGGTGAGCACTGAGGAAAAAGAAATGAGGGACCAGAGAGCGAAAGATCTAGAGGAGGCACGTCTAGCAGCACAGGCGGAGCATGAGCGTGAAATAGTTCGCATGGAGGCTGAAAGGCTCCTGCTCGAGGAGCGACGTCGTGTCGCAGAAGCGCAGCGTCCGAACACGAGTTCTGCGGACGATAGTATGGGTGGTGGTCAGAGTTTTCGAAGCTCACACAAAATGATTCCGCCCTACAATAAGAGTAGGGACGAACTGGATGCGTACATCCAGAGATTTGAGAGGGTTTCCACGAGCCAAGACGGGCAACCGACAAGTGGGCCCTGTCACTGAGCTTGTGTCTAACGGGAGAAGCCTTGACCGTGGTAGGACGGATGTCTGCAGAAGACTCTACGGACTACGCAAAGCTCAAGTAGACGCTCCTCCAGCGGTTCCGTTATACAGAGGAGGGATACCGCACGAAGTTTAGGGATGCCCGGCCCGAGAATACTGAGACAGGTCGACAGTTCACGGGACGTCTCTGTGTGTATTTCGACCATTGGCAGGAGCAGGCGAAGACTCCCAAAACATATGATGCACTGCGAGACAAGATGGTGTCCGAGCAATTCCTCAGGCGGTGCGACGAGAAGTTGGCTGTCTTCCTGAAGGAGCGAGGATGTCGTGACCTGGACACGTTGGCAACGACGGCTGATGAATATTTGGAAGCCCAGGGAATTGTGAATCTCGCTGGAGGAAAAGACGAAAAAGGGAAACTGATGGCTACAGCTAAAGTTGACACTGTCAGCGAAAGCAAAGGGAAACCACTTTGTTTTCTGTGCAACAAGCCGGGTCATTGAGCTTCCGATTGCTGGACAAAGTCTCGAGCGCCCAAGTTGACGTCGTGCTGGATCTGTAAGAAGTCAGGGCACAGATCCGATAGTTGTCCCTCAAACTCGGGAAAACGTAGAGAAGCATCATGTTCCGTCTTGGGATACCAGAAAGCGCAGCATGAGAAATCAATGGAAGATGCGCCTGACAATCAGGATGAGAAACATTGTCATGACATGTGTGATGGGACCCAAAGCAACGCAACTTGCGACAACGGGTCAAAACAGATGCCAACTGTAAAGGGCTATCTTGAAGAGAAGCTGGTTACCGCATTGCGGGATACCGGTTGCAATACAATAGTGGTGAAACGATCACTAGTTCCTGACTGCAACTTGACTGGCAACACCCGTACCATTCGCTTATTGGACTGATCTGCAAAAGACTTACCAGAAGCAGAGGTGTACACAGATTCTCCGTTTTTCAGGGGTCAGGTGCTTGCTGTTTGTATGGAGAATCCATTGTATGAAGTCGTGCTTGGCAACATTGCGGGTGTACTGTCAGCTCCCCAAACAGTCCAGAAGCAGCCAGCAGGACGACCGAAACTAGCACAGATTCACCGTGATTCAGTATGCACTGAAAAAGAACCTGAAGATGCAACCTCATCAGATAGAAGACGACAAGATGACATGCCGGTGGCTGCAGGAAAAGAAAGGAAAAAGCCCAGTGAACTGATAGTTCCTCGGATCCAACCCCTGGATATCAGCCGGGAAGCGCTAAAGAATTTACTGCACGCAGATCCCACGCTGGAAACCTGCTTCGCCGCACTGGAGAATATCATATCTAAGAAGTCAGCAGTCACTGAGTTTGTGCTGGTACGCGACATTCTTTTCCGGCGCCACCGCACGGCAGAAAGGCGAGACTTCGAGCAACTCGTAGTACCCAAGGATCTTCGGAACACCGTAATGAAGATGGCTCATGAAGGCCTTCTGTCTGGTCACCAAGGGCAAAGAAGGACAACAGACCATGTCCTTACAGAGTTCTATTGGCCGGGTGTACAGGCTGATGTGATACGGTTCTTGAAGTCGTGCGACATATGTCAGAGGACCGTGCCTAAACACCTCGTCGGACAAGTTCCATTGGGAAATATGCCTATTATAGACACCTTTTCAGCGGGTCGCCATCGATATTATTGGCCCTCTGTCACCAACGTCATCCAAGGGCACCAAGTATGTCTTAATGATGGTAGACTTCGCTACGCGTTACCCGGATGCGGTGGCACTACCGAGCATCGAGACAGAGCGCATACCGGAAGCACTAGTAGAGATGTTCTCCCGTGTCGGAGTGCCCCGTGAGATAGTGAGCGACCGTGGAAAGTCGTTCACCTCGAGTCTCATGCAGGAACTCGGTCGGCTACTTTCATTTCATCAGCTACCCACAACGCCCTATCACCCCATGGCCAACGGACTTGTGGAGAGATTTAATGGCACTCTCAAACTAATGGTTCGCCGCATGTGTCAAGAACGGCCGCAACATTGGGACAAATACTTGGCTCTCCTGCTCTTTGCATACCGTGAAGTTCCCCAAACGAGCCTTGGATTCGCGCCGTTCGATCTCCTCTACGGCAGATTTGTACGCGGGCCAATGTCGATCCTTAAGAAACTGTGGACAGGGGCCAACATCGATCCTGAATCGAAAACAACATACGAGTATGTTATAGATCTCCAGGAGCGACTGCAAGACAGCTGCAAGGTAGCGCACGAAGAACTCCTGAAGGCGAAAATGACACAGAAGAAATATTACGATAGGAAAGCCAGAGTTCGACACCTATCGCCCAGCGACAAAGTATTGCTGTTGCTACCATCAGATAAGAATAAATTGATATTGACATGGAAGGGACCCTTCACAGTGCTTGAAAAACGCAGTGACTATGACTACGAGATAGATCTCGGAACTCGGAGAAGTCTTTTTCACATTACCCTTCTCAAGAAATACCATGAAAAGGAGCCCGAAAATGAAGCACAACAAGCTGCCGTTTCTGTGCAGTCAGACACTGTTGACGAGCGAGAAATTCCCTTTGTTGCCCTGCACCAAAGGGAAACATATAAAAATGTGTCAGTAGCGCCTAACTTGAACAGCCCGCCGACAGACCAAATTAATGAACTACTGAGAGAGTTCCATGATGTATTTTCTGACGTGCCAGGGAAGACGGAACTCGTCGAGTGCAAGTTACGCCTTGCCACTGAAACACCGGTAAAGGTACGCCCGCACCCTATACCATTAGCCATCCAAGAAACTGTAGAAAAAGAAGTACAGGACATGCTATCACAAGGTATCACTGAGCCCTCGGAGTCCCCGTATCAAGCTCCAATCGTCGTGGTCAAGAAGAAAGACGGGAACATCCGACTTTGCATTGATTTCAGACAGCTGAATCGAGTCGTCGTTACAGACAACGAACCGATACCACGAGTGGACATGATGTTTGCCAAGCTAGGTCAGAGCCGCTACTTTTCGAAGTTCGACTTCACAAAAGGGTACTGGCAGGTGCCGATGCACGAAGCATCGAAGGCCCTCACCGCACTTCAGTCCTCTTCTGGCCTTAACCAAATCAGATTCATGCCTTTCGGCATCAAAACAGCACCTGCTGTGTTCACCCGACTAATGAGACGAGTGGTAGATGGAATACCGAACATCTATCACTATTTTGACGATGTGCTCATAGCCACACAAACTTGGGACGAGCACATCACAACTCTCACCAAGTTTCTGCAACGTGTCAGGGCAGCTCATCTGACAATAAAGCCATCGAAAAGTGAGGTGGCTTTTGCCGAAGTGAAATTCTTGGGACACATCGTCAAGAACAATCTTCTCCGACCGCAGATTGAGACATTGGAGAAGATTCAGGCCGCAAAGAGACCGAAGACGAAGAAAGAAGTTCGCTCCTTTCTAGGTCTAACCGGTTATTATAGAGATTTCGTCCCCAATTACTCCGCTGTAGTATCCCCTCTAACGGAACTCACTAGGAAGCGAGGTCCTAATAAGGTCATCTGGGAAGAATGCCATGAACAAGCGTTTGTAACACTACAGCGTCTACTATCGTCTGGTCCGGTGCTGCGATCACCGGACTTACAAGAGCCATTCATATTGCGCACGGATGCATCTTCGTCCAGCATTGGAGCCGTTTTAATGCAGCGTCATGACAGCATGTTGCATCCAGTAGCCTATGCACGCCATAAACTGCTCGAACGGGAGTCACGGTATTCAACAATCGAAAGAGAGGCGCTGGCTCTTGTGTGGGCTATCCAAAAGTTTCATGTGTACCTCTTCGGAAACCGATTCGGGCTGCAATCTGACCACCAGCCTTTCACTTACATAAACTCCGCAAAACAAATCAACAGCCGAGTACTCCGCTGGAGTCTATTGCTTACTGAGTATGACTTTGTGGTTGAGTACATTAAGGGCTCCGACAACACAGGTGTCGACTACTTCAGCCGCATTTGACTTCTCCGCTGGTTAGCGTTTAGTGGTGGCACAATTTTTTTTATGTTGCCACCCTTTCCCTAACGCAATAGATTTTATAAATAATGTTATTGTTTTGGCTATTTTTTGCTTTTGTTTACTCCACCCCGTGCGCTTGTAAAGAGTTGTTTTCCCTCTAAACAACTTTCTTGAGCAGTGGGATATTGTAAGGAAAGGACACAAAAGCACGATGTGTTAGGTACGATTTGTGGCAAAAAAAGGGACTTAAAAACGCCGAGGAACGTCAAACCAAAACTGAAGAAGAAGCGCGGAGGGCAGGTGGCACGAAGGCGGTAACAAGAAATGGAAAAGAAGAGGAGAAGAAGAGGGAACATGCAAAAAAAAAGAGCTCGAAGGTTGAGGCCACGAAGACAGAAGAAGCGGTGCGCCGCTCGAGAGGACGAGTTCCTGGCAGCGTTACTGGGCTGGACGTCGGACCCGTACGTGTCGGTCAGGTCGAGCTCCGGTGTGTCTGTTCGGGGTCGAGTCCGTCGGCCTGTACAAGGTCCAAGGTCTGGGCCTGCTGAACGGCTCCTGCCTGGGTGCAGTGGCCGGGAGCAGGTTCGTGGGCGAGGCCTACCGGGTGTGGTCCTCGTGAGCCATGGCCTGATCCTGGACCTCAGGTGTTGCGACCCTGACTGCTGGGTTGGCCGCGACGTCCGACTCAACGGCGCTGCACACGGTAGCGCATCCGTGTGCCGTCAGCCGTTCCAGCCGTGCCACCTTTGCCCTCGCGCACGTCGACGACCGCATCATGTCGGGACGATGGGGACCCAAACTGTGAGACAGCGGTTTCTTCTTACGAACCAAGAACTATACGCGCTGGACACTGAGTCAGTGTAGCCGCGAACTCTGCGCCTAATAATGGCGGTCTGACTCTCGTGCATGTTGCGTGATGCTTGGCGTATAGGGTTGGACATATAGTTTTATTTTCTTCTGTCACTTCCTTCTCTAGTGTACAATATAGAGCTTCTTTTTGTTCGCTTAAATTGTTCATGTTTATCCTTTATCGTCCGCTATAAGCATACATAGTGACGAACGTCCTTAATCATTACAACCGTCATTACCATTGTAGTGGCTACATCCACTTGAAGCCCTTAAACCATCCCCGGAATGCAAACGAAGAAAAATGTGTCCAATTGGGCCATACATGGGCCACGCATGGGAAACATAGTGGACGCATTCACAATTACACGGATGGGTCAGTTACTTCAGCAAGCTCAACAGACGCAGTGGTAATTCCGGAGAATTCTGTCACGATAAAGTTCAAGTCATCGCATCTGACATCATCCACGGCTGCAGAACTCGCCATCATTGTTGAAGAACCGCAGCAGACATGATCAATCTTCTCCGACTCCAAAGCAGCCCTCCAGGGCATCGCCTCGCCACACCGTCATAGACCAAATGAACATCTAGTCCCTAAAATAAAACTGCTTCATAACCGGGCTATAGAAACACAACATGACATATCGTATCAATGGATACCAAGCCACTGCAGCATCGACGGAAACGACCGTGCAGATGAAGCAGCCCTATCTGCTCATGATGATGCCGCTTGTGCAGCTATACCATTATCAAGAACGGATGCCGCTACAAGGCTTCGATCACTTGCACGAGAACTGACACTCACTCAGTAAAATTCACCGGTATTCACCAACGTCCGCCTTCAGATATTGGACCCACACCAACAGCTCCGTCTTCCGTCAGAAATAGCCAGAGCTGAGGAGACACTTTTGTGCCGTCTGTGGATTGGGGGTGGCCTTTACGAACGCTTATTCGTTTTGAAACGAAATGACCAGCAGCCCGACATGAGACAACTGTGACTGCGCGGAGACATTCTGCCATCTTCTCTGCGAGTCTCCTCGCTTCAGTGTGCCAAGAAAAGAACTGTCGAAAGTTTAAGATAGACTAGACAATCGCCAATTGTCGAAAGAAAGGGTATTAGGACACTGGCCGAGACCACCCTCGGTGCGCAAGGCATTGAGAGCGTTGTTGCGCTTCTTGCGGGCAAGTGCTCTTAGAGACAGACTGTAAGCAGCGTCGTGCATCGTACTGTTCTTCTTCTCATTTTTAAAAGACGATAGTCTTTCTTGGGGACCTTCAACGCAAAAATTTGGTCTGTCTTTACGTTTGTCTGTTTGTCCATGTTTAACGGTACCGGGTACGTTAAACAGCACCAGCCGATATCCCAAATGGCCGACCCCATCCGCAGCGCGTACCAATGTTGCTCAAGGTGCGGCGTTCATACTTGTAGCGATTGTCAATTAAAAGCACTTATTGTGCATATCTAAGGCACCATAACCACACGTATATATTGTGAATGTGCGTCTTTTACTAGAAAAGGCATACATAAGTAATTCTAAGTACCGTAGCGTTTATCACGCTGCCCTGACCATGCAACGCTTGCACGAAAAAACAACTGTTTCCAAAGCTTTGCTAAGGACAGGGTGGTGGCGCCTACCCATCGTGTTGTGTTCTACACCTTGTCACCTCTGAGACGGGCGCGTACGCCCGTCTCAGAGCCGCGTGCTTCGTTTTCCAAGGTAACTGCTAGATGGCGCTCAAGTCTCACGTGTGACGTGACTTGATGCGCTCGTTCGGTTGATGCGCTCGTCCGCTTCAACCTTCTAGGCGTACTTTGCCCGGCTTAGAGAAGGGGAGGAACGTTTCCTCTCTTTCAACGTCTCTTTTCTCCCATCATTTATTCCCCTTCGCCCCTTCCCCAGCAAAGGGTAGCCAGGCGGTCTGAGTACTGGCTAACTCCTCTGTCCTTCTTCTTTCAATCCTCCTCCTCCTCCTCCTCCTCCTCCTCCACCTACATACTTTTTACCACCTTAACAGATTACATTGCAATGTATTAAAACATGGCTTTTATTTTTTCACGTAGGTACAAATACGTTATGTAGTACCTCTTCAGTGGGATCTTCAAGAAATACAAATAAAATTAAACGAAACATTGGAGCGTCGAGCGCCATATTGAAGAAGGTGAGGGCTGTTAGCGCACCTTATACCGAGCCGCCAGTACAAACAAAAATGAATTAGAAAAGAACGTAGGGATATAAACCAAAAAAAGTTAAGGTGCTTCCGCCCTGTCGTGAAAATGACCGCAAGCAAGTGTGCGCACCTGTGCTTTTTTCTTTCTCTCTTTCAATCTTAATTTCCTTCATTCTTTCTGTCTTTTTCTTGTTTCTTTTTCTCCTCATTTTCTTCTTTCTTTCATTTTATCTTTCCTTGTTTCGTGCATTCTTTTTTCTCTTCTTCTCTCTTTCCTTATTCTTTATTCTTAATGTCTTTTATTCTTTATTTCTTCCTCCTTTTCTTTCTCTCTTTTCTTTCTTGTTTTTTGTTTCTTTCTTTCTTTCAGTAGCGTTGCACAATGCTTCATCCTGTTTTGTTTCTACATGCCGCGAATAGGTTCATCATAGATGCGTTTAGCAGCAGAACGCATCAGTTGCCACGGTCAACAACGACGACCATGCACTCATGTCCCAGCAACAGTGAAGTTTTGTAAGTTGAAATAATGAGCCCCCACGATAAAAAAAACATTCATAACAGAGACGGCTGATCACCGATATGCCTACGATCTTTACAGATTGTCAATTATGAGAAGACGGAGCATACAAAAGCGCATAATGTTGTGCTGGTCCCAAATGCCTACACAGCTTCGGGGACATTATTTGTGTGCCCATTTACCCCCCCCCCCCCCTCCCAGGAGTCTTTTCTTCACTTTTTAATTTGTAGTCATGGCTACAACACGAATGTGAGGCAATACAAGCTTCACTTGCGACTAAGTAAGCTGTGTTAAGTTAACCTTGCGTAACACGTTGCATCAAAGGCGTCCTAAAACTGCACTAAAAGAAAAGACGTGTCATCCGCGTTGAAGGTCATCGAGGCTTATCTCGAACGCTAACGCCTAATATTTGAAGTTCATTTCATATAGCCGCATGTTTATGCACTCGAGCCTAAGCACTCAGTCAGATCAAAACCAGCGCTGCACTGTCCCCAAGAGGAGCACCGGCGTTATCATGTGTATACGCATGATAGAGACATTCACTCATTAAGAAGTCCATTGCCGTTCGATGCTGCCCGCGAATGAAATCACTGGGGTCGTGCAGTTAAAGGAGGTTGCGTGACCCCGTGGTTCCTTCTGGTACAGACGAAAATATAATGAACATCAGAAGAAGGCAATTATCGATGTCCACTCGACGTGGTGTCTATATATATACTGCGGCTTGCAGACCTTCACTCCAGTCTCTTGTTTAATTGCCACGTTCTCCAGTCCAGCACGCGTTCTTAATTACCTCCGGTGGGAAGGCCTCATTCCCGCTTAGTAAATAATGGAGGAGGACAGTGCACTGTAAATATATATAACCAAAGCAACACAAGCAACTGGAGCACCGTTGCCGCCAGTGCAGATTTGCATGCCGGGTACGATTAATTTTCAGGCTGCTTCTCAATTCATCACAGGGCAGTGGTGAGCACCTCCAGCCGCTAATGGACACCGCATAATGCGAGGAGACGCGAAAGAATTGCGCGTGTCTCTGTTAGGGTCACTAAGATAGACGAGCTTCTATCGCAGGAAAACGGAGTATAAAACATTGCGCGGACTAGAATTAGTGGGTAACGGGCAACGTTAATAAAGACAGATCAGCTGAAAATGACTGCCAAATTATTACGTTATTTTTTTCTTCCTAAAAATGAGGTTTTCTTTGAGCGTACGTGCTTGCAATTGACAATGCATACAAATACGCATTAGATGGACGCTTAAATAAAAAAATTTGCATGCACGTGAATGCGAAGCATGTCTTGACAGACACTTCATGCTTATCTAATTTTTCATATATCTAGCCACCTATGCCTTCCAGACATCGCGGACGTTCAATTAATTTGATTTATATAACTAAATAGACATGACATGTCATAAGTATATGACGGACATAAGTGACAGCTCGTAACCCAAAAATCCTGCCCTCTATGTCACGTATATTATATTTTAGATCAAGCTGTCTTTGCACTCTCGTGGTCGTTTTATTATTTGGACGTACACAATATTGCCATGGTATCAGTGTACGACAATTACAAATGATAAATCATGACATGAAAAGTATAATATGAGAGCAAGGGAGACATTATGTGCCGCCTTTACCTGTAGCGTGTAGTGGCGTAGCGAGGATTAGGCACACAGAAATTATACCTCACCCCCAATTTCTTTTTCGCCATGGCACTCAGAGCACCAAATGACACTAGACCAGATCTGCTTGCCAAGCCTCCACTTCAGATTAAAATGGTAACCCTCCGTGCACCCCATAAAATATTTCTCTATCAATTTCTTTACCACTCTATACCTACACTCCTGTTAATGTGGTAATTACAATGTGCAATAAAATAAACTAAATGGATAAAACTTCACTCTTCCGGTTCGAAGGATTCGAATACACAACCTTTGAATTGCGTGCCCGATGCTCTACCAACCGAGCTACGAGGTAACTACCGTATGCATCTCAACTGCGTTGGATATTTCTGTGTGCGTATTTCCTGGGTGTGTTAACCAGCGCTACTCGTAGCCAAAGCAGTGCGCGTAGTACCCTCTTTTTTCCAGTGTTGGGCTCCAAGATTGCATGCTGGCGTGTTCTGTCTGCGCGCGATCTCAGAGGCCATGTGCCAGTGTTCATCAAGTGGAACGCTATCTCGGCACGGTCTTGACACTCTTTTGGTCGTTTGATCAACTAAGTATATATGAAATTTCTGATGAGTTGACACTATAGCGTGTCACTAACATGAATTGTTGGTAACGACAGGAATAGCATGACATGTATGTCTCGTGCGTCATTGCAACCATTACAAGGCGGCATTCTGATGTCACCGAGGTGATTACCTGGCTATGTAACAAAATATGCTTCAAGTGACGCTCTCGAAATACGAAAATAAATGACAGGTGACAGCATAAATGCTCATACACGCATGTTATCCGTATCGTAGCATGAGTAACACAAATGGCATAATAGAAACGTCACAAAGCCTTCGCGGCTGTTTCATTATCATGGTATATACCAAAATGTACGCGCATGTATGACAAACAAGCAATAGCAAACAGAGGTATCACTTGAATGCCGTGATTTTTCTCAAAGCTAAACAGTGTGATGAATGCTACTCCTCGTTCATTGGTTTGAACAAGATCGATCCGCGTAGTGTGTGGCATGTGCTCGCTGTTTTAGAAGCCCCTTTCTTGTTCATTTAGCTTGACTACTGACACATTGAAGATTCGGTGAGGCACGTCAATGAGATGTTATGAAACTCGAAGCACAGTGTCCCGATTGTATGGATAATGTGCCTACTGAAACACACAAACCCCAATTTTCTAAAGTTTTGGCATTCATTACGGTGGTCCCAATGAACAAGTACACAGTGCACAACAGTCGCCATTATTAGCGGTCGTATTTACAAGCACCAAAAAAAAGAGGGGGGGGATTTTAGGTGCACAGAACCGGTGAAAAAGAACACTGTTTCGGGAGCCCAAAATAGTAAATATAGGCAAGACAAACTTTGGCAAAATTCAAGTTCTGAAGAAATACGTGTGGGATTGGTGTCTACAGCAGCAAAGTACATAAAGGATTTAGTTTATGATGGTAGAAAGTAGGCAATGGTTTAGCATAGCTAGGCAATTTTTTTTGTTCCGCAGGGTTTGGAGAATATGGTCTTTGTTTCTAATCTAGCATGGTTGGTCAAGTGTGCGCCGTAGAAAAAACACGCTCTTGGGTCTCTTTCTTTAAAGCATGGCTCAGAAGGGCAACAGAGGAGCAAATAGCTAGATGGCTAATAGGCAAGAAGGGTCTTTTTGCCTCCTATTAACTTTGTCCAACCACAGAGGGTTAACTTTTGTTCTATCTGTGAGCACCTTAAAAGGCCCTATACCAGGTTTGAGAGCTTTGAGCAGGCAAGATGAATGCAGGCAATGGGTGTTCAGGATCTCACCTGCCAAGAATGAAACGCACCCAGGAAAAAGGTAAAATGCCAAACTAAAAGTCGCTTGACCTTCATCTCCCATACGCGCGCCCCAACACCGTGGAGTAGACGCATATAAAACAAGGAATAGTCCTGCGTACGTCAAAGTAGTACGTGACACTGTGAGCTTTATTTAAAGCAACGTGTGTGATTTGTGCAATCTGTTGCCTGAATGGAAATATGAAGGTTGGCAGGAATAATCAAGCATACAAATGGCATCTATGCGCGTTGTTTTTTTAACTTCGTACCGAGCGAAATTTGCGCTCTTAGAAAAATAGTTAGTAAACACTCAACAAACACGTATATGCACTAGAGTGGAGCATACTTAACTACTTTCGCGGCATAGCTTTTCTATCGAGCAGCTAAGAAAGCTTGTAACGTTTGCCGTTACTAACCAGGGAAGCTTTCTTAGTGTTTTAGCCAAGAAGCTACTATAAGCCACACACGTTGTTTAGTCTTTTGTAGATTCCGCAGTATCTTTTGCAATAATGATGAGGCTTCAAGCAAAGCTTAGGCAATGGTGAAGTTTTTTGTATACCTTGGAATAGAAGTTTGGAGCTACGTGACGGCACACATAAAAGCGACTGGAAGGGCATATGATGATGTGTAGCAAACATCAGTTATTCTTCTCAATTATTTCCTGCTAACAAATACGCGGTGTGCCATCCCAAAGTAGGGGCATAAATACAGTGTTGCCGAATTTGACTATGAATGCCAACTTGGGCTACAGAAAAAAAAATCACAGTGTATCCACGGAGCGAATGATGATGAGTGGCGCGAAGCTTCCATAAGTCCGTCCGTGCAGATGTCCATGTATCCATCCGCGCATCCATCCGTGCGGCTGTCCATCTGTGCGTTCTTTCGTGCGTCCGTCTGCCCATGCGTCTATCCGTCCGTGCGTGCGTCTGTGCGTGCGTCTGTGCGTGAGTCGTGCATGCGTCAGCCTATCTGTCTGCCAGTCTGTCTGCCCGTTCGTCCGGGCATTGCTCAATCAGTCCGTTCATCCGTGCGTCCGTCTGTGCGTCCATCCATCTGTGCTTTCGTTCGTACGTCTGTCCGTCCATCCGTCTTTCTTTCTGTCCGTCTATGCGCCCGTGTGTGCGTCTGTCTATCTGTCTGCCCGTTCATCTGTCCATGCGTCCATCAGTCAGTATATTCATTCGTCCATCCGTGTGTCCGTCCATCTGTGCGTGCGTGCGCGCGTCCGTCTCTATGCGTCCGTCCGTCGGCCCGTCTGTCTGTCTGTCTGTCTGTCTGTCTGTCTGTCTGTCTGTCTGTCTGTCTGTCTGTCTGTCTGTCTGTCTGTCTGTCTGTCTGTCTGTTTGTCTGTGCATGCATCCGTCCATCTAGTGAACGCTCCAAGTACCGTCATTTCGCATCTTTTCATCATCTATTCATCATACAGAAGTACCCCCATCTAGCGGACATTCTAAAGACTAAACAAAAGCTGGCAGCCTACTACTATAGTGAACTACACTCTTAAAAAATGTTAGTATTTGGTTAATAAACGCGTGTGTTTACTAGTTTCCGGAGTATTTTACTACCTTCGCGGCGTACTTTTACTAGCTACCAGCTAGTACAGCTAGTAATTTCAGCCGTTACTAACCAGGGAACCTCTCTTAGTGTTTTTAACTAAGCAACTATCAAGCCGCCTACGTTACCAGATCGGTCGTAGATGCCGCAGTACATGTTGCCGTAATAATGACATCGTAAGCTAAATTCAGGCAAGCTCTAATTTCATTGACTGTATACCTTGGAATACAAGTTTCGTGCTACGTATTAGCACACAAAAAAGTAAATAGAAGGGGGCTTGATGATGCATAAAAACAACAATTTCATGGCTAACCAGTACGCAGTGTGCAGTACCAAAGCAGGGGTATACATAGTCTTCAAACTGCTGCTACAGTAGCATTCTGCTATGTCCAAGTCTTGTAGATTTACTTGTGCTTGCATTTGCATGCGTGTTCTCGTGGACCGCTCATATGAGTTCTCATACTCATATGAGCATATAATCATGTGACTATGAGAATCATATACTCATATGGACTCACATGAGCATATCATATGCTCATATGAATCCACATGAGATTCACATATGATCATACATGTGAATCTGATTTGATCATACGATCATGTCGTAAATTGTCTAAAAGTATGTTGATGTGCTGCGCACGTACCCTAGTATAGTTACACGGCGTAATTAGGAGCCATTAATAATTTACGAGGACCATGTCAGTCCGTTTTTTTATCCTGTACTTTTGTGATAGAGTCATATTGATATGGCCACGCACACGAACATTTAAGAAAATAGGCGTAATTTTACAGAAGGCCACAATTTTTGCAGAATGTGATTGGCTAGCTGTTACGGGGCTCCGCGCTTTCAAAGAAACCCAGGCTGTCGTGATCTGTGACTCTCCGTATCCCTCTAGCACGGCGTCCTTCATTATCATGCCATCGTTTTGGTACTGGAAACTTCAATGATTATCACTATCAACCGTATCCACAGCTTTATTCTTCACTTTCACATCAATATAAACGCATTCATTGAAAGTAAAGATTAACCTATGTTAGAAATAGATAAGCAGTGCCGTAACCCAAGGGTGGCCCTCTGGCCCCGTGCACTCCCCCCCCCCCCTGTGATATCATAAATGTGCCCCCCTCCCCCGAAAGAAAAACCTTTTGCCTGTGTCACTGCCACTAAACGGCTATTATTGTATTTAGTGGAGCTAAGCTGCTTTCGACGCACCAACTGAATCTTCGCAGGGACGGCGGCAAAGGTTGGTGTCTATGATCGAAAAATGTATCTGGGAAAATACAAAAAAAATCCTTGGCCATGTTTTCGTGCATCTGTGAAATAATGCAAAATGGGTGCACCTGGCCCAACGAAACAGGTCGCTTCGGAAAGTAACTTTTCAGTAGCAATTAACTGGTGAGGTGCGGCTCACACAATTTTGTTTTCTGTTCATCTTTCTTTTTCTTGATTTTTTATTAATAAAACGTTTGTCCAATTGCATACAGAGTCGAAGTGCATTTATTTGCTTAAGAATCGCCTGAATATTTACACATTCTCTAACGAACTCAAGCTGCTCGATACATTGACGGCGACGTCCGTGTACTTAGCTGTAGGAGCGGAACCACAGTTTGTCAATATGTTCGAAGGCCTCTACTACGGTGTCTCTCATAATCACATCGTGGTTTCGATGGATACACTAATGATGGGTTGTACAAAAAGAGATTGTAATAGTGAAAAGTGAAAATGTAAGTCTAAATAAAACTGCAAATGCGAATGACTATATTTGGCAACCAATATTTTTGTTCTTGTTTTGCCTTTGGCAACATTTGAACGACAGTTGCTCTGCCATTTTCTACGCTGCCTCATTCGACCTGGCAACGCTGCATAAGTACCCTTCATGCAGCTTCTACAGTAAAAAAGACTCGAAATACTGTGTGTGCGTTTGCGTGCGTGTTCTCGCTTGTGATCCGTTCCTACGAGTTCACATACTTATTTATATATCATATCATATGATATACGTACTTCACATGATCGTATGCATCGTATGTATCTATGAGTATGTTGCTGTTATGCGCACTTACCATGGTAGTTAAATGAAGTAGCTAGCAACCAATATTTCATGGATGAGGGCAATGCCACTTTGTTTTTCTTTATCGCGTACTTTTGTAATAGAGTAACCTTGATATGGCAAAGCACGCCCACATACAACTAAATAGGCGTAAGCCTCTATTTGACTAATTTTAGTGCACAAGAGTTAATACGGTTACTAGGCTGCCAGTGTAGTTTCTAACAAATTAGTAATAGACTATGCATTCGAGTCAGCACGATGTACCAAATAATAGATAGTAAATTTCCCTAATATTTATTTTACTACCTTCACTTACTAAAAGGATGGCATTTGTTGTGACAAGAACAGTTAGTATACAGTTGGTGAACATGCCGACCTTTTCTTTAAGAGTGCGAAACTAATTTGCCTCCATTACGTTTGCGTTGGTGTTCTCGCAGTTCTCGCATCGTGCTGGCGCCAGCATTCACAACGCTTGGCGTGTTTTGGGGGCATCGTTCTTAAAGCAGTTCCAAGGGTGCAACGCTGTGTATTGTGTATAAAGATACATGATCCCTCCCAGCCTCTCCAAACGTGCGCGCATAGAGGGATTCATCTTAATTGAACAGGTAGTACAATAGACAGAACGTCGAAACGACACGACACCGCTTGCGTGCATGACCTGGCATGCGTATGTCATTGTCATGGCGTGTGCGGTACCTTCAAGTGGTATGTAATATTGGTGCTGTGTGATGTGCGGTGCGCTGACAACGACGCTGAAGATACAAGAGAAAGGCGGAATTTTCTTGTCGAAGTCAAGCTCAGCCGTGGGCAGAAGGAAAAAGACGAAGAAGACGAAGCGAGCATTCGGGAACGGAACAAATCAGGATTTTCATTAACTAACCTTAGTGCAGTTTGCAATGAACTGGAAACAATAGATCATTTTCTTCTCACATGCCGCCGCTTCGCCTCACTGTGCCGAATAATTCTTGAAAGACCGATTGGTATGCTCGGATTGCCAGTCAGTACACCCACCCTATTATCGTTCGGAGCCAGTCAGTTGTCTGTGGGCCGCAGTGCTATTTTGTCAGCGCTACATAAATTCATTCAGGCAACCGGAAGGATACGCTGCTAGTGGTACTGCCAGATATATCCAATTTTTTGTCCCCCTTCCTCATTCTTGTTAATTTGTTTTATATATTCTGGTTTATTGAGTTCTGCACTTTTTCACGTTTTTTCAAAGGAACATCATTATTGTTCCTATCTAGTTTCTCCTTTATTAGCAAGCGTTGTACAAAAATATCTATTATAAGGTACCGTGTGGCCAATCCCCCTTGTGGGTATGAGCCAAGATCCCCTAGGCGACAAGACAAGAATCTCCAACGAAGTAGTCATCGGCCAAAGCACTGGTCAGTTTCAGGTCGCGAAGCCGCTGCCTACCGAGTGCATGGGCCTCACTTTATTCCACTGGGTCCTCCAGCTGCTGACGCCGGTCCGTTGTACTTGGAACCGGACGCATACCAGACCCGGTCTACTAGTGGCTGTCCGGGGCGTGCTGTTTGCCGTTCTATCTTGCCGCCCGCTTGGCTCCGACCCTTCGCTCCGTGACTGGTCTCTGCCACCGATGTGAGATGTGACGCACCAAGCCATCGACACATCAGCATTTAACCGTCACATGGTGAACTTGCTGAAACCTTGCGTATAGCATAGTGAGGGACTACATTAAAACATTGAGTACTCGTATCATCTTTGTTGTCGTAACAGCTCTTTGCGTAAAGTTCATAGAATTGTTGTCGTAACAGCTCTTTGCGTAAAGTTCATAGAATAGACTTCATATTTCTTTGTTACATAAAAGCATAAACACTCCAGTGGCAAATGTCTTCGTCAATCTCGGCAATAGATTTTTCAGTTGGCGTAATTACCCGAACCTACCCTCACTTGTGGCGTCCGCTGCGACAGGACGAAGCCGTGCTGCTTGCACCGAGTTGAGACATTGTTGCAGAAGATGAGTAAGAAAGAGCTTATAACGCGAGCTGAACGCATGGTGCTTCAGGGAGCCGACTAAGAGACATGGGTAGACGCACTGTTAGGGCGCGCTTATGAGGAAGCTGTGCAGGCGAATAAAGAGCGTGTTGCGGATAAATGGGCGATGACAAGCGCTTGTAGATAGAATAGAGAACTCTTACACTGCGCATTCAGCTGGCTGAAGTTGAGTGCAAGTGAGAGCTCAGCGCGTTACCAAGCTCTTGAGAGTAGTCAAAGACACCCGTCCGTCGTCAACCCCCATCACAATCTAATTCCAATATTTGACAATAGGCGCGCATCTCGACGCGCACCTCGACGCGCATTTAAAGAGGTTTGAGCCCGTAGTGGTTGATCAAGGGTGGGCTGAAGACAAATGGGCTGCAGCTCTCAGTTTGTGCCTCAGTGGTGAAACCATGGAAGTCTTCGGTCGCTTCTCTCCAGGAGAATCAATGGAGTACAACAGTACGAAGAAGGCTGTGCCTATCTATCTATCTATCTATCTATCTATCTATCTATCTATCTATCTATCTATCTATCTATCTATCTATCTATCTATCTATCTATCTATCTATCTATCTATCTATCTATCTATCTATCTATCTATCTATCTATCTATCTATCTATCTATCTATCTATCTATCTATCTATCTATCTATCTATCTATCTATCTATCTATCTATCTATCTATCTATCTATCTATCTATCTATCTATCTATCTATCTATCTATCTATCTATCTATCTATCTATCTATCTATCTATCTATCTATCTATCTATCTATCTATCTATCTATCTATCTATCTATCTATCTATCTATCTATCTATCTATCTATCTATCTATCTATCTATCTATCTATCTACGTCTACACGAAGACTAGTAGGGGATAGTAAAAGGACTTCATGAATATGTCTGGCTTGTTACGACATGAATAACGGGAAAATCCCGTCGCGTACGTCGTCAACCGCTTTCCTCAAGACTTGTGTGGCACATACCCGTATAACATGCACTGGTATGTACCACAGCTGAGTGAGTGAGTGAGTAAGAGAATAAACTTTTGTTAACGTGACCGCGTTACAGAGGTTGTTTCGCAGAAATTCCGGCGTCAGCGTCGGCACTAGTGTCCGCGTGGACGTCGTTGGTTGTGAGCGAAAAATCATCTCAAGTGTGACCAAAAGATTGAGAATGTTGCAGATAAAATTAATAAATCATAATAAATCTGGGAGCAAAGTGGAGACCAAACCAGGGTTATTTGGGTCCAAGTGGGGATTGAACCCGAGTTGTTTCCATGTCAAGTGGATGTCCTACCAGACGGCCACGCCTCTGCATGTGAGAACAGTGAGAAGAACTTTCTCTGCTTGGAAATGCAGTGAAATTAGCTTTCATACTTCACAATGCATCATGAAATATTGTAGTAGTAGTGCGAGGTACGAGGGTTCATTGCCAACGGGCGTCATAATATGTAATTATCATAATGACTCCGTGGTTGAAAGCCGGCACTTCACTACAAAATGCACCTACGTTACTGCACCTATTCCCTTAAATTGACGTAGTGGGTGCATGGCAAATTAGAAAAGGTTTCCTGCACTAAGTGTTTGAAATACGCACTAGGAACAGGAGGTCGCTATCGCGTTCAACTTGTAAAGGTGAAGCTTTAGGTTCCCCTAATTTTTTGGTTCGCAAAACGCGACAAAACTCGCACCTGGCTCATCCCATGATGGGACAGAGAGGTGTAGCCTCCCGGCTCAATCACGGGTACGCTGGACGGCCAGGTTGAAAGTGTACATCTACCCAGCAATGACGGGAACAGACATAGGTAATTCAAATGCGAGAGCGTTAAGAAAAACTGACATCGGCAGCGTTGACACGACGAATGCGAATAATAAAATCAGGGTGCCCCCCAAAATGTAACCCGATAGTTTTGTAAACCTTTATTTTGCCAACAAAACAAAACCTGTTAGCTGAGGAGACTGCAGCAAAAGCTATCATTTGATTGCTTGACAACGCCGTAGATGCCAACAAACATCTTGGTGGTATCGCTGCCACATAAAAAAGGCATAAAAACATCACACACCACAGAAAGCAGTAATCATAGTAATACAGAGCTAAAAAATACAAATGCATCAGTACGCAGTAGACAAATAGCGTTGCAGTGCAATTGCGCGATAGATATCACAGATGCAAAATGAAAGACAGTAAAATAAAAAAAATAGTTACACTATATTCAGAGTTTACAAAGCATGACATAACCACCTTAGGTTGATCTTTTATTTAAAAAAGAAGCAGTGTATCTACGAAGTAAGTTAAGCATCTTGGCAAAGAAAGTGTTCAAAGATAGCTTTTTGTGAGGTGTTCTAAAACGATGTTGTTTATACGTAAATTATTTAGAGGTTGTGGTAATTGATTTAGAAGTACTTGCCAAACACGTTGTTTTTTTATGTTGAAGCAAGCCAATCATCAGTTTTCCGAGTTGTGTGGGTGCGTTCACGTTTTCAATATTTAGAAAACTATCGCAAAAAGTATGTGTTATGAGTTATTTTTCGCTTATAGGCTGCCGATAAACGTTATTTGTATAATTTTTTGACCGGAAGCATTTCAAATTTGTGAACAAACGTTTTTGTGTGTTTTATTTTACGGACATTAGAAACAATCCTAATCGTATTTTTTGCAAAATATGTAATTTACTGAGGCTTTCCTTAGATGACTTACCCCAGATAAGATGACATATAGTTAAGCCGAGAGTGGAACAACGAATGATATAGAAATATCATGGTGCTTGACGGTAGAAGAGGCTGATAGCCGGAACGGATACCATATATTTGAGATATTTTGGAGATAACGTGGCTAACGTGGTCATTTCAGGACATTGATTCAAAAAATATACACCCGAACTTCTAAATGTAGGAATAATTTCTAACAAGGTGGAGCTGAAAGTCATTTGTTTATTTTGTTGGGTATTTTATTCCTCGCTCTAAATATAACAGCTTTCGTTTCCGCAACATTGACACGGGAACCATTCCTTTCACCCCATTCATATGGTTTCTCTAGTGCGTGATTGGCAGTGTCCGTCATGATATCTAAATCATCGCCTGAATAGAATTATGCGCGGGTTGTCGGCATATATTATACATATACGTGAATCTTCACTATGCCATTAAGAAAATGTTAAAAAGGAAATGACCTAATAGGCTTCATTGAGGGACTACGCATTTTACTTTCTGCATTTCTGATGTGAAACAGTTAACGTTGACTGCTTGTCTTCGATTGTTTGGGTAGAACTCAAATAAATTTTCTGCGCGCCCACGAAGACCATAACAGCGGAAGTCTGCCTGGCAATCAAGTATTTTGCGGCAGAGCCACACCAGCTGAGAACACTACTTTGAAAAAGACCAAGACCCTACGCAAGAGTAACGCTGATGAAACGTCAGTTGTGATTGTCCTGGCCGTCTAATTCTATGAGAACTTTATATATACTCCTGTGATAAAGGCGTCAGGTCGGGTTAGCATCGCCCCGCCACGTTGGTCTAGTGGCTAAGGTACTCGGCTGCTGAGCCGAGTACCTTAGCCAAAAGGCCAACGGTCGCCGGATCGCCGCATCGTAGGTCGCTGGATCGAATCCCGGCTTCGGTGTCTACAATTTCGATGGAGGCGAAAATTCTGTATAGGCCTGTTTGTTCAGATTTGGGTGCAGGTTAAAGAGCCATAGGTGGCTGAAATTTCTGGAGCCCTCCACTACAGCGTCTCTCGTAATGATATGGTGGTTCTAGGATGTTAAACCCTACATACCAATCAATAAATAAATCAAATCAATCAATCAATTGGGTTAGCGTCAATTCTATAACGAAGCGTCATTTACTGAATTTGGTCTCCGTAGCCCTAGCCATGGCTACCATTCTCGCAAGCACAAGCACTACATATCCGCTCGCCGATTATGACGTTGATAACACCTGTGCTGAACTGGCATCGTTACGCAACTGCATGTAAAGAATTGGTTACATAAAACATATGTGACCATTCCGTGTGTGGCTGCACGCAAAATAATTGTACATATCTGTAGCATATTTTGGTAACGTTTCGCTCTATAAAAAAAATTACACCAGTCACCTCCCCCATGCCGGCGTACTTCGCATAATATCGATTCCCACGGTACGATGGGATCATTCGAATTACTTTTCTTTTTTTCCGGTGTCGCTTTTACACCTGCAAAAAGTTTCAGCAATTGTCTTCCTGGTGCAAGTGGGCCAGTGGTACCCATAGCGTGAAATAAACTGATATCGTAGAATAAAAAAAAGCACTTCACCAAAATTTAAGGTGCCCCTGGTTTTTGGTTTTTCTTTTAGGTGTAATAATTGTGAGTCGTTTTATTTACTCATCGAAAATATTTTACAGGCCCATCAAAGAGCATTGAGTTATGGAGACATAAGTATATAGAATACATAATATCATTACGAGGCAGTGGGCATGGTCTGCCCCGTCGTAGACGCATCGATGAAGAAGAAGTGGATTCGGCGCGCGAGATCATAGCAACCCTGAGGTGTCACACCTATCTGTAAATACCGCAAATACACTACTTTTTATCTTCCGTGTATTTGTAATCCCCGTAACAAATTGGTGGAGTTGCTGTGTAACGAAGCGCACTACAACGGAGCTCCGCAGTGGTCGTCAAATCAGAGTTTCCGTGATGGAACATGGGACTGATCCCACGGCCACCTCTCCATCGGCCTCGGCAACGCCTACACCATCTACGGCAACGCCTTTACCGGCCCCACCCCCACCCACGTACGTGATGACGCATCCGAAACATCCAGGAACGTTCTGCGGTACGGACGAAGTTGATGTTGACGACTGGATAGCCGACTACGAACGTACCAGTGCGCTCAACCGGTATGACCCAACTCTCATGCTGGCCAACGTGCTGTTTTATCTGAAAGGCACGGCCAAAGTATGGTACGAGAACCATGAGGAGGAGATCGGCAGTTGGGACGCGTTCAAGGGGAAGCTTCGCGATTTATTTGGGAAGCCCAACGGTCGAAAGGCGGCTGCAAAAAAGGAGTTGTCTATACGTGCTCAGACGTCCACAGAGCCGTATATCTCGTATATACAGGACGTGCTGGCTCTATGTCGTAAAGTCGACAACGACATGTCGGAGTCGGATAAGGTTGGCCACGTCCTCAAGGGGATAGCGGACGATGCGTTCAACCTGCTAATGTGCCGGAACTGCGCGACCGTCGGGGAAATTATTCAGTAATACCCGCGTTTCGAACAGGCCAAAAGCAGGCGTACTTTAAGATCACTCACTCGACTGCCGAACACCGCTGCGACATACTCCTGTGAAGATGAACTGACCTCTCATCGGCAGTCTTCACCGGCGTCTGAAATTACGTGAATCGTCCGGCGGGAAATCGAAGCAATTACACCTGCTCTTCCCAGCAACAGCCACGTCGATTCGCAAGTACCTCAGGTTTGCTTGGTACAGTCGATTGTGCGGGAAAAACTCAGCAATTTGGGCTTCGATGTCTGCGCCGTTGCTCAGTCTCGACCATTTGGCTTCCGTTCAAGGTCGCCGCCTCGCCCCAGGTCACCGCCCCAGGAACGGTCTTCTCCACGCTCTCGCGATCCGGCCGAATGGCGAACGGCGCATGATCGGCCGATCTGCTTTAACTGCCGTCGCATAGGGCACGTCGCATGGTATTGCCGCAACCATTGGTCTTCGTCCCCAACACAGTATAACACTGCTCACCGCGCCGACAGCTACCGCCTTTTCCAGCCTCCTGCGCCAATCCCCGACAGCTACCGCCGCCTTCCACCCTTCGATGCCCCTTATACGAAGCACAGCCACTCACCGTCGCCTCGACGTCATCAGTATCGTTCACCGCCTGCACATCGCCCATCGTCCATTTCTCCTCTACGACGACGCCCGACCTGCCCGCTCAATTCTCATCAGGGAAACTGAGTGGTGCAGCTCTTATAGGTGAAGCTGCATCCTCGGTACCGACCTTAAAGCCTCTCCTTGTACTGCCGACACGACGAAATTTGATCGACGTAGACGTTGACGGCCTAACTGTTTCTGCACTTATTGACACCGGGGCGCATATTTCTGTGATGAGTGCCTGACTTCGTCGCCGCCTGAAGAAAGTTCTCACACCGGCTGCTTCTGGCATTCGTGTCGCCGACGGAAGAAGTCTTACCATCATAGGAATGTAAACATCACGCATCACAATCGCCGATCACCCCACATATGTTCTCTTTGCAGTTATTGAGCAGCGCCCCAATGAGCTGATTCTTGGATTGGATTTCTTGTCCACTCATGCTGCTCTCATCGACTGTGCAACCGGCGTTCTCCAACTTGAACTGCCTCGACTTGAGGCTGTGCCGTCCTCACCATCACACCGATTGTGCGCTCTTGATTATGTTCGGCTGTCACCGCAAGCCACCACGTTTGCGGCCTTAACGATATCACCAGCTCTTCCTGACGGTCACTACATAGTGTCTCCATTAGTGGATGTGCTCTTGGAGCGAAGTGTTGCTGTGCCGCCTACTATCGTGACTATCTTGGACAACTACGTTCAGCCTCCGCTTCTCAAATTTAGTAGTTCGACCCAAGTTCTCCCGCAAGGCATTTCGTTAGGCCATGTTTCCCCACTTGATGCATGCTCGTCCCCTATTGATCCACTGCTCGTCCCCTATTGCAGCCAGCCGAGAAAACTCACCTACCGATGAAATCACGATGATGATTGCCGCTGATCTTCTGCCCTGTCAGGCTGCGACACTCCACCACGTTCTGACCAACTACCGACATCGATGACCGGCCTTTAGGTCAAACGTCCGTCGTGCGTCATCCAATACATACCGGTGATGCTAGTCCTGTTAGACGGCGACCATATCGTGTTTCCCAGTCCGAACGCCAGGTCATACAACGAGAAGTCGAGAAGATACTCTCTAAAGGAGTCATAGAGGCCTCTTCAAGTCCATAGGCGTCACCTGTTGTTTTAGTCAAAAAGAAAGATGGCACTTGGAGATTTTGCGTTAACTACCGTGCCTTGAACAAGATAACCCGCAAAGACGTATATCCGCAGCCCCGAATCTACGACGCCCTTGACTGCCTTCATGGCGCGTGATACTTCTCATCTATAGATGTGCGTTCGGGCTATAGGCAAATTTCTGTCGACGACTTAGACCGCGAAAAAACTGCCTTTGTCACACCGGACGGCCTTTATCAGTTCAAGGTTATGCCTTTTGGGCTGTGAAACGCCCCGGCAACGTTCGAACGCATGATGGACTCTCTCCTCCGTGGTTATAAAGGTCCATCTGCCCTTGCTACCTCGACGATGTGATTGTTTTTTCTCCAGCATTTGAAAGCCACCTAACTCGCCTGCCGACCATTCTAGCCGTTTTTCGTCGAGCGGGACTCCAGCTGAACTTGAAAAAGCGCAATTTCGGTCGATGAGAAATCACGGTCCTTGGTCATCGTGTGCTGCTGGCATCCAACCGGGCCCTGACAAGATTAGCGCTATCAAAAAGTTTCCTCTTCCTTGTACTACCAAAGATGTTCGTTGCTTTGTGGGCTTATGGTCGTACTTCCGACGTTTTATACGCAATTTCGCTACAATTGCACGACCACTCACTGATCTTCTAAAAAATAATGCGCCCTTCTCGTGAGGCCAAGACCAAGCAGCTGCGTTTTCCACGCTGATCCAGCTGCTCACTTCACCACCAATATTGGCTCACTTCGACCTGTCCGCGACGACTGGAGTTCGCACAGACGCCAGTGCTCACGGCATCGGCGGCGTCCTCGCTCAACACCAGGGGAGCCAAACGCGTGTTATTGCATATGCCAGCCGCCTTCTCTCCACAGCTGAGCGAAACTATTTGATAACGGAGCGCGAGTGTCTTGCGTTGGTCTGGGCTGTAGCGAAATTTCGCCCCTACTTGTATGGCCGGGAGTTTTCAGTTATTATGCACCACCACGCTCTGTGTTGGTTGTCGTCGCTCAAGGACCCAACTGGTCGCCTAGGTCGCTGGGCTCTACGTCTTCAGGAGTATAACTTCGACGTAATTTATAAGTCTGGCAGGTTACACCAAGATGTTCATTGTCTCTCGCGTTATCCGGTGGATCCTGCTAGCCTCGCCGTCCATGAGAGCGATTCTTGCATTCTCGCCATATCCGATTTGCGCGACATCGGCATGGAGCAGTGCCGACACGCAATCCTCAAGACGGTCATTGAGCGAGTATCTTCAGGACATTCCGACCCTTCGCTCCGTCAATATGTCCTCCGCAACGAAATTCTGTACCACCGCAACATGAAGCCTGATGGCCCGGACCTTTTTTTCGTTATCCCCCGACACCTGCGTGCCACCATTCTTAAATATCTGCTTGACGCTCCGACTGCAGGACACCTAGGTTTTTCACGCACCTATCACCGCGTGCGGCAACGGTTCTTTTGGCCTTGCCTGTATAAATTTGTTCGCCGCTATGTCGCTGCTTGCGAGCGCTGCCAGCGCCGCAAACGTCCTACTTTCCGTACGGCTGGCCTGCTCCAACCTATCGACATTAGCCCAGAACCATTCTTCCACGTCGGCCTCGACCTGCTCGGACATTTCCCACCGTCCGTGTCAGGCAACAAATGGATCACTGTCGCGACAGACTATGCGACCCGATATGATATAACTCGTGCCATGCCAAGTAGCTGCCCTTCAGACGTTGCAGACTTTCTACTGAATGACGTCATTCTGCGGCATGGGGACCGGCGCCAGCTTCTGATGGATCGTGGCCGCTGCTTCCTCGCAAAAAATTATCGACGAAATCCTCCGTAGCTGCTCTACCGAACATCAACTTACCACTGCCTACCATCCCCAGACCAACGGTCTCACAGAGCGCCTCAACCAAACTCTCACAGACATGTTGTCCATGTATGTCTCTGCTGATCACCGTGACTGGGACGCAATGCTTCGCTACGTTACGTTTGCGTACAATTCATCAAGGCATGACAGCGCCGGCTATTCTCCGTTCTTTCTTCTGTACGGCCGCAACCCTGCCTTGCCATTCGACACACTCCTTCCTTCTGATACTACCGAACCAACGGTGTATGCTAAGGACGTTGCTTCTCGAGCCCGCGTCGCTCGCTAAATCGCGCACACTAGGCTCACTGCTTCTCAGGCCTCACAAAAAGTCCGCTACGATGACCGGCACCGCGACGTTGACTACCCTGCTGACTTTCTCGTCCTACTTTGGACGCCGCATCGACGTGAAGGCTTGTGCGAGAAGCTCCTTCCACGATACACCGGGCCCTACAAAGTTCTCCGCAAGGTCACTGACGTCAACTACCTCGTCACTCCCGTTGAACCACCTTCATCTTCTGCCACAACACCTACTGATGTTGTCCATGTGTCGCGATCAAAACGCTACTACACTGCCAGTCCTGATTGACTTAGCGGCACCGTGATGGCGCTTCGTCCGCAGGGGGTGATATTACGAGGCAGTGAGCATGGCTCCGCCCCGTCGTAGACGCATCAATGAAGAAGAAGCGGATTAGGAGCGCGAGATCCTATCAACCCTGAGGTGTTACACCTATCTGTAAATATTGCAAATACCTGTACAGACAAAAAGCGAAGCCGCCGACGAACATGAAGGGGGAAAACCAAATGACGAACGGCCAGGAGCGACAAAGTTGTACAACAGTAAAACGAAATGAAATCAGGTTATGGCGAAAAGTTTCACAATTAGAGGTGGAAATAATGTGATCTCGAAGGCCGTTACAATGTTATGGCTCGAGGTAATGACGATGAGTTAAATGGCTGTGTGTGATCAAAAATGCGCATGAATCTACGTGCGTTGTGAATGAGTCGAGATGTGCACAGAGGAATGAAATGCATAAAACTAAATAAGGTGAACAGTTTCGGTAGAGAACAGCGCTTTGCGGAAGGTAGTGAGACAAAGGAGGTTTTAAAGGAATACGCCTACTCAGGACACGCAGTTACTGTGGAGCATAACCATGAGAGTGCAAGAACTAGAAGAATAAGGATGCATGGAGTGTAGCACATTTGGGAAGCAGTCTCAAATCATGAATAGTAGTTTACTTCCTAATTCAAGAAGTATGTATGCAACAGGCGCTTCTTAGCGGTACTTACCTACGGAGCATGCAGAAACCTGGGGGATTGCAAGGAAAGATCAACCTAAATTGAGAACGAAGCAGCGATTGGTGAAAAATAAAATGACAGGTGTAACTGAAAGAGAGCAGAGTAGTTCAGGGAAGTAATGGGTGTTAGGACGTCATAGTTGAAATCAAGAAGCAGAAATGGACATGAGAGAGCACGTAGCGCGCAGGCAGGACAACCGCTGGCCATTTAGGGTAACTGATTGGATTTCAAGAAAAGGAAGATGCATTAGAAAGTTAAGTGGGCAGGTGAGAGTAAGACGTTTGTGAGTTCAAAGCGGCAGCAGCAGCAGCACAGGACAGGGTTGATTGGTGTAACGTGTGAGAGGCCTTGCAGTGGGCGCAGTCAGACTGATGGCGATGAAAAGCTTCGAATCCTATACTCATACTGAAACACTTCATTCAATCTGACGTAAATATGTTTCCAGGAAAAGTAAGATTGAGTTAAAAGTGTGAATATGTAATATGACGTGTGACAGATACTGTTTGAAGTTGCCTAATTTGCACCAAGTAATACTGCACTAACGTCTGACCTATTCCAATTGCAGAAGGCCTAATATAGCTACTGCAGACGATGTCGAAGTGAAAGTCCCCTTTCGGGCTTGAGCCTATGAAATGGGTTTCAGGGTAATTAACAATAGCTGGCAGTGCGGAGCTCATTAGTGATCTCGAGACGATTTCTCATTGCGATTTTTTAAGAAGAGAATTCTCGACACATATGGCACTGCGCATCGCGTTGCCTATATGAATACTGTCATCCGGCTGACTTAAATCTTAAGTACATTTCTACGAAGACAGTCCCGACAAATGGCGCGGTGTCAAAATGTCGCGTGCGGATTGGGGGCTCAAATCACCCACCAATAATTACATACCCACGCACATCTGTGACAAGTGAGCGAGATGGTGCGTTAAAAAATTAATGAGTTCCCCACGTGATCCTATTGAAATATCACTGCGCCCACACTGTTTTCAACCACGGGCAGTTGGATCGGCTAAGTGTGAAACTGCGCAAACTAACGAATCTCTCCTAGCTTCTGCGAACCATCGTAATAAGTGCGAGTAGCATTTCGGTAACCTTATACGCCTTCATTTAGACTGACCCAGTGTATAAGTGCAATTGGCGCCTCACGCACGCACGCACTCACGCACGCACGCACGCACGCATGCACGTACACACGCACACACGTGAGCCTAACGCTTACCTACACTTGATGAGCATAAAACAACGCGCAGTGATTTGTCTACCACACTTCTAAGGAAAGATTCAGTCGATTCAGCCTATTATGTTATTCCTAAAGAGAAAAGAAGAGAAAAGTCAGCCTCGTAACTGTCTGCTTCAGAGTGTGACACCTCAACAGAAGCTCACGAGGGATTGGGGTAATGAGGGATTAAAACGATAGGATTAAAGATATAGAGAAAGAGGGAGGAGGAAGGCGAGAGCATGGCGCAGGGCCAGGAGCACACAGAAGTAAGGAGAAGATAGGAAAGATGGACACGGTCGCAGCAGTCCGAGGACGGGACACCACTCGGCGAGAGCTCTTGTCGGCGTCAGGAAATGGCGTAGGGGGAGCCCAGTCGGCCAGAGCTGCGCTGTCGTCGGAGATCTCGGGGGCACCACCGGTTGGCACGAAATTCAGCGAGCGAGTCCCAACTCAGCCTCAAAGCAACATTTGTATGCCTCCTGCGATGTAATGGAGCACATTCATATGCTGCGTACTCGAAACCAGTGTCAGCAGCTCCCGTCAATATAATATAGGCGCTGCTGTTGGGGAATAGGAAGCGAGGTTTGGTGAGCGTGGTAATTGTCTCGCGACGAAGACTCCATAACTAGTACACACACGGGTAAAGAAAGGGAAAGTGTACAGAGAGAAGAAAAGACACATCAGGAGAGTTTGCGTGACGGGAGGAGTAGGGTGCGCTAGTCTACGTGGAATCCGGGTTTGAAAGCCGCTTGCCGAGTCCGGTCGGGATGACGCCGTGTCGCCCAAGAGGCAGACAGAAATTAGGTGCCTTCATCCCTCTTTTCGAAAATCACACAATCAAATCAATCAATGAAGATAAAAGTGTGGTAGGAGCAGTGTGGTGACGATCGCTGTCGCCGGTGGGAAAGAGGATGTCATCGAGGGTCTCGCAGGACACACCGAGAAGGTAGCGGTGGGTGGCTGGTTGCTTCCCGGCACAGGCAGAAGTGGGGCGCTCGCACAGCAGATGAAAAGTGTTCCAACTGCACCGCAGTCGGTGGAAACTGGCGAAGGAGTACCCATCAGACGCTATTTTAGTTCCCCGTTCACGTCGAGCCAGTTAGCAGGGGAAAAAAGAGGGCGCGCTGTCGCCGGAAGAAACAAGTCTTAGAGAGGAAATGCATGGGGCGTCCATCGACGACCCGCTCTTAGCTTCTCTGGGCGGTTGCGCTGCAGTTTAATTACGTATTTATTAAAATACCTGTAGCGCCCGAATTCATTATTGCAGGGGGAAAATACAAAACGTAAAATACGCTTACACAAAAAGAACTATCCAAAACAAGACGAACACAAAAACAGGTCATAAAAAAAATGCAGCTATGACAGTAGCAATATGTCCCTGAAAGATGTTTCAGTGCGGTAGTCTGCAGCTTGCTGTGGAAGCCGCTTCCACTGGGAGATCGTGGGTGAAAAAATAGAGCATAGGTAAATGTTTGTTCTGCAAAAAAATTCACCTAATTTTAGGGGGTAGTCACTTATTTTGGATAAAACATTGGGAGGTGAAAGGTAAGATTCTTTATCTAATTTGATCAACCCATGAAATATTTTGAATAGCATTTATAATCTCAAGTGCTTACTACGTGATGCTAACAAATCCCACCCTAACCTATCCTTAAGTGCAGTGACACTGGCACTGAAGTCGTAGTTGCTAGTCACAAAACGATTGATTGATTGATATGTGGGGTTTAACGTCCCAGAACCACTAAGAGATAACATAACGTTAATGTTTCCGCACTGAAGGTTCTACAACGAGTGACCCTGAATCAGGGCACGCACAGTTTTCTTGCTTATTTCGGGCGAGAGTGTTCTTATCGCTGGCGCCCGTGTTTGGAGGCATCACCACGACGCGCAGGCGCAGAAGTGGCGCTGATTCATTTCGCCGCGCCACCATGAGCTTCATCGATTTACCAAGTCCCGGTCACTCGCGGACGGCCCGCGGACTCCTCGGCTCACAGGTGGTTACGTCACATGCACGTGATCTAAATGTCCTGAGCCAGCCCGAGCGGCCTCGGGCCATCTGCGCGCTTGATGCTGACTGCATGACTGCATCCGCTGTGGCATCTGCTATGCCTGGCTATGCCGTCTGCTCCCTCCATAGCTTAAGCACAGGCCAGAACGCTGACTCATTTGCAACCTAAACAGCAGTTAGGTAGTGAATTATACCCATTTCTGCTGTGATGCAACTTACTGTAAGTGAACTACTCGAGCGCGTGCGCATCGTAGACCGGCGCGGTTGTTCCACCGCTGTTTCTCCTAGCGAGTATAACGCGTGTTTGCCCCACCTTCGGGAATACGCACATGCTCGACGTGGCTCAGAACACCGATGACAAAAACTGGGTGCGCTAACAATGCGAAATCCAGAAACATGCGAGAAGTGGACAGAAAAGCAAAGAGAGAGCAAGAACGCATCATAAATTTCCCGTGTCTAACTTAAGATGGCCGCACAGCATGCGCACCACACCACGCTGTCGTCTGCCAGCGGTCCAAAAGAAATTGTTTGGGTGGTCCCGGGCCACCCGCTGGCCGCCAGGCACGCGAAAAACGAACATGCGTCCGAGTGACCCCGGACCAGTGGGCGGAGCTTTCACTTCGTCCCCGAGAAAAACGAATGTGGCGCGGCGTCCGGGGCTGTCCGCAGCCGTCCGGGACGTGTAAATTGATGAAGATCCATATGATTATGAGAGGCGCCGTAGTGGAAGGCTCCGGAAATTTCGACCACCTGGGGTTCTTTAACGTGCGCCTAAATCTGAGCACACGGGCCTACAACATTTCCAACTACATCGGAAATGCAGCCGCCGCAGCCGGGACTTGATCCCGCGACCTGCAGGTCAGCAGCCGAGTACCTTAGCCACTAGACCACCGCGGCGGGGCAGTCACAAAACGAGCTGCACGGTTTTGTACGATCTTGAGCATATTAGACAAAGTTTTTGTTTGTGGGTCCTACGCCACACAGGCGTACTCCAAGATAGGTCAGACATTCGAAAAGTAGATTAGTCTTCTGATTTTGGGAGGAGCTAACTGGAAGTTCTGTTTGACAAAGTATGACATTCTGCAGGATCTTGCTGTAACATATTCAAAGTGCTTAATGCAGGTAAGATTTGATGAAAAGTAAACACCTAGGTATTTACACTCAGTTACTCGCGTTAGCTAGATGGTTTTACTGTGCAATGAAACAGGTATGGGTCGTGTGTACGAATGAAGGAGACGCACTAACGCTTCTTGGGGTTCAGACTCATCCAGATCATCGGCAGCGTCATTCCCCGCGATGCCAACATGGGAGAGAAGCCACTGGAGAACATCACAATTATGCTGCTGAACCGACCACACGCTGTTCACAACACGCTGCGAGCGGCGGGTCGCGTTCCTCCTTCATGAGATGCCGCAGCGCTAACCCTGAGTCACAACAAATTGCAGTGCTCTTCATGGTAGGTGACTCCCTAAGGAAGTCTGCAGCTCGTAAGGCCTGCAGCTAGTTGAAGACCTGCAGACGTAAACAGACGTCTACTGCAGTTGCGCTTGTGCGGTGCCCTGCCGCCACAGAGATCTGCCCCGCCTTCCCCCCGAAAGGATGTAAAGGAACTGCAGCAGTGTGAAGGATCACCCACTACATGCGCTACAGAGGAGCCAGGACGAAAATTCCTGTTGGGAACACACACCAGAGCACTACACAATGAAAATTGTCACGCACTACGATTCAACGAGTCCCATACTGGAATGCCGTTGAGGAGGAAGAGTCCTCAGGGGAGCTAGACTCACGAAAGTTTGATCACTTTGAAGAGGTGTCTGCTGCTGTCAACGACACTTGCTACCGCTAACGACTCGGCATAGGAGCAGAGACGTGCATATCTTTCACGGTAACGTATACAGCAGCTCCTTCCCATGCCATTAGCACCACTCTTGAATGTACTTGTTGGTAGCACACCCTCTGCATTTCTTGAAACCCGACCATGGAGAAATGCCGGGTGCCCTCGACAACGCGGATCACTGGTGCATTAGGACCTTCCAGGAAAACGGGGGACTTGCACCCCCAAAGGGCGATGGCACCGGCTAGAATTTTAAATACGATAGTCTTTCTTGGGATACTTCAGTGCATAAATATTGCCCTCTCTGTGTGTCTATCTGTTTGTATGTCGATCGATTCTACCACCCGGTGAAAGTTTGACCCCTTCCTCAACGCCCAACCACGTTGATCTCGTAGCTGCGTTCATACTTGTGAACATTTGCAAACAAAAAGCCAATATCACGCACATTTCAGATGCAGCATCGATGAATGAGTATTAAGTATTCTGTTTTGCTTGTTAAGAAACTGCATAGATACGTAAATATAAATACCGCAGTGTTCATTACGCTTCTCTGACAATGTGGCCTTATCAACAAAAAAAAGAAAGGCAGGTGTTTCAAACGCTTCGCTAACTTGACGTGGTGCTGTCTTCTACCAGTAGCTCTGTGCTCTACAAGAAATTTCGTTTGTTTACATTACTGTCACATGGCATCCATATCTCACACAGCGTCTCAAGACAGACAACTATCGTCTTTCTACGTTCTTTGCAGTGAAACTCGCAGATACGCGGCCAATTTTTTGGTTCTTAGGAACATCATCAGATGAGTCTGCCAGATGCATTCCAGGGCTGGACGTCACAACATTATAGTCCTTAACATTCCGCAAGCCCACATCCTAGATCCAGTAGAGGACTCAGCTCTTAGCTTTGAAACTCTTCTTTATATGTTTCAACAATTCCACCTCCGTATTTTTTTCCTAATTTTCTGTTTCTACGTTTAGAGAGTAGTTACACCGCATGTAAGCGTCAACCAAGGCAAGTTAATGCAGGTAGAAGTAATCAATAAAAAGCTCTCTATTAAACATCGAAAACCTTCTTGTGCCCATGGTGTCACTAATTTCACTGTTCACTGAAAATTGGCGGAAACTTAGTTCACCAGGTTCTCAAATGCCGTACGAGAGGGTGCCCAGAAGTCAATCATGAGAGCAACCGATCAAGTCAAAATAAAAGGCGAACTACCCTACATGAAGCCGTTTTGAGAAATAGTGGTTTTCACCACACACACAAAAAAAAGGTATGAAATTACGGTGAAAGCTGTATCTAAGCATTGACTGCAGTCAAGCTTAAATAAATGATCGTGCGAGAGCCTTCAATTGAGCTTCTTAGTTTTTATAAATAAATCCACCACACCGTATTCGATTGTCTCATCGAATATGTGGGAGCTAGGCATGCGTGTTGGACACGCTGAAACAATGAGGGTTTCTCCAGAGTGGACGTTTTGAAAAATATTTGATTAGTAGTGCAGTTGCTCAAAGAAAAAAATGCAATCATCACTAAGTGAAGCGTACAAACACGATATCTATGGCTAATTTGAAAGCTTGCCGTGGTTACTGTCACGCAATATGTGCGAAGTATGCAATTTTTACATATAAGTATGACAAGCAGGAACAAGCATATTTTCCTAAATATCTCTGGCAACTGTGTAATGAAAAACAACATTCGTAAATTAGAAGATATGTCTTGTTAGATGGACCTTGATGTCCCCATACTCACTTAACGTCATGTATTCATATATTCATATTGTGGTCATTAAAGTGTATATGATGTATCTGACAAATGAGTCCGCGGCACCCTGCATAGAAACCACGTTAAATTGTTATGCGCGCTGCTAGACTCGCTTTCCAGGCCGACCTCCATCTTCTTCCTCGTTTCACACTATGCTCTGATATTCGCTCCAGCAAACCGGCCGAAAATGAATGTTTATTTTTTAATTTATTTATTTATTTATTTACAAGATACTGCAGGTATGGAGCCCAAGCAGGAATGGTACAGGCAGTAAGGCAAACAAGCCAAGCATCACACAGCATACAATAATCCAATCATCACACACATACAAAAATAATGCAACCAAGGTTATCATAACAGCAATGATATAAGTGGGATTGTGAGAATCGCATTTGCGTGAATCGCAAAGGGAAACAACATGGCACTGAAAGTAAGCAATCAACAAAAAGGATCAGTGGATAAGAAAAAAAAACTGCAAAACATTTTTACATTTTACATTTTTATAGTTCATGTTAACGACTATGTTATGGCGAGAGCCTCAGACGCCTCGCCAAACAAGAGAAGTTGCTGTCGGCGTCCATGGGAGTATTGCTACAAATGGTCAGTAGTTACGGCTTGATGACGTCGTTCTAGCATCAGAACACACAATAAATGCGTAGTCAACGCGTGCCGATTTTGGAAGAGATGAAAAACTAGGAGAGTTGCAGAACGCCTGCTATGTTTTCAAAGGATAAGCAGTGCAAAAGCACGTTAGGTAAAGAAAGTTTGGGAAAACTAGAGGCCACAATCAGTACATCTACGAAAGATAAAAAGAAAATAGCTCATTGTTAATAATGCCAAGTTTGCCAACACCGTCAAGGCAAGAGGCACACAGACCCCTAAATCTTGCATTAAGGTCGCCTTACTTTTTATGACTTCATATTGGTAGGCAAAGTCATAGAAGTACGGGTAATATTGCTTGGTACGTTATGGCACCAGACAAAATGCCTCCACGCTGCTTGATGTTTTAGGTTAATTACCGAAATAATGCGGCTTTTGTCAAGCAACAGCTGTCTTCCCACCGTGTCGTGCCCATGTGCTGTTGAAGACATGTTGAAGCGAGCATTCATTTTTCAGCTTGTTTTTGTTCTTCCTTGTGTAACGTATTTCTCTTGCTTGCTGCGATGTGAAGTCAAGCACGTGCATGCCCCATGTGAGAAAACGAGATGGGCGTTTCTACCACGGTGCAATGTACTATCGAAAAACTTGAGAAAGCACAAGGCCAAGAGCAAATGGTGTCACACAAAAAAGTAAGAAACCTATGAAAACAATGTTCGTATACTTAGTGCTATAGTGTCTACCTTGGAAGCGAAAGTCCCCTCCCGTAGCATAGCAATGGAAGACAAAAATTACGAAGCTATGCACGTATTGGATGAACTGACGGCAATTTAGTCAAGATGTGAGGATATGGAAAATGGGATGCCACGCTCAAATGCATTTTTTTGGGGGGACAGAACGTGAGTCATGAGTCAAGTGAAGAGTGGGCAGTGTGCGAACAACAGTTAGTTCCTTTCCGCTCAGAAATACTGCACATGTCAACTAATAGCTTCCGATCTGAGCGCGTTCTCTACGTAGGAACACATAGTCCTGAAAAGCGAAAGCGAAAAATTGTCACATTGACCTATTTTAAGAACAAAGCATTCATCTGCTCATCGGAGCCCACACTCGCGGCAACGAATTTTGCAATACGTGAAGATTTCTCCCATGCAAGTCGGAAAGCAAGGGCAAAACTGAGAAGTTTGAAAAAAAAATCACGGATAATGATGTACAAGTTGTGTTCACAAACTGCGCACGCAGTCAAAAACACACACTTGCAATGTGGCTACTGATACTTTTATCCAGTTAAATCGACTGCTCATGCGCATTGATCATGCGCATCTTGAAAAAATGGACACCAGTCGTCATATCTTCCTCCTTGTTAATATCATTCTCTAATGTTGATTTCATTGACATGTCGAGTTTAACGTCCCCAAACCACCATATGTTTATGAGAGGGGTCACAGTGGAGGGCTCTGGAAATTTCGGCCACCAGGGTTTTTTAGCGTTCACCCAAATCTGAGCACCCGGGCCTACAGCATTTTCGCCTCCATCGAAAATGCAGCCGCCACAGCCGGGATTCGACGCCGCGACCTGCGGGTGCGAAACGCAGTATGTTACCTACTATACCACCGTGGTAGCCGGAGCGCGTTTACTATTATTGGAAGTATATTATCTAAGCGTGCTAAAGTATCATCTTTGAAGACAGTGATTCCGGTATCATCTCTTTGAGTGAACTCTGGCCACACCGTCACACCTGTGATTGCGAAGTTCGTTCAGCCTCCAACTCAGTCCAATACATATATAGGGGTGACCACACTCGCAGGCGAGGGCGGTGCTCTGCTTGGCACTAAAGATGGCTAACACCATTTGTTATTAATGCAGGTTCTGATCTAGAAATCGTATGGATGGCTTGCATTACATCCAACACCAAACTATGGATATATATGTAACTGTTACCAGCGATCAATCTTTTTCGGGTCAGCTGCGTGAAATCATTGCGAGAGCACTTGAACTCTTCCACGCAGACGCCACTTATCTGTTCAATTTTATGAAGATGAACCGGGGCACTGCTAGCGTTCACTGGCACTCTTTCATCAAGCCTCATTGACCTCTCTTTAGATTTTGACCTATTTCGTGTAGTTACCCGATATACCCGTGGTCTAAATATACTAAACAGACTTCTTATTCACAACAGTCCCTGATACAGACCGTTGCACAACTTAGTTAGAAAGACTTAGCGATTACAAATTACTTCAAATCATCATTAACATTCCGCTTCCTTTCCTTGGTGGCACGAGAAAGTATATTCACGAATATAACAGAGGAAATTACGATTGTATTATTGCCAAACTCCAAGTCTGTTATTATAACATCCTGATGCCCCTTTTTCTTAAGAGGCATGTAGAAAGCAACTGGGTTCTTCTTTGGAGATAAGCTCGTAGAATTAATACATAGGCACGTTTAACTTATCATCATATCTAAAGATAAAACTAACCCTTCTTTAAGAGAAAATATAAGAACATGCGAAAGAAATTGGGAGCAAAGAGCTTTGTCTTTATAGGAGCTGAACGCGATAGTGATATCCTGTCACTGGTGCGTACTTCAACAAACTATAGTGCATACTTTTTGTTGTAATGTGTTACTCAAGAAGTTTAAATTCTTGATTATTACGAAGTGATCGATAAAATTGAAAGTGACCTCTGTAAGTGAAACCTACAGACATGGGTGTATTTTGTGTAATGAGTAGCATGCTTTGGAACGCGAGCAATCATGCGTGTGAAATGTTTCCGAACTAGCTATGCACCCACTGGAGATATGCGTGTGTGCCTTTTGTAATGGGTGGCTGGCTTTAGACCGCGATGTGTACTCGGCACGTATACTTTGCGTCGTGCACCCATTAAGGTGACGCGCCCTTCAGCAGCCGCAACTGCGTGCCTCTTTGAGGGCAGTCTACTAGCTTAAAAGTTATCAGTCCAGACCTTCCTTACAAAGTGATATCTACCCAGCGACACACCGTTCGAAGTACGCCGTGGTATATTTGATTCTGATACCAAAGTACCAGTATGATGCCCATACCGCAGATAGCGCTTTACACAAAAAGAAAGAATTAAGAATGTTTTGCACAGCCGCAGAAAGATGATGCCCAGCCACGGCCACGTCTGTGTAGAGCGCGCGAGAAGCCGGTTTGTGCTCTGCGTGTCGAAACACTGCGGAAGTTTCGGGATCTCACTTGGTGTAACAGGAGCATGCGTGGCCTAGTTGTCAGGCTGAGCACGTCGGAGTCCGATACTGCCTTGAGGTTTCACCCCGAAGAGTGAAAACTGGCTTTCGCCTGCTCTACACAGACGTGGCCGCCACTGTACGTACCAGTGGGCAACGAGAAGAACCGTTTCACTTCGTGGCACTGCCAGTCAGTTTGACAAGCGGTCGCATGGACCATAAAATTTTGTGCTTGTCTGTACATCAAGCACGAACCGCGAGAACCATATAAATGTTTATTTTCCAAAAACCGTGTCGCATATCCGACTGAGGTCTTCAATTTTCGCAACAGTTATATTAGAAAAAGAAAGCTCCAGGTCTGCGCGGAAGGCACAGCGCTGTCACAGCGAGATCTTGAAGAACGGCCTTTCAGAGCCTTTTCTAAGCACTAATCGGGTAACTACTGCAAGCACACTTGCCGGGTACCCACTACGGCATTGATATTAATAAATTTTGGGCAGTAGAGCAGCATTTGCTATGCTCTGTTTTGTCATTCTTCTGAGAAGTGTTGTATACGCTAAACACTTGCAAGGAATTTAGTGCCTCATGTAGTGGCAGACGACGATGAGAAATTATGGCTGAAGTGGGTATGCGCCACACTTATTAGGTGATCAAAAACAAGCTTTTGTAATGGTTCGGAGCATCGGACGACCCACCCGTTACGCTATTCGCATAGCGTTGCCGCCTCGTTGTTCTTTCGCTGTTCTAAAACGCTTTATTATTCATAATAACGCGATTCATTTCCCGATATTAAGCCTGCCGAAGGCAAGTTTGCGAACAAGGCCCAAGCACCGGCGTGGCTCAGTGTTAGAATACTGGCCTTGCACACAGTGTACCCGGGTTAGAGTGCCCCTTTGTCCTTGGGTTTTTCTTCTTATTTTGCAATAGTGGTTACGGACACCGGCGGCGGTAGTGGACAACTACGGCGCCGTGCGTGACCAAAGTTTGGATGTCATAACAGCTTTCGCTGTGAAAATGCTAGGTCTGCGCAGACTGCGCAGCACAGTTACAGCGAAAGCTAAAGCAGAACGGCCTTTTGAGCCTTTTGAAAGGCTCTTTGGGTAACTGCTGCAAACACACTTGCTGGGTACCCACTACGCCAATAATTATTGTGTAGTACATAGGCGTTAACCATGTCTCTCTTTGTCATTCTTGGGAGAAGCGTGGTATCCGCTGATTATTGCAATGAATTTCATGTGATTTTTGTTGTTTTTTTTTGCGCCATGGTTGACGATGATGAAGAATGAAGCCTGAAGTGGATATGTGCTACAGTTAATAGGTGATGAAGAAGAAGCTTTTGTAGTAGGTTGGAGCATTGTACGACCCGCTTGTTACGCAATTCGCATTGTGTGACGCCTGGTTGTTCCTTTTATTTTCCAGAACACTTCATTACTCAAGTTAACGCGATTCCTTTCTCAAAATGAAGCCCACCTAAGGCCAGTTTAAAATTGAGTTCCTAGCACAGGCGTGGCTTAGTGGTAGAATACTGGGCTGGCTTGCTGCGGACCTGGGTTTGAATCTCATAGTGTAAATTTTGTTGCGAAGTTTTTCTATCTTATTTCTTGCGATACTGGTCACAGACACCGGCGGCGGCAGCGGATAACTATGGCGGCGCGTGTGACCCGTTTTCTGGTCTCATAATATATTTTTCTGTAAAATGTTTGTCATAAAGAAACAATAAAATGCACCAAAATTGTTTGGGGGCATTGTTGAAACACGTACATTTAGGAAAAAAAAGAGCAAATGGCTTTACACAAAGCTTTCGTATTGATTATCCACTTAGTATCTTCCACTCCAAGGGATCGATCGCCGAAAGCAAACCGGCCAACCGGGTTAAGAATTTATCCTACTTTCAAATTATTCGTCTTGGCTAGGTGTTTCATTAACAGCAGATATAAAACACAACCTCCTGAAACGCCGACAACGTCTCCGTAGTGACATTTACAAGACTAAGTAATTTCAATCGTGCCTAATTAAAGCAGCTGAGCACTTCGATGTTGATTTGTATGTTTTCAGGCAAATAGAAATTTCACTCAGCGAGTACGCACAGTTTTGGGTTGTGAAAGACTGAGAGAAATACTCGTAAGCCAAAAGCACTGTGGGCTTGAAAAGAAAAAAAAAAGTTACTACAAACGGAAACGAAAGCGAATGCAGGGAGCTAAATGGCTACAGTTTTCTCGGTAGTCGTAAGGATCTTAGCGGATGTCCGTGGCAGGGCTCACGTAGTCTTCTCGGAAATTCAAGAGCTGAAGGAAAGGCGGGATTCAGAAACGAACACGCGTTGCGAGTTCAGCCTTAACCTGAGACGTACGTCGATAAAAATTTAGGTTGTTTTGTTGCTCGATGCGCGAAAGTCAAATAAATGAGCGGAACTTCTTTAGCCATGCTTTTGTCTGTTTTCGGAAAAGCTTCTGATTGATGTGTTCAGTTCAGTTCAGTTTATTACCTTAAAGGGTTTAACTGTGTAGGGTTTAAATGTGTAGGGTTTAACTTCCCAAAACCAACCTATGATTATGAGACACCTCGTAGTGGAGGGCTCCAGAAATATCTATCCCCTCCCTCCGGAGGGGGGGGGGGGGCGCTGGGCGTTGTTTAACGTGCACCCAAATATGAGCACACAGGCCTACAGCATTTTCGCCTCCACCGAAAATGCAGCCGCTTCCGCCGAGATTCAATCCAGTGACCTGCGGGTCAACACCATAGTACCTTAGCCACTAGATCCCCACGGCGGGGCTTCGTAAAAGCTTTTATGTAAATCGGTCTTTGTCCGAGAAACCATTCTTGTGCGCTTCTACCGCAAGTTTGTCCCGGGATTTGAGGAGTGCTCATGCGATGAAACACTTGTACCACCGTGGCCAAAGGCCCCGCAAGGAATCTCGTGTTTCCTTTGGTTACCGAAAACGAGAAATTAGTACAAGCGATTCGCTATGTCGACTGACGACCAATTTTACGGTTTCCGCCCGCGACGCGGGGGAGGGGCAAGTTCTCTCTGTCCCGACGTGGGAGCGTTCCGCTTCGCGCTAAACGAACGCACCGAAGGACCATAATAAAAATTTTCATCCATCCATCCATTCATTCATCCACGAGGACAGTGACGACGAAATTTAATCAATAGAGCCGAGCTTGCCGACGTGTCGGCTGCATTAAAAAAAAAAAACACCCAGACACACACATGCTAAAGTTGCAGCTTCAAAAACGGTTTGAAAAGGTATTAAGCACTTTTAAACAGCATTCAGGCGAAAGAATGTTGCAATTGTTTCTGTTGCCTAGCACCATGAAGATGAAGAGCTCCTCACGTGGTTTCCTGCATACGAGTTAACTAAATGTTTGTATTGTGTTCTTAGGATTTGCCTACCCGGTGTGCTATTCCTGAGCTGTAACCTGTAACATTATCTTTATTAATTTATCTATTTACTTATTTGTGAAATACTGTCAGCCTTTCACTGGCCATTACAGGAAGTGGGTCGAGAGATACACCGGGAAAGTACATTGTACAAGAAGTCAAACTACGCAGTCATAATAACTAAAATAACAAAGTGTGGTAAGTCTCATAATCAGTCTCGTTTTCTACGTAACACATACGCTCTACCTAGCTTCAGTATTCGAATGGTAAAATGAGATAAGCAAAAAAAAAAAAACACACTGATGGGAGCATCGGGAATATTTCACGCACGGTTGAAGCATGTTTGCTCATTCCTCTCCTACCTTGCGACAGCAGTACACAGGCCTAGACCTGTTATGTAAGTTTTCCTGGTCTTCAGCATAAGACGCTGGTAAAAAAAAAGCGTTCACTCTACTGCTGCTTTCTGTGCAGCTCTGTGAAATGTGGAACATACTCCAAATACACGTCTTAGCCTACGTTCACAACCTTGAAAATTTAATAAAGCTTCCGCCGATTAATTAGAAATATTTCATTTTAGATATCCAAGAAAGTCTAATCTAAAAGAACACAAATGAAACTTCGTAAAAATGAATCGAGTATTCCAAAGTGGTTCTCCTTTCATCGAATCGTTCAAGATCTGCTCGCGAACTTAACGTTTATTTTTTAAAATTTTCTTCCTTCATGCCTTTGGGTTTCAAATAATGTGGGTGATGTGAAAGACTTTTCAGCACGAGAAACGTCAATCAGTGTAGCTAACCTTAGAAGAGTTAAGCAAGAAGCACGAATTAAGCTGGCGATTGATGAATGAAACGAGATGACTTGACGTAGAGAACTTCAGGTTATCGAGAAGCGAGGTATTTCCCCGAAGTCTAGATAGCTTCTAGACTATGCCGCTGCTGCTCACTGCGGCTCCGAGGCATTTGCTTGCATAAACATATAGTCGGATACAACATAATAAGTCAGGAGAGGCGCCGCCCAGACCACCGAATAGCGACAGCTGATCACTTCCGCGAGTAACAAAATGGTTCTGTGCTGCGCACTCGGCAATGTTCTCCGAAGGTGGGTCACCGTCCCACTCATGACGTCAGTCTGCAGTGCACGCACATTGGTGTAGGCTTGTATGCATCGAACTTTGAAGAGAGAAAAGCCGTTGACGTCTAAAGCTGTATCGGACTACAGCAGTCAGTGCTTGTTCAAGACAAGCTCTGCTCTGACTCTGCTAAAAACGCAATATGAATGCACAGATGATCAATTTCAAAAAGAAAGGGAGAGATATATAAATAGAGCGTAAAGGCATGGAGGTTAACCAAGCTTAGCTCGGTTGGCTACCCCACACTAGGGGTGGGGAAAAGGGGAGTAATAGAAAAGAAAGAGATAGAAAAGCAGAGAAGTAAGAAAGAGGATGAATAGTTCTGATGGACATATAAACATGAAGTGGTGTTTTTAGGTTTTCGTACTTCTATAGCGAAGTTGCTTGAAATTCCATGACTTCTCTACAGTGATGCTGATGAATTGTGCTGTACTGGATATTTTTCGCTTTCCTCACCACTGTCCTTGTTTTTGTTTTGCTTTTTTGTTCACGAAACTGTTTACACGAGTATATGTCTCACTCCTTTTTTTTGTTTGTTTACGAGCCGGCATGTAGGCCTAGTCAGGAAACAGTTTCGTCTGTTCCCTTTTGCCTCATCTCGGTGGCATGTAACTGTTGTGTACACATGCCAGAATAAAGTATTATTATTATTATTATTATTATTATTATTAGTCAGTTCGAGACTACGCAGCACGGCCTCACAAAGTTCTTTCACAAGCACTCGTGAAGTCTGGTGGTCCTTAAGAAGTACAAGGGGGCTTTCTAGCTTTGCGCGTATGCGAAATCGTCGGCCAAGGTCCGAGAATCTTCTCTGTAAGCGGCCGTGAATATAGCTGACAGAGCTTGGCTTCCATATTACGTCGTTCAGACTAGTATGCTGGGCAGTGGCAAAGAATGTGCTCAAGCGTTTCCTCGCAGGCGCAGATGTTGCAAGACGAACTGCTCGCCATCCCAAGCAGACGAGATTACGCATTCGTAAATGCCACGCCGAACCTCCTGTGACACAGTAAAGTTTCAGGGCATCGTGGGAGCCCGGATGGCAAACGAAGTTTCAAGTTTGGGTCGATTGAATACGGGCGCGGGTTGGAGAAACTTGGCGTATTGCAATGTAGGAGAGTTATACGGCGATCAAGTGATTGTAGACGCCTGCAGCATCCGTTCTCAAGAGTGGTATGGGCGTACGCAAGTCTTGGTCATGAGCCGATCAAGCACCTTCATCCGCGCGGTCATTGCCGACAATACCGCAATGACTCAGCAACCATTGAAATACAATTTCGTGACCTTTCTCGAGCGCTTCATGGTTGTCGTGCCTTATTTGATATACTGATTGTTCGTGTAACCCGTGCTGCATAATAAACCGTAGTGACTGTAAGGCAGACCTCGAGTCGCAAAAGATGACCCATTGATTAGGATGCTGCCGAAGAATGTACTTGACTGCACCTTGAAGCGCTGTGAGCTCTGCTGCTGTCGACGTCGTGGTGTGAGAAAGCTTGTATCGAAGCAACACATTATCAGATGGAACAACCACTGGTCCTGTAGAGCTGTTGGAAATAGTCAAACCATTGTTGTAAACATGTATGTGGTCAAAGTACCTTTCGTCCAACATATGCGAATTCAATTGCTTCAGACCTAGCGGCGACATGCGTGTTTTCTTAACGATTCCAGGAACCGATAAGCGCACGTCAGGTTGACGGAGACTCCATAACGCAGATGCTGGATGCATCGCAAGTTTGAAGCCAGGCGGTAAGATGTCCTGGTGTTTAATCGCAATACCGCAGAGCGAAGCATGGGGCCTCCACGCTGTCAAACATGGTAAAATGATGTTACGGAAGCCGTGATAAATGCAGAATGTGCGCTCTCAGAGTCTCGACAATGACATACGTTGTTACCGGCTGTTCCTGTGCGATAACAATACTTGCCGCTGTCGATGAGCATCTTGGAAGGCCAAGACATGTCCGAAGTGCTTGGGCTTGTACGCTCTGTAGTCAACGAATGTTAGTCTTGCACGTGTTAGTCAGGGCAGAAAGGCTGTACCGGAGAACTCCGAGAAAGAGGGCTTTATAAAGCTGCAGCTTGGAGTGCACGGATAGGCCCCATGATTTTCCGGCAACGAACTTGAATACATTTTCAATGCAAATGAACTTTTTCTTCGGGTATGCGACATGTGAGGTCACGACCGACGATGACACCTAAGAATCGATGACTGCTCTTATATGCGATTGATCTGCTATTGAAGCACAATGGGTAGAAAGACATCGGTTTACGTGTAAACGCCACCACTGCGCATATTTCTGTGTTGATAGTCAAACTAATGGTAGACATATGAAAGCAACATAAGTTTGAAACACACTATGCGCCGGAGAACTATGCCCTTTAAATGTAACGTCCAGCTCGAAGTTTGGCAAGAACCCCTGTAAGTGTGGGTGTACGAGCTACGTGCTAACATAATAATACGCTGCACAGAAAACGAGTGTTCTCTAACCACCTCTTTTAGAGTGCAACTATGCCCTACATACTCGCAGGCTGCAGTCTGCGTTGCACCATTGTAAACAGACGGCTTGAGAAACAAGCCATTTTTCTCGCAAGGGCGAATCGATGAGTGCGATAGCAAGACTATAAAATTTTACACGAATTATGACAAGTTACTCGGTACTTGCAGCGTGCCGCTGAAGTACCGGGAAGCACGCTAGAAAAGAACGAAAATGTATACAATACACGTGTTAATTAACGTACAACAACTGTCGTAGCTGTGACGTCTTCGTGTTTGACCGACGCGCTGCACGTTTTGACAATGCAGAACTTGACGCTCCGAGATATTCGAGAAGTGTGGCGAACTGGGCTTGTTGATTAGGAATCCTTAGAAAACAGCGCGAAAAAGACACAGGACACGCAGCACTGCGTGCGTACCTTTTTTGTGTCTGATCTGCCTTTTTCGGGTTGTTGTTCAAGCTCTAACATACTTCTTCTTTGTTTTTGAAAACAAAGCCTTTCGAAATCGCACTGCATGAAGTTTTCTGCCACGTGATCCCGTCTGACTCAGGATGTGTACAATGTTTTGTCTTTTTTTGTTTACTTTCACATTACGAGAGAGACAGAAATGGACCGATTAACATGACTGTCCGGTTGAGTTGGTGGTTTATTGTCATAAAAGTTTCAATAGCGTGGGTATTAACACGAACATACGTGGAGAGAACTGACATGGACAAGCGCTCAAATTCAAGTGATTCAGAAAAGACTCATACAAGCAGTGAAAAATTGCCCAACTTAAGACATTATCGCTCGTGATCGCTAGCAAGTGGCGACTTAAAAAAAACACAGCATATCCACGGAGTGAATGATGATTGGTGGGGCGCAGCGTTCGTCAGTCTGTCTGTCCATTCGTTCTTGCGTCCGCCTATCTGTGTGATGCTTGGTGCATCCGTCGGTTTGTTTATTTGTCCGTCTGTCCGTCCATCTCTTCTTGCGGCCATCCCTCTGTCTGTCCATCCGTCCGTGCACCCCTCTGTCTGTCCGTCCGTGCGTGTGTCAGTCCGTTCGTCTCCGTCCATATGTCTAGAGAAAACTCCAAGCACAGCCATCTCACATCTTCTCATCATGTATTCATCATATACAAGTGCCCCCATCCAGCAGACATTGTAAGGACCGCTATTTCGGGTATGTGCCACTGATGGGTACGTACTACGAGGGACGCACAAGCCATGCCATAAGGAGCTTCGCCCCTAAAAACATATTAAGCTCAGGTGACTTTACCTTGCGAGAGCTTCATTTTCGCGCAAGTCAAATAGCATGCCTCTCCTAAATGTGCAAAGTGGGTCGCCTCTACAATTTCTCTAGTGAGCACACTTTTGTTTTTGCAGATTACTTCTGTTTAGTTTTAGGCAGGCAGGTAAGCACACTCCCCACATAGCACGCTCAAACTTCCAGATTTGTCGCTCTGCACGTTCCATTGATGTTCACAAAGGCGTATACACTGAGACATCTTGACGTTTGGCCTACGTACTTCTCCACGCATGACACCGTGATGACGTACACTACATTCGCAGTACACAGTATGAATGACTCCGTAGTGACTGTAAGGCTGACTTGGGAAAGTCATCCTTACTTGGGAAATTGTGCGTGCTGACAAATCCGTCACGTGAGGAAAGGGTGTTGTGCACAAAAAGGCATACACACAAATTTGTGGGGTGCATTTCGTTCGTCATTTATCTTATTCTGTTCACATGTGGAAAAAAATATGTCGGCCAAACTAGTAGGTGTGTGAATGAGCGATTGAGAGAACACAATTACAGGGTGAATAAACTGCCGCCAGAAGGTTTTCTCGCTCTTCACATTCACGCGTGTGGCTGCCGGCCTTTGTTCCAGAGTACAATCATTGTTGGTCGGCATAAGGATGAGATGACTCGGTTGATCATAGAAGCCGAACTTATTGATGCTCTTGGAGATGTATTTATTAGCAAGCCTTCAATTGCCTTGTCACCCAAGGAACTGGCGTTCCTGCGTACGCAGTGATACGTGATTTTATCTGTGAGGTTTTTGTTGTCCTATTTATCGTTTTTTCTTGTAGGTAGATGGCATTGTCGTGCATGTATCTGAATTACACGTGCTTATCTGCTTGGTCGCCTGACGATTATGGCTTAAAGGCAGCTTGGAGGTTGAAAATAAACACGTTGTTAATACTAGCGCTCTGTCTTCTCAGTCTATTCTTTCCTGTGTTCGTTTTTTCGCCTCGCGCTACACAAATGTCTTTCAAATGTTTCACCAACAAGCCCACATCGCCACTCTTATCGAGTTAAATTCCTGCTGGAACCACGATAATTATTCAATGCGTTCGTTAGGTAAACGCTGCCGATGCCAACTATTAGGGGCGAAGTTTGTTACGGCCGACCTTGTTGGCACCTATCACGTATCACAAAGACGAAACGGAAACTGAGCACCTGCACAACAACAACAACAACAACAACAACAACAACAACAACAACAACAACAACAACAACAACAACAACAACAACAACAACAACAACAACAACAACAACAACAACAACAACAAAAAAGCAGATCCTACGTATACAGTGGTAATCGATGATATCGAAAGCACGAATGGTAAACGTTGATATATCACTTAAAAATTAGCACAACGCTACGAGGCGGATGTCAATTATGCCGTAAATGACTTCCATGTCATGGTTAATATGTTTGAATATGCCATTTACTTTTGTCGCATAATCACGTCACGTGATACTAAATGCGAAGCCAGAGAAACGGCCGCGAGCGTGCTATAAGCGTAGCATGTAGTCAAGTTTTACATGACACGCATGCCATGATTATCATGTTTGAACGTGTCATATAGCTTCGTCGTCTATTCAAGTCACGTGGTACGAAAGTTGGTATATGTGTAGCTAGCGAAACGGCCGCGAGCGAATCATGAGCGTGGCACATAGTCATCTTGGTACATGACACGCATCTTACGAATAATATGTTCAACCAGTAACATACCTTCGTTCTCCGTTCACGTGACGTAATACCAAATTTGGTCATCCACGTGGAACTAGCGAAACGGCCGTGAGCGCATTATGAACGGGGCATGTAGTCATGTTGTTACATGAGACGCATCTCATGGTTATCATGTGAGTAGAGACACAAAATTTTTTTAAAGAAAAGAAAAAAAAACGTGCGTAATTTCACTCAGATGGCAGATATGACATTCAAATGAAGCGGCAAGAGAAAGCGAACAATTTCTTTGCCACAGTTGGTGCGCGTGCGTAGAATAAACCACGTGTGATTGAAACGGGTGTTGTGAACAACTTTGTGGTGCTTAAGAACGGCAATGGTTCCCAAAAAGTTCTCGCATTTTAATCCTACGTGGTAGCATTTGACAAGCATTGCGTGGTAGTATTCTCGTAGAGTTAGTAGGTTCATGTCCTGAAATATGAGAGTGGTGTGACAGCATTAAGAAGCATTTGCACTAGCACGAACAGCCCTTTTCTGTATGGGGTGCCATTTGTGGATACTTGTTAACATGGTCGTACCCAAAACGAGATGACAGTATAGTTAACTTTAGATAAAAACGAGGATTTACAGAGGAGAAGTTTCACTGCTTTAGGTAGCAAGAAACGCACCCGCGATAATACGTCTGAAATGCTTGATAGAGTGCCGGATAGCATTTCAGTATGTGCGTTCCAGGACATGTGTTTGCGAAAATTATTCCCAGACACTTCATACGCTGTACTACCTGAAGTTCTGAACTACCAAGTTTTAAGGGTACATGACAAGGCGTTTGTTTTTTTTTGCCCGAAATATACAGCTTTTGTTTTTGATGTGTTTAATTTTAAACAGTAATGCTTGTCCAAGTGGCCAATTTCGCGAGTAGCTCAATTGCGTAATTAATTTTCTATAAGTCTTTAGGTTAAGTTTTTATAATTTTCAGCAGTGAGGAGCAAGGTTGTATCTTCAGCGCATAATATACAGTTTGCAGAAACGTCAATTTTTACAATATCATTGATGTGTACACAAATATCTAAAGGCCCTAATAATTTACTTTGTGGTACACCCGCTGAAATTTTTAGTAAATTGGGGGCACTATTGCGCCCAAATACTTTCTGCTGCTGATACATTAGGTATGATCCAATGAGTTGTAAGAAGACACCTCGAAAGTCATAGCGTGCACATTCCTTCAACAGCGCAGTATGACTTATTGCGTGAAACGCCTTTGAATAGTCTACAAAGATGCCTAAAGTATAAAGTTCGCTTTCAAAAGCATTTATTATGAATTCCTTTTGCTCTAAAACGGCAGGTTCAGTCGTATGGCCTTTGATAAAACCCAACTGCGAAATAGTGATAATGGGGCGTTTATCTAGAAAAGAAAGCATTTGCTTTTGAGATAGTTTTTCTAGTCCCTTTGAGATAACGGGTAGCATAGATATTGACCGGTAATTATTAGGTGTATTTTCATCTTCTCCTTTGTACAACACAACCACTTTTGCCAATCGCAACATTTGGGGGAAAATTCTGTTCGAAGAAACAAGACTAAATATATGCTCCACTAGTCCAGCAATAATATCCAACACGTGTTTGATCTTCATCTGTATATCATATGCTTCACGGCACGTGCTGTTTTTCATAGAAAAAAATGCATTTGGAACTTCGCCGGCTGTTGTAGGTGCCAAAAACGCACTCTTCGAGATACTGTCACATTAGTATGCGGTGCAAGCTGAACTGTGTTGTTCCTTTGCTAGAAATACAAAAGAATAAGTAATTAAATTTGCCTAATAATTCTTACAGATAACGTCCCCCTCTATCAAAAGTTTTGTGGTCCGTAAGCCGTCACCGTTACGACCAAGAAACTTGTTTAGCCTGTACCAAGCTAAGTCTTGTTTATTCATAACATCTCTCTTGAAGATGCTGTTTAGGTATCTTCTGTTTTCGTAACGCGACAGGCTGTTTACTTTATTTCGCTGGGTTTTAAAACGTTAAAGCGTTTCTTCGTTCTTGTTTTCAAAAAGTTTTTGAATAATTTATATTTTCGTTTGATTATCTTAAAACAACTCTTTGTCAGCCACGGTTTTTCGGCTTTGCGGGCATGCTTCAGCTGTTTGTACCAAAAGCAATCATTGTAAACCCTAGTTAGTTTATTATGAAAAATAATTTTAGGTGACCTATGGTTGTTGCGCACAGTACATGCAGGACCAATCAGTTAACGATATGTCACCCCGCCGTGGTGGTCTAGTGGCTAAGGTACTCGGCTGCTGACCCGAAGGTCGCGGGTTCGAACCCCGGCTGCGGCGGCTGCATTTCTGATGGAGGCAGAAATGTTGTAAGCCCGTGTGCTCAGATTTGGGTGCACGTTAAAGAACCCCAGGTGGTCGAAATTTCCGGAGTCCTCCACTACGGCGTCTCTCATAATCATATGGTGGTTTTGGGACGTTAAAACCCGCATATCTATCTATCAGTTAACGATATGTCCCTGTGAAATGCAGTCTGTATATTAATTGATATCTTGAATAACTATTGGTTCTCTGAGTTGGGAGGGCGCAGAATCGGCGGCTTCGTTTATGATCATGAAAATAAGAAGATGATCACTGATTGGTGCGCTTAGTGCCCCAGACGAACATTTTGAAGCTTCTATATGTTAGGAATGAATATATCAACAATTGTCACATTATTTTTGTCAATGCGGGTTGGTTTGGTGATACCATTAGAAAACCCATTTGATTCAATAAATTGGCAGGGTTCAAACTGACTTTCTCATGGTTTTACATTATCTATATTGCAATGGCCTGCAAGAATTAGCGTACTACCAGTGTCTCTAACCCAACATGAGTGCGTATCTAAGAATGCTAGGAAATTTGACTTGTTACCTCTAGGAGGGTGGTATTATACCAAACCATCCAGTTGTACAGTCAATATTTCATAATCATTAGTGATATGCTAAAACTCTTGAACCATCCGACATTTTGCTGAATTTTAAGCCATCATCAAAACACCACCTCCTATTCTTGTTCGGTGATTCAAAAAGAATGCTGCATAGCCAGGTGGTTTTAAAATTTCAGATTCGTTCTTGTACCATGTTTCCGTCATCATAAGAGCGGTTATTCGGTCTTCCTTATTTCTTGCAGACTGTGCGTCAAGATGAATGAAGGACATGTTAGTATTTCTTACGGAAAATAATGCGCTCAGACTTTCGAGCTTCACGTAATCACCGTCTGCCATTTTTCTTTTTACGTAAGAATCACTTTGGTAATGAACAGTGATGATTATTACATTACTAAGAGGTCCTGCACGCTGGTAACGACGTGAACTTGGTTGTCCTGAGTTTTTTGCACCTTGATGCGAACGTTGTCCGCCCACAAAAACTTCCATTGATTTTCTTTCTTTAGTGAGAGTGCTTGTGGAAGCAATTTCTTGTTGTCTGGTGTGAGGTGGTTATTAACAAACACATTAGTGGCTTGTAACTGAGGAAAGTCAAGCGACTCGGTTGTCAGACGGGCTCTTCGTGCTTTACGTGAAAATTCATTTTTTTTACCCGAGAACAAAATCTTGTGGTTATTTTTCATTTTTTATTTATTTACAAAATACTGCTGGCTATGTGGCCCATGCAGGAGGGGCAGGGTACAACATAAATACTTGTACAAAGCACATTTGAGTATAATAAACAAGTCAGGTAACGATAAAAACAACTCTAAATAAAACATAATTAGGAAATAGTGAAGGAGTAATTCTGTATTGATTCAGTCGAGTCCAGATGATCAAAAGGCATTAGGTTTCATTGTTCAATGGTGCGGGGAAAAAGAATATTTAAAGAGTTTAGATCTGGCAACATAAGGGGAGAGTGTGAGGGGATGGAAATGACGGGTTTTCCTAGTCTCAGAAAGGGTTATGTAATGACTGAGATCTATAAAAAAATTACGATTTAACAAAGAATGGAGGAACTTCAGTCGGGATATTTTGCGCCTCATTTGAAGTGTGCGAAAACCGTTCGAACGTATAAGATCAGTCACAATATCTTCGCGGCTGTATCTAGAAAAAAAAAATGAATCGCATAGCTTTTTTCGGTATATTCTTTCAAGACAAATAATATTGGTTTTGGTGATATGATCCCGAATAATGCGGGCGTATTCTATCTTGGGTCTGATAATTGTGGTATAGGCTAAAGTTTTCACGTCATGGGATGCATGTTTAAGCCTGTGTCGAAGTAGACATTATTTTCTGAAAGCTGAAGAGGAACTGTTAGAAATGTGGGTGCTCCAGTTGAGGTTGTTAGTAATGGTAACTCCAAGATGTTTGTACTCCTTAACTTCAATCAATAGTTCTTCTCCAATGGAGTATGAAAACTTCAGGGGTACTGTTTTTTTAGTTATACGCAGGAGCACAGACTTAGAAGAATTTAGTTTCATGCCCCATTTCTTGCTCCACTCAAGAATACTGTTTATGGCTGCAGTAAGCAAGAATTGTTCTTCAAATGTATTAATTTCGTTAAAAATAACGCAGTCATCTGCGAAAAGACGAATATTTACTGGGGCTTGTATGACATCTGTTATGTCATTGAAATAAATAAGGAGTATAAGGAGTAATAGTGGGCCAAGTACACTTCCCTGAGTACACTTCCCTGATTCGTGTTCTCTTTTGCTGGCACGCAGTGTACAGCATTGATATCATCCTTTTTCATGGGGCAGCCAATTACATCACCCATTTTCTGAAAAATTGCTGGTTCAATCCTTCCCTGTTTAGAAGGCACACCCTTGATCTCAGCGTTGTTTTTCCGCGAATGCTGTTCTATGTTAGCCAGTTTAGCTGCCAGTTCGTTGTTAGGTTTTTCCAGGGACTTGTTTTCGCATGAGGTAAGCTCATGCTTCTTTTTCAACAGCACCTAGACGTTGGCGGATAGATAGATAGATAGATAGATAGATAGATAGATAGATAGATAGATAGATAGATAGATAGGTAGGTAGGTAGGTAGGTAGGTAGGTAGGTAGGTAGGTAGGTAGGTAGGTAGGTAGGTAGGTAAGTAAGTAGGTAGGTAGGTAGGTAGGTAGGTAGGTAGGTAGGTAGGTAGGTAGGTAGGTAGGTAGGTAGGTAAATAGGCAGGCAGGCACCAAAAGTGCTTGCAGTATGCGAAGAAATCCTTCGCATTTATTAAATATCTGAGCTAAAACCAAGTGCGGCTTCCTGACAATAGCAGGCCTGTCTACGTCTGCGATAACAGAGGCAATCGCTATTCCAGGCCAGTAGAAAGCGGGGGTAAATACGCCGCCACCCATTGTTATCATGCCAACTGGGTCTTGCTGGAATCAGAGCAGCGAAATTATTTCGCCCAGCAGTTGTGAAAGAGAGAACTGCATGACATGAATGACGAATGAAAAGTAGGTGCGAGAATGGGAGAACGTTGATGATGGATAAGAACGGGACGACATCTGCATGCTGTTGAGCCCGCCAAGTCGAGTACTGGAGTACTCTGTCACGTCCCCCCTACGCACTACACACTGAGCGTGTGTTTCGCTAACGAGGCTGCGGGTGCCGGAAGTGCCCGGGTTGGCGCCATATATCAGCCTTTAATTGCCATGCAGTGACTGCCGTTGAAAGCAAGCTACGTGAAGTAGTCTGATAACCTTCTTTCTGGGAATCGTTTCTACGTAATTGCCGCATCCTTTCGCGGTTCAACGCGTTTCCCACAAAGAAATCACAGTTTGTTGAAGGTTCTGACAAGTAAAAAGAAAGAAAGAAAGAAAGGAAGGAAGAAAGAAAGAAAGAAAGAAAGAAAGAAGGAAAGAAAGGGGAGACACAAGCGTACAACTCAGCTATTTTACCCTGGCGTGACCATAAGTAAGGAAAGAGGAGACAGCTTGCATCGGTTTTCGGCCGTGACCTCCGAGCGAACCATTTCGGCCCAATTATTGATTGTCATGTACGAAAAAAACGGAGCACCGTGAAATGCGTATAGGAACTAAACAACGCATTTATGCATCACCTAGCTGGACGTGCACATTATGTTACCACGTGATGGAGTGCCCCGTGGTTTAATGGTAACGAAAAAAAAAGTTCGAAAATAAGAAAAGAAATAAATATCACGCACACATAGACTTTTCTCCGTCAAGATTTTGGTGGTCGCAGGTAGAAGAGAAGTCGCCAGAAGCGCTTTCTGCCTCTGCGCCCTGGTACAAGACGTTTTGGGAAAAGCACCGTCTCCGGATATGCCAAAATACATTTGTATCTGACAACAAGAAGGTATGGCCAGTAGCTTCTGTCATGAATGGAGAATTTGACCGTCAAATCTTAAGCTAAGCTGTCGGATTGGGTGGTCATTAATCTCAGCCACTGAGGCCACTGACACAAGAATGTTATACGGTGTTTTCGCGCAGAGTGCAAGAAAAAAAAAAAAACGCCAGGCCTGTGCGGACGGTGCCATCCAGTCGCAACGAAAGCTAGAAGAGTGGCCTTTCAGAATATTTTCTCAACACTCATTCGGTAACTACTGCAAGCACATTTGCTTGATGCCCACTACGACATTAATAATAAACTTTTGGGTTGTAGGCCGGCATTCGCTGTGCTATTTTAGTCATTCGACTGACAAGCATGGTACCCGCTAAACACTTCCAAGGAATGTCGTGGCAATTGTTCATGCAGTGGCTGGCGATGATGACGAGTTATGGGTGTAGTGAGTATGCGCCACAGTTAATGGGCAAACAAGAACAAGCTTTTATAATCTGTTGGAGCATTCGACGACTCACTCGGTACGTTATTTGCATTGTGCAACGACTGCTTGTTCTTTCGCCGTTTTAAAACGCTTTATAAGTCGTATAAATGCGATTGCTTTCCTGACATCAAGCCTGCCTACGGCAGGTTTGCCAATAATTCCCAAGCTCCGGTCTGGCTTAATGGTAGAATACTGGGCTGGTACCCAGCGGACCCGCGTTCGAGCCTCACTGTGCCATTAGTAGAAGGTTTTCTCATTCTAATTTTGTGCGATATGCTTACGGACACTGGCGGCAGAGGCGGAGAATGACGGCGCTGCGCGAGACCCGAGTTGTATTTTCAACACAGCTTTTGCTGTAAAAGAACAAAAAAAAAAAACTAGGGAGGTAGTGAAGCTTGTCGGGAAAGGTGGTTCAGGACCACTAAAATGAAGCCTGAGAAGGGGTGAAACATTCAGTGTCGATTGTGAGATTTTTTTGTTGAGGAACAAATGGTGTAATGCCTGAAGCCGCGCCTCTAGAGACGGGTGGTCCAGCTTTTTAGAAAACCTGTATCGAAATGTAGCTTACCGTAAGGTGTCTCTTCGTTTTCTCGTTTGTCTCATTGCCCATTAGCAGTGATTTTGCTTAAGGTGTCTTGGCGGTATACGCTGCAACGTACTACAAATTATAATTTACAGGAAAGAACTTGGCATTTGAATGCTACTTTGAGATAGATTTTGACAATTATTTATTAGTTAATGCAGCTAAATACTGAAACGTGGTTGCGTAATTGTTGAGGTAATTTTTTACTCCTTCATTTTTAGTGGACCGGTGGCGACTAGTAAAATTTACTCTATTTTTGTAGCACATACCCGCTTAACCGTGGTGACGGCACAATACGCCGACAAGTCGAGACAGCAAGGTCCTCTGCCTCTGATAGACGGTACATTATAGCAACGCATGCGATGAGGGAAAGTTGACTGGTTACTATAGATAGGTATTGGCGATTCCGACCCACTTGGAAGTTCAGCAATAGCATATGGACGTATTCTCGTGGTAGTTTCAAAGCTACCGTCGTGAAAGCTACGCCTATTTTCGGACCCTTCAAGTGAAAGGTCTTCGACGCCCGTGCTTGAAATGCTGCGTATTTTCGGAGGGATTTTCTACGGCTTCCCTGAATGCCTCGTGTAGTGTCGTCTCTGCATCCGTCCATCTGGCCACCTTTTATACCAGTCGGTGTCTTCAACGTTAACATCAAGGAGCTTAGGTCCTACAGCTTCGCCCACTGATCGTCGTCCACCTCAACAGAATTCACGTGGAGTCAATGCGGCCTCTACTGCCACACTACACAATCTTGTAGCAAAAAGTATAGTTTACCGAGTGGTCCGAGAAATGCCAATAAATGGTCGTCATCTAGGAGCGCTTACCTACTCGATTCGGACTTGTGCTTACGTATCACATTATAGATGTTTAACATGCTTACGTCAGGACTTATGCGTGGTCAATACCTGATGCGTAGAAAGTTTCTCCCTGTGTTTGAAGTCAGAAATTATTATCATCTGGTCTATGAAAAATGGTATAGCAGGAAAGCATGACATAAATTTGACAGCGAATGCTTTATAGTACCGATAAATCAGAATTTGTTACAAAAAAAAGTCGTTGCAATTGAAAATGAACCTATTTTGGCGAAGCCCCTAGTTTTAGGCACTTTTTATTTGCTCACCATTAAGGCTGTGCCATTGGTGAATTTTGGAACCAAACCCAATACAAATCAAATAGTGACGCCGAATCGACTACGAATACCAATCGAATAGTGTTCGAATAGTTTTGAATTGGTAAGACACCCGTCTTCAATACAGTGCAACATTTTATTTCTGGAGCAGATATTTTTGTAAACGTTCAAAAAGTTACTCTCAGCCGACCCAAAATGCCACGGTTATGAAAACGCAGCCAAACTTGCATTAAACAGCGAGCAGAGCCTTCGCAATGTTTTGTAGCACAGAAAAAATTGAGTCCAAGTTAAGTTTGCTGAACAAATGACTCCAAGAGGTAATCAATTTAGTATTAAAAGTCTTTTAAGAGCTTGGGCAGCATGCATTCTGGTAATTTAGTGATTGAAAGAAGGCAAATGACATTAAACTTCTCTAAAGTTTTGCTGTTTTAGGGCTTGGCCATTGGTGCTGACTAGGTAAAAACTATTCCTAAATAAAATTATGATATTTTTAGTATGTATTACTTGATTCGGGTACATACTGGAATACAGTGTTTTCTGATTCGTTATAATTTTTTTTTTCAATTTGTGCGAATACGTACGCAATATTGATTCGTTAGACCCCGTTACGATGTATAAGCAGGTAGATACCACAGCTGAAATAAATTAAAGAGACAGTTATGGTTGCTTTTTTCAGTTGAATAGTTTTGATCAATTTTGCTTACTAGTTAAGCAATACAGGTTAGCGCATTGACGGCAATTGTATCGGCGCTTTTGCATGGATTTGAGCAGTAAACGATGAAGCTAATTTTTTTCAGCCAAGAAAGCGTTTGCTACCATGATTGCCAGCAAGAACCATAGAACCTTCCTCTTTAGCATTCATTGCTTGAGTACTCCGTATCTTCGGACGTCACTCCTGGCACCGCATGCGGTTCGCCCGAAAGTTCCACTGAGCTTTCCCGCACCATCGCACGACTGCGCGTCGCGGTCAGCGCCTTAACAGCGTCGAGTTTTGCGCTGCTCCCTGCAGGCTTGCCAGAGCTGCATGTCATCGACGAGGCGTTGGCCGCAGCCGCCTCACAAGGCCATGCAGCAACATTACCCGAGAGCCACAGTAAGATCCAGTATACCCTCGCGGCACTTTCACACCAATTTGGCTGTGTGGCGTCGCTATTTTCTGGAGCTTCGCCTACCGTGTCACCACGACCACCTGCCTTCAATCTACCGGTGTTTAGCGGCATTCAGGACGACGTCCTTGGATGGATTCAGGCTGTGAACACTCTCGGCACCGTTCATGTCTGTCCGGAACATCGAAATGATGGCTGGTGGCCATCGACCGCCTTCGCAATACTGCCAAGGCCTGGCACAATTATGAAGGTGTGCCACAGCAGTCCTGGCCTCAATGGTGTGTCCGATTGACTACTCTTTTCCGGCCACTTTCGTGCGCCTGCAGCCCCTCCGCTACCGACCCTCTATGCGCCATTCAAGGGAGCTGTAAGCACAGTGGGACAGCTCGGGCCTCTGCCACCCTCCTATCTCCCGATGACCGAGATCGTGAAGCCACCGTGCTGATGGTACAGCTGCACCATGTAACGACGTACCCACTCTTGGATACCGAGCTCCTGAGGGGCCCGGTCGTGATGATTCGCCTGTGTCTTGTATCACCTTCACGGCAAACTTTGTGGAAAATTTAGCTTCAAAGGCCGATAAAGACAGCGAGCTGGGTTTCACAACATGACCAAGACTAAAACCACATTCAAGTCACAGCAGCGGGCAAACCTGCCTCCTAGCTGGCCAGCGCGTGAGTGCTTGGACACGTCGGCCTACAGTGAGATGGTGTCAGCTCCATCGCAATTAGCCAGACCATCACTGCCGTAATTGGTCGAGTGTGCAGATCTCCACCGCTTGCCAAGTACCATCCCACCTGAGGAAAACGCCATCCGCAACAAAGTAGCCACAGCCTTGGCTTCGTATTCGGCGGCTCCAGCATCTTGCAGATGGGCTCCGAATTGTAGCAGCAGCGACGTTCTCGTCGCACTCAACGATGCCACGTTAACAGAGGCTGGAATTACCAACAGGGCTGCAGACATTAGGGACAAACCACTGGGACCCGAGGTTTGCTCTCTTGCACTCAACCACCAACGACCATGCACCCAATGACCATTGCGGCAGACACACCGACATTCATTGACACAGCGAGCAACGCAGACGTCGCTGCTCAGTGCAGTAGGTGGCCGTACGACGTGCACTACACCACTGTCTATACAGCTGCGATGGTATAACGAGACCGACTAGATGCAACTAATGCGGCCAGTTTGTATGAGTACGTATCTGCCACTCGCTCTTTCTTGCCTAAGTCACCAGCGTCGACGCCTGCGTGGACGAGGCCTACACCAACCATCCCGTCACAGCCGGTGTAGTCCTCCAGAGTGCAAAACTATGAAGGTCGAAAAGGTAAGGTGTACAGAATAATGGCAGCAGCTGCACAGCGTGGACGTCTCTGACCTGCGACCATTACGACACAGCCAGTGTAGGCCACTGGAATCTCCTTTGAAAAATTTCCAGGTGAAGTAACAGCATGGTATAGAGCCTGACCACTCCGGAATAGCTAATTCCACCTACCGGAGACGTCAGCAACCCATCAGGCTTGGAGTTGAGTGTAATGACAAGGAGCAATGCAAGGGCTGGAGCTTGAACAGGGCAGGAGGTTTGCGCCACGATATATACGAGAAAAGACAAGGGAAGGAAGACCAAGCTAGAAATAGAACAACCGGCCTAGCATACGAGCGTTGTGTCTAATTTCTCCGTTACACTATAAAATTTTGGGTGAAATGACAATAGTTTGTGAAGACAGTGTAGTGAGGTAACAGATTCTGCCTTTTGTTATCTTCTGTTGTCCGGGAGCGCATAAGACAGTAGCAGAGTTGCGGCATAGGTAAAGTTATGAGAAATAGCGTGCAGCGATATCATAAACGAACGCCCTTATACAAGTTTACGGCCGCTATTTTGCCCTGCTGATAATGTAATAAATCAAACGCGTTCAAGATTCCTGACCAGCACGTCAAAATCGGAAAGATTGCCTGTCTCACGCGGTGTAGGCCATGATACGCCATCAGACCTCGACAGCTGTTTTCCCTTGTATGCACTTCCTTTCCCGATGTCCCGTGCGCAGTTTGTCTGCGGAAAAAGAAACAAAAAATAAAAATCTTTTCCTCAACCTTTCAGTGACTAGAAGTAGTAGCTTCAAAATGTCCGCTAATATCTATTGTTCCCAGTATCCTGTATAACACGAGAAAACTAGAACGCATAATGTTTTATTTTTTTTTGAGCGGGTGGAGTCGGAGGGGGATAAATCATGAGGAGAAAAAATGACCTATGGCAGTCTCGCGTCCCTTCGGCGTAGCCAATAGAGCATATTCACAGACAGACAGACAGACAGACAGACAGACAGACAGACAGACAGACAGACAGACAGACAGACAGACAGGCAGGCAGGCAGGCAGGCAGGCAGGCAGGCAGGCAGGCAGGCAGGCAATTTTAGTGTGATACCAAGCTACTTACGCGCCTTTATAACGACCACCAGTTGTGAAAGTCAGATGTTCTGCAATCCCCCCCCCCCCATCGAAAACAATTCCTGAGTACAGCGCAGCCTTTAGGGGTTTGTTTCCTTTGTCACTTCTTGTCCTCGATCCGTCTTCAGCAAAGTACCCTCACTGAAACGACGGCATAGGACGACTTTAAATCACTGCAGAACGCGTGGTAATTTTATAACCCATGCGCTAATATGACAGCTAGGACCGTCGGGACACCGTCAAAGAGTATCAACGTCTCCGTGTCCCAATGTACCAATGACGCCAGAATGAAATGTCTGAGAAATAAAAAAGTTCTTCAGCACGCGGGCCTCTGTAAGGCTTTGCACTTGGTTAGGTGCAGTGAGTGAGAATTGACTAGAAGGCTGAGAGCTCGGCCTGAGATAATGCGTTCTTGTCTGATACTTCACACAAGGTATAAGGGAAGCCCCGCCGCGGTGGTCTAGTGGCTAAGGTACTCGGCTGCTGACCCGCAGGTCGCGGGTTCGATTCCCGGCTGCGGCGGCTGCATTTCCGATGGAGGCGGAAATGTTGTAGGCCCGTGTACTCAGATTTGGGTGCACGTTAAAGAACCCCAGGTGGTCAAAATTTCCGGAGCCCTCCACTACGGCGTCTCTCATAATCAAATGGTGGTTTTGGGACGTTAAACCCCACAAATCAATAAATCAAGGTATAAGGGAAGGGGAAGAAACTGTGATGAAGGGTGATGATGCGAACAGGAAGAGCTGGCGCGTAGGTACAGTAGCCACCTAGGAAAGTGATTACACTACAGCTACTCAGGTCAGCTAAAGTGGTTGGTTTGGTGTGTTGGCACGCCATACTGGAAGAAAACAGCGCAAAAAACGAGAAGCCAGACAAAGAAGGACACTTACAGAGCAGTGAATTTCAACAAAAATTTTATTCTTCAATCCACGCATATATTTATATCTATGCAGTCGCCCTTTCGAAAAAGGAAGTTGTCTTCTTATCTTTTTGATTGCATGCGCTATGAGAACAGTCTTATGATGTTCATTTTTTATTCTTTGGGACTTTTATTTTTCTTCCTTTTTTTCACCCCACTGCATATGCGTGGTTTGAAGAATAAAAGTTTTGTTCAAAGTTAGCGCTCTGCATGTGTCCTTTCTTGTCTCGTTTTACGTTTTTCACGCTCTTTTCTTTCAACATTCAGTCCAGTGTTTTTGATAGAATCCAGAAGAGCCCTTGTAGCATTTCTTGACACTGTTTGGTGGCAAATTGTGGATAAAGCTAAACTCGTGACTGCCCACTATACGCGTTACAAAAAAAGACGCTAATTTCAACGCTGATAGGCAGAGTTAGGACAGTTAATAAATGTTCCACTTGTTAATACATTAAGTTATACAATAGGGGGCCGTCAATCTTACAAAAAAGAACGAGGCGCTGCTTGAGAGATGAGCATTGATCCGCTACCCCACCTCACTTGTACCTCTCCTTACGTCACGTGGTACTGTGCTGCCTCAGGGATTGACGCAACATCGACACAGCCCCGATTTTATGGGATGATGTTATGAAGTTAAATCATTAATGACATATGTCACGTGCGTTCAGGTACCACGGCCTTCTCCTGTTCCGTTTCGCTCGCGAAGTCCCTCAACGACACACTTGAAGGTTTCGCCTTAACCACTGAAAAAGAAACTTGTGGCAGCGAGTAAGTTGTTCTTCCGCTATATTCATTAAATAACGAAACCAGCGATTGAACTTGCAGCGTCATTCCAAGTTCTTTTACTCCTATAAAACTACCTTTGTTACCCCTCTGTTTCCCCCCTTTAATTACACCAACCAAACATTAGACCATTTTATCCACGCACTAATACACACACATCGTTTTTTTTTCTCCCCTCTATTCAACATTGGCACTTTCACCTGCCGAAATTCGTTGGTTACCAGTTTCTCAATTTCTGAATGCCTTTGCTGATGTATGGCTTCTTTATATGTTCACACTGTTTCTACTTATCTGTTCCTGAAGGTTCCAGTCTCTGCTTATACCACATTTCTTCATATTTTTAAATTGTTCACCCACTCTTGTGAAAGCACTAATGGGGAGCAGTGTGTTTTAATGAAGAATTTTAAAATGTGTTAGCGAATGAAAGCGAGGAATTGAAATGGCTTCTGCGGCCAACAGTGACGTAAAGAGTCATCGGCATTAGAGAAAGCAGTGGTATAAACAGCTATAATATTTTCTAATTATCATTGAAGGTGCGAAATCAGTTATATCTCATTGCACACACTACAGAATACCCACCTGAGAGGAAATGTTCATGGAAGCAAGAGGTGTGACCACACGGGACGCTAAAAGGCAAACGCGTCAGTCACAATAGAGCCACGTTTATTTTTGTGTATTACGTACCGCAGAACCTGAACTTCAAAGAGGTGTTCGCAATCAATATTGCATGATTGATACAAAATGCGACAGAAGAGTTTAAGATTGGTTCGGGTAACTGACGAAGCAGTACGATAAGGTCTTATCAAACTATACTTTTGTCCAGTTTGATACTGCCTTCATAATATGCAAATGGAGCTTCTAGTTGTGAGGCTTTTATGATTAGTTTAATTCAAGATCAATAATTTATTTACCCAACTATTGGGGACCACAATTAGCGAATATTTACCACGACCTTCCCTACTAGTGCTTAAGTCACGCCTGCTCACTTCCCATCGAAGCGCCGCAGTCTTGTTTAAATTATCGTATAAAATTATGCCAGTGACGTCAAGATATTCGCCTCATTCCGCAGTGTCTTCCTAACCACCTTCGGGGACTACAGAGAGTGTCGCCGGCCCAGCTATAGAGCGTGGGCGCCCTAATTCTGTTCTGTCCTTTACGTTCACCGATTACACATCACACACGCTATAGTCACGGGCACTGACCGAAGGTGACACTCAATGCTTCAAACTTAAGCTTACAGGGTCTAATCAGTCTACAATAATTAGTCGTTTATCATGCGCACGTCCTGCGCGTAGGCGGCGTGCACACTAAGAGGGTCACTTATCTGGTGGAAACTCCCCAAACATTACCGCTTTAAGGAATGATTACTTCATGCATTGATCGATGGTATACTGTGCTCGATAATTTAGCAGCTGAAGTGTACGAAGAGAAAATTAAATTTATGAAAAAATGTTACAAGTCTATGGGCGCGTAAGCACTTCCCCAAGTAGTAAGTGACATTTTCTTTAAATTTATTTCATTTGTGAGAGCCTGCCTATCTCGCCAACATGTGCAAAATTAATGAAATGAATCATCTGATATCGCTATTTAAGCACTACATAGACTACTTTAAACATGACGTGTATTATTAGTTTAACTCTAATAACAGAAACATCACATGGTTTGGCATTGAACTAAAGCAAAAGTATAGGCGCCCAGCAATATTACACACACACACACACACACACACACACACACACACACACACACGCACACACACACACACACACAAACACACACACACACACAAACGCACACACACACACACACACGCAAGCACGCACGCACACGCACACACACACACACACGCACACACGCACACACACACACACACAGTCCGTGGAATGTTCCGATCGACGAGAGTGTCTAGGTGACGAGGTGTTAGTGCCACGTCTCTCTCTGTATCTGTTTATACTGCTCCACCTTTTCCAATTTTGACGTTTTGAAACACACACGCTGTTCTCGCGCCGTCTCGCAGTTTCAGAGGATATGAATGAGACGTCTGCGTAGCGAAAAAAAAGAACAAAGCCTCGATAGCTCAGTCAGTACAGCGCCGAGCGCTTATCCTCATGGGCCAAGGAGTCGTAGGCTTGATTTCTTAAGGAGGAAGTTTTCCTACATTTTTTTTGTCTTTCTATTAAGCAGCGCCCATTTATTTATAAGATGAAATATCCGTGATGGAACCACATCACCAAAGTCTCAGTGAACCTCGACATTTAAAAATATCTAAAAGCGTTGGGTTATGCTTTGTCGACACAAGTCTTGCTTGGCGTTGCTCAAACACGAAGGCGTAACAGTTCTTAGTTCGCTTTTGTCTATTGAATAGACCGTTTTTCTCAGCTATTTTGTCTATGCAAAACTAGATGGCATCACTGCACCGGAGGGCCACGACCTTCTCCTCAGTGGCGTGGCCGTGATGTGGCTTGTGGCGGACGTTGTCCTGCAGCCTACGGCGAGAAACGGTGGTGGTAGTAATTCCTGAAGAAGGAAAAGGCAGCTAATTTTTGCCAGCCATAAGGTGGGTGACACGGCGCAGTGCTCAAATACCTGTGCGGTCTTTCCGAGCGTCCTTCTTTGTGCTTCAGCGGCGTGCTGCAACTATCGAGCTGCTTGTCGTTCTTTGTGCGACATGATAATCTTGCTATAGCAGTCAGTGCTTCGCTCTTGTGAGGAAACTGCATTATTTAATCGTTAGAGTTTGCCGCATGCGTGCACAAGCACTAAAATATTACGGTCGTTTCTATGCGTTCAGCTAAACAAATATTTATTTATTAAATTATTTATTTATTCATTTACTTAGTGCTGTTGTTGCTGCTGCTACTATGTAGCCGCCAAGCTTATATGAAACACGACAATACCAGCGAAAAATATGCTTTTACATGTTGGACGTGCTTGTTTCTTCATGGGATGAGAAAAAGTGAGAAGAGTGTTGATAAATGTTGGCCTATATCGTTTCAACGTAGAAATATAAACCGGATATTGTTTGTGGTGATCCTGTTCACGTAATTTACCGTTCCCGTCACTGCCGTTATCTTCATTTTTCCGTTATAAAGATTCGACGTTTTGCATCCTCCCCCCCCCCCCTGAATCAAGCCTTGCGTAATCGCTCTCCTGTTGCAGTCCATACGAAGGTGCCCAGGGAGGGCCGAGTATGACATTGTTGACAATGCTAGGTGTGGCGTGAGTGTGGCCATTCAACAACATGCACGGTCGTTCTGATAATATCAGTCGGTCTTGCATATAAGAAGGTGAAAGCTCTTCTCTTTTTAGTGAACCAACAAATCTCCGTCGCCCTCTTGCAGAAGCCTTCTACAACAGACGTAGTTTTGCACTGCTCCTAGAATGGTTATTATTACAAGCTTTCTGAATTCATTCACCGGCTTTTGTATGGCCTCTGCGATTTCGCCGCCTTTGACCGAGCAGTTATTCCTTTAGATGACGTCATCACGTGTCGCCATAACACAACGCTGTTACGACGTCATCACCTGATGATCATGTCTTGCATCACTCTGACTGACGCCGCCAAAGGTCAAGGTTACTGTTGATCAGACAGCTAAGGGTTTTGCCTTGATAACTTGTGACGTTTTTATAAACTAAATCCCTGGTATGAGCATGACACTCGCTGTAATTGGTGACTCCGGAGTAAACTTTATCCCCTGTGGCTTTCCCATGAGCAGCTGAACCCAAGCACGTGGTTGCGCTTGCGTTTAGCCTCTAACCAGAATGCAGCTGTCGTAGCTGGATTGCTTAGTGGCGTCGTCGAGCTTTACAGCGCGATAATTAATTAACCTGCTAAGCTAGCACAGCTGGTGAATTTTCTTCAACCGGATTCACTCGGACTCACACTCACGAAAACATTGCTCGCCCGGAGTCACTCAGATTGTGACTCATGACTCCATCAGAGTCTGAGTGAGTTCTAGTGAGTCGACTCATGAGTGAGTTGGCTGTGCCACGACACACACCAGTAACCCACTTCTCCTCATAATGCAGGTCTGTAAACCAGATCGGGTTAATGCTAAGAGAACTAGCAATTACTTTTTGGTGCATCTTTCGAGCCCTTAATGCTGCATTGATATGACCTGTGAATGTCTCAGTGTGATTTGATCTATTGTGTTGAAATCAGAATATTTAAACAAATCCTGGTCCTGATACAACATCAGTGCTTGCCAAACTGAAAAAAAATATCCGCTGGCCAAACCACAATAATAGCCGTCATGCTGGACCGTAAAAGCTAATGCACTTATACAATTAGCGCACTCGCCAACTTAAGCAAGAGGTCAGCTGATCTGGAAAGCCATCATCAAAATAGCTACCAATGCAAACCAAGATGCGCAATATAAGGGCGGATATTGAGCAAACAGTAAGGTATGTTCACTCCCTTAATGCGTGAGTCGACGATGGAAAAAATCGATCAATACCAAAAAACCTTTTTGTTTTACGGCTTTCCTGACACAACAGCATCCGATATGTCGGCCGCGTCGGAAGAAAAAAAATTATACGTCTATGCTGAGACCACCAGAACGTACCCCTTGAACCTCAAGATATAGAACGAGCGCATCAGGTTGCTCTCTATTCTGCTAAATGTCAGCGACCATTCATGGTTAAGTTTAATCTTTATAAGAAGAAATAACTGGGGCTCTCAAATGGGCGCAAACCTTAAGGCGCTGACCTCAGCGTTAGTGAAAACTTTTTCGCAGGAGTTAGGAACGCTAGCAGACAACTTATTTCATTTGCGAAATGTAAGTTTGTGCCATTTCCGTTGCGCTTGAAAACTCTTTTCATTGATTCTAAGCGATACGTGTTCGATGACGCATCGCAAACAGTGAAAAAAAATATAGCAGTCACGCCAAAACAACAAAAAAGAAAAAAACAAGCCACCCCCGTCGAACGGAACCAAGATCTTATGTTTACCTATCAATAATTTATACTAAGAAACAAAGCTTCCTTCCCAAACGAGAACACGTGTCGAACATTATAGAGTGTCCTCCAACAGCAACGTTCTTGTACTCGCCGAAAAGTGGCTTTGTAGCGACGTCTATGACCCGGAAGTGTTCACTGATCCACCAAACTTCCCTGTATTGCGTAAAGAGCTCGCTGGCACTAGAGGAAGAGGTATGCTCGTTGCAGTTAGTCAACAGTTGTCATGCTCTGCTATCAACATATCATCAGAACTGGAAATACTGTTCATTCTTTTTTATGCTGCCCTGTGATCTGTAATTTTAGATGTTTGTTACAGGCCCCCACGTAATAGAACCGACTTCGCTCGTAATCTAAACAATGTACTAAATATTGTACGCTCTCGTTATCCAAATGCCGATCTTCTACCAGATATTCAATACTAGATATTCATTGGCGCAGCTATGTACATTTTCAAGTAAACCAAACTGAAGCGGAAGATTTCTTGACCGTCTGCCTCAACTTTAATTTAACACAGCTTGTATCGGAGCCAACGCGCATTACCCGAGAGACTGCAAAGCTTTTAGAGTAGTACTTGCCCCACCGCGGTGGTCTAGTGGCTAAGCTACTCGCCTGCTGACCCGCAGGTCGCAGGAACACCGGCATCGGCGGCCGCATTTTTAATGGAGGTGATAGTGCGGAGGCCCGTGTACTCAGATTTGGGTGCATGCAAAAGAATCCCAGGTGATCTAAATTTAAAGAGCCCTCCACTACGGCGTCTGTGATAACTTTACGGTGGTTTTGGGACGTTAAATGTCACATATCAATCAAATCAATCAATTAGATGTAGCATTTGTCAACTCTTCAGAGGATCTGTCGTCCATCACCTTCGGAAAATCAGCGATCACAAAGTCATCCACGCTTCTTTTCACTTTCCCACTCTGTAGCTGGAGCGTGAGAGAACAATACATCTCTACGACAAAGGTAATTATGATAAAATATGTGAACAATTGCAGACTTTTTTACCTTCCCTTCAAGATGCGTTTCATAACCGCAGTAGTCATGAAAATTAGCTGATAATCAAAGAAAAAATAAACGAGTTAACGAACAGGTACATACCGATAATATTCTTTCGAATGCATGAACAAAAACCATGGTTGAATCCCTAAAAGACTAGAAAAAAAATAAACGCTTGTATCGCGCCGCAAAATGCAGAAATAACACTTCTGCATAAAAAAATACTACACCGCTGAACGCGCATATCTAACAGCAATTCGCAGGTCGAAAGATACATTCTTAGGGGAAGACCTACGAGAACTCTTAAACAATGACACAAAGAAATTCTGGCAGGTAATAAATTCTTAAGATAGGCACAGAGTAACACTCGCCAATGAAGAAGGTGAAATGGTCGACGATGTAAAGTGCGCGAATCTTCTCAATGCAGCCTTTATATCTGTATTTCTCAAGGAGCCTACCATGTCTCATTTTTTTATGGCATACTAATGCAACAAGTATTACTCCAAAAAGTACGTTTTTCCCAGATGGTATCTTATCATTAATCCACAAGCTTAGCTTAAACTCTCATCATAAGCAGGCGTAGATGACATCAATGCAAAACTGTTGAAGAATACAAACTATGTCACAGTGGTTTTCTTTTGCTTGCTGTTCTCACAGTCACTTTCAACTGGTAAAATGCCATATGACTGGAAAATGGGGAAGATTGTTCCTATCTACAATGCAGGTGGCAGAAATTTTACGCTCATTTATCGCACCGTTGCATTCATGAGCATGCCCTATAGGCTCATAGAACATGTCATATACACCGAAATTATGAAGTTTCTTGGCTCTAACAAATACTTCCATTTTTCACAGCGTGGGTTCCGCAAATGTTTCTCCTGCGAGAGACAAGCAGCCTTTTTTATGCATTATATTCACACCAACTTAGGCTGTAACTTCCAAACAGACGTGATAATCCTTTACTTCACAAAAATATTCGACAGGGTGGCACACCAACGCTTTATACTAAAACTTTCTCTTGCGATTATCAACCCCGACATTTCGTGATGGATAGAAGCGTTCCTGACAAACCATTCCCAATTCGTTACAGTTAACAACCGCAAATCTAGCCTCCTCGAAGTGTCTTTCGGCCGACTGCAGGAACGCCTCTATCCATCGGGAAATGCCGGGGTTGATTTAGAAGTGTGGCAGCTTGGGCTAGTTGGTATGGCATGACGATAGTTATTGCGCGAGAACAAAACGACGACACAGAGACAAGAAGGACACGAAAGACCCGAGCGCTCGTGTCTTTCGTGTCCTTCTTGTCTCTGTGTCGTCGTTTTGTTCTCGCGCAATAACTATCGTCATGCCGGGGTTGATATTCGCAAGAGAAAGTTTATGATAGTTTTCTAGCGCAGTCACCTTATCCTGGAAATGCAAGAGCTCCATGATAACGGGACGTGGACGGCTTCTAACATTACTCTCTTGTCTATGGCACCTTTATATGGGTATGCATGCAACCTTAAGAATGTTGTGGAATCAATCGGAAGCATTGACGGAAAGATCCTCATGATTCTCGCTTGGGCCTTCGTTAAGACCAGGTAGGATATTGTTGTTCCTGCATGACCTGTTTTCTAAGCTGTAGTTTTTGCTAGAGAGGTGATATGGCACTCGTTAGTTGCTGAGTTTGAGCATGCATGTGATCATTTAAAATCTGTGCACCACCCGACACTTATGATGATTCTAGCCACCATACGTGAGCTCCCAAAGCTTGAAACCTCACTTTGACAGATGGCTGAAAAGCTTTGATTTCAGCAATATCCAGAAGAAGTTTCTTTTGATCATTCAGGAGTTCATCGAACGTTTCCACAACCGTGGGTTGAAATTGGGACCTGTGAACTGTGCTTCTGAACTGGCATCGCGCTGAGAACGGGTGCAAGTACCAGGGTTAGATTTCACATCGCCACTTAGTAAAAGTCTGCGGGTGGCATTTGAAAGTGCAGAGTACAATGAAATGTAATCAAAACTGTGGTAGCGATCATGTGGGAGATGAAACAGCAGCATACAGCGGTCATTAGAACGAATGCATCGATCATTTGGATTCGAAACTTCCAGGACAGGTTTACATTCGCGAATGAAAGTAGAGAAGGAACTGGGTTGGGGGCAGAGTTTGGAAAATCACGAGAAGGCGCATGCACTCGGCTATATAAACCTGTACAGTCCCGAAATTGAACGATATAATTGTTCTTGTTCCGTGCGCTGATGCGGCTGATATTGACAAGCGATTTGAATACGCCGCAGCACCATAAAGCACGTTTCTGGCATTTCCTGACAGTAAAACGGCGTAAAGAAAATTCGTCAAAGCACTTCGGTGTAAATGTGGAGCCTGTTGCTGAAGTGACGACTGGGCTCACGTGGAAGGTAAACAATAATCTCGTTTCATTTCCAGACTGTATACGTTTTCACAGCCGAGTTCAGGCACCTTCCCGTAATTTCCCAAACTTTGCTCCCCAACCCAGTTCCTTCTCCACTTTCAGTCGCGAATTTCCACCTGTCTCAGAAGTTCCGAAGCGAAAATAATCGCAGATCCCACGTAGAGTATGTGAAAATTAATGATATGTGAAACACGAATGAGAAAGGTTGATATGTCACTTGAAAATCGGCACAACATTACGAGACGGATTTAAATTATGCCGTTCATCACTGTCATGTCATGATTATAGTGTTTGCGCCAGGTATTTGTGTTCATTGTCCATTTAGATCACGTAATATCAAATTAGGTATATGTGGAGCTAGCTAAAAGGCTGGGCGCACGCTGCGAACGGATGATTTATTCATGTTTTACATAACAAGCATGTCACGATTATCTTGTTTTGACGTGTGATTTATACTCGTCTTCTATGCACGTCACGTTATACTAAATTTGGTATATGTGGAGCTGGCGAAACGGCCGTGAGCGGGCTATGAGCGTATCATGTAATAGTGTTTTACAGGGCAAGCATGTCATTATTGTCGTGTTTTGACGTGTCATTTACCTTCGTCGTCCATTCACGTCTCATAATACGAAATTTGCAATATGTGAAGCTAGCGAAACAACCGAGAGCACTCCATAGGCGTGGCCAGTAGTCATGACTTACATGACATGCATGTCATGATTTCCACGTTAGAGCCTGTCACTTATACTCGCTATGTAGTCATGCCATACCATACCAGTTTTGCAATGTGCCATGCGAACGAAACCACCGGAAGAGGAGCAACACCATGAATTGTAAATTATGATATTCATTACATACTAGTATTGATTTTCATGTTATGAATAGTCAGTCATGCTCGTCATGCAGTCATTATAAGTCATAGCGATTTTGGTATATATACCGTTATGGAAACGGCCAGGAGAGCTAGAAGTCGTAGGCGGCTAGATAGATAGATAGATAGATAGATAGATAGATAGATAGATAGATAGATAGATAGATAACTTGCGAATGTAATTGCAGTTTATTTCGAAGATATTGCTGTTCACGCGCTTGTCGATACGGGAGGAGTGGTATCAGTGATTTCTGACCAGCTTCGTAGTAAGCTTCGCAAAGTCGCCATGCCGTATTCAGCAATTTCATTACGCACAACCAGCGCTGAGCCGATCGATCTTTTGAGAAAATGCATTGTTCGTGTTTTTATAGACGACCTTCCTTACCACATTTAGTTCATCATTCTGCCTTGGTGCTCTCGTGACATTATCTTGGGGTGGGACTTCCTGTCCTTTTATCAAGCAGTTATCAATTGCACCCACGAAGAACTTTCGATGTCTCCATTCGGTGGCAATATCGCAGATTTCTCAGCCGCTTATAGTTGAGTGTTGGTGGCCACGAGCACTACGATTCCCCTTTTCTCATCCGCTTTTGTTCCCATTTCCTGCACTGCGTTTTCCGACAATACCGTTATTTTCACGCCATCTAAGCTTGCTACTCGCCGTCACCACTTGTTACTTCCTTTTGCCCTCCTTACTATTCGAAAGGGTGTCAGCGCACTTCAAGTTTTCAATATGTTTCCGTGCCCAGTCAACCTGCACCATGATGAGTTCCTTGGTCATGCTGACGACCTTGATCCAAATTTTGTCTATCATGTGCCTGATGACTCCACTACTCTACAGGTTGACACTGTGAACGATGATGTTCTTCCTCCGCAGCCGTCACTTGACCTACCGTTTTCTCGATGCATTGACCCCAACCTCACATCCAACCAGCAAACTCAGCTGGTCGTGCTCCTCGACCACTTTCGTACGTCATTCGACCTTCCACAACCTTACTTAGGCCGCACTTCCACTGTTGTCCACCGCATCGACACTGGAGACCCCGCGCCATTGCGTCAACCGCCACATCGTGTGTCTGCAACGGAACGCCGTGTCATCGACGAGGACGTAGGAGACATGCTCCAACGTGGTGTTATACAACTTTCGTACAGTCTCTAGGCCTCTCCTGTAGTGTTGGTGAAAAATAAAGATGGCACCATTCGCTTTTGTGCAGACTACCGTCGTCTGAATAACATAACCCATAAGGATGTTTACTCGCTTCGTCGTATTGTTGACGCGCTAGGCTGCCTTCAAGGCGTACAATTTTTCTCGTTTCTCGATTTGTGATCTGGCTACTGGCAGGTCCCTGTTGCTGAAGCAGACCACCCCAAGACTGCCTTCTTCACCCCAGATGGTCTAAATGAGTTTACGGTCATGACCTTTGGCATATGAAATGCACCTGCCACATTTGAAAGGATGATGGATAACATTCTGCTGGGGTTAAAGTAGAAAATCTGCCTTTGTTACCTGGAGGATATCGTCATCTTTTCGCCGAACTTCCCTTCTGACCTATTTCGACTCGAACACGTCATCAATGTATCGCCAACGCTGGCCTCCAGCTCAACTTGAACAAATGTCACATTGCTGCACGGCAGCTGGTCATCCTAGGCCGTGTTGTCACCAAAGACTGGGTACTCCTTGATCCGTCGAAACTACAAGCTGTCACTGACTTTCCACAACTTGAAACACTGACAGAACTTCGCAGCTTTGTCGGGTTATGTTCATACTTTCTTCGCCTCATACGGAACTTCGCCACCATCATAGCTCCTTTGACACCGCTCCTTCGTGCTGACCACAACCTTTCGACCTGGTCACCAGACTGCGATGCCGTGTTCAAAATGCTGCGTCGTCTCTTCACCTCTCCTCCGATCCTGCAGCATTTTACCCAAGCGCACTAACAGAAATACACACAGACGCCAGTGATGTGGGCTGAAACTAACTATTCTGTCACAGAAAAGGAATGCCTTGTGATAATTTGGACCATAATTTAATTCCGACTATACCTCTATGGTCGCCCATTCGACGTAATAACGAACCACCATTCTCTGTGCTGGCTTTCTTCTTTAAAAGGGCCTTCAGGTCGTCTCGCTCGATGGGCGCTTCGGCTACAAGAATACAACATTCACGTGCTCTACCGTTCCGGCAGAAAACACTCCGACGCAGGCGCCTTGTCACGCTCCCAACTACACGGTCAGACTTAATCCCCTAATACCCCGATAGCCCAGTCCTCTCTCTCTGCTACAAACACTGTTTTCGAGCAGAAGAAGGACCTATAGATTGTTTCTATGCTCAACTTTCTGCAATAGCCATCGACGCCTCCTGCAAGGCAGTCTTTACGTCGCTAAGCACAACACTTCTCCGTTCGTGATGGACTTTTATACCGCCGTAATTACCTTACAGACGGCCAAAAATGTTTGCTCGTCGTTCCTCGGCATCTCCACTCGGACATATGTGTGGCGTTTCTCGATGACCCAGAGTGCGCGCATGCAGGTGTATTTAAGGCCTTCGAACGCCTACGCCTTCGCTATTACTGCCGTGGCATGTAACGCTCCGTCCGTCACTATATGTACACTCTTGCCTTGCGTGCCACCAATGCAAGGATCTTCCTCGCCATTCAACTGCCCCAATGCAACTTTTATCTTGCCCAACACATACACTTGATCGTGTAAGAATTTATCTTTATGGTCCTTTACCGAGCCCTCCCGTTGGCAACCGATGGGTGATCGTGGCTATCGACCATCCTACACGTTATGCAGAAACTTCACTTTTACATGGCGCTACTGCACGTGACGTTTCCTAGTTTATCCTGCACCACATCATCCTGCACCACGACGCCCCAAGAGAAATACTCAGTGACCGAGGCCGAGTGTTTCTCTCCACTCCAACGTGATTGAAGCTCTGCTCGAAAAATGGAGCATCATTAACCGCAACACAACTGTATATCACCCGCAGACTAATGGGATGACGGAACTTTTTAATCGAACATTTGGTGACATGTTGGCCATTTATGTCGCGCCTGATCACACCAATTGGGACCAGTGGCACCCATTTGTCACAAATGCACATAACACTGCCACGCAGGTTCCCACGGGATTTTTCCTCTTCTTTCTACTTTATGGGTGTGAGCCATCTTCCACTATAAACAATACTCATCCGTATAGCGCTGATGCCGCAGTACCTACGCCCCTGTCGGAAGCTGCTGCTCATGCATAAGCGTGCCGCAGGCTCTCCAGCGTCTTGACATCTCAGAACCAGTAACGTCAGAAGCACCGCCGGGATCCTGCCATCACCCCTGCATGTATAATCCTGGCTCGCCAATATGGCTTTGGGTGCCTGCCACAAGCCTAAGATCATCACCAAAACTTCCTACGAAGTACCAGGGTCCCTACCATGTGGTAAAGGAAACGTCTCCCGTGAATTATATTATTGAACTCTGGAAACCACCTTCGAACAAGCGCCAACCGTAGTGCGAAATCGTGCATGACAAATGTTTAAAGCGTTACTACGATCCACCTTGCTCTGCTACCCACAAGTAGCCATGAAGGCTTCTTTTTTCCCTGGGGAAGAAAACTGTACTGGACAGCAAGGGGCACTGGGGATGTGGCTAAAAGCGAAGAGGCCAACGGGTTGCTCATAAAGCCTTCGTTCGGGTGCCTTCCTGTGCGTTACTTCTCGCTGCCCTACGCTACCATCTGACGACTTTGTCATCTAGAACGCCTTGTGACAGACAGACAGACAGACAGACAGACAGACAGACAGACAGACAGACAGACAGACAGCTAGATAGATAGATAGATAGATAGATAGATAGATAGATAGATAGATAGATAGATAGATAGATAGATAAATAGATAGATAGATAGATAGATAGATAGATAGATAGATAGATAGATAGATAGATAGATACCTTCCGTCGCACAAATCGTTAAGTTCGAGCGGTCCGAGTAGAAATGCAGAGCAATGGGGTGCTTAATAAGATCAAATGAACTCTTCCTTACTTATTCGCAGAAACTGGAGGCTGAGGTACTTATACACTGTGTAGTGAGAATACAAAACGACGATTCAGTATATTTTTTTCAGTTGTTATAGGATCGGGGTTCTATGTTAAACTTTACAACGTTAAGCCTACCCCCGGAGAATTTTTTCCTCGGCTCTGCTGTCTAAAGACCAGAAGAAAACAAGTTCATATATTTAGAAAACCGTATGGTTGCCTCTGGGCTTCTGTATACGTGACGACGAACAGAATTCAGCGTAGCGGAGACCAGTATTTGTGAAATACAAATAAAAGACGAAAAGGTAACGTGCTCTATAGAAATACACGCGGGTGCTACTTTTACAGGTCGCCTCCTCGCCACTCAAGGCTTATTTTATCGCGAAAAGAAAGGTCGGTGGTCGGTGCCGTGGTACGTGGAGTGGTGGTAGCTGCAAATAGCGGCTTAGTGAAACGGCCTGGGACAAAAGTTTTGCTTGCGAATTGCAGTACGCGTTCACATTTTACGCGTTGCGCTGTGCGCTGCGGTGACCGAATCCGACCCCAGCAGATATAGGTGAGTCCTTGCTGGTAGGCTAAAAAACAATGAATAAACAATGTTACCTCGGGCTATGAAAGTCGAAGAATTTATCTAGCAACGTTCAGTCGATGCCCTATTCGTTGGACAAAAAGTAGTGCTTCGCTGTGTACTGGACGGTGACGAGCGCTATGATAAGCGTTAAGAATGCTGCCGTGCGTATTCAGTGATATACAAAAAGCGAAGGTTAAACGTTTGTGACTGGAGGGAGAAAGGGAGGTTGACGAGCTGCAGTGGTTTCTGTAATCACAGGCCCCCAGGTAGCAATGCCTCAACTATTTCTTGCCTGATTAGCAAGTTATAATTCTTGTTTTTTTTCGCGTTGTTTCTTGAAATTCTGTTTCTTTGCTGGACCCCAACACTATAGCGCTGTCACGGGTGCTATGACAGGAGTTTGTAGATAAAACAAAAATAAAAAAAGCAAGGCAGTGATCACGTCGTCAGCATGCCCGTTTGACTCCTCCCTTAACCGTCGGAAGCGTATGGGAAGGGTCGCTTCGATCTTTCGCCCTAGGTGAGATGCTTTGTTATTGTAGTTCCGCCGTTAGCGAAACTGTGGCGGCTGCACATATAATGTGCCCACGCATCCAGGCGCAGCGCTGATTCAGCCTGGTCGTAGATTGCTTGGGGCGTTCCAGGCAGTTAAGGGCCTGGTGTTTGCACGGACTATACGTATAAAGGCAAGTAGTGGGAAGACTTGCGGCCATGTGTGTGCTAAGGCAAGCGATAACTTTGCGCGTTCTTCCTGGAATATGACACTGTAAAGTAAAGCGAAAGGTCTCGTAGTGGAAGCTACGCACTGTACAGAGGATGACGTATTCTGAGCGGTTGCTCCGGGAAGCGCTACAGTAGAACAGTAGTAAACATGGAAGCGCAGCTATTGTTTGCAACCTACGCAAATGGCCTCCGGCTGTGTTATAGAGCCAGTTTCGGTGATATCGATGTCTGCGGGATGGGAAAAACTTGTAGTCGCATTCGCTAAACTTCGCGTACGTGTGGTCGATCTGCCATTCACCGAAAGGTTTGACTAATGACGTGCCGCAGCGCGGCCGAGTGGCGTACTTTCAAAGAAACAAAACTTTTGTTGAGAAGGTTTCTACGAGTACGGGAGCTGCATTTAGGGTGAACCGAGCACACAAATCAATATTCGCAAAAAAGTAGCGAAACATTTATGAAGTGAAAACGCCAGGCCTGCGTGGTAGGCGCAGTACAGTCGCAGTGAAAGCTACAAGAGCAGCCTTTCGGAGCCTTTTCAAAACGCTAATCGAGTAACTACTGCAAGTACACTTGCTTGGTACCCCATCGGGCATCTATAATAAACCTTTCGGTAGTAGGCCGGCATTCGCTATGGTATTTTTGTCATTCTTCTGAGAAGCGTGGTATCCGATAAACACTTGCAAGGAATTTCGTGCGAATTGTCCACGCAGTGGCTTACGACGACGAGAAATTATTGCTGAAGTGCGTATACGCCACAGTTATTAGGGGAACAAGAACAAGCTTTTGTGATAGTTTGGAGCATTGGACAACCCACTTGTTACGCTATTCGCATTGTGCGATGACTGATTGTTCTTCCACTGTTGTAAAACGCTTTATAAGTCGTACTAATGCGATTGTTTTCCTGACATCAAGCCTACCTCAGGCAAGTTTGGCAACAAGTCACAAGCACCGGAGTAGCTCAGTGGTAGAACACTGGGCTGGCACCCAGTGGACCCGGGTTCGAGCCCAACTGTGCCATCGTTGCTAGGTCATGGCTGCCTAAGGCAAGTTTGACAACAAGTTACAAGCACCGACGTAACTCAGTGGTAGAATATTGGGGTGACACCCAGTGGACCCGCGTTCAAGCCCCACTGTGTACAATTTCGCACGATGTGGTTACGGACACCAGCGGCAGCGGACAACACCAACTTCGCGTGACCCGAAAAGTGATCTCATAACAGCTTTTGCTGTAAAACAATGGAATGTAAATAAACTATAAGCTAAGCTGGCAGTATTTGTAAATGTGCAAATAGTGGTTTTGAGTGCGAATAACCGTGCTCCCCCTCCCCTCATAAAAACGCAATTAGCAAAAGAATGTGTGCGAATTCACGTCTTCGTACTATAGGCGTGCGTTATTCTTACCAATCACGTAATTGTGACATCCATCTTGCGTCTCATTTTGCGAGATATTTTTAAACAATTTTTTTGGCAGAAACTCCTCGGTCGGCGTCACTAATTGTAGGAGGGCGTTTTTCCTGATCGAAATGTCGCGATGAAAGCGAATACAAGAAAAAAACGTGGCTCCGAGCCGGCTCGGGCCTTTTGCGTGGCAAACGAGCGTTCTACGACAAAGCCATGACAGTGCTCTGCTGTACAGAGCAAAAAAAAAAAAACTACCTCAAGAAAGTTTATATAGCGCGAGCAGTTACGTTGACACGCGCAATATTGCACGGCAGAAACGTAGGATCGGATTAGACGTCACAACAGACGCACTGCGCAGAGAGTGGGCTGCTACCAGGTATAATAAGCGCTCAGGCATATTCAGTCATCATCATTAAAGATTGATTGATATGTGGGGTGTAAAGTCCCAAAACCACCATATGATTATAAGAGACGCCGTAGTGGAGGGCTTCGGAAATTTTGACCACCTGGGGTTCTTTAACGTGCACCCAAATCTGAGCACACGGGCCTACAACACTTCCGCCTTCATCGGAAATGCAGCCGCCGCAGCCGGTATTCGATCACGCGACCTGCGAGTCAACAGCCGAGTACCTTAGCCACTAGACCACCGCGGTAGGACAGTCATTATCATTAAAGAACAGCCTAAACAAAGCATGCAGCGAGAGATACGCGTATTGCCTCATGGAAGCGTATTGGCCAGCCCGTAAGTGGCAGAATGATAAATTGTGGTGCCGTGGCACTTTGAAACTAAGTATTAAGGGTGTTGCTTGCCGAAACAACGCTATGATTGCAAGGCATGCCTCGGTGGAGGGCTCCTCAAATTTCGACCATCTGGTGTCCCGTAACGTGTGCTGAGAACGCACAGTACACGGGCCTTTGTCATATCGTTTCCATCGATATGCGACCTTCGAGTAAGCAGCCAAGCCCTGTAGCCGCAACCCCACGGCGGTGGACGCTTGGCAACTTCGCTTGCATCAGGCAATCAAGGATAGTTCAGGACGGCTAACGTTACAAATGCAGACGCTCGTTTTAGGGGCGAAGCTTCTTATAGCGGCACTTGTTCGTCCCTCGTAGCCGTTGTAGTGTGTAACAAGTATAACATTTTGACCTACAAGGTGGTGCCGGTGAAAGATTTCTTCTATGCGTTCTTGAACAATAAAAGATAGCGCTCAATGTGCATGCCAATTGTTGTTAAGGGGGAATGAGAGACAGGAGAATTCGGCTTTTAGTTAACGCGCAGGCTGCAAATTTTTCATTGTTCAACAACGCACAGAAGACAAGAAAGGGTCGCTACGTTCTACTCGCTGGGCGTAGCCTCCTAAGGTTTTAGAAAGGTTTAGCGAGCGTTGGGCCGCAGTGCCATGATTACAGTGAAATAGTGTATACCATGAACTCGAGGTGGTTAAAGCTGGGAAGTAGACACGAAGCGTAAGCCGTAAGAAAGTGTGCGTGTGCCTCCTCTCAATCAGTCCTTCAATTGTCCACTGGATGGCGGTGCTTCTATATGAGGAACATACGATGAAAAAATTCGAGAGGGTAGTACTTGGTGTGTTGAATAGGTGGACGAACGGACACACAGACAGATGCATCGACGGACGCACGGATGGCTGCTTGGACGGATGGACGCATGAACGGGCAGAGGAGCGGATGTATGGACGAAAGCAGAGACGGACGCACAGATGAACGCGCGGACGCATAAACAGACGCACGCACGGACCGGCGGATGGACGCACGGGCGGCCACACAGCGCACGCATGGACGGATGGAAGCAAGAACGAATGGACGGGCGGATGCTTCGCCCCACCGTTCATCATTCACTCCGTGGATATGCTGCCATTTGTTTTTTTTTTTCAGGGGACGGCTGTGCTGTCTGGGAAGCAAAGAGATGCCGGCGAATAAGAAGGCGAAGCTCAAGTCCTCCTCTAATTTTTTCTTAGGCCACTTTACTAGCAGCCGCAATTTATGACGCTGAAGAGCAACCAAGATCTCTTATTTACACCATTACGCGTTACAAGTAACAGCTTTACTGATAACGTGAAGTGTCATGCTTCTCGTTACTTTTCCTTTGAATTGTCCTCCCAATCTTCTACAAAATTAATTCGTGTATACAGTGGCTTTCTCTGAGTTGGAGTAGATATTATGTTTCCTCCGCAACGAACACTTGCCATCCATATAAGCGTAGACAAAGAGAAGCTGCATGTTGCCGTTTTTGCATCACGGAAATCGTAATGGGGAGCCAAATGTCGAAATTTCTCTGATGAATTGGCAGTACTTCCGGTTACCTTGTTGTCGAGTTTGAAATTTCAGCGGCCCACTTAACCGGCAGTGCAAGCTGTGAATGCCTCCACGGTTTGCAGACTCAAGACTCGGTGTGCGCGGTCCAGCTCAACGGAAGATAACTTCCCCGGAAATGTGTTCTGAACATTATCGCCAAGCGAGGATGCGCGATTGTCTCTGTACATTTGGTTCTGATGGCATTGTGGTGATCTTGCTTAAACATGCTTTATACGTGCTCCCCATATCTCTTCCCAAAAGTGAACGCTGAGGTAACATATAGCACGCCCGCCGAGCCTCTATAAGCGTATGTGTGAACGCGTTCGCTAACAAGTGAGTCAAGCTGTTCGATTAAAGCTTTTCAACGTAGCTGTTGCTCATGTTTAGCGGTTTTTAGTTAATTTAGGAAACCGTTCCTGCATAACTGTAACGCCTGTTATATACTTTCTATAGAAATGTGTTTTGCTTCTTTATATTTGCGACTGCACCTTTGTTTCTCGTTACTGAACTCCAGAGCAGGTGAAGCTGACCTCGAATACTCTTACATATTTATACGCAGTCACAAAGTTCGTGGCAGTTATACAGGTCAAACTGCAAAAAAAAAGTTCACGTGGCAAACACATTTCTCCAGAATTCATGCTATAGAAACATTTCATCACTATCACAAAATTTCTTCATTGATTTGGTAGCAGAAGCACGCAGTCACAATAATTGCAATTTCGTTCAGTGATGTTTTCTTTGCGGATAGGGTTGACGATGAAATTGATAACTTTGTTTTTAATGACCCATTTCAAAAAAAAAAAGCTTCCACATGTGCCACACCGAAGCCATCACATGCAAATACACTGACAACGTGGGGCCGCTACACCAGCTACGAAGATGTGGCACATTTTTGCTAATTATTTTCATTTACTCAGTATTTGGGATTAAGTTTTTTCTTTTGGTGGCGAATTTAATGAGATATACAAATACGGGAATTATAAAGTACCAATTGTAGAGTTTTGAGATGAAGACACACTCATTTAGAATGTGGCTAGGATATTATGCCGGAAGTAACGTACGTCAATTTTTTTTGTTAATGGTAACGGTAAAACGTTAACTTTTTTTGCTGGTAACGTGGAGCAGCAACGCACTCCTTTCTTTCTAGCGTAAGGAGTAACGTACTTAGTCACTTTTTTTCGGTAACGCATAGAACACTGATTGTGCATTCCGCTCCGTCATTTGCTGCAGTTAATTTGAAGACAATGCGCTCATTGCGAAGTCAGTGATGCGATATTTGTGTCGAAGTTTATGAAAGGGGAACGTAGCTGTGTTCAGGCACGTTTTTCAGTCTGACAACTATCAAAGGCCCTTCAGGAGTGTAACAGTATCGAAAGACCTCAGAGAATTTTTACTTGACATTCGAGAATGATAGAAACCTATTGTAAGGCTGCTGCCAGGAGAGGGCGCACTTGTTTTTACCTCGGAGACCTTTCCAGTCGGCAAACTTACAAGTAGCTTCACTCTCTCTGCGTGTGTGTGTGTGCGTGTGTGTGTGTGTGTGTGTGCGTGTGTGTGTGCGTGCGTGTGTGTGTGTGTGTGCGTGTGTGTGTGTGCGCGCGCGCGTGCGTGTGTGTGTGTGCGTGCGTGCGTGTGTGTGTGTGCGTGCGTGTGTGTGTGTGTGTGTGTTGTGTGTGTGTGTGTGTGTGTGTGTCAATGCAATCTCAGCTACACATGGCCTTATCACCGTTACGCATCATTTGCTACAGGCAACACCAACGGTCATATCCAGGCTACAATTAAATGTGGCCATGTAGGCTCAGGTCGGTAAGAGATAAGACTGCCACATCATAAACGACTGATCGCAGACAAGCTCACGATTGCTAGTAATATCTAGGTCGAAAATTGGGGGACCTTTAAGCTTCGCCTTTAAGAGTTCAACGCGATAGCAAATATGAGCCCTAGTGCACCCTTCCATTGCTAAGCGCATGCTTATTCGTATGTTTTGTTACATACACACACACGCAAACAAACATGCACACCGTAGATTGGACCAGCGCGCGCTATTATCACTGAAAGGGCTCGTTTTCGTCGTGACATCTATCGAACAAAATGCGTTAATGCGGTCCTGAAACACGTTTTAAAGTAACCATGCAATGAATTCATTAGAAAAGCTTATTGCCTCACGAATTCAACGCCGCAAAAGTTTTAAGAATCCGTCCAGTGCGAGTGGAGTTACAAAGGTTTGTCACATGCTGCAATTGCACTATCTCTTCTCTCGTCCTGACGAAAGTGCTGGAAGCTAGTCAGGGAGGGGTGGCAGGGCAAAAAAACTACCGTGCCTCGTAACCTTGAGCACGAATGCACGGCTTTTCCAGTGTGATCGCGCACGCACGCGTGGACAAGTATCGGCCTTCCGCAGCTATCTTGAAAACTTGATTTTTTTGGTCACAGACGCACAGACTATTTTTCGCTCACAACCAACCAGACCAACGCCGGTGGCGGGTTTTTTGCGACACAAGCTCTTTAACGATATAGCGTTAAAAAAATGGGCTGAAGCTCTGACCCGTTAAAATTACAAGTAACAGCAACTACAAATACTTTAACATATTTACAGAGGAACTTTCACACACGTATGTGCACGAAATATCAATTGCACGCGTGCACCGTCGATCACATAAAAAAAAACACGGTTTAAATAGCGGGTATAAATCAGCAATCTCAGAGTACCTTTTAGAGCGCTCTGAAGCGCCTGCCCCAACACTGCATGCCTGACTAGTCGTACCAGTGCATCACACATTGACTGCATATGAAAATCTAAATCGGTGGTTGTGACCAACGTCAGAATCTCAATTGAGAAGTGGTTGTGAAAATACCACAGAGTGCGGAAAAGCAGGTGGCTTTATGGCGTTATTGCGTATTGACCAGGGATATCGGCGTAGTCCTTTGACTGAGGGAAGTCTGAAAGTGCTACATAGCCGTTGCCGCTCGTGCCTACTGCAGCGATATGCAAGTGAATCACATCCAAGTGAAACATCAGGAAAGAATCAGCATAGCAAACGAGGCGAGAACAGACGCCTCTTCCATTACCACTGCAAAGCGTGCTGTCAAGATCGAAAAATAAATAAAAACAAAACAAACGAAAACATACAAAAGTTTAGTTGCAGGGCACCGCAATCCAGCTGGGCGTTTTGTTTTTGAAGCTAAGGCTGGCGCTGCATTGCCGAAATCGATTAATTGTTTGATTGATATGTTAGGTTTGTCGTCCCAAAGACCACCATATGATTACGAGAGACACCATAGTTGAGGGCTCTGGAAATTTCGACCACCTGAGGTTCTCTAACGTGCACCCAAATCTGAGTACACGGGCTTACATCATTTTCACCTCTATCGAAAATGCAGCCGCCGCAGCCAAGATTCGAACCCGTAACATGTGGGTCAGCAGCCGAGTACCTTAGCCACAAGACCATCGTGGTGGGGCATTGCCGAAATTTCGCATATGGGCTTAGCGTAGCGTGTCGCACGCCGCCGTGAGCGCCTGTACTAAAGGCCGAGAAGAAAGTGCGCAATGAAGAGAAGAATTACATCGCTGCCAAGTTGTTATTTAGGGCACCTAGGAAGTTATCACTGTCGGTCTTACTCCACGTAGGGTGTGGTATTTCAGTGTATCTTTTTCAGACGTTAGCCTTCGTTGCGATTGTACTTGCTAGCAATCACCATTCCGAAAATTCATTTCGATACAGTACGGCCAAGTGAAGGAAAAAAAAGCTAATTGCACAGCACAAGGTGCGCTTAGCCTGAGTCTGTTCCTTTCTTTTGTCGCACTGTAACCTAATGACCGGTACCAAGTAGCCCAGTTTACTGTACTACTAAATTTAGGGAAACCGTGCAACCTCGGGCACGAGTGTTTATACCATTGCAAGCGTTGGTACGGCCGTCGTTTTGGAGGCAAGTTGGGTTTTGTGACTACGCTTCGCTTTGGAACGACTCACGAGTCGCGTTTTTATTAGAAGTAGGTCACACAATTTCACGATTTCTTCAAAGCATCTTGGCCCTTGTCTTATTACAGTCGTGAACTCTTCTTTTTATTGGTATGACGGAAGGTGATGTTGGTCCACAAATTAGGCACCGGCCATTTTTTATAATATAAAGGTATCTAACACAGAACTCGTCAGGGTTCAAGTCTATAAGTGTAAGAAGTCCACTCCACATACAGTATAGAAATATAACAACGCAATATACAATATATAACAAGACATGAGATGTCAAAACAGCATATTCAACTATCTCATATATGTGCACATGCGGTAACGTTACCAAACTGAAGAGTAACCAATGCATACAGTCAACAGTCACGTAATTGTTAATATAGCATCTGGAGCCGCATAAATATTGCTATTACGTTAGAAAGGAACAAAATGCACTCATACCGGCCAAGATCACCACACTCTTCAATAAAAGCTTTCAATGTTTTTACTGCGCTCTTTTGTAAACCTTTTGTTGCAGTGGTACGATTGCAATGCGAAAAGTGTGGTTCTGCGGAAATGCATACAGAAACGCTGATTGTGCCAAGAATCTAAGAGGCTTTCTGCAAGCTCTGAATGCGCTTGTATTTGTTCTCTCGTCTACGTCCTTATCCCATGTTGCACCACTTTCTTATAATCCTGTATTATTTCTTTATGCCAACATGTCAAAAGCAAGTACACATACAAGGAGCGCACGACACGAAGAACACCGTAACAAGCTAGTAACAGCCTTTACTTAATTGGGTAGTCATATGGCCCGACGCAGCCTCAACGAATAGATGTCCAATTCGCTTCAGGGAGTCGAAGAGATGTACAAACGGGTCCACTGTTAAAGGGAACACCTGTGTGAGCAGCATGTTTAGATTTCACTATCTTATGGAATCATAGCGGCTTAGATATGCATAACACTACTGGTGGTTGAAAGTTCCGACTCCTCTTGACAGACTATTGACTTGAATGAAGATTGTTTCTCAATGCACTTGCTCTTAGAGAGCCAGGAATATTGATGGTGTGCATACCAGTGTTTTTTTTAACAGTGGACCATGCTGTACATGCATTAACTAGTGAAGTGATCGCTCTGAAGTGTTTGGAGCTGGCTCACGAACGCTGGCGAAGACACTGGAGCATTGACGCGACGCGCTGGAAGCGGAGAGCCCACGCGGCCACATGAAGTGGTTAGTGATTCATTCCCGGGATCGCGTTGGAACAGTTAGTCAACTGGGCCTGGTCACTCGACTCGGTCTAACCCCAAACATCGTCTGCTCTCTGTATTGCTCTTCTACAGCCCGCTTCGCCATGTTCTCGCGCATTTTAACACACACAGGGCAGTGGCCGTCGTCTTTTGCTTCTGGTACGTCCCGCAGAGGCACTGTCACTCTCTTGCATGCACACTGTAAACATTGCTTTCGGGCCCTCAAAATGTTACTAACTCTAGTATATCGTTGACTAGCACAAAAGCTCGTCGCTATCGATATTGGCTCATGTGCTTGCTTTGTCACCTGTGTTTTGCGTTAAATCTAAATAAGCACGTCTAGTCGGGCTAAGCGTGTATGCTTAACGTTGTAAGATTTACGAGTGATTACCGTCCTCAGCGTGTTAAGTTACAGATCCGTAGTGAGGGTGTAGCGTTTCAGTGTTTGACATGTCTGGTGCGCTTTCAGGAAGCACGCGTGGACTACATCAAGCCAGAACTTCTGCGCCATATTGATGCTCTATATAGAGTAATCTGAATATCGCTGCATATCTAATAGTTACTCCTCTAAAAAGATGGCCGCATAAAGTTCTGTAAAGGCCCCTGGGCGCACCTTTACCCACCAGCCTTCGTAAAATAGCCGAGCATTCGCGGCTGCTATGGGAGGCAGAGAACTGCTCTCACCGGGGACCTACCGGTAAGTGCGCTCCCGGCCTCATGCCCAGCAGAACGAAGTAAATAGTCGCTTGGGAGGGCACCCACTTCGTGGGAAATTGGTGGCATGCAACAGCCACCTCAAAAAACAAGGCTTTCCTCTTTGAGGTGGGAAGCACTTTAGAGCTTAGGCTTGTCGGCCTCTCCTGTCATCTTAGCGTCATGTACTCACGGTTTATGTATAAAAAAGAACGGCTACATGCACCGCAATAAACAAATCTCAATACTCAGTACAGATGCATTAAAAATGATGAAGGAATAATTGATATTTGGGCTTTAGCATCTCAAAACCACCCTATGATTATGAAAGACAGCGTAGTGGAGGGCTCCGGAAATTTCGACCACCTGGGGCTCTTTAACGTGCACCCGAATCAGAGCACACGGGCCTACAGCACTTTCGCCTCCATCGAAAATGCAGCCGCCGCAACCGAGATTCAATTCCGCAAAAAAAAAAATGATGAAGGGAACAGCTGGCCCAACGTTTAGCCGACGACGTTAGTGGAGCAGAACCACCCTTCTTTAGATGCTCCTATGGGGAGCTGAAACCGGACATGTAGGGAAGACGAAGAAGAACCAGAAGCTCAACGTAAGCTGCATTCTGGTGCACTTCCCTACATTTAAGACTTGGCACCATTGGCCCCTAATTAAGGGAATTTCTCTCAAAACATTAAAGGTTTCACCCCTCCTCAGTTTTTTCAAGTCCCTTCTATGGCCTCATGTGCGCTATAGATTTTCTCATGCTTTACTAACATACCTAAAGAGCACTCACCTTAACGAACTTCCTCTAAGTTTAACCAAAACTGAATTCACTTTCAGAGGGGTATCCGTAAATTAATTCGAGAGGAGAGAAATATCACTGTTAAGACAGAGGAGTATTTATTCGTCTTATTGAAATTTCCTGCCAACTACAATAACTTGACAATCGCAATCAAGCTGGCCAAACAGTCCTCTTGGTTCCTGATGCACTGCTCATTCACTCTGATGGATAATTTTCGTACCACATGTTCGCGTGCTCCGTACTCTTATATGAATCTGCTGCTTTTGAGAAAAATAAAACAAGCAATCATCAGGCACTCTCCTAGATAACGAACACCGCACAATATAAAACAAGCACCCCGGGTAAGTCAACGAGCCTCGAGCTATACCTCACACGCTTAGTAACAGTCAACGAACTCCCAACGGATACGTCAACAACAGCGTGTTGAGCTCCCGTTTACAACATCGACACCGCTCTCTTTGCGCTGTACGTCCAGATGCAATATCTCTGTTGCACCGGCAATATAGGTCTCCGGCGTAAGCAAAGCTAAGAAGAGTGCAAGAATAAAATATGTGATCGTAGCAAAATAGGCAAAGTGGCCACAGCAATAACCTCTCGAGTGAACATATCTGGTCTTCTCATTGCTTGTTGAGGGGTGAGCCCACTGTCCTAACTTGCACTCTCGCAGTAATAGTTAAAGTGGGCTCTTCAGAAGACACAACTTTATTGTCGGCGCAGTGATGCCCACGAATATTACCCGAAACTGTAAACTGCGAGCAGTCGAGTGTACTGGTACCCTGTACTGCGGGAAAATATAGGTGCGGTCTGTGCTCACAACGCAGCCCACACTTTTATGCGCTTGTCTACAGCGTGGACCCTGTTTTCTTTCTGGGAATGCATGCGGCATTCGCGTATTCGCTGGTGTGTCCTCTGGAACATGGAGAGGACTAAGACAGGGAATGATGGTTATGATCTAGCTCTTTCAATGATGCAAAGGGAATGATACGCGAAGCAGCTCAAGACTTCTACTTTCTGTTCGTGTTGCGTTTACATTGCACTATCGTGACGTACGTGACATGAAAGTTGCCAGTGAGACATACAGTACAAGAACTGCTACCCAGAGGACTCACAGTTGCTGAAAGATATGTTCCACAGCCCTAAAGGGCTCAGAAAATACTTTTTCCTGTGTAACCTCCTAAAAAGTAGGAAGTATTACAGAAGAAACAGCCTCGAATTCAATCGCTATTTCAGAGGAATCTAAATATAATTGTTACTAGAGGCCAGATTTAGAGGCACTAAAATACCGGGATCTAGGCGCCTAAAATAGGTGGGAAAAATACTATTTTAGGCCCCCAAAATTGAAAATATAGGCACATTAAACTTCGGCAAAATTCAACGTCTGGGATCTGTGCATACGACAGGAAAGCAAAAACAAATGATTTAGTTTATGATGGTACAAGGTTGCCAATAGATTAGCATATATCCATGCAATAATCTTTTACAGGGTTTGCAGAATACGGCCTCTATTTGTCTGGTCCAGCATTGTGAGTTAAGTGTCCCCCGTCGAATAAACACGATTTTGGGTCTCTTTATTTTCGGCATGACTGAGAAAGGCAACACAGGAGCAAACACCCAGAACGCTAATAGGTCAGAAGGCTCTTTTTGCCTCATAATAACACTGTTTAAACACAGAGAGTCAATTTCTCTTCTTCCTCTCCATCGGGTTTCGGAGTTTCGAGTGGTCAAGAAAGAATGCATGCACTGGGACCTCACGATCTGAACTGCGAAGATTTGCAATGCTACGCGCCCCGAAAATGAGGTGAAATGTGAGACTAAAAAAACGCTTGACCTTCATCTACGGGCGCGCGCATCAACACGGTTGAGTTGACGTATACAGCAAGGAACGGTCCTGCGTACGTCAAATTAGGACGTGACACTGCGAGAAATATTCGAGGCTACGTGCGTATAACTTGTGCAATCTGTTGCCTGAATAGAAGTATGAAGATTCACAGATAAATCAAAACATGCAAACGGAATCTATACGTGGTATTTGTTTTTAACTTCTTATCAAGCGAGATGCGAAACTAAGCTGTCTCCATTTCGTTTGCGTTTGTGTTCGCGCCGTTCTTGCATCGTGCCTGGCGCCAGCACTCACAACGCTGTATATATATATATATATATATATATATATATATATATATATATATATATATATATATATATATATATGTGTGTGTGTGTATATATGTGTGTGTGTGTGTGTGAAATCTACCAGACAATAATGAAAGTATAGCGGAGGTTATTATTAGACCCAATTCTAAGGTAAATGTGAAGAAAGAAAAGTGGGTGAACACATGACTTGCCGAGGGCAGGAACCGAACCTGCGACCTTCGAATAACGCGTTCGATGCTCCACCACTGAGCTACCACGGCGGCTATCTTCCCAGCCACTTATGCGGTATATGCGTGAATTTAAACGTGGCAGTGTTATCGCAAGTTATCGGCAAGTTATCTTTTCGTCCACTTTTCTTTCTTCATATTTACCTTACAATTTCGTCTAATAACGTCCCCTATACTTTCGTTGGAATTATTGTCTGTTAGCAAAAACAAAAGGAAAAAACGAGCCCTTGAGTATTCACTTCTTTCCCATATATATATATATATATATATATATATATATATATATATATATATATATATATATATACATTGTCACGTTACACCACCATAACTGCAACCTGTAGATAATGGCACACAAGGACGTCAAACTGATTCGAACAACGGCAATACGACTTTATCGTTTTTCTCTGCACGCGCATCTTTGTCCTCTTCTGAACAGTGGCACATACAAGCGTGCAAGCGTCTATGAAAATATTACTTTCAAAACATGTACTAGTGGCAAAATATGAATTACGACAAAATGATTTGGATACCGTATCACAGTGGTGCCGCACGTGGCATATGGAACTGAACGTCGCTAAATGCGGCCCCGCCGCGGTGGTCTAGTGGCTAAGGTACTCGGCTGCTGACCCGTAGGTCGCGGGTTCGATTCCCGGCTGCGGCGGCTGCATTTCCGATGGAGGCGGAAATGTTGTAGGCCCGTGTACTCAGATTTGGGTGCACGTTAAAGAACCCCAGGTGGTCAAAATTTCCGGAGCCCTCCACTACGGCGTCTCTCATAATCAAATGGTGGTTTTGGGACGTTAAACCCCACAAATCAATCAATCAATCAATCAGTCGCTAAATGCAAGAAAACATGCGCGTAACTAGGTGCAACGTCACCTCTCCGTCCTATTCTTTTAACAGTTCACCCCTGCAAACCACAGCTTCTTATCGCTACCTTGGCGTTCACATAATTATTAACTTGTCATGGAAACACCACGTCCATTTAATATTATCTAAAGCAAACCAAACTTTAGGTCACTTGAAAAGAAAGTTCCATCTCTCCCCCACCGTCTTTAAAACTAATGCTTCATACGACCTACGTTTGCCCTCAACTAGAATATGCCGCATCTGTCTGGGACCCGCACAGCTCTACATTATCACAAAATATTGAGGCAGTACAAAATCACTCTGTTCGCTTTATTTCATCTAATTACGATCGCAATGCCAGTGTCACAAACATGAAAGCTGCTCCTAATCTAGCTTTCTTAGCAACACGTAGAGAACAATCACGCATTTGTCTTTTTGATAAAATATACTACCATAACCCTGCTTTTCGTTCCTTGTTCATACACCCAGCTCCATTTCGCTCACACCGACTTGATCATCATCACAAGGTTGACATACCCTATTTTCATCTACTGCAGGCTCGCAATAATTTGTCCCCAGGACAGTAGGTGATTGGGATCACTTACTAGCATTCAAAACTAATATAACCTATACAACTGCATTTAAAAATGTCTTATCCAGCGTACTGTAGCTCTATGTATATACATGTTTATTTTTCCAACGTATTGCACATTACTAGATTTCTGCGATTATTTTGTATAACGCTTCCTTCATGCTCTTGTTTTTACTATGCACACCCCCATCACCTCTGTAATGTATTTATATTGTGAGGATATCATATAAATATATATATATATATATATATATATATATATATATATATATATATATATATATATATATATATATATATATATATATATATATATATATATATATATATAGGTTCATCTCGTCGCATGTTTTCGCGGCTTGTAGTGAAAAAATTAGGAAGTTCTAAGTTCTAGTGGTACCAGGCTTTTCATTGGACACGCGACAACGTCCAGTGCCTAAGTAAAATTTGTAAGTGATCTAGAGAAGTGGTGTTTGAAAAGTAAAGACAAACAAAACAAAAACCACATGAACGGCTCATTTTTTCTCATGCACTCCACCTTCACTTGATAACGATCCACGGTTTCGTATTCTTTCTGGATCGTCCTGCGGCTGCGCGGAAGTGCTTCCTGTGTCATACGTGTGCGAGCAGACACCGGGTAGATGCCGTAGAGATGATGCGACGCGGATGAATGCATGTGTAGGCTTATCGGCCTTCTTATTGGCTAAGAGTCTTTGTAGCCTTGACATTGCCGAAAAGATCTTCTCAGATGGAAGTATGGGTTGCAGCCCACAAAGTTTTGAAAGCTCAATTTTGCGTGGTAACATGAATACCAGTCTCCAAATGCACTCGAAAGTAAAAATAGCGGTTATCTATATCGTTCATATACGCACCGATATTGAAAATATGCCTTCACAGAAATTTAGGCACAAAACTACCATATAGGCATTTATAGGAACTGTAAGAACGCTAGAAAAGCCATTCTTAAGCTATTATTTATGCTCACAAAATCAAAGTAGCACAATACGAACGCAAAAAACAAAAGAGGCATTTGCCTATAATCTGGTCTCTAGTGATTGCGCAAACGTATTTTCACGGCACAAGTTTCAAACTTCGCATGTCTTTGAATGGAATGGAGTGCGATATAAAGAACCAAAGAAATATAACTTGAGTCAGAATAGCTTATAAGAGAAAAATCGAGGCAGTACTAACGAGGAGCATACAATTCGCGATGGCGGCCAGTACTTGAGAAGGAAAATTTACAGATTCAAATCTATATGGTAAAGGTGTCCAGGACCCACCTTCCGATTGGAGCAGCTGCGAAGTGATTGTCTGGCTCAATGCATGCCACCAGTATGAGAAATCTACCAAAATTAGAGCAGCAAGTAAAACAAGAGAAAAAGAAGAAGAATAATGAAGTATTTTGAGGCAGACAGGCAGCGAGGCATATTGGCGGCTTACCTATACATTTGTTGTGAACTGAGTGTGCTTGCACCCGCGAAAAACACTAAGAGACTTAGGGACTCGAAGACCACTCAGCTATTGGCCAATCCGCCACAGTGGGCATGAGCCACTAGAGAAGGTGAACAAGAACAAATTAATGGCCATGACATCACCTCAGTCAACCAGCTAAGAAATGTTTGTTTGTTTCAAGCCTCCTGTTCCCACACTTTCAACAATAAAATCATTAACCAATTACATGTTCCACTCGTGAATACACTGCATAAGCTTATTCACGTAACTCGCAGATGCACAGAGAATTTCTTATAACACGCGTAGTAAACTGTGCGCATATTAAACAGTAGATCAGTATAAGTTGGCTGAAAGAGGTGTCCGCATTTAGAGATTGCTTACAGACGCCTAACCGGCAATATTACTGTGAGCAGGATGACGCGAAAAAGAACAAAAAGAAACTGTCGCGCTAGGATGACGAGATTGGAACCATTAGAAGAACGCGGCAAAAAAAAAAAACACAATTTATTCACCGCGAAAGTTGCCTCCATATTCATGTCATTAATTTTGTGGTCCACACGTCAATCTTCGCATTTCGGCATTCCAAACACAGTGTCAGTGTTATCTCAGCTGACGTAGCGTGAGCAACCGCAAATAATATGTAGGGATAGGACTGTAAGCGAACGATAAGACTCTCTATACTTATTACTCGAGGTGCGATATCCGTAGATGCTCAATTAAACACAAGTGAAAACGCCATTCGCTCCGTTAACCACGATGCAGTATCGTGGCTACCATTTCCCTATACATCACCAACAAACAAACGCACGCATACACGAGCGCACCCTCGCAGCCCAATTGAAGCGATGCTAATCAGCCGGACACCAGCAGCGCCAGCAACATGGAAACTGCCATCGTGTCCCATCGGCCCAGCGCTTAACGCCCAATTCGCTCCTGTGGGACACTGCGTGTGAATAGCTATGGGCCGGCCAGGTTCCGGCAGGAAGAAAGCAATTAGGGCAACGCTATTCAATCAATGTCCTCCCTGGGGAAGCAACGACCGAGCGTGCTTCGTCCGTAAACGAGGCTGACGTCACCTTCCCTTCCAACCTTTACACTTGTTGCATGACTTTTCTGGCTGCTAGACCCTTTGTAAGCACCTCTTAAAAGCGGGCTTATCGATTAGCGTCAATGAGGAAACAATCACATGTGGGGTAAAGCATGTTTGTGAGCTGTAGCTTGTACGTGACTGGGAATGAAACAGCGCTGAAAAAAAGCAGGTAGAAAGTGTGTAGTATTAACTCAACAGTTTCACACACAAAAGAAGGCACGATGCTTGAAAGCGGAGTATTCTTGAACATAGTTAAGTTATTAGGCTGTACTACTCCCCATACATGCATTTGTATGTACAGTACTAACGAACTGAGGCCTTGCGACTTCGACGTTAAGTAATTAACGCACATATATATTTACATACATTTTCCCTCCTCCTTTAGTTCGTGTCTTATCGGCGCAACATCGAACCGAATGCCAAGCGCTGATCAACGAGTGTTTTTAGAGACCAGATTCGTCGCTTCCTGACATGCCTATCTCGAGTAATTGCGTATACCAGTCGTTGTACTAAAACGTTTGATGTAACGTCCCAATCCCTGAGTACTGTACGTTTGATGAACCATCCACACACAACGTTTGCCAAGAATAGAAGCAAAGAAAAGCACACGCTATACACAAAGCACAGAAACCGAATAATACACGTTCACGGTCATTTGAGTTCAAGCGAAAACTCCACGAACGGTATGCTAAAACCTACAAGTGACCTTTCTTGAAGTGGTCATTCCAGCGCCTGCTCTATATTTTTTATGGAACGTGCAATTTAAATGACGTTTCCAAGAAAGACGACATGTTTCTGCCGGCTTAGTCGTCTTATGGAAGCAAAAGTGAAATAGAAAGGGTCGAGTAGAAGCGCGGCAAAGCAGAGAAGCCGTTGTTCTGCTAAGTGGCAATGACGCCCAATTATCCGCCGCAGTTTCTGTTATGTGGGTTCATCCTCTCACGTTCACAAATAGGCTGGCTAAATTTTTTAGACCTCTTGGTCGAGCACCTCGTTCAAAATTGAACATTGTTATAAACACGCGCACGGCCTGGGAGTGGAGCAACGCTGGGGCCTTCGCGAGGCACGACGTAACAAGCAGCTTCATGTGCTAACGTCTGCATTCCGACGAACGATTACTGTACCCTGGTCAGTTCCCCGCAACATCCAGATATTTTAACCTTTACCAGCTTGGTACAGTAAGTAAAGTAGTTGTGAAAGCTTAAATTTTGGTAGAAGACCACAGCTGCACTCCATGGAACACATAAAGTCAAAGATGCCACGGCAAAATGGTGGTCGCTGTAGGTGGGTGGGGCTTATAGCCACCGACGTCTAGAGAGTTTTTGTACTGAAATGTTTTTCCGCAGTCTACTTTTGGTATATGTGTAGCGACATGACAGACCCTCTGTTTCTATTCTTCGCTGAAAGTGCCGAACTCTTGTGTGAGCTACAAAGCTTTCTATTTATACACTAAACAAAACTCTGTGCACTACTGTCTGCGAGAGCCGCAACGCACGGCACGCGCCTAGCAGCGTGGGTGTGCACCAACTTATATTATTAATAAAATATTATTATTTTTGGGGGGTTTGACGTTATAAAACCACCATATGATCATGACAGATGCCTTCAAGCGTTTTTCTGAATAAGGATTCGGCGAAGTTTTCAGTATTCAAGCACCATTCTTACTGCAAAATGATCAGGAGGCATTGGTTTCTTTATGTGGCACCAGATACCTTTCTCACTATAGTATACATCGTGCGGGCCACATTCAAGACATAACCGCTCGACGAACGCAGTCCGTACTACCGATGAAGTGGATAACTCTCGCAATCCACGCGAAGGACCAGTTTGATGCACGAGATACATCCCATGAGAAATGTACAGTAGATATCCAGGATGACCCTTAGCATGCGCGTGGAGATTTCGTTACAGGCTGTATTACCACGCTTTCTTGAAGCAATGCCCATGGATGAACATCTACCATGGATTGTAATACATCTAGTGAGAGCGAGGACACCGAGCCGTACTCTGCATCAGACTACGAGTCCACGGAAGACGGCTTCGAACCTGTGCTCTACCGCAAGGCCAAACGAAGAATCATGAACGCATCATCGGCATCAAGTACAGCCACTGTGAGGACAGCGCCTCAGCGATGGCCTCACTCCATTCTGTTTGTGCCGCAGACTACTACTGCCAATCTACGCTTCCTCAACAGGCAAGCACTGTCCTTGTACCTTGAAAACATTGTGCCTAACGAGATTAAGGACATCAGGATAAACACGAGGAAGAATATTTTGGCAATCGACGTGAGGAACCCGAGTGCACTGAACACGCTACAGCATGTGTCAGAGCTGGGAAACATCAAAGTCCGATCCATCATACCAGCGAATGGTGACACCGTAACAGGAGTTATCTATGACATAGACACTGAAATCACCAATGAAGATCTTCCTGTACTGATAAAACCAGTGAGCGAAAACAACGTCATTGTGCATGCTGGTCGCCTAGGCAACTCTCGTTGTGTGCGAACATTCAAGGGTGACTGTCTTCCCTCTTACGTGAAGGTTGGCCATTTCCGTCACTAGGTTCACCCATTTATTCCGAAGCCTATGCAGTGTTTAAAGTGCCAGAAGATTGGCCACGTGCAGGGCGTTTGCAGAAATTCCGCAGTGTGCCCCCGATGCGCTGAACACCACTCAGAAGACGACTGTAATGCAACTACGTTGAAATGCCCCAACTGCCAAGGCGCTCACAGTGCTTCCTCCAAGGACTGTCCTCAGATTAAGAAAGAGATTTATATTCTGAGGCAAATGGTGCGAGACAACTCGACTCACAGAGAAGCTGCGCAAAAAGTAAGGCGAAGGCGCCGCCATCGTCGAAGGTCCTCACGAAGGACAGTGCAAAATCTGACGACAAAGTCAGAAACTCAGGTGAAATCGACAGGCGCGGCTCCTAGCACGGCAAACATCTGCGCTAAAAGAGAAGATGCCGGAAGATCTCTCTCTCCAAAGGAATGGCCACTCCTTCAGCCTAGACGATCTGTTGAGCCTGAACAGAAGCCGCCTACACGACCTGTTGAGCCTCAACAGAAGCCGCCTCAAGAACAAACACAAAATGCTGCAACAGCCGGGAAGCCAGATCATCGCGTGATGGTGATGCTAAGATCATTAGTGGACACCATTCGCATGTTGTTAAACGACATGAATACACCGTCAGCCAAAAGTGCCCTTTAAGTACTGGACGCGCTTAGTCCAGTACTAGCAGCCCTAGAGTAGACCATGGCTAACGCACCACTGTCTTTCAGGGAGGAGGTTCGTAAAGCAGCAATACTGCAGTGGAACGCCAGGGGACTGAGATCGCGCATTGGTGACTTTCGTCAATTTGTGTACGTCAATATGTTTCCCGTAATCGTCATCTGTGAGCCAAACTTATCGAGTGCAATACGACTCTCGGGATACGAACCTTTTATGTCGTGTACTGTTACTGAAAGCAGCAAGGTTCTGGTGTACATTCGCCGAGACCTCACTTACATCTTTCAACCTGTACCACCTCATGATGGAAACCAATACGTATGCTTAAGAGTGAAAAAGAGGAGGCTCAACATCACGGTGGTTGGCGCATACCTATCACCATCAAGCCGTTTCGATCAAAAAAGACTACGAGACATCCTAGCGTTAACTCCTGACCCGTGTGTTATCATCGGAGATTTTAACGCTCATCATACATTATGGGGAAGTCAGAATACCAACATGAAGGGCAGAAGCTTGGTGTCTTTTGCCTCCGACAACCAACTTTGGTTACTGAACGACGGCAGTCTTACCTTTTTACGTGGCTCCACATACAGTAGCTGTCTCGACTTGGCTTTTGTTTCGCGAAGCCTAGTGAAACATACTGAATGGTTCACGGATATAGAAACGCACGGGAGTGATCACATTCCAACTTACGTCAAGATCAGAGGATTGTCGCCTCCTAAAGTGCGCGACATGGTTAAAAGAGTGGACTGGAAAAAATTTCAGTCTCGTATGGAAGACCAATGCCAAAAACACATATCCGATTTACAAGAGGCCATCCAGAGCACTGTCAAAGAGACTGTGTGTACGATCCCATGCCCTGCAAGATTCATGGACATCGACATAGAGCTGGAGCGGCTTCGAGCCTTGCGGCGACGAGCTGAAAGAAGGTACCGGCGCACGAAGGACATAGAAGATTTACGGACTGCTAGACGTATGCAGAAGAAGATCAAACGTAGGTTGGACAAGCTAGCATTCCAACGCTGGATTACTTTCTGCGAGTCACTCAACCCTCGTAAGTCTTTATCGCACATATGGACGACGGTTAGAGGTTTGCGGTCATCGCCCATTCAGAAGTCACCATTCAAGGCCTTAGCCCTTCACCAAAATCGACCAGGTGTGGACGTTGCTGAAGAGTTCTGTGCCGGATTATCAGGGCAAACTACAGCCATCAGCAGCTCACCACTTTCGAGCAGTTGTCCGCCACCACGTGATTCCTCTATGGACTTCCCGTTCACCATTGAGGAGCTCAAAGCAGCACTCGCTTTATGCAAACGTACCTCTGCACCAGGACCTGACGGAATCTCCTACAGAGCCCTGTGTCATCTGGGTGAGCGCGCGAGAATAGCTCTACTTCAGCTATATAATGATTGTTGGCTAGAGGGCACTGTCCCCTTAAGTTGGAAAACAAGTCGTCTAGTACCATTACTGAAACCTGGCAAATCACCATTGGTACTCTCCTCCTATCGCCCGATCGCATTGGCCATTTGCGTGGGTAAAGTGATGGAGAGAATGATTCTCGGCCGACTCGAGTGGTACTTGGAGTATCATCAGATCTACCCAAATGCCATGGCTGGCTTTCGACGTGGTCGATCATCGATCGATAACGTCATCGACCTAGTCACGTACGTTGAACACGAGAAAGGCCATAAGCGTCTTTGCGCCTCTCTGTTCCTTGACGTCAAAGGAGCCTATGATAACGTGACACATGAATCCGTCCTTGCCGCACTAGAAGAGATTGGAGTGGGTGGCCGAATGTTTAAGTGGATACGCAGTTATCTCCAAATGCGATCCTATTTTGTGAGTACAGAGACTGGGAACACGTCTACACATTTCAGTTGTCGTGGCGTCCCTCAGGGTGGTGTACTGAGCCCCGTGCTATTCAATATAACACTAATTGCTCTCCATACGCACCTACCAAACAATATTTATCTATCAACATGCGCTGATGACATCTGCATATGGACATCTGCGGTAACTCGCCTGCAGTTACGAGCGAGAATACAGAGAGCTGCTACTTCAACTGCTTTGTATCTACGCAATCGAGGCCTGGAAATTTCCTCCGGAAAGTGCGCTCTTCTGGCATTTACGCGCAAACCCATGTCGAATTACAGAGTGTCAATTAACGGTCAAAATATACCATATTGTCGATCTCACAAATTTCTGGGTGTCATAGTCGACAGAAACTTATCATGGAGCCCTCATGTATCGTATTTGAAAAAGCGATTGACAGGCATATGCCATCTTTTCAAGTTTCTCGCTGGAAAGACTTGGGGAATGCAGCCTAATGCTATGTTACGACTGTACAGGGTGCTTTTCCTTGGCTTTTTACGATACAGTCTGCCTGCATTATCAAACGCCAGCAAAACAAGTCGACGCATGATACAAAGCGTTCAGGCACAGGCGCTTCGAATATGTCTAGGTCTGCCTCAGGGTGCCTCAACAATGGCGACTATAGCTATAGCCAAAGACCACCTCGCGCAGACCCATATTGATATTGAAGCTTTGAGGATACACATAAGGCATGTGGGCCGGAATCCCCATCACCACCTAGCCTCTCTACCAGTGGATAGACCTCATACTTCCTTTTGTCGAACAATAACTACACATGGTGACTTCCTACCAACTGGTTTTACGCCCGCGGCGAGACCTTCAATTCCTCCATGGTGCCTCAAACAGCCAGTCATCTACCTGACAATACCAGGCATTCAGAAAAAAGGTGATTTCTCAATACCAGCCCTCAAGCAGCTCGCATTACTTCTGCTTTACGAGAAGTACCAAGACTGCACCCACGTCTACACCGACGGCTCCGTCCTGCCAAACAGCTCAACTGCGGTGGTCGTTAGTCCAACGCACGCCACAACCATCAAATTCAGGACAGCTCATGCAACCACAACAACGGCAGAAGAGCTTGCAGCGCTTCGCGCTGCGCTGCGTTTCATTAACGACCAAAGCACGCAACGGTGGACGATTTTTTGCGACTGCAAGGCGGCACTGCAGTCACTTCTGTCAAATCTACGCTATGGTCTACACGAGCAGTTGGTATTTGAAACAGCAGAAATGCTACACCACATAACAGAGAAAGGGCACCAAGTTATATTTCAGTGGTTGCCAAGCCACTGTGGAATTATCGGTAACGAACGAGCTGATCAAGCAGCCCGTTCAGCCCATATAGAAGACAACGACCAGTCAATACCTCTCTCAAGAACGGACGCTGCTAGGAGGCTCCGAATGCTTGCTCGCCAACGCTCCATGGCTCTTTGGAATGAGCCTCTCTTTACGCATGCAAGATTACGATCCCTTGATCCAACGTTAAGCATGCAGCTTCCAACAAAAATTCGACGAGGCGACGCTACTGCTCTGTGCAGACTATGGTTGGGAGTCGCGTTTACCCGTGCGTACGCGTTCCGCATAGGTATGGTCGACACCGCCGACTGTGCACACTGCGGAGATGAAGAAACAATTCGACATATCGTGTGTGACTGCCCGAAATACAACCAGGAAAGACAACACCTTTCTGATAAACTAAACAGGTTAGATGACCAGCCGCTGTCAGAAGAAAGGATACTGCGCCATCGTCATGACTCATCGTCACAGAAGAAAGCCGTGCAAGCGCTACTGGGCTTCTTACGAACTACTGGCCTGTCGGAACGCCTCTGAGTGGACTGATTTTGTGTGTGCGTGTGTGTCGGTGTTTTTCTCTTATTTATTTTTTTAACTCTCCCTTTCTCTTTCAACCCCCTATTCCCCAACCCCAGTGTAGGGTAGCATACCGGATACTAGCATCTGGTTAACCTACCTGCCTTCCTCTTTTCTCGTTTCTCTCTCTCTCTCTCGTTACAGGCGCCCACCTGCGCCGTTATGAAGTTGTAGTGAATTGTTAAAACAACCAATGGTCTCTGTTTTTCTCTCTTATTACGACCACTCCGACAGTGTATGACAAGACAAAGGAAAATTCAGAGAAATAAAAAGGACGTTAAACATAACTCGTCGCAAAGTGGTCGCGAACAACCACGACCAGGCCAGTAAAAACAGCCTAATGGCTCAGAAAAGAGGATTGGTGCCACGAGAGAACGCCGGATAGCACAGCTAAAAAAATAAGAAAAAAGTGAACACGCATTCCCGCCCACGCACACAAGTACGTTTAAAGACACGCAGTGGCTTGACCGAAATGCGCTTGTGAAATATTAAAGCTAGGTCAGGCATGGCTGAGTGCCAGCGAAATGTGAATGCGGTTGCAAGTGGTGTTTTGCAAGTTTGCTGAATTCTAAAGGTACTTACAACAACACATGGGTTCGCCCGCTTCTGTGTCCTGCTGTCTGGGGGGAAGTCTTACCTTTATTACAAGTGAAAAACATCTCACGAAAAACTAACGTGACGCCATACAGTCATAGCGTTTATTTGCCGAAGAAATGAAGAAATGTAGATATCCCTAAATTTTGCCGTTGCCCACTCATGGGTTTCTTTTTTGTTGCATTTCTTATTGCCGCGTTGGGTGTGCAGTATTTATTCACGCTGTTGATTTACCACCACCATCCTCCTGATCTGGTAAGAGATCTCTGAACTAGAATCTGGGATAGTTATTTTGGTCGTTCTATTAGTTATGTCGTTTTTATCACAAATAGAGGCACACAATTTTGTGCAAAATGTTGCTGAGTTGTGAAACCAGTCCCGACTTTATTAAAGCTCATCGCTGTTTATGGTCAGACAAATCGGTTATAAGCACGCTTTTTCTACCTTTTACTATAAATGTTTGTTATATTCTGTGCTGATGCGTAAAAAGAAATTAAAACTCAAACTGGTGAAGTGGTTTAATGCTGAAATTTTGTATATTCTCGGAGAAGTGGTTTGAATGCGCTAATGTAGATTACCATTGTAGATGAGAATTTAGTAATGCACACCACTATTCGTTCGTGCTATTTGCGTCCAACTAGAGCTGCCCTTTCATTTCATTTCATTTCATTTATTTACTCTCAAGGCATTGGGCATTACAGAGGGAATTGGGACAACAGATATCAATTAGAAGTAAAACAAAACAGCAGGATTAGAATAAATTATAATGCACTTTCAAAAATCATTGATTTGAACACATTGGCGTCTCTGATGGAAGCGATCGATGCGGGAAGGTGGTTGCAGTCAGTACCTGTTCTAGGAATAAAAGAGTTGAAGTGCTGGTTCGTATGGCAGAAGGGAACCCCAACTTTTGCTAGGATGTAGTGGTTAAGAAGAACAGATAAAAAAGTTCAACTCTTATCGACACGTACACCACATCATCCTCACCGGTCATCACTCGATACAGTTAAGTTTGTGATTGAGCTGCGTGTGATGTGCACAGAAGCGGTGGTCACTCGGAGCCTTTTGCCACGCTTTATCGCGTTTCGTCGTTTCCGAATTGTGAAGTAGTTACACGACGGTAACATAAATAATAAGGGCAATACGGCATCGTGAGTGAAACCTGTAGTTATTCTTAGGCTGTTAGCGACTGTAATTAGTTCACTGACCTCACTTTTAGAGCAGCGAAGGTTCTGGCTGCCCAGTGCATTGACCGTGATGTGAAATGAGTGATGGCATTGATCTTGGCTACAGCCACATGAGGAAATTCTTTAGAGTTTTCTACGTATGAGTAAAGTGTCGCGAGAGATATATAATGCTTTAAAGGTAGTTGGGCCCTGCCGCGCTGGTCTAGTGGCTAAGGTACTCGGTTGCAGCAGCCACACTTTCGATACAGGCGAAAATGCAGAAGGCCCGTGTGCTCAGATTTGGGGGCACGTTAAAGAACACCAGGTGGTCAAAATTTCCGGAGCCCTCTACTACGGCGTCTCTCATAATCATATGGTGGTTGTTTGGACGTTAAACCCCACATATCAATCAAATCAAATCAATCTCGTCACACAGATCGAAATGACTGAATTTGGCGATTATATTGCTAGGTTGAGCAAGACGTTTGCTTGGAAACATGTGCCAGCGTCAATGAAAAAAAGTGAAGGCCCTGGTTAGTGAGCATTGTCAGTGTTGTGCCTCGATTACATCACCGCATGTGGTCACAACAACATCGAAGCACATCTGTGCAGTTGCCCAAATCTATCACTAACGTACGCGAGTAGCACTTTTTTGGCTCTCTGTCTTCACCATATGACTGAATTAAGTCCCTATGAGGGTGTGGGCAAGTGAATGCCCACAGAGCACATAATCACAAAACAATGTTTTGCAACTGTGGACTGAGGTAGCGTTTACTGAGTCATTCAGCCATCGCATTGGCATGGCATATTCATCCATGTGTGAAAGCAGCATCTGTATAGAGACTATTGAACACCTTTTGTGCCACTGTGCCCAATTTGATGAAGATCGCCGGGCTCTCCAGTGTGCCTTGAATAGACTCGATGACCGGCCATTCAATGAAGCAAAGATCTTAGGAGCCTGGTCGCGCAGTACATCAGCACAGAAAGCCACACGAGCTCTCCTGAGATACTTGATAGCAACTTCATTGAGGGACCGCCTGTGAAACTCGGCATTGTGCGTGTGATGTGACATGTGCCTGTCCTTCTCTCTCTTTTTTACTCCCCTCTCCCCCTCCCCTTGTGTAGGGTAGCGAACTGGACGCATAGTCTAGTTAACCTCCCAACCTTTCCTACATTCCTTCTCTCTCTCTCATTGCAACTTCGTTCACTTATATGGCGCTGGCCAACGTGAAAGTCGATGTTGCACACGCCAATTAAAGGTATGAGCCATATATACATACCGATCGAGTGCGCGAGCGTAGCGTGTGTCACCCACGCCATGATACCGGGGGCTCCAAATATTACTGCTATCAATGAATCTGCGATTTACGCTATCAAAAGGATGCCCCCACCGACCCTCTGGCGCGTTGAATTCATTCAAATGAAGTTATGTTTAGCCAAATATTCATTAAAGACGCCGACGCGAGGAATGGCGTTATTTTTCCTTCGAGGCTTTGCACAGGACGGTTTTGTTTTTGGTTCATGCGCCTTTAAATTTGATTAACTTTTGTAAAAACACACTGCTGTCACCTAAGAAATGCTTGCGAGGGTGGCAAAAAAGCTTGGAAGCGCAAACACTTTCAGTACGCCGGCGGCATTATAATGACTTTTCTGTTGCAGACACGACGCTCACAGGCCTTCGAAAACGCAACTCTACAGGAAGCGAGAGGCTTTCTCACGTGTAAGAGCATGATTCATTGGGTTCTTTTACGCATTCAGGTATTTGTTAGTTTCACTAAGATGAAAGACAGTTATCTGTGTTTGTCATAGTGACAAAAAGTATTTTGTAATCTCAACAATGAGTGCTACCTTTCCAATTAAGAAAAAAAAAACAAGAGAAGGATAGACAGCAAATAAGAAAGAAAATGACCTGAAAATTGGCTGTTTCGTTAAACATGACAAACTTTCGTTGTGAAAACTTACAGGTCTAGTTGCGTTTTTTCTTTCTTTGTGTCTCCTCAGTACCGCCGACGCATCGCAACACTCAGCAGCCTATCCGACAACCCAGTGATGTCCCAAGTTTAGTGAAGTAGTTCGAGCGTGGCCATCACTTCGACTACAGTTAACTAGTTTACAAGAGCATTTGTAGTTTGAGAAAAAAAAGAGAAAGCACTGATCAAATAAGGAAGAGTTCAGGATGGAAAATCACTACCCATGATTAGATTACGAACCTGGTTGAACGCCTGTAGGACGAAATTGCTTCCATAATGAAGTACTGCGTGCGTCCTCGTCAAGCTTGGAGCTTCGTAGCGTGAGACCTTTATAAAGATGTGACCTGCGTAAAAAGTTTTGTTGACGGTCCAAACACTCGGCTATAAAAGCCTCAGACAACGGCTGCTCCAATGACGCAGATCCACGACCTTCATAACGCTTCTTGCAGGAAAGCTACACTGTCGAGTTAAGCCGGAATTAGGCTATAGTGAATGAAGCAATACTAGGTGAAACATTCTGAAAGGTGTCGGATATAGTATACTATCTTTTCCTGCCTGTAGGAGACTGCATGATTAATGGAAGCGTAAGAAATGTTACTCTTATCATTGTCTGCGGTGCCAATGTAGCAACTGTTCCAATTTAAATGCGTAAACAATGGATAGAAGGCATCATAAAGATATCACTTGAAGGTGGTACCAGAGAAATTGAAATTATATTTTTATTTATGTATTTTACACGAGCCAGCGACCACTTGACTTGGGAATAAATGCGTGGCAAAGGCTAAATGCTCGCTACATGCTCTTATCGAAACAGACGACAAACGCGAGCAGACGACGGCTTCGGAGATCGGGGCAGCTTGTGCTGAGTTGTGAAGTATCAGGCCACCTCACGACGTTACCAAAACGGTTATTTTCTCAAGCACACCTACCATATTCGTCATATCTTCCCATTAAACATGAGAGCAATGTTTGTCTCGTCGTGAAACACGCTCAAAACTTTCTTAAAAGCTTTCCTATCAAGCTTTTCTGCTGCTGCGCAGTAGAGTTTTCTGTAAATACGCTAGTATCCATGGGAGCTAAAACGCATGGTGCTCCAGCGAGCATGGGAACGATGGGTATTGCATAGATTTGCCTAATCTTAGCGTGGCTTGGAGCTGCTTTGTCAGGAAACGACACGCAGCAAAAGTTGAGCAGTTGCACTTGACCACCTTAAAGTTTTAAGCTCAGCAGTTTAAATCGGGTCTGGAAGTTCAAAATGATTTGTTCTTTTGTTCAAAACAAAACCAAAACACTGAAATAAACGAAGCCACAAGAGCGTTTGAAGCCCGCGAGCATGACAACTATAGGCAAATAAATCCATCCATCCATCATTCCCATGGTTTCCCATGGGTTTTAGATGCGAAGGAGCTGTTTGGCTAGTTGGTGAAAGTTGTGCAGTAAGTCCGCACAAACCCCTCGCCGCAGCTACTGAAGCGGTGCTAAGTATGTCAAGTCACAGCTGCGTGTTTACGTCACTCTCTCCCTCAACCACAGCAGCTGCCGTCCCCTCCGCCCGTTCACAACACGCTTTTCGCTCGCTTCACTTTCTCCATTAGCCGCAACACTCAAGCGCTCGTCGAGGGGAAACACTAGACAAATTGAGTTGCGCGTCTACAGCAGCCTGTCTTTGAAAACGGCTAGCAGGCTGCGTCTGCACGGCTGCTACAGAGGCGCACCTAAATCTGTCTACTTTCTCGCCTCGTTTACATGCGATGAAGCTTACCGAAACCCAACCCGCCTCCCATGTCTTTGCATTTTAAGTAAACATATACTCGAGTAAACGCTACACCGAGTTTCACTTCAAACCATTCTTTCAGCACTCGCGTCGATGCCTGTTTCAACCGGTCAATGCCGAGCTCAGCGCTGCTGCTTCACATCAGGATTTCCTTCGGGGAGATGGTCCATAATTTTTCGGAGCCAAGCTTCTAAAGGCGTACGGTGAGCGTCCCGTCGTAATCGTATGTAGCCACATCCCGTTAGTTTTCAAACCGACCGTAGAGGGTGGTACTTGTACACGAAGAATGCAAATGGTACGATACTAGAAGACGTTACTTATAGAAAGGTAAATTATAAAAATCACAGCATATCCATGGAGTTAACCATGCTGAGTGGGGCGAAGCGTCCGACATTTCGTGCGTGCTTCCGGCCATCCGTTTGTTCTTGCTTCCGCTCATCTAGGCGTCCATCCGTCCACCCGTGCATTCATACGTTCACCCGGAGTGACGGATGAACGTATGGATGAACGTATGGAGAAAATAGGATTGACGTCACACAAAGATGTTGGCGATCACGTGTTCGTCGGCGGTGCCGTACACTAGGGGGCGCGGCATAGTAAAATAAAAGCCGTTTTGGCGCGCGCGCGCGTTCAGAAGGGAGGTGGATGGACAAGGCTGCTGAGCAGCATGCGCGCAAGGCGGCGGCGATCACGCTCGAAGATAAAACCCCGATGTGCGAGCTCGCGAGGCAGAAGCGTGCTGTGAAGCTGCGCGGCGGTGCCGACAACATCCAGGCGTATGAGAACACGAGGCCGAAGCGCTGTGGCAGTGGCGTGCGGACCCAGCTTCGCTCCACTCTCCATCATTGACCCCGTAGATATGCTGTCATTTTTTTGCTTCATCACTGGTTAACCCGTGTGCTCCAATTTTCTTAGGAGCATTCCAGCGCTTGGGAGTGAAACGATGCTCGTTGTGAACAGTGGTGCTGTGTTGACATTTCCAAGACTTGTGAACAGGCCGTGCTCGTGTAACAGAAGATTGAAAGACGGCGTTGATGACTGTTTTGCCCTGCGACATTGCGGGGGTGCTCCACAAGGCATTTAAGGACTTGACCCCGGGCTTGGCGTTTCAAGGGCGAAGCTCTTCTTAGTAGAACCTTGTCCTCCATGTGGCGTTACCGAGAAGAGACGAGAAAAAAAAGGAAAACAGTATCTCCGGAACAGTAGAATAGACGGTGCTGTCTCATAGAAGTACCTACAAACTGCAGTTGAGTGAGGATATTTTAGATGGCACTGTATCACTACTCTCCGATTGGCTTCTGCGTGGGCTGTGCTTGGGTACGCGGAGAACGAGTGCCTTTCTCAGGCTCCTGGATAGTCACTGTACGTTGCGGATCGTTGGTGGGCCATAGACGAAGCAGATCGGCGGGTGCGTTGAAGACGCTTGCGCTCTACTTCCTTGGCTCGCGTATCATCGGTGTTACCCGCGTGCCGTCTGCATTAATGAACGCGATCAGACGCATGGACGCATCCACTGACGGACGGACACACGGGTGGATGGATGGATGAACGCTTCGCCCCACTTCTCGTTGATCACTTCGTGGATATGCTGTGATTTTTTGTCAACACGTCACTTCTTTTTACGATAACAAAAGTCCAAGCTTCACAATGTGTCGAATCACAGTGGCGAGCTGATACATTTTGCTGTAGATTAACGTTGCATAGGCAGTACGCCGTGACCTTTCTCTGGTGAAAACGTAGAGTTCTAGCCACCAGCGAGACTCCGTGAAGGTCAAGCTTTCCTACCGAGAGAACAAACTTTTCACCGGTGCTTTGCCTCGGATAATTTGTTCACCAGCCCTGCTAACTAGATGCCTTCGAGGCTGTCCTGGCACTTTGCATGGCACTGAAGCCTTGCCTAGAGTGACGCATGGTCAGGCCCAACACTTTACGAGAGGGCATACACACCTTGCTAGCCTTTCATTTCGACGTCATCGGCAGCTTCAAGTATACAGACCTATTTTGCCTGTTGGGACGCCGAACACACTTCACCCTGATGACACTGACCGTTACTAATTGCTCTGCCATCGTTGAGTTGAACTTGCGGAACTAATCCAATGCTATTCGCGTAGTACTATAACGCTTTCATGTGCTCTTTAAGAGGAGCCTGTCTGTTTATCACGTGTGATGCAAAATATTTGTTGTGTAACTAATCTTTAGAAGCCGTGCAGCACTTCACGAATTCCACCTATTTGCAAAAATCTGTCTTAAAAGTCTACTGCCATGGTAGCACTCTATCTTACCATGAAATTTATATCGCCGTTTATGAAGCTTACATGGGGCTTCACTTTGTTTTAAAGGGAACAAAGCAAATTTCATTGCTTTGACGAAGTGATAGCTCTGCGTTACAGCCAAATAAGTACTAAAAGACAATGCTTTTAATGTTTCGTTTTCTAAACATATCGCGTTTGGCCTGTTCACAAATCGCTGGCTTTGGGAATCTTGGAATGCATTGACTTCAAGCACTGACAAATCAAGCCTCCTCATGACTTCGAGAACCTGTACAGAAATGCAAAGAAGATGTGCTTAGTAAATGTGCAAGTCTTTCAATGGGGGGACTGTCATCATCGAGAGGACCTCAAAGTGACCTGAAAGCACGCATGGCAGCCTCATTTGGATAGACTGTGATTTGCCTGGGAGCTTCGAGAGCAGAAAACTGTCTAATGGCTTGTTGCTAGGTTGGTTCTTTTCAAACACATTATCATCATCAGCCAACTACACCCACTGCATCACAAAGGCCTATCCCGATATCTGCCAGTGAACTCGGTCCTGTGCTTACTGCTGCCACTTTATACCGGTGAACTTCCCAATCTCATCTTCCCACCTACTTTCTGTCTCTCCTTCACCCACTTGCCCTTTTTTTGAATGCACTCTGTGATCCTTAATTAGCAGCGGTTATCTCACCTTCACGCTACGTGCCCTCCCCATTACAGATTCTTCTTTTTGATTTCGTCTATGATTTCTTTAACAACCGTTTGCTGCCCGATACACTCTGATCTCTTCTTGTCCCTTGGGTTTCCACCCTTCATTTTCCTTTCCGTTGCTCGCTGTGTCGTCCTCAGCTTGAATTGAACCCTCTTTGTGATCCCGCAGCTTCCTCCTGCGAAGGTAAGTATCGGTAAGATGCAGCTGTTATATACCTCCATATGGAGGAATAGTGACAACCTACCGTCTATGTTTTGAGAATGCTTGCCGAATGTGCTCAGTCCCATTCTTATCCTTGTAGTTACTTCAGTCTTGTGGTTCGGCTCTGTGGTTACTAGCAGTTCTAAGTAGACGTACTCTTTTACATGTTCAAGTGCACTGCTACCTATCTCGAAGTGCTATCCTCTTTTGTGATTTTTTATAATAATTTCGTGTTCTGGAGATAAATTTCAAGACCAACCTTTCTCCTGCCCTTGTAGAATTCAGTAATCTGTAATTGCAATTCGTCCCGTGAGTAACTCAGCAATGCTAAGTCACCGGCGAGGCACAGGTTATAAGGCACACTTCATTAACTAGGATTCCTAACACTTTCCAATCTAGAACCCTGAAAACCTCCTGTAAGCAAGCGGTAATTAGCACTGGGGAGACTGTACCCCTTATTGTACACTCCTATTTCTTGGTATTCCGTCGCTTTCATTGTGGATCATTGTGGTGGCAGTTGATCCGCTGTACATTTCTTCAATAATGATTATATATGTTTTGCCGATGCCCTGATTACGCAGTGACTGCATGACAACTGATATCTCTACTGAATAAAATGCCGTCTCGCAACCATGAAGGCTATGCATGGTGTTTGGGCGCATTCCGGGCATTCCTTCATAGTTTGAATGTGGCCGATGGTTGAGTATAGCCTGTACGAAATCTTGCTTGATCCATTGTTTGATTGAATTATAATATCTTGGTTCTGTTAGCTATTACTTTTGTTATTAGCGTGTTAACAAAAGAGCTTTTATGCATATGTGTACATACATATGGTTAAGTAAACACCAGTTATTGTGCACACATCGAAATCCCAAACATCGTTGCTAACAGTGAATGTCTCTACTATTCTAACACAAGGATGCAGATTGGACCATTAGGTAGAAGTACTATGGATAATTGAGAATGCCGAAAATGTAAAGTCTGCAGCTAATCAAATTAACTCCAATCATGTGGGGCTCAAAAACTTGTGATTTTGAAGTAGCCCAAACACTTTGAATTCTTATTAAGCTCTCGAGCTTCTGACTCACTCAGTGGAACAATTTCTCTGCAAGGAAATAGCAAGTGGGTGAACATCGCCTAGCTGCTCACTACTTGCAGAGACAAAGAGCTGTAGTAAAATCCTCAGGTGTCATAGGACTACTACATGCGCATTTTACCTGACGTTGGTTCGTTTTCGTAAATGCTGTGCAGGTTGTAATCCTGCTCTACCTGTTATCAGCACAATTGCATAGTTATGGATTCGCTCGGAAGTCGTTATTCACCTAAGTAAACGCTCGTTTATCTACAAAGGTGGCCCTCGGTGTGCCTCAATGCCATGGCTCATCATTACTCTGTGCGTGGCTGGCCCAGCTGATCAGCAGTGTGATGCAGCCAGCACCAATGCGAGCCAAATCATGGAGCACACCTTTGGTGTTCTCCGTGGGTCAAATCATGCTGGTCTGACATGGCATTGACATCAATAATAATAACGAGTGTTGATGACAGCCGCAGGAGCCCATTAAATTGAAGTAGTGAATTTTAAGTGCGTTTGTTCTTGTTTGTTGCCCCTTATGGAGTGCATTTTTGAAAGGCTCACTTCATTAGAAAAAAAAATTTTGTGAGCAACAAGCACACTCATAATGCGCCAATGCGCTGTGTTTTCTAGATTGCTCATTGGCTCCACTACACTGTATGATGATGTGGATATGCTAGATAACTTTTAGGTTGCGAACATTTGCTCTTGCTTAGTAATATTGTGTAACGTGAGTAGCATAGTTAACTCAATTATGGTTTCTTGTCACACTTAGTGTCAACTGGAAAGATAAGAAAGCTTATTGGCTTATGCCTGGCTATTAGGCCGATTAGAGTATAAAGTTGGGCATGTTGGTAAGACTTAGTTGATCGACGTAGCGCGTTTAGAAACATAGGACAAGGGAAGGGACAGAAGGGAGCGCTCACTTCCAACAAAATTTTTATTTCGAGGATTGTACATATATATGCTCACGAAATTCGAAGACAACAGATAAACAGAAATAAAGATTTTGTTCGAAGTAAGCGCTTCCTTCTGTTCCTTCCCTTGTCCTATGTTTCTAAACGCGCTATGTCGATCAATTAGGCCGATGTTTCGTGTCTTCAACATTAACATTGTAGTTATAGAGATATATCTTAAATATTTTTCTAGTCTTCACTTTTTTATCTACATGTTGAGACTTTCTTTTTTGTTATGTCTTCATACTTTTCATCAGCTACTGAAAATACGACAGGTGTAAATGTGATAGATAATTATCGGCTTTACACTTTTTTTATGTAGTGTAGCTGTAACAATCTATGTATTCTAAGTTCAAGCAGTAACATGGGATCAGGTGCTCCTCGGTCATGTGCAGTGTATCTCGAACATATCACGAAAAACCAACAAGACTAGTGCAGCTACCAGCCACTGCCTCCTGCTGTTCAAAGCGCACTTGAGCTGATATAACACATTGTGATGGCTGGAGCAGTTCGAACTCTAGAATGACATTCTGTGCAACTACAGTTCATTCAGCAGTTTCCTTGCACTTGGGCATTACAAATTAATTAGGTTTTGCTTAAAGATGCCAAACAACGACATTAATTTAAAGCATGATGTAGTAATAGTGGGCAAATTAGTTTGAGCTACTTGAAGTTTTTGACATGCACGTAAATCAAAGTGCCTGTGTGTCTGTGCCTTTCGCAGCCATAGGAAGCAGCATCCGTGGTAGTCAACAATAATCGTGCTTTCATTCTTTGTAGTACTAGAATTAAAGCCATTGATGCGTTATTTTTGCACTCGGTCATTATAATTGGTAAGGGTACACACGTTAGCTTAGATACATGTGTGCATCAGCTCTTGAAAGTGCTTCTATGTGGATTATCCGGTTAGAAGATTGTCATCACTCCTAGTATTCCTAACACTAGGTTTTAGTACTTGTGTATTGTTATGTTGTGGCCCGTCCGCCTCTTCAACACTCTTTTTCTATGTTTCTATCGGGAAGGAACTTTTTTATTGCAGTGTTTGCTCGGATATATTTCATTATAATGTAATTGTGTAGTACACGAATCGCTTATCATATATATATATATATATCTTTGCTCATATTACTATTGAAAGTATTCATAGCAGTAGGTAGGTAGTTATAGCATCAATATACTTATCCTTTTTATATTTCTGTACCATGGTTTAGCCATAATAAGGCTACTGGTCTACTCTAATATTGAAGCTGGCGACTTAGAACAAACATGAAAGTGGGAATACTGATGTGCTTATTACCATTATCATTATATTCAGGTAAGTTATAAAACCTTTATGGAAATATATTTAACACATTGAAATGTCTCAAAAGTTCGAAACTTGGAGCATATAGAGTAACCTTCTTGTGTTTTTTTATTGTGGTACATGTTTTATGCACACAAAACATATTTAGCTTGTAGTAACACACTATAAGCTGTGATTCTACTTATTTGTGTGCAAGAGCAATGCAGTTGAGGCCAAATACTCTCTTTTTTTCCTTTAGCTAAAAATGAAGGCGTTCAAAGTTAAGGACTAAGTCTACTTTAATGTCTCGTCTAACTTAGAAGAAGACATTGAAATAACTGCACACTCACAAGGACAGAGGCGTTGAAAATTGACGGGCTTTTCGCTAAGGCTTTTGCACCCTATCAATACTACCAGGCCGCGCAGCGCACAAAACACGGAAGCTGTTCAGGAGCTGCGTTTCCACACAGTGAAATGTTCTATACCGCTGCCTCCTCATAGATCACGTGTCTACATATGGAGGCGCACGAATGTACACTGATAACGTGCGCATTTTGGCATGCGCCATTTTTTTAATAGTTGACGCTCTCTCGAACACGGGTTTGTCGGTGACCAGCCCACTCTGACAAGAAAATCAGGTTTCTTTTTTTTATATCGACGTTATCAACGTTATCGAGACGACTTACGATTTCACATCGTCGCATCTTAGTGTCGCCTTGATATGAACGCGTGGACGTCGTAGTTGCCCGCAAAAGATGTTTACTTTCTTCGTAGCGGTCTTATTTCCGGAATGAGGGAAGGAAACATTGTGGAAGAAGCATTGCCCCATGCGTTTCCAAGAAAGACAGAAAGTTAGAAAGGAAGAAAAAAATTGAAAAGAAGGAATAAAAAGAAAAAGAAGGAAATAAAAGAAGAAAGATGGAGAAAAAAAGTAAATAAAGAAGGAGAAAGAATGAGAAAACTGAATAGATCAATAAAGAAGGACAAATAAAAGGAGAGAGAAAGAAAGAAACAAACAAAGACCGCTATGCAGGCGCCAAGCTTAATTTGCCCCGATTTCTCTGATCAAGCAATTATTCCTGCAGTTCTATTTTTAAACTTTCAAGCGATTTATTTATTCGATTCCCTTCACTCGGGCATGCAACGTCCTGGCAATACCAAGGAAAGATCTCTGCAGGGAGAGCGTATTCGGATGAGCGCGTTACACGACTTGCCTATGTTACGGTTGGTTTCGTAGACAATGGAAGCGCATCGAGCACACATATTTTTATTCATTACACTGTCGAAAAATCACGGCACCTCGACACGGCGAGCGTAGTAATTCTATTCGTGCGGCCCAATGGATTGTCGTTGATTGCGTTGCTGCAGGTGCTCTCGGTCGACTGGCGAACGTGAGTCTAACATCCCGAGACATCGCTATCACGTGGCATTTCTTCGCAAATGTGGTTAGAGTCAGTTTTACGACTTGGCAAAGCCTGCAAAGAATATGCAATATCAAAACCACCCTCAAGACTCGACTACTCCAGTGGAGCGGAGGCCAGCAAAAACGAAGCCTTTCAACAACGTGTGCCGTCAAAGGCCGCCTCTATTTCTTTTCTGTGAAACAACCCTAAAGCGCAAGAGGCATTTTATAGCGTCGTCTGATCCAGAGCCGTGACTGGTTTATTGTGGGCTCTTATGGTACCACAGATTGTATTCTGAGGCATTACTATGTCACATCGGGTAATTTCGAAAATGTCCCTCCGCTGACACAAAAGCGTGTCCCAGCTGAAGAATAATTTCTCAGCACTAGCACATACAGCCGCTTCGCAATGCACTCAACCAACTGGACAACTAGACTCTTTCGGAAGAAAGAATCCTGCGCTACCGACAGGAACTTGAGTCGCAGAAGCATGCTGTGAAGGCGCTCCTGCCCTCTATGCGTTCAACCGGTCTGTCCTAACGACTATGATCGGAACTCCCTGCATTTATTTTGTCACTCTCTTTCTCTCTACACTCTTTCCAACCCTTATTTCCCCACCCCAGCATAGGATAGCAAGCCTTCTTTCTCTAGGTTAACCTCCCTGTTTCTTCCTTTCATTAAGTTCTCTCTCTCTCTCGGTCACTATGGCGCTGCACATAAGAATGACATTTTAGATTCTTTTCTGCTTTAAACCTTTCACTCTAGAATTATACATTTGTTGCATGTAGTGTTCCTTAAAAAGACGCGAACGTAAATTACAGCGTTGTACTGTGCCAGACTGCAGGCGCAGTCTGTCCTATGTGAGCCCTCTTTCAGAAAAGATGTCTCTCCCACTATGGCTGAAATAGTGTTTTCTTAGCACCAAAGAGAATAATAACACTACCACCCTTGCTCGCTCAGTAATGGGCTTTGTTCATGGTTGCCGCTGACTTTCGGTGAAATTCGTCAAGCTACGGGTCAAAAATCGCCAAAAGTCACCATTTTTTTCAAAACTGGCCAGAAAAGTCGTCACTCTTTATGTGCGCGTACCTACTAACTAAAACTGCAAGTTGCGCATAGCCCCGTGGAATACAGTACCTTCCATAACCTCAAAAATATACTGACCTTAATCTCCCTGCCTTCGACGTTTCTCTATCCCTTCCTCTCTTTTCAATGCGGGTCGCATCACCCACTTCACCGTAAGAGGGCTTAGTGGGCTTGAAATATGATCACCCGCATCACATGGGGCATGTCATTGTGAAAGAGCATGCATGAACCTCCACTGTCCCTGAATCTTGGCGCCTCATAACAAAAGTGTGTGATGATTTCAGTTGTAGCGAATTCAGGACATAGCAGTCGCCAAAAGAAGAAAGAGACGGGGAGTGTAGCCTTCCTGCAGATTGAAAAATTCATTGCAGTGGAATCATGTGTCCGATAATCAAACAACGTAATCACAGAACAACAGAAATAAATTCTATAGCATTGTACAACCATCTCAGGGTCCACGCCATTCCTTTTGTGCGGCCAATTTTAAGCTATACAATCGCCTGAGTGCCGTTTATGAAGGTTGCCCAAAGAAGCCGACTTCTTGGCCTGCCCCTAAAGTATGTTAATTAGTATATGTAACTTTAAATAACAATTTAGGAGAAACTTAAACAGTGAAGAAGTCGACAAGCTATTCATAACAGTTAGAGCTGTGGTCAGAACACGTGGCCTAACCACCATCTTGTCACTCCAAAAGCGAAACATTAAGAGAGCTGAAACCTGTTATGACACCTTAAGAACATAGTTTAATACCATCACCCCACGGCGAACGAAGCCAGCCGCTGAATTAACTTTGCTGGAAGGTTGCTGATGGATGTAGCAGTGCCTCTGGCACCTAGGTTAATTAAGGACACATGAGAAACAGGATGGGCGTACTGAATCGCTCGTGAAGTGCGCCATCTACAGGAAGGTCGGAAACTGCGGAAAGTTTGACACATGTCTCTTATTCATTTCGAAGGCACTGAGTATATAATGACTACCTCAGTGGGGACCTAGGTTTAATATCGCCGAAAATTTGCCATGTCGAAATTCAGTTTTTGCTCACCGTGCACGGGCCTCTGAAGTTCGCTAAATTGGCGAGAAGTAGCCACCAGTGGCCACCCTGGCTTTGTTGTTACTGTGGTGCTGGACAAGCAGTGCGTTCACGCAAATAGTGTATATCTGCAAAAACACTTCTCGAGCAAGTGCTGCGGCTCCAAAATCATTTGTTAGCCCGATAGCCAAACCATTTAGCTTCTGAGCCAAAAAGTCAGTGCCCCTGGGGCGTATTAAAAAAAGCATCGCACTATTGATCTATTCTTCGCGCTCATCACATGTTGCGCCAAAGCGGTGGTCTAGTGGCTAAGGTACTCGGCTGCTGTAGGCCCATGTGCTAAGACTTGGGGGCACGTTAAAAAACCCCAGGTGTTCGTAATTTCCGGAATCCTTCACTACAACGTCTCTCATAATCATATGGTGGTTTTGGAACGTTAAATCTCACATATCATCATTCATCGCATGTTAATATCTTGAACTTGGGGAACGCGAATTAGCTGCTCTTTTCGTGTAGCATTCACTAACTGCCGTGTTCATTTCATGCAAATATTTTCACAGCACTCTAAGTGAGTCAGCATTTCTGCGTTCTCTATCACGCTCATCGGCGTGCACTAGCCATCGACTTTAGGGAGGTGGCCCCCGTGAGTCGACCCGAAGCTTATCAGCATTCCTTCTTCGGGCTGGTCCCCCTAACAACTCACACTCTAAATCACCTTTTCACAAACTTGTTGGCATTAATTAGAGATAAAAATTCTTTTTACTGCTCAGCTTAGCCGTCGAGGACTAACTGTGGCTCTCGAACTGACCGACGCCTAGGCAAGAATCTTACTCCTCAGCTCCAAAAAACTCGGTGAAATTCTTCTTTATGTTTTCATGCAGTTAATTCTCTATTCCGGAAATGAAAGTTGACTACCCGTTTTGCATCGGACGTTTCAAGGCAATGAATCGAATAGATGAAAGAGCAGTGAAGTCGATGCCGATAACGCAGTTACGAGAGACACAAAGTCTGCATGTGAGATGCACGTGAAATATCGCTAGTGCGTCTGTGTGATGATTGATGACGCATAAGAGAAAAGCAATGACTTACTTGCAAATCAAATGATGTACGAGGATACTGATTAATATGTAGGGTTTAACGTCCCAAAACCATCATATGATTATGAGAGACGTCGCAGTGGAGGGCTCCGGAAATTTCGACCACCTGGGGTTCTTTAACGTGCACCCAAATCTGAGCACACGGGCCTACAACATTTCCGCCTCCAACGGATACGCAGCTGCCGCAGCCTGGAATCGAACCCGCAACCTGCGGGTCAGCAGCCGAGTACATTAGCCACTAGACCACCACGGCGGGGCGTACGAAGATACCGAGAAACATAATAGCATAATAAGACAGATGACGCAGCATTTCAAATGTGGGCATTAGACGGCTTGGGTGCTTCTTGCCAAGCGGATCAAAGCACCCAGTCGGGTGATCAAGCTCTTATGTCTGAATATTCCAGCTGCAAGGTCTATGAATTGAAGGTAAATGCTTTACGCGCAGGTCAAATTGTACTGTTAACTTCCCGCAACATCGATGGTTCAGTGCTCACGATGTTGGTGACGGGCCTGGAAGATGGGCGCAGAAACCTTTGATGCCAGCCAGACATGCAGCTATCTGTATTTTGTATCATTTAGGTCATTTTATTAGCCCGTACGAACCAGCTGTGCAGGGCCGGACTTTTCACTCTGTCAGTGCAGCTTAGTCATCAGCTCTCTTCATCTCTTTCTTAGACGGGGTATGTTCACCAACCCATTTAAGTATCGCAGTACTGCTACTGCCTCAAACTTGTGAGGTAGCTGCGAATGTTTAGGAGTAATTGGGTGACAGTCGTGTTACTGTTCCCAATTTGACAGACTAAGACCGTCCAGCTGTGTGCGACGGATGTTGTAATGGCAATATTTAACTGGAAGCTATCATGGGTGTCTTATATCCCATATAGTTCGCCGCGAGAGCCATACAAGGCGTTTTGCAACATTTTGTAGGTCTCCTGCCATAAGCGCTCATCATTTGCTATGCTCCACTGTGCACGCGAACAAGGAATCGTTTAAGTTTCTGTTTCCTTCCATGCCTCTCTACTCCCTATCGCCAGCCCATTCATTCTCGTGATGTACCAAACTTTCCTATTTGCACTTAACTTTTGCGACTTGCTTTGGCTTCATGCCCTGATGTGGTTCCCATTCACGCGTTCATTTTTTCGCAAAGTGAAGTTTTGTGGCGGTAAAATGTCTCATATGAATTTTGAGACCATAGCCGTATTAATTTTTGAATTTTTGGCGCTTTCATACATATACGGCTATATGATTATGAAAGAAGCCATCCTGGGGGACTTCGTATTGATATCGACCAGCTGCGATTCTTTCATACGCACCTGCATCTTGGTAGCACCAAGGTGGATTAAGGTAGCCCACGAGTCCCCTTGCACTTCATCCTTCTTGGAAATGCACACGCGGGTTTAGTTCCCAGAGATGTCAGCCGTATATCGAAAGGGGGCGAAATGCCGCTGCTGTGGCTGGGAACCGAACCAGAATCCTCGAGCCCCGAGGCGCGACTTCGAAGCTGTTAAGCCAACACAGTCAGCCTGTCGTAGAACCCATGTTAAAGGATTTCTTTCTTCTTTTTTTTTTCAGAAGCATATTACAGTATTTCCGCATGTTCACTTTTTCCGGCGAGGCATTTCTCAAAACAGTACCAGAACTCATTTGCCGAAAGATATCACAAGAAAGGCACTTCAAGGGTTCTCCTCCGTATTTTTTCAGCGCACAATGGTCGAGGACCCAACATTTGGCGAGAAAAAACAAGAACTAGAAGAGAATTAAGTTGTTGAAGATTTCTGTTTTTCACTATTCATCAACGGTTGACGACAAAGATCATTTTTACATCGGCACTAGCGGCAGCGCTCAGCCTTCAGAGCTAACTGCACATGCATAAGCATTATGCTAAAATAGTGTGTTTAAATACTGCCGGTAGTTGCCAAATGCTCGCGTTCTGAGAACCACTATCTAGCTAAAAGCTACTAATGTGACCGCACTGTTACAAAGTCACACGGTGTTTCCACGGAGCTTTACATCTTTTCCGTTATCAGGTGTCAGGACATGACAAGAACTTTATTATTCCTGAGGCAAGACGTTTTCCTCCACTGATCATCATTCGCAAAAAACATACAGTGAGTGGGATATTTTTCAATTACTTTCAGTACGCTTCAAGTTCTGTGGACTGTAAAGTACATTTGGCACATTTATGAATGCGCATGGTTAACAATTTCACAATTATTGCTACAAGTATTAGTTGACTGATTTGATAGATGTGTGGGGGTTAACGTCCCAAATCTACAATATGATGATGAGAGACGCCGTAGCAGAGGGCTCCGAAAAATTCCACCACCTGGGGTTCTTGAACGTGCACCCAAATCGGAGCACACGGGCCTACAACATATTCGCCTCCATGGGAAATGCAGCCGCCGCAGCCGGGATTCCATCCTGCGACCTGCGGGTCAGCAGCCGAGTACCTTAGCCACTAGACCACCGCGGCGGAGCGAAGAAGAGCTATTGACAGGACAATGACTGACACAATGACGCGCCGTCTTTTCAGCGCCTAGACGTCTCTATCGTTGGTTTTTACGACGGATTCATTATCATAATTATCATTATCATCATCATCACCAGCCTGGCTACGCCCAATGCAAGACAAAGGCCTCTCCTATGTTCCACCAGTCAACTCAGTCCTGTGCTTGCTGCCGCCACGTTACATTCACACCTTTCCTAATCTCATCTGGCCACCTAACTTTCTGGAAGCAATGAAGATTTCAGTTGTGAGTAAGCGCTTGTGGTGTTCACTTTCTTGTGCTCGTCTTCTTTGCGCTACATTTACATCGTAATGAATCAGTACAAACTCGCTCACCTCTCCCTTTTGCTTCCTTTTAATGAAAGTTCTTGCCGCACCGCGGGGATCTAGTAGCCATGGTGTTCGGCTGCTGACCCACAGGTCGCGAGTCGAGTACCGGCTTCGGCAGCCGCATTTTCTGTGTAGGCGAAAATGGATACGCCCGTGTGCTTAGATTTGGGTGGACGTTAAAGAACCCCAGGTGGTAGAAAATTCCGAAGCCCTTATACTACGCCGTCTCACATATTCATATGGTGGTTTTGGGACACCACATATCAATCAATTTGCTGTTTTTTTACATTATGGTCCTGGTTGTCCCAGTTACTGAACAAATCTACGTAAAACTCCTCCGCTTCTTAAATTATCCTACTCATATTAGTAGTTGCTTTACCTTCCTTGTATTTTGGTGCATACATGTGGTTTTTACCAAAATATAACGGAATATGGCAATCTAAATCTATTTATATATATGACGAGCACAAAAAATGAGACCGAAGTATGCGTGCGTAAGAAGATGCATATACTAGATACTTATAAACGCTACGTATATGTATGCGTCTTGTTCCATGTTAAGCTTGTGCTCAGTTAATATTCAAGCACATTCATGCGTTTGATTGCGTACAGGTCTGTAGCCTTCGCAAAACCTGAAGCAACTGGGGACATGTAAGTTAAACGCATATGAGCTTAATACGCTTACCCCTCCATAAATAACGCTAGAAGTAGATATAGCGATGAAGCACGGACCCATTAGACTAACAAAAAGACCACGCATGTCGCGAATTCTCTTCTGGGGTGTATGTTAGCATGCCCTGTCTTTTATCATGAATATTTACCAACTAGCTTGGGCCTGTGTTGTCCTAAACGAAAAGAAGACGGCGCGGGGGTTCTGAATGGCTGCACATACTGAGCTGTGCCGTTGCATACACTATAGAAACAATCATCTAAATACCACTGTACACAGGGAAAGTGTTAGAACTTCTTAGCTGCCCCTAAATCAGTATACATCCATGAAGAATCATATTTCTTCTCGTTGTAGCGAGGGGGTCCCATAGGACTAAGAGATATAACCGCAGAATATCCGATGGCAAAAGGCTTGGCTTCTGTTCGTACCTTAAGCGGAACGATCTCTCGACGCTTGTGAGGGAACGCAATGTGAAATGAATGCGCAGCCACTCTCCGTAGCAATGTGAGACCGGAGACGCGAACGTTTCTTCCTTTCTTCGGTTGCAAATAAACAAGGCTTGCAGGCGCCACGACACGTACCCTCCTAAGAGCGCCAGTGACGGCAACGGCACCAACCACGCTACGGTAACTCTGACAGAGCTGGGCCACTCGTCTTATTCGATTGAAAGAACGCCTCCGCGTGCTCCGGGCTGTATAAACGTAGAAGCGTGAAAGGATAAGTTAAGCAGCAGAACGTGTTCAGAAACTGTTTAGGCATTGTGTCACTGGTTTGTTTACGTAAGCGACTTAGAATTGGATGAACATATTATTGAAAACGCCGCACAATTCCCTTTGGACCTTGCTGATTTTGTTTATGTAAATTCAGTGTTAGCTAAATATACCTAATTGGTTCCCCATGCCTCAGTTTTATGGGCGAAGCTCCTTAAGGTAGACGCTTGTCGTTTATCCGGCGTTGGTGTGCGCCGTAGCCGCTGGTGACGATGACGATGATGCTGATGACGATATTGAACAAGCGCGTTCCCGACCACGTATTCTCTTTCTGCCATCACGATGCAGCACCCACTATGCACCATGACGATGACGCTGATGATGATTATCCCGGGCTACGACTGGGAAAAAAACCAACAACAACTAGGGGATCGTGCTCAGACTTCGTCTTTGCCTACCTCAAGTTAGATTCGACACCACCAAGCAGTAATAATTGAGGCAAAAGGAAATTCGCAACTCCACACTGCAAACCAGTTGTGACCAATAAACGTTGTATATACCTGCAAACTACTTGGCGCTCATTTGTTTGCATGGGTGGTCAATGTCGAGGGTGATTGACAGTAACACTCAACGATCCCACTGCTTCGCCCACACATTATCTTTAAAAACGTAGATAAGTCGTGAGATCTTTGTGCCGACCACAATACGGGAACCAATTGTAAACAAAGAAACCTAAAATAACATACCCGAAAAATTTTCAGAAACGTTCAAGAGAGACAGTCACAGCAAATTGAGTTTTAGTATTGGAAAATAACGAGAAACTTTTTGAAGTAGTGCCTCTGTATGTGCATACGCTGTACTTTTTGCTCTTCTTGCATGTAGGAAAGGCATTGATGCTACAGTGCATTCTCCACTCCGTCGTGGATTCGTGAATATTCGGTGAGATACATCTTCATTTATGAGCATGCAGCCTCACATGTTTCCAACAGCCAATTGAACACTTCATTATTTTAACTACAACTTTGACACGGCAATAACACTGCTGGAAAAAGTACATTATGGGAAGAGAGGGGAAGGTGGAGGTATCGACACTCCGTGGCAGAGGGTGGCGACATGCGTCGAAGGCACGTGCGCAGTTTGCCAGCCGTTACCGACACGCTGCAGCACAACTGGAAACCTAAAAAAATGTCTCCTCAACTTCAACTGGAACTATATTCGCAGTTGCAAACTTTTCAGTGATTTAAGCTTGCCGTGATCAGCGTGTGGTGGCAAAACATGTACCCTGGTAACACAACATACCTTTGAAGTAATAATCGGTCATTTGTTATTTATAATCATGCCAGGAACAAAGAATTGAAGGTGCCTACATTTTGTTTTGTTTCATAGAAAGTGATCAAAACTGCATCGTAACCAGCAACGAATGTTTTAGTAACGTTCTGACAACAGATTGTTTTTTGTGATAACAGGACACCGGTTTTCAGTTGATGACTTGCTGTTGAACTCGATCTCCAAGGAGAAAAGCAATAGTAACCATAAATTCGGAGTTAGGGCCCCTAGGTATTGAAACCAGGACAGCAGCATCTTATAGAGAAGAAGTCTGCCCCCGGCGCTCGCCAGGTTCTGTTCTGCTCGGCACGCGGAAACGACATCCGTAATCGTGGCGGCGAGGCTTTGTTTGATGGCAGCGAGTTTCCTGTACACAGAACGAAGTTATGCTTGTTAGCAATACTTTCGAAAGTAAAGTTGTGACTTGCTTTCACATCTAGTTGCACACAATTAGCAGCAATTTACCAGTGCAACAGTCGCATCTCGGGCATATGTGTTGCTATACTCGGGTTGTCTGGTGGATCTTTTTCGCTGTTTCCGGCACAGCTTTCCTGTCAGAGTTCTGCTATCAGGGTAAAGAAAAAAAAGAAACAGAAAACACGGATAGTGTAAGCTTACCGGAACTGAGACGGTATGATCCAGTCGATGTTATGGGTATTGGTTTACGCGCAGTTGCGCTGTGCACTCTACAAGAACTTTTGTCAACTGTCATAGCATGTGTGCACTTCGTAATCCTTCAGGTGTCGCATTGTTTCTACTGCTGCGTCATGATCCCCGCGCTACAATGCGTAAAAAAGGTACCGTCAATTTTGCGGCTGTCATTAGCGGGTTTGTTTTTTTTCTTTTTTTCATTCTTTTAGTAGTTAAAATAAGGATATCGGCACGGCATCCGAATACCCTGGGTCGCAAGGGATATGTGAATGTTGTTAATACTTTGCGTTTGGTATTTCTTGAGAATGAATTTATGGGTCTATTTTTAAACAGAGGACAGCTTACCCATGTGTTAAGGCACTTGGATGGAGGTAGATTCGTAAATAATTAAGAGCGAAGCTATGGCGTAGCATGGACACTATATTTTTGTAGCTGTATAGCTGTGCAACACAAAAGGCGAGCGCTAGGCTAAAGAACACGGTTGATCTTCCGTCGTAGGAATCAGTATAACACGAAAGTAAGGCGTACCATTAGAGAAGTAGTCGAGCGTTTTGCTGTACATTAAACTGCGTTTTGAGAATGCCTATTTGTGTTTGGCAGCTGTACCACTTTTCAGTGTCGATGCACACAGGTTGAAGCGTGGTGATGCGCCTTCACCCCGGTGATTCACGGTCATGATTACTGATTGAACTGTAGTGCAGAGCGCGCGTCGCGCCCACAAAAGACAAAGACACAGAGAACCTCAGACATAATGACTGTGGGAGCAGTTCAGTCACCCCACAAAATAAATGTTTGTGTTAAGGAAGTGTTCTCTTCCCACAAAACAAACATCTGAGGTAGCTACAGGAGTTAAAGGTTATGGTAATCAGAGAATACAGGCGATGGTGGTGATGTTGATATGTGGGGTTTTATGTCCCAAAACCACTACATCATAAAATGTGGTGCGACACCTAAATGACCGTCGCTGATTATACACAGAACTTAAGATACAGTAGCCTACCCGGGACATGTTAAGAGTTATTGAACGCCACAGCTGGACTAAAGGGAAACGCAATGCGCCTCGTGTGTCCCCGAAGCTCAGCTGCTATTTTCGTAGAGGTGGCCAACGCTGTTACAGCCACGTGAGACAAGCGCACGTCGTGAAACTATTTGGGCATGGATGAATGCTATGAATGAGGCTAATTGGGCAAAGGTTGCCACTTCACCAAAATTTCACTTCAGCTACTGCAAATACGCCAAATCAGATGAACTCATACCAACGACGCATTGCGGAAATGAAATGTAAAGACGTTTGTTACTAGAAAAAAAAAAGAAAGGCTAAAAGAAGGTGGGCGGGGACTCTAGTCCGGTGCTCCACTGGCCTCAGCAGCCCACCGCGCCTAGTACATTAGCACCAACTGCGCTTTCTTTTCCTCTCTGGTGAGCAAGGTCTTCCACTGCTTGGTCCTGAATTTTCGCGCCGGAATTTGAAGAGCGTTTATTTACGGTGGCCTTATCTCACATTCCCATGCAATGTGAGCGAGTGTTGGCTGTCTTGGCCGCCATGGGCAAGACCCGGCGCATGCGGTTGGGTGAATCGCATGTTTTAAAGGCAGGTGCGGACACTTATTTGTCTGAAGGCGGCGCAGCGCGTACGCTCCTTTCACACTTACCCGAGAGTGGGGCGAGGAGCGCTGGTGTTCGAAGATATCTCGAGGTGTGTGGGAAGCCTGGAGTACCAGATGGGTATCTGGACGAAGGACAGTCACTCGGTAACAGCTCGAGCTGCACTTTCCACTCTATCATTACCCAAGAGCACCTTGACCTTGGTGAGTTGGTACATAATTGGGTAGGCTTCGGTGTGATTTAGATGAAAACCATAGGAGACACACAGAACAAAGCTAGACGAGCGCTGACTTACAACTGAGTTTATTTGCACCTGAACAAGCTTTTTTGTGAACAAGTCTTTTATCGTACTCTTCTGTGTATAGGTAATACAGTCAAGTTTTGGCGAATGAAAGGGATTGTTCAAGTGCAAATAGACTCAGTTGTAAGCCAGCACTCGTGTGTGATCTGTGTGTCTGCTGTGGTCTTCTTCTAAATCACACTGAAGCCTATTCAATCATATCACTACGCGCTTCTTCTATTTGTCCGAGAAACCATGTGATGCGCCCCGCCATGGTGGTCTAGTGGCTAAGGTACTCGGCTGCTGACCCGCAGGTCGCGGGATCAAATCCCGGCTATGGCGGCTGCATATCCGATGGAAGCGGAAATGTTGTAGTCCCGTGTACTCAGATTTGGGTGCACGTTAAAGAACACCAGGTGGTCAAAATTTCCGGAGCCCTCCACTACGGCATCTGTCATAATCATATGGTGGTTTTGGGACGTTAAACCCCACAAATCAATCAAACCATGTGATGCAATGTTCCTGGTCCAATGTTTCACCTACGAGGCGGGAAAAACACGTAGGTACACGGCCGTAAATGAAATAACGACACGCGATTTGAGTGTCGGTGAGTATTTAAGATTGCTGTCTCATAATTTTCTTTCTTTTGATGGCGAGTGCTACAACTTGGATGTCATGGGTTCAACTCCCATTGACAAAACTTCTTGTGCCCTAATCGCGCGTATTTTTTAAGCCATTTGCGTGACAAAAATACGTCACTGCAGTCTTGTGGGATCCCGGCTTGAAAAACTTTCGTGTTAAAGGTGTCGGAAAAAGCGGCAGAATGTATGGCTGGTCAGATGTCTTCGTTACAGTATTTCTGTCCATTTCACAAAACATAGTGCATACAGACTACACACATAACAAGTCGTATTTACTTGCCACAAAGTAGATTGCGTTCTTTAAAGTATGGTTATTGATAGTGGCATGATAGCCATAGTCATGGGTTTTGAAACTGCGAAGCAACGTGACAAGGCATTAGACAGTAGTGCTTGCCTCAATTAGACAGTAATGTTTTCCGTCTCTTCAATAACTCTCATAGTTTTAAAAACTGCACGTAAAAGGCTCGAAGGCGATAGTGCAGAAAAAGAGAGAGACATATACGCACCCACAGCGATTGTCAAACCTTTGGCCACTGTCCTCATCGCAAACGTGTGGTGCCAAACGCTCAGCTTTTCACCTTCACGGCATTAAAAAGCTATCTTTTGCGCCCTCTCGCCGTTCGAGAACAGAGACGCATGAGAAAGTTTTTTTTTCTCTTCTGATAGTTGTCAGACTTTTTCTATAGGCGTGAACAACAATGTTCCAAGTCTTCTCAAGGCCAGCTCTTCCCTATATCGCTGGCCACCAGTCCTGAAATGAATAAATTAAAGCCGCTTCTGTATGCACGACTAGCAAGAATGAAGTTTTTTAACAGAGAAAAAGAAGAAAAGAATACAACGTTCGAATACCTGGACAAGATTTTTGGACACACAAAAGCTTCCTGCAACCGAACGAGACGGCTACCGCAATGGTTCTGATTCAACCGATCGATCGCTTTCAGTATGAGAGGAAAAACAAAGCCTTTACCAAGAGCCATTCAATCTCATGCATACGATGCCGATCCTTCCGGAACATTCGACGAAGCCAAATATGCAGTGCATTTCTTGTGGCTGCTTGAATATCATGAGCCAGTTTTGACGGTAGGATGCGAACAGTAAAGCCTCAGGATAGAGCCGAGAAATCTGTTATCATAAGCGCCTGCGGCATTGGTGACATCAATATAAGAGAGTGAGTTGGGCCTTTTTTTATGGGGGGGGGGGGGGAAATTAGATGCATTCTTTACGTTCCCGGACCTTACTGTAAAAAGCTGCACGAAAACTACACGTATTCTTATGGCTAAAATAAGATTGCCCTGTTTTCTTCGATCGATATATTTTGCGAGAATGCAGCACCCGATTGCAAAGCACTGAAGGATATACGTTGGAGTGGATTCACTTGTTTTGTACGGTGTTTATTTTACAGCCAACGGTGGCCCCAGGTATTTCAGATACCCAGAATTCGACCAGAAAAAGCTGTTGTTATGCCGTACATACTACGTTCTGCTGCGCTGCCCTAGAAAGAAAACTAATTAAAATATTCGAGAAGATAGGCCCATCGTATTTTGCGGGGAATATATTAGGCTTTATATAGTAATTTATTTGGGTGCTTAGTCATTAGCTTATGTCATGCCCTAGCAGCCGAGTCGCATGCATGGTGAGATAACTAATATGGCGATGTGGTGCGGCAGCGGTAGTGCAGCGGCCGGCAGAAGTGAAACGGAAGCTGGTTGTGCCTGGGTAACTTCACTTAGGTTGACCTAAAGAAAGAAGACCCCAAAACGACGCCATCGCTCACGGCTATTGTGTATCTAAGGGCGCAAATGCAGCGTTGACATGCAATATCATCGCGGACAAGTTGCTTTATTTTTGGCAGTAAAACGGTATGGTGAAAATAAACGTCGTTAATGGAATGAAACGGTCTCCTTTATTTTTTTCAGCCGCCGGGTGCTTTGAAGTCTGCATCTCGCGCAGCTCTTTGCAGTCTGGCAAAGCTGTATTATGGGAACAACCCCATACCCACAAACAAGCATCTTAACTGCTAAACTGATCAAATGTGCTCTATTTTGACCTGTTCGTTCAGAGAAGAGTTGGTACACTTACAAAGAGACGTTACAGTTAATAAACTCGTCAACGAATTTGTACCTGTGCTGAACGAGATTGCTGGCGTGAGGTCACTTCGAGGCAATATTGTTGAGCGCATTAGCAAGATGATTTCGTAAAGGATCGAGAAGCTTGGTTTAGGTTCCATGGTTCGATTTCACATACGCGTCTTAATAGCTGACATCTGTGAGCTTGACAGTGTTGCCATAGTTTTTTTGTAAAAGCTGGCTAGTACACATAAAACAATACCACCCTCTAAATCGTTTCGGCTAAATTTCTGCGATTGCCTTGCTCGTCCAAAATAGGCAATGAACGTTGGTACAATATCAGCTTGCTGAGGGGTTAGCTCATTCAGGATGAAAGGTCATCGTGTAGTTTGGCCATGCCATTTCAGGAAAGAGACGGCAGCTACACCATTAAATTTGGGTGTCGGTATCCAAGCAGCATTCGGAGGAAATACGGAGTGGTGGTTCTGAACGCAGGTGAAAGAACTACCAATTCAAGCTCATTACAACCACTTGTCGTCGTCTTCTTCTTGGAACAAGCAGCAGAATGTTGACCTTCAGTGCAGCATAGCTAATATTTATTTACTATCGGTAATAATTGACTACAAAAACAAAACATAATGCGTGCATTGTGATGCTAAGGACACAGACATATATGAGAGAAGTGCACCGGGGTGCTATGCAGGCTGGTCCGAGTTTGATGAAAATCGAGATTTTTTCGAGCTCTGATGACACCCCCTTTAGAACGAGCCAACACTGCGAGAAGGTCAAATCCACTCATCAATGCACTGCGTTTCATCGTAACGATGGAACGCGGCACCACGTCAAGGATGGTTGACAAACTTGGGTGGCGTTTTCAAACTAGAAGCAGCTTCTTGAATTTGTTTGTCATTCCTTTGAGTGCAGGAGAGCACCCGTGCAATAAATGTACCCGGAACATTTCCTGCTGATACAATTAAAAGGCACGGGCTGTTTATATTCTTCTTGAAGCGTTTAATGCGACAACACTAAGTATCGTTTGAAATAACCAGTAGCGTGGCCTTTGAAATCCGTTCTCACTGAACGCCTTGCACCATCGTGACGACCACGTGTTAATAATAATGGTCAGCTTGCACATTCTAGCCCACTTCGCGCCTTCCTTGTCGTCATCATCGTCCGCTAGCACCTGAGTACGTGCGGCCGGCTAATTAGCTATTTGGCCCTGTCGTATACTTGGCCAGTTAGTTCAATGCATGTTTTGAGCAAGCAAATTAGGCAATTTCATGCTTTGACCGACGTAATTAGGCAACATCTTAATAAACTGCGTTAATGCAGCCATGTAAAGCTAGGACTGTGCCAGCTAAACATGTCAATTAACGAACTAATTAGGTCGTTTATTTACACACTTAAGTGAGTCACATTATTCACGAAAATTTCTTTCGTGACGTCATACGTACGTTAAGTAAATCTTCGCTAATTATATATTAATCACGTGAGAATAATTACAATTGTCTTATAATGCTGATAACAATAATTGCACGCGATATAATTGCCGTTTTAATTGAATCCTTATGAATGAAACAAGGCCGTTCAATGTTACATTCACTAAGCCCTACCTAACTAGTCCATTCACAATTAGAACACAGTTTACGCAGTATTGACTTCAAAAGATTGATTGATTCATTTATTGATTGATTGCATTATATGCGGGGTTTAACGTCCCAAAACCACCATATGATTATGAGAGACGCCGTAGTGGAGGGCTCCGGAAATTTCGACCACCTGGTGTTCTTCAGCGTGCACCCAAATTTCAGCACATGCGCCTACAATATTTGCGCCTCCATCGGAAATGCAGCCGCCACAGCCGGGATTGGAACCCGTGACCTGCGGGTCAGCAGCTTAGTACCTTAGCCACTAGACCACTGCGGCGGGGCTGACTTCAAAGGAGCCCGCACATACTGAGTGGAGGACCGATATAACAAACTGGAAGAAGCTACGCGATCACAACCTGTTCTATGACGCCAGCCTTGTACAAGTAGTGCAAGCTGACGAAATTATTTTATATGCAAATAAGGTACCGCTTAGCATCCACTGCATAAAAAACTTGACAGTCAAACCAGTACAATGACACTAACGAGTTGAACTGGGGCCTTCTCAGAACCAACAAGTTTGTACCTGCGTTCACGCGTCAATGAGTTTGATTCACAGACGCCCGCTACGAAGATCTGGTCCACCCACCACGTTTGTTCTTGCCGAGGAGCAGTGTTCACGCGAAGAACACGAGCGATATAGTCACGATTAATCCATCAGCTTTAGAGCGCAGACTATGCACGTGCACATGAAGAATTAAAAGTTATATCATCACGTGGCTTCGATGTCTCGAATTCAATTTCTCTGCGCCTACGACGTAAACACTCGCAGCCGCGTTGGCTCCATGGAGCGAGCGCCTCTGGTCCCTATATTTATCTGCAATATTTGATGGAACTGGAACAAGCTGTTTTGTGCTGGTCGGATTGAATAATAACGAGGGACATTATGAGATATGTCATTTGTTTTCTTTCGAACATTTGCTTATCAATGGGTTGTTTTATGTGCGTATAAGTGTGTTTTTGCATATGTGTGCTCGAGTGTCTATTTTACATACACTGCTTTGTACGTTTTGCACGTGCTGTTTCTATAGCTGCAGCAAACGTCCCACATGCATTTCTAGCGTCGCGCGAGTTCTCGTAACTGTTTTCGTCAACGCTGCTATCACGCGCTAGCAACATTTTCGTGTCATGACCGTCGTAAAGCAAGCCCGGAGCGAACTCATGGCCCGATAAGCTCGGTCAATCCAGCATAGCACTCCAGGTTCTAACTTTATTACGGAATGCCAAAGCAAACCTATATCAACATAAATCGCACCATCACGTCCTCTTTTTACGCCCCCAATGTGACACTCATATCAGTGACACACCCCCTTAGGCCTATCTTTCTTTCCAAACGCGATCATAAAACGGTCGCGTGCAAGTCTTTCTGATGCAGTGGCTAAGAGATATGTACTAAAACAATAAAAAATGGAATGAATTCAACAATTACCAAATACAAACTAAATATTAAGAACCGGGACTACGAGTGTCCTTTACTCATAGCCGTCTAAAAATGAACCTCTTTTCGAGGCAGTCAAAAAAGGCATTGCATCTGTCAGAATTTCTAATAATAAAGCAAGCCTGAACAATTTCTCTTTGTTACTTGTTTGATTTCGACGAGAGGACCTTGTTTTCAAAACTCAGTGTGCATCCGCAAGTCCCACAGTGAAAATATAGGTGTGCCCTGGTGTTTGTGCGTGCCACCAAACAATGTTCTCTGGCTGCTTCTGCCGTTGATTGATATGTGGGGTTTAACGTCCCAAAACCACCATATGATTATGAGAGACGCCGTAGCGGAGGGCTCCGGAAATTTCGACCACCTGGGGTTCTTTAACGTGCACCCAAATCTGAGCACACGGGCCTACAACATTTCCGCCTCCATCGGAAATGCAGCCGCCGCAGCCGGGATTCGAACCCGCGACCTGCGGGTCAGCAGCCGAGTACCTTAGCCACTAGACCGCCGCGGCGGGGCTCGCTTCTGCCGTAGTGGACTGTCTAATGGCTAATATTCGGGCACTAACCCGCAGGTCACAGGATCGAATCCAGGCTGCAGTGGCTGCATTTTTGATAGAGGCGGAAACGATGTAGGCTCATGTGCTCGGTGCTGGCTAAAGAACCCCAGGTGGTCGAAATTTCAGGAGGCCTCCATTAGGACGGCTCTGGTGGTTTCGGGACACTTAACCCCACATGTCTATACGCTTTTGCTCTTACAGTGATTTTCCTTTTGCATCAGTTGCAAGGGGCGGTAAACGCGATTGGTTAGATGCAGGCTCACAGTGGAATTGTTTAATGAAATTGGAAGTTTGCACCCTTCCTGTGCGCAGCTCTCCAATGTGGGTGTTTTTCAGCGCAGCCATGCATTATGTAATAAGAATGCACCAACTAGCCCAAAATAATGCACTACTGGAACACAATACAAACCTATCAATGAAATGCAAGCCCATCTGTTGAATATGTCCCTTCTGAACCGATAGCAGTACAACAATGTCGAAGACTGCAGCAACAGCGCATGTAACTTTATAATTTAGTTCTAATAATATTCAACCCACCCTGAGATATCGACATATACTGTGACAGTGCATGCATATAAAGAAAACTTCTACAATAACACAACCAGAAGTATTGTGCAAGAAAAAAAATGCGTTAGTACGTTGGTTGCTCATCTCGGCTGCGATATCTTCGTTCACCGTAACAGCCGATTACGGGATAGCATTGGTCATAATGCCGCTAATAAGCTTGAATTTGTAGAAATAACGTCAGCATGAGAATCTAGCGTGATGGTGACTTAATATTAAGGGTTATTTGGCTTATTCTGAAAATTTAAAAAAGTAGTAACTCTGTTCCTCAAAGAACACTTTTGAACTTACTGCCATTCCGATATTTTTGTCAAAATGCACTCATTTTATAGTTACAGGAATGATCGCAAACTGTACTAATAGCGACAAGCTTACTAAAGTAGGCTAGTGCCGTCAACGGAGCAACGTAAGGGCAGCCCGAAGACGTAAATTAAGAAAGTATGCCTTATAGAAGGATGAATCAATTGCTTGTAACAAATACGAAGCCGTCAGTAAAGGAAATTAGGGTAGGGTGGGGTAAATTTGACACGGGTCAAAACGCAACATTTTAACTTTGCCAGTCACTGTAGCTAATGCAAAAACCAGTTTTCTTGGTTTCTTTGTTCCAGAGATAAGCGTTGTTCTTGTCTATAATTTATATGTAAAAGTTAGTGGTTGCTCGCAATGTTCGCGCAGGAAAAATTACACAACTATAGTTGGTGTCTCAAAGAGGGGTAAAATTCTGCATAACCAAACTTTTGCATCCATGAATGAAGCTGCTCCGGGGACAGTAAAACAATGTAAGTGCTTAATTTGCTACTTTATCTTTCTAGCCACTAACCACCAAGAATTTAGTGTGGCCCCGTGGATCGAAGGAAGTTGTTTGTTCGATTTCAGCATGCCAGAGGTGCAAAAGGTGACAAAAAGGCATCTAGTAGCTTTAAGAGTATCTTAATAAGTGAACCATTTACTTACACTCATCATGTGCTTTTATTCTTTGTTTAGGAGGGTTTAGACGTACAAAGCAAGAAAGCGACTTTAAAAGAATCACCGCATCTCCCCCTAAACGAAACCATAAGGGAATGTGAAGAGCTGCAGGGGGGGGGGTGCAAACTGAGTTTTCGTTTACGTTCACTCGGCTTTTCCGTTAGTTTGCGCGGTTTGCATTTAGTGTGAGTTACCATTACGTTGTATGAGTGCATTGTCGTGGAAGCCCCGTTCCAATTATGCGGTCGCGCTGTCGGCTCCCGGTCACTGCAGTTGTCTCGAAAGCCTCGCTGTCCTCGCCGCAGACTCACGTTGTCTCTGTAGCGGAAGCAGTAGCTCGACGCCGACGCTTGGCATCGACGTCGGCATTCCGGACCTCGGAGTTTGCAACTCGACACCGACGCTTGGCTTGAGCTTCCCTGGCCCGGAGTTTGGTATCACCTTGCTTGCGCAAGCGTTTGTGTTCGGCATCACCAGTCCTGCGCTGCTGCTGCTCCGCGACGATCTCGATCTCGGCAGTGGTTGGAATGCCGTGGAAACTGGTGCTGTCGTTGACGTTACAACCGATCTGAACGGTAGTGATGCGAGAATGATGAAAGCCGACCGAGCGCACGCGCTTATATGGATTGGGGGTGGGAGAGGAGGCAATGGTTTACAGGCTTCAGCGCGGGAGGAGGAGAGGAGAGAAGGTGATCTAACAACAGCGTAAGAGAGGAGGGTGGGAGAAAGACCAGGTTCATGCGCATTGGAGCGCAAACGCCACCGGACCAACTTGCTCTCATCAGGTGCCTCGCATCCGAAAGCACTGGTTGCTGTTGAGAGCACTCACTCCATTCGCCTTGCGTCGAGCTTGCTCTGTGTTCTCTCAGATGCTCTCTAGAGGCGCATGAAAAATTGATAGAATCTCGAACTCAAGTCATTCACAAACGCATTTTGATTTTGAAACCAAGTTTTTATGAGATTTTTTTTCAAACAATTTTTTTAGTATAAGCGATAAAGAATTCGAAATTCATCGGTTCGCAGAGGCTGGCTGATGAAGGTTAAAGTAACCAAAGCGGCAAAACGAGGTTAAGACGGTGTGTCAAAACATATCTAGATTTCAATCGTTAAATAATGTGATGAAGAGCAAGCGTTAAAAAAGACAACATTAGCGCAAAAAAAGACTGAGAGTGATCTACAAGCAGTGTCACAGCTGTAGAGTGCTGAGGTCGGTCTAGATTGAGTGCGTGGAGTGCAAGACCTGGGATTATGAGGGCAACGTGAGGGCCCACGAAGTGGATTTGAAGCGCATCTACTGTACCAACTGAATAGATAATTTTTTTCCACTGTTTCGTCTTTCCCCACAGGTTGGGACGAAAACACCGGACACTTGACGTTCTCTTTATTTGTTTTTGTGATATACTTTTGAAATAAACTTTCAAACTGCGTCAACATGGTCATATTTACGTAGCACATACCTTATATCCAAATCAAAGTTTCTGCATTTACGTTTATTGGCAACCACTGCAATGAAAATATATATTAACTATTTTCAGATTTTTGTCTCAATTCGCCCCAATTTATCCTAAGCCAGAGAGGCTTCGTGGAAAGTAAACCCTCTTTCCCAAGTGTGCCAAATGCCTAAAAGATGCTACTATATATTACAACAGCAGTGCTTTGGTGGCCTTCTGGTCCATTCCCACAAAGTCAGCATTCTGAACCAATATTATGCGCTGCAGCATCCCTTTATGAGTCAATAGGAACACATGAGTCAATGAAAACGTCAAACTTGAATGTATCCCCCACAATACATGTGGCACCACACAATCAATGTAGTGGCGGCGATTTCGTAACTGTTGAAGGCCTGTTTGGCGTGCTCTCTCACAGTGTAGACACTGCGGGTCGGCGGAAACCAAATCAGGAACTGAATGAGGTTTTCCCTTTGCACATGATTAATACTGCTATACTGTGGTTTATTCACGAGAGCAGTAATACTTTGATGACGCAATAGCGGCTAGCTATTTAAGACTAATAAGGACAGAATGACCTCTCGTGACCGCAAGAAATTGTCAAGCGAAGTGACACAAATGAAAAAGTATTACAAAACTAAAAGTGCTTCTTCTAGTTATTAGCTCTACAGGATAGATTTCGCGATGGTGATTAACTTTAGTGTGGAAGTTAGCCTATGGGATGTTTCATTGGAACGTAAGTAAAAGGATGAGTAACACACCGAAAGCACCGCATTGCCAGCCGTAAGTTGTCTTCATTTACAGGCCAGTTTATGGGAAAACTTCACTCATGAAGCGGAAACGTTGCCTTGGCCTATACAGTGTTGTATGCTATACTTTGTACCAGATGCGGAAAAAAACGCAGAAAGTATGTTTGAGAAAGAGTGCGGTTACTATAAAATGGGCTTTGTTAACTCAAACAAATGGGAACAACTCAGAAGGACATAAATACGAGCCATTACTTGTCAATATATTGGCCAAACTTGCAAAAATATACGCCTATTCGTGATGTGTGGACCAAGACGTGCAGTTGGCCCCATGCATTGTGAGCACCCATTTTCTGCAACTGAGGCGGATTTTTCACCTTGGCTTTAACGTTCTGAAAACAAAAATACTTCTTCAGAAGCAACGGTTAGGCAAGGTTCAACCACTTTCAAGGCCGGAAATGATTTTTACGGAAATGGTCATGTCCGATAACAGCTTAGGCCGGCAAAACTTATGAAATTCACTCATGAAACATTCACTCACGAAATGAACTCAATGCCCACTCATGAAATATATTTCGAGCTTTGGACTCACTTGGACTCTGACTTTGGAAACGTTTCCTCAGCAGCACTCACTCGGACTCACCATCACCGAAGTTTTTTTCAACAGTAATTACTTGGTCTTAGACTCAAGAAAGTATTACTCGCCCAGACTCACCCAGACTCACGGCTTGATCTGAGTCTGAGTGAGTCCGAGTTAGTCGAATCATAAGTCCTTCAGCCTAGAATTATCGTCTTGGTGCCGTTTGACATAGTACCTTGTAAAAGGAGTTCTAAGTGCTTCTGAACCAGTAAGGTCTGTTTTCTTGAAAGTTATATCAGCATAAAATACAATAATTCAGAACTTCTCTGAAAGAGTTGCTGAGGGAAGTGAAGGCACCTCCCTACGTAGTTGATGCCTCTAAATAATAGAGGTGTAATAGAGGTGTAATAGAGGAGTAATAGAGGTGTAATAGAGGTGCCTCTAAATTAATGAGGTGTATGAACCACAACGCATGCTTTGGAGTGCCTCCAAGTAGATGGTAGTATAAATGAGACTCTTGGTAAGGTTGTTTACAATGATGAAGATCACTTGTTAGAAGACTAGATCGGCAAGATAGAGCGCAAGTCACTCAGGCTCACTCGAGAAATATATGCTGCGCTTTGGACTCAATCGGAATCAGACTCGCCAAAATTTTCCTGAACCGAACTCACTCGCACTCACACTCGCGAAAATATTTTTCAACCGGACTCACTATGAATCAAACTCACAAAAATATTCCTCGCTTGGACTGACTCTGACTTACACTCACGGTTTGATCTGAGTCTGAGCGAGTTCAAGTGAGACGACTCATGAGTGAGTTCGTAGACCTATGGATAACAGTGGCTTGTGGCAAATTTCTAAGGAAGGTTCGTGAGAGGGCTAGAATTTCCAAATGAAAAAAGCCGGGTGCATTTTTGCAAGTAACAAGAAACTGGCATTGTTACCTTCCCACACTCGCTACTTCTTTAAACAATGACGCACCATACTTAGCGAACTGTTCAGAGCTATAGTAGCTTAAAAATCACCTACGAAGTGGGTGGCTGTCCCCAAACCAAGTACAGTACTCACAGAGTGGAAAAAAGGCAATTTATGGATAAGTAGCAGGCAATTTCCTGTTTCCACCGTCTTCAGTTAGTGTCATAGCTGCGCGATTTCGACTCACACGGGTACCTAACAGCGAACATTCTATGCAGAGAATAAATGAGTCGTGACATGGCGTGGTCATGTCGAGTAGTTGCGCATACCACTCCTCCTACTAAAGAAATCTGATAACACGTTTGAATACGCCAGTGCTGTACATGCAAGGCGGGTTGTCATTCTTTCTGTTCGAGCATGACTTCAAGGGGTACGGACAGACAAATTTCGGTCCCGCGTTGTATTGATGCAATGTGTTTTGTGGGCCTGTTTGTCATAACCCGACACGCTGTTTGCTGCAGTGCGTGACTGTAACAAGGTGCAGGCTTGTCAATACCAACCTGTGTTAGTTTCGGTTTCCAACTCCACAGGCCCACCGGGTCTACCAGCTACACAAGCCTACCAGCTAGCAGGGGTAAAACTCGACCATGTCAGCACACAAAACTTTGACGCACTTCCGCACGGTCCGCATCAAATTTCTTTCGAGCAAGAAATGGGAGAGCAATAGAGAGATTTAGTTTAGCGTGAACAAGGCGGTACGTGCGCAACAGCTAGCGTGCTACGTACGTTACAGCTGAGGCTGCTTTCTACAGCATTAGTTTAGCGTACGCGACAACGGACACATGGACTGCACCCAAGCGTCAACACATTCGTCTTGGAGTGATACTTGGTGCCACCTAGCGACTAGGCTAAACTACAATAGCCAACCATAGTTGACACGAGTCAAGGCATGAGACACGAAACTGCGAACATTTTGGGCTATGAAAGGCATCCCCGTCAGATTCTATATTTTCACTGCAGTAACTGTCCAGTACATGCGATCCGCCAACGTATCTAAGCTCCTGACGTAAGCAAGGCGCTCCAAATCGAGGGCAATCTTAAAATACACGCAGGATTTACTTGCAGCCATGACTGCACTTGGTTTTTGTGCTCTCACTAGGGGGAGATCTCGCGAGAGCCTCTGCTAAGGTACCTAACAGCTGTAGCATGCGCAACGTAAGAGCCAAGATCTAGTGTATACATCCCTCGCATGCGCAAACTCATGAATCTCTCTTACGTACGGCGCATGCGCGGCCGTGCTCCCTCTCGGGCGATGCGTGCGCTAGGCCGAAGTGCGCGCTAAACTAAAACTCCCTAGTAGCAATGTTGCCAAACACAAAATGCTCAACTCGAACCCCGTGGCCGAAGGATCGTCTGCTGGTGCAAACACGGCAAAATAAAAATGATGGCTATGACGTCATAACGTTTTATTGCGCGGCCCCATGAAAGAAATGAAGGGGTCACTAAGGGACTCCTTTGAGGATGTTAGTTGCGCGGAGGAGTTGATAGTTTAGGCAAACTTCAAAATCAATTTAAAATACCTTCCAAGCTATATTCGATATTTTGCATATGATATACGCTTGTTCACGACAATAAATCGTGCAGGCCATCTCGGCCTCAAAACTTTGTGTCTGTACCCCTTTAATGCTCGTTCTGTCGGCCTTTTCTGTTATCCCGAGTTCCGACAAAAAAAAAGGCTTGGTTTTAACGGGAGCCGCAGAGCAAGTGCTACAAAGCATAATTGCCCGTAACAACAAACTCGCAACGCAGCGCAGAAGAGTAGACGTCACAATATTCCTGCGTTTCGTCTTTGAGTTGTGTGCATTTTTTAGAGACAATTTCATCTTACAGCAAACACAGAGTACACCCCAAAAAGTATATTGGACCATTTTGGATGATGCCGACAATACTGGATTATTCTTAATGTGAATTCGGTGCAAATCGCAGTGGCAGCAGCCTTTGTAGCGGCAGCAGCATTTGCAGTATAAAGGAACATTACGGCACAGCACGACGCAAAACGTCGCTGAGGCAGAGCGAACCACTAGACAGCACTCGTGAAGCAGTTCACTATCTACAGGTGTGGTGTTTTGTTGCGATATTCTTTATATGCAACTAGCCCCGGTTTCCTCACTATTGTAGTACGAAGGACACAGGCTGCTGCGCAAGCGCGAAAGTTTAAGGCACATATTGCTGCCACCTTTTATCAGCCCGACCATATCGATAAACAGGTGCATAAAGTTGACAGAGGACTGCCGTCCTGTGAGACCCACAACCTGCGGTTACGGGCATAGATACTTATTTATTATTTAGATCAGCAGTTCTTGATGAAGTGACTGCAAGTGTTTCGAAAAGCAACATAAAAGGCCCTACAAGTTAGTTATTTGATGACAGTGCACATAATATTGCGTTTAAGCCATCTCATGAGTTAGTCAAACATAACCGTGCATGGAGTGATACTCCTCTGAGGTAGCCTGGACCTTTCATTCTGATGACTTTGTAATCTGCACAAATTAAGGAAAACTGAAACGATTACTTTTTCATAGTTGGGAAAAGTATGCTAACACATACGCCGAGGGAAGATAAATAACACATGCCTGAACTCATGACTTTCGCTGACTATAAATGTTAAAGTCAAAATCACAGAACACTAGAGTTTAATAGAGAAAGTGGCCTTTAGAAAGTAGATATCTATACAGGCTGTGCAAGTATTTTCCTCAAGGACATTTTGCAGAAAACACTGATTTGTATTCTTAACAAATATGAGCCACGTTATAACAAAGCAAAGGTATTCTATGCGTCTACTCAAGGGATATTGAAATAAAGAATGGCAGGAATCTGATAGCTTTATTTTACACAACATTTTGGGATAGCCGTCATGACGGTCCAATATTGGTGAAGCTGATTCAAAAATCTCGCTATAATAGTGTTGTATTAGGCTGGACGCCAAAATACGACAATTTGAAACAGAAATTGTACGACAAAATTTCAAACACTGATCATATTTAATGGTAAAGTGAACACTATTAGCAGAAAAGCGCCATCTGCATGTAAGATAAATTTAGGTATTCATCACATGTTTGACTGCACAAAGGTGTTGTTACTTATGGTAAAAGGCATTCGGGTGCGTGCGTGCACGTCTGTTCATTGTTGTCACCACATCACGTGTTTAACACCAGTTGGGAAAGTACACTAAACCATCGACAAAGTTCGTTAATCGTTCTCCGAAGTTTTTGGAATGTGAGTGTCCGGGGTAGTTTGTTAAGCTGGCGAGAAAGCTGCCGAAATGATTTCAAGCAGTGACACAGAGAGAAAAAGGCATCAATGAAGAAAAGGATGTGAGGCAGACAGGAACAACACACTTCGCTTCTTCGTCACTTCATTGTCAAGAAAAATAACAAAAAGCGTACAGTAATAAGAGTATACCCCAAAAAATTGCGTGCGAAAAAAAAAGTAGAAACGAGGAACACAACATATATTTTCTCCCTTAGAGGTCACTGAGAGGTAGCACAGCTTCACATGAGCTAAAAACCCGACGCGGTCACGTGGGCCCGTTTGCACTGTTGCACAGCTGTGCAGATGACGTAGAGTGCAATATGCCCACGCATGGAATGCTGTATGCGTAAGTTGTATTTTCCGAGTCGTCCAAAAACAATGACATCGAATAGCATTGCAAGAGAACGAATTGAAACCACGACGATCTGTTTGTACGGCTTCAGAAAATCTATTTAAACGCAGGTTTATTACGGAGGCATTTTCTCGGTGTGAAAACTAGATCCATAAAACAGCCGCAAGATAAGAAACAACAAAAATAATGCAATGAAGGATTTATGCATTACACCATGGTAAACGTGATATATGATGGGCGGAATATGTAAGAATAATATAACGTCAGATGACTTCAACTGTAGATATAAAAGAGCGCAAAAGTCGACATTTATGATTAGGCACAATGAAAACTATAATGTGCTGCGCAGTAAAGCACAGCCGTTTAAAAGCGGGGACATTCTAGTGACTGGAGGACAACAAAATAAAAGTAGGCGTATTGGGCAACCTGATGGCGTCTTAAAATGACTGACATCATACAAGAAATATGCACTGACTCTGGATATGACGTTGAAAATGGACGCCTTGAGAAAGCTGGATATTTTCCTCCGAAATATGCCCCATAATAACTTTTTTCTGAAAGAGCAGAATACTCGCTATAATAAAGAAAAAAACACACTTTATATATATATATTTGCATGAATAGACGCTGTGGTTTCGTCCCCCTGCACAGTTTTTGTGATGCGTGCATCATATTCTTCTTTTTCAAGCATCTAGTCGCATACCCCTTAATTTCTAGAAACAATTCACCCGCTTCAATAGCATCGACGTGTCTCGCTTCATTTCTAGAGGGAACTTCTATACTGACAGATGTGAATTGAGATGCGTTCCTGTACAACAATTGGTGAAAAGAGTACAAAACTTCGAAACCTCAATTGCCTATCGCCTCCACTGATTTTCTTAGCAGTCACTATGCCATATACTGGCATTTTATGATTGTCATACAGAAATCTTTATCAATCGTGCCCTTAATTACCTGAATATTTGAGGGCGTTGATATTTCATATGGGCCAAAAGCAATCATTCATCTTCATTTCTAGTAATCGCAGCTAACTTTCGTTGAACAAGACTTTTGTTTCCAGACTAAAATCACATTTCGCAATCACGTATTTTGAAAAATGCATAGTGTGTCACTTACAGTGTTGGCGGTGACTTCCTACTGGAAACAAAGCTTGTTTATGCGTCATATCTTTTGTTGGAGTTGAAATGCAAGGACTTTTTCTTGTGATCGGAGAAAGACAGGAGCATTGTTATTGTATGCGAATAAACATACGGTTGAAGAAAATATTAAAACCGTAATTTTTAGGAAGCCACTGTTGACGGCTCGTTACCAATAACACTTGCATACACATAATATTTCTTGTGATTTAAAAGAAAGACTTCGCATTTTGAGTTTGCTGGAGGTGCTGCATGTGTAAGAATAAATTTGCAGAGGACATCCCCACATTTGCTGCTTTCTAAACTAATATTAGATGTTGGGCATTATACTATCTCCCGCAAGTGAAATACTTCAATCATACTGTTCAATTTTGTTTTTGCACAGACAGAAAATGTCATGGGAGCTGAACCTGCATGAAATTCAATATAGTTCATTTGCAAAGTAGTTCATCTGCGCCAACCTTGTTGCGCGATGTTTTTGCTCTGTCGACGTCTGGAGTAAGTCTGGGTTTTAAGCAAGTCTCGGCTGACAGTCTCTGCGACGTCAGCTGCTAGGCAGGAACAAAATTGAAACAAGCTGTTTTTTTTGTTCGCCAAAACAAAACGAACAACGGCTGCAAGATAATGAAAAATAAAAAGTACACACCAGCCAAACTTACTGCTTCAGGAGCTTGAAAAATTTGTATACCTCAAGCCTGCATGTCTCGCTCTACTTGTTGCAGCTGGAAGCAACAGCAAGTTATCTATTGCTCTTTAATTTTTTATTTTTTATTTTACATAGTGGACACCTTGTTACTTGTACCTGTAGATACAGCTAAAGAGAATCAGGCAAGAACTGCCATAACTCACCATGAGGTCATGGGCACGACTGTCGCCATGCAGGATCGTGTTGAGTCGTACAAGGTCTTGAAGTGTGTCTTCTTCTTGTGATTGCAGAACGGCGTCATCTTCTTCCGAGCTTCCAGAAGATGGAGCTGCTGCTCCTGGGCTTCCGTCACTCCAGGGCTCACCACCGATTGTGGGTACAAAACAGACGGTCAAAATTGTGGTGACAACAAGTGAAGCGGAAAAACGGTGTGCCAAAACGAAAGCCATTGCCGTCGATGCTCGCTGGGGATTGAGGAAGAACCAATACTTTTCTGATGAGATGAATAGTTCAAGCCTTGCAGATCAAAGTTAGAGTACTGGGGACGTTTACCAGGACGGCTAAAATGCTTCTCGCTCTATAAAAGCAGCTGATGAACCAGGAACAGGGGAAGTTGAATATTACTGAAAATTGTCTACGTGATGGAGGCTTGATTGGTGAGCGGTTAGGCAATAAGGAAGCTAACGTTCAAGCGGAAATGGCAATTGAACGAACATACAAAATGCACCGACTATCTTGCGGGTTTACCAACCAAGAACAAAATGTCAGTGAAAGTGAAGCGGTGTGCAGCCAACGGATCGCCTCTTGGTCGCCTGTTCTCGCGCGCACTGGAGGCGTGTCTGTGAAGAGCGCACGCGACCGTGGTCTGGGGACAACTTGCGAAGAGCGGCCGGCGTGCCTCCCTTTTTGCCCACTTTCGCTGCGGATTTTTCTCGGTTGTACTAGCCTTCACTCCCTCTCGTCCAGCTCCCCACTCTCATCCCGTGACCGAGCCGCTTGTTGTGCGCCCTGTTGATTCTGGAGAGAGAACTGTGGAAAGGGAAGTGCGCGCAACGGGACCAAAAACACGCCGACTCTTCGCGCTTTCGCGTACAAGTCGAGGGGAGCAGAGGAGCGAAGGGAAACAGAGTCGGGGGAGCATTCCGCCTGAAAGTGAAGCGCCGAGAAAGGGAAGTCCCAGGCAGCCAGAGAGAGGCGCGGGGAGTGGGATGAATTGGATCACTGCGCATGCGCCGCGGAGCAAACAACCGAGCGCGGGAGCGTGCGCTCCCGGGACGGCACGTTTTCTGCTGGACGGCTTGATGTATAGTGACGGACGCTTCCTAGGAGTTACGGGGCACTGAATTTCAGGATTGTGGAAATTTTGTCTAGTTGGTGATGCGTACTGGGTAAAAATAACGAGCAATAGGCGGGACAAAAGAAATAGCGAGACAGACGCAACGAAGTATCGAAAAGCATCGCCGATATGCCAGACAATATGGGATTTTTTTTGCCCCTTCACGTGTTTCATTCTTACCAAGTGCGCATTATGTGTTCATAAAGGTTTATAGCCCATGTAGCTCTACTTGGCTAAATTTCACGTTCCTTTTCTGAACAAAGAAATGTGAATAAGGCATTTTTATCGTGATCAAATGACCCCCTCCCCCCCTTTACAAACCCCGCGAAATTTCGCAAAGCTTATCATTCCACTGGCGACATAGTTAAGAATGAGTCCGTGTGTAGAAGTTGACGGAAGCGGGTATAGGCACTATTATTTGTGCGACTTGCAGAGTCCGAGTATCAAAACGTAAAATACGACAGGGGTATTAATGCCCATTGCAAGTAAGTTGTCCAAGAGTTATGATCACTGTAACTGTTGGCCCATCTGATGTGAGAGACAGTCACTGCGTATGTACGATCATTATCGAACACCTATTTCAATTTCCAATAGTGATTTGATCATATATAACCAATGAGAACGTTCGAGGGTGTAGTACTTAATAATTGTAGGGTTGGCCAAAAAAATAACAATGATAACTGTCCCATCATACAATTACGGACACGCCATAACGAAGGGCTCCGGGAATTTCTTCAAACGTAGGTTTGTTTAACATGTACCTAAACCTTAGTACACGTGCCTCAGGCACTTTCATATCCATTGAAAATGTGGTCGCCGTAGCATTGGCCACGAACACGTTTTTTTTTCTAAATAAAGACACTAAGAATACAGCAACAAGTATAGGCAGCCATGCTAAAATAACAAGTAAACAACGACAACAACAGATGCACTTTGGGTTGGAAAGATTCTCAATTGTCTATGACGTACTCAAAGGGAATCAACACACAAAATCAGTTCAAACATGCCGTATATGGTGATATCGGTGCAATCACAGGCAAAGGGTCCCAACTGCTTAGCGCGGCTTGTCCGTTTTTTATATAGTTTGGATAAAAAAGGATAACCATTCAGATATTTTGGGAAGGTTCTTTAAGAAAATTGCATTATTTCAATTTATATCATATTTGGAAAACGATGTTACGCCAGTGATCTGCCAATAAAATAGTCCTCCTTATTGGAAATGGACACATCAAGTCAAAGGGTCCCTGAAGCACTTTTATAACCTACTCATAATTCACTGCATACCAGCAGTAGAGGCTCTTGCGAAAATGGGAGACCAGTGCATTATAACATTGCAGGGCCTACGACATTTACCTTGTACTTTCATGAATGGCCGAAAATGACTCGCTCTCTACTCGGTAGACTGAGACGGGCACGCACAGTGGCTGAATTCACGAATGCGAACGCATCCTTGGTAAAGGTTACAGTAGGAGTTTTGAGTTCAATAAACACTACACTCTAAGGCAAAAGGGTGTTAAAAGGTTATGTGATTCGTCCTTTTGGGGACTGATGAGGCTGCCACAACCATTATTCTCTTTAAGGACTAACGCACCGGGTCTAACAGTTAGTCCACACAAACAAACTCAAGAGAATAACATTTTGTCCTCACATTTACACCTTAGTGAGTAACCGTTAGTCCCACAATTCACCTCAAATGACTAACATTTAGTCCTCACATTCGCACTTTATAGAGCAACTATTAATCCCCACATTTACACCTTCGCGGGCAACCGTTAGTCCTCACAGTTGCAACTTGCCGGACGAACGGTTGATCCACTTAAATACTCCGATCGGATGGACTTTTTGTCCCCAGTTCACACAGTGTTTTTTGTTTATTTTCCGCCATGTCTAATACTTTTTTCGCCTGTTTTTCTGCGCTGTGAGCAACAAATTGTGCAGAAAAGAACACGCGAAAAAGTCGTTAGCCACCTATGTGTAACTGCTTTCGCAGTCACGGCAACAACGAAAGACAAAAGTGAGACATCGAAATCTTTTATTTTTCTACATACACATGAAGCTTCTCCATTCCTTTAAGTGAATTCATGGTGAAGTGTAAAAGTCCAGTCTCGTTGTCATATCTTGTTCACTCACGCTTGAGTGAAAACTTGCAACAGTTAGTAGCGTAAAAATGTACCCAGACCGATACATCTTCAAATGAGATAAACAGAACTAAACAGAAGCTAGAGAGATAGACTAAGAACGTTATCGCGGAGCATTGATCCGAGCTCGAGCAGAAAACTTGGTAGCGGGAGAAACGCGAAGAACACGAGTTCTTGGAGCTGAGAAGAGACATGCCTGTAAAAGTGAAATAAGAGAAACAGAATACAAAGGAACCAGGTACCAGACGAAAGAAACAATAGCCGGTGTGTTTTTCGAATATTACAAAGAGTTATTCACACCAACCAGTGTACACGCAGATTGCTTTTATAGTAATTTCATTTCATTAATGTGAAGACTTGATGACAAAAGGAAGCAAATTTATAGTGGCCTATAACAGCGCGAGAAGTTGAAAAAGCAATTGATAAGTGAAACAATGATAAGTCTTCAGGACCTGATGGCCTGAGTGCTGCAGTATGCAAGGAATTCAAAAATGCAATTTCACCTCTTTTGAAGGAGGCATTTAACGAGGCATCTAAATATAAACAACTTCCATTATCGTTCTTGTCAACCCACGTGGCTTTTAGTAACTAAAACAGAAGATCCGGCGAAGTTAAGTGTTACTGCATACAGACATATAACTAAAGCTGACTATAAAATATTATTGAAAATATCAGCCAGAAGACTCTAGACAAATATGACAGAACTGGTTAGGTCCCACCAAACTTGAGGCAAAACGGGAAGAAAAATTATGACCAACATCAACATAGCACGATTAATCCTAGAAAGTTGTGACGCTATGCATCTCAATGTTGCCATGCTTCAAATTGACCTCGAAAAGGCATTTCATCGCGTGCCGCACGACTTGCTCCTTTCATTACTTGAGCACATTAACGTAGGGAGTTAGATTAGCGACGGGTGTGCATGGCTTACACAGGATGCACGACGAGACTGCTAATAAATAAAACTGCGGGTGAGCGTTTACCTGTGCTGCCGTCCGTGAGATAGGTGTGCCCGCTGTGGCCCCTGCTTTTTGCTATTTTTTATTGAACCTTTCTGTTTAGGCGTAATATTAACAGTACAATAAGCGGCTTTATATTGCAAGAAGCTGAAGTTAGTTTCTCGATTTTTTTCTACCGAACGTTGCCTATTTCGTTTGGTGTTTTTTGTGTGAATTTACGTTTTATCCGAGGATCATCGCTCTCCTGCGGGCAGCGATGGATCCAGGCCCCACCGTACGCAATCCGGACTTGGCGTCACCTTCGACGCCAACCTCAAGGAAGCGCAACAGCCGGGAGGATGACAGCACCAGTGACAGCACTGAACTGTACACGGCGAGTAGTGAAGACAGCGACGAAGATTTCATCCCTGCAGTGAAGCGTAAAGCCAAAAGAAGAATGGTCGGCGCGTCTTCGCCAGCTAGCGTCTCTACCGTGAAGGCGGCGTGCAGTTCTGAACGCCATACCATACTTTTTGTTCCTGTCGACTCTTCGATCAACCTGAAGAACATGAACAGGCAAGTGATATCAGCGCGTCTCGAAGCTATCGTGCCTAAGGAGATAAAGGATATTAGACTCAACCCACGGAAGAATATCCTGGCCATAGACGTTGAGCACCCGGCTGCGCTACATACCCTGCGAACTGTCACTGAGCTTGGAGGCATCTATCTCAGAACTTACATCCCGCAGGGTAGTAACACGACGACAGGCGTCATTTATGACGTTGATGTCTCCATACCGAACGCAGACCTTCCTGTTCTGATAAAGCCAGCTACTGGGGCAACGGACATATTGCAAGTATGCCGGCTTGGCAAATCCCGTTGCATCAAGGTGACCTTCAAAGGTGATTGCATCCCATCACATGTAAAGATTGGTCATTTTCGTCACGTTGTCCGACCATACATCCCAAGACCACTACAGTGCCACAACTGTCTAAAACTGGGTCATGTTAGTGCTGTGTGCAACAACAAGCAAGCATGCCCACGTTGTGCCGGACCCCACAAAGCAGATGCTTGCCAAGCATCTGCTTGTGGGGTCCGGCACAACGATTCTCCTTCCCCTGGACATTCAAGACTTATTGACTGGGAAGAGTTTCAGATATCAGTGGAGAGCAAGTGCATGCACGGACCACCGGAATCCATTGAAGAAGTGATTAGTTGTGCAATGAAGACTTCCACGAAGATAGGTTCGAAAGAATCGAGACGCACGGCACTCGACCAAGAGTTGGAACAACTTAGAGCGGTCCGCCGACGTGCCGAAAGACGATACAGACGCACGAAATCTATCTCTGACCTCAGAGAATCCAGACGCATTCAGAAAAAAATCCAGCGTCGAATGCACAAACTTCATGAACAACGGTGGAAGAATTTTTGTGACTCGCTAGACCCTCGAAAGCCCTTGTCTCCCGTATGGAGGACTCTTCGAGGTATTCACTCGCATCCGCAACAACGTCACCCCTTCGCCGCTCTGGCGCTACATCAACGTCGCTCACAGCTTGATGTTTCTGGGGAATTTTGTGCAAAGATCGCCGGCGACATCTCTATACCGATCGATCTAATGCCACAGGATGTTCCAGTCGCACGAGATCAGCAAATGGAGGTTGCGTTCACCATGAAAGAACTTCATGCGGCATTGAACACATTCAGACGCTCATCGTCCCCAGGTCCGGATGGAGTGACTTATACTGCCCTACGTCACCTAGGCCCGAAGGCACAGCGCTGTCTCCTGGACATTTTCAATAAGTCTTGGCATGATGGAATGGTGCCTGATGAGTGGAAGTGTAGTCGCCTGGTGCCTTTGCTGAAGCCCGGAAAGTCTCCATTCGATTTGGCATCATACCGGCCTATAGCACTAGCAAGCTGCGTTGGCAAGGTCATGGAGAGGATGCTGCTTACACGCATGGAATGGTACCTGGAACATTATAACATCTATCTTGATGCTATGGCTGGTTTTCGACGAGGTAGGTCCTCAGTTGATAGCGTTATTGACTTAGTGACCTCTGTTCAGCATCAGAAAGCTCAGAAGCGGCTGTCGGTAGCTCTGTTCTTAGACGTGAAGGGTGCCTATGACAACGTGACCCACGAGGCTGTTCTCAATGCTCTTGAAGCAGCTGAACTTGGAGGTCGTGTCTTTCGATGGGTAAGAAGCTACCTCACAAAGAGATCTATGTTCGTTTTAACTGAAGATGGGTGTACGAACAAGTATTTCACAAGTCGTGGGGTGCCACAAGGCGGTGTTTTGAGTCCTACACTTTTCAACCTGGTTCTCGTGGGGCTCACTGAAATGCTGCCACAGACGGCTTATGTATCTCTCTACGCTGACGATATCTGCATTTGGGCGTCCGGCGTGACACGACCTTAAGTGCGCGCAAGAATACAGAAAGCGGCAACAATGACATCGACATACCTTCGCCAGCAAGGTTTGACTATCGCCACAGAAAAATGCGCAGCGGTGGCGTTTACACGCAAACCGATGTCTTTCTACTCATTGTGCATCGATGGCAGATCAATCCCATATAAGAGCACTCATACATTCTTAGGCGTCATCATAGATCGTGACCTAACCTGGAGCCCGCATGTCACATACCTGAAGAAAAAGCTCGTTGGCATTGAGAATGTATTCAAATTCGTCGCCGGAAAATCATGGGGCCCATCCGTGCACTCCTTGTTGCAGCTTTATACAGCCCTATTTCTCGGAACTCTCCGGTACAGCCTTCCGGTCCTGTCCAACACGTGCAAGACTAACATCCGTGCACTGCAAAGCGTACAAGCCCAAGCACTTCGGGCATGCCTTGGCCTTCCAAGATGCTCATCGACAGTGTCAACTATTGTTATTGCACAAGAACAACCGGTCACAACGCACATCATTGTCGAGACGCTGAGAGCGCACATTCGGCATTTATCACGGCTACCGTCACATCATTTAACGTGTTTGACAGCTCGGAGGCCCCATTCTTCGTACTGCGGTATCGTGACAAAACATCAGGACATACTACCGCCTGGCTTCAAACTTGCCATGCATCCAGCAACTGCGCCATGGAGTCTTCGTCAACCTGACGTGCGCTTATCAGTTCCTGGAATCTTTAAGAAGGCACGCATGTCAACGCTAGCCCTGGAGCAACTGACTTTGCGTCTTTTGGACGAAAGGTACTTCGACCGCATACATGTTTACACCGATGGCTCCACTAATTCCAACAGCTCCACAGGAGCAGTGGTTGTTCCATCTGAAAATGTGTTGCTTCATTACAAGTTTTCTCACACCACGACGTCGACAGCAGCAGAGCTCGCAGCACTTCAAGGTGCAGTAAAGTACATTCTTCACCAGGAACCTAACCAATGGGCCATCTTTTGCGACTCCAGGTCAGCCTTACAGTCACTACGGTTTGTTCTGCAGCACGGGCTACATGAACAATCAGTATATCAGATAAGGCACGACTACCACGAAGCGCTCGCGGAAGGTCACGATATTGTATTTCAGTGGTTACCGAGTCATTGCGGAATCGTTGGCAATGACCGCGCAGATGAAGCTGCTCGATCGGCTCATGACCAAGACCAGCGCACGCCCATACCACTTTTGAGAACGGACGCTGCAAGGCTACTACAATCACTTGCTCGCCGTATATCTCGCCTACAATGGAATACGCAGGGTTTCTCCAACACGCACCTGTATTTGATCGACCCAAACTTGCAACTTCGTTTGCCATCCGGGTTCCCACGATGCGCCGAAACTTTACTGTGTCGCATGAGGTTGGGCGTGGCATTTACGAATTCGTACTCTCGTCTCCTTGGAATGGCGAGCACTTCGGCATGCAACATCTGCGCCTGCGAGGAAACGCTTGAGCACATTCTATGTCATTGCCCAGCATACCAGACCGAACGACGTATTATGGAAGCCAAGCTCTGTCAGCTGGATTCACGGCCGCTTACAGAAGAGAAGATCCTGGGACCTTGGCCGACGGCTTTCCATACGCGCAAAGCCACGAAAGCCCTCTTGTGCTTTGTAAGGAACACCAAACTTCACGACCGCTTGTGAAAGAACTGTGCGAGGCCGTGCTGTGTAGTTTCGAGCTGACTATTTATGCTTCTCTTTCTTACTCCTCTTCTTTTCTGTCTCTTTTCGTTCTATTATTCCCCTTTTCCCCAACCCCAAGTGTAGGGTAGCCAACCGAGCCAAGCTTGGTTAACCTCCCTGCCTTTCCTCTCTATTTATCTCTCTCTCTCTCTCTTTTTCTCTGCATACTCAGACGACATCGCAGTTTTCTGTGAGCATTATGAGAGTATAATGCATGCTGTAAACGCCGTGAAAACTTTTTGCCAGGTGAGTGGTAGTGCCGTGAACTGGGATAAGTGCCTTGGCTTCTGGCGTGGGGGATGGGACGTCACACCAAAAATATTTCTGAACATTAAATGGCAGAAAACACCAGTGAAGTATTTAGGAGTGCCGCTTGAGTTCTATCACGACAGTGAACCGTATTGGAAAACAGAAAGAGAGGCTTTGCGCAATGATGTAGAAAAATGGAAAGGTTGGGGTATTTTGATATTCGCACGGACCACAACGTGCAACTTTTTTCTAGTGAGCAAGCTGTGGTGCGTAATGCAGGTTTTGCACTGCAGTAGAATAAGTGTACAGAAAATACACAGAGTACTTGCATTTTTCATTTCGAGCTGTCTAGGAAATATCAAGCCGCACAAACCTCTTCAGAAAAGTTCGAGATGGTGGGCTTGGATTAGTTCATTTGTACATAAGACAACATGTCAATCGTTTCTTTTTTCTGCGTGATGTAGATGGCATTTTTTGAGAGCTGTTATACAACTAAGGTTATTTAGAGTGCTGCCGGGATTTCTCACATCGTCATTAAACGTGCAAGGACCAACACAAGGGTATTTGAAGTAAGTTGTTTCGTCTTTCCATGCTTTATCAGTGAGATTTTTGTTAGAGTATCTGGCTTAAGTTTTGCGTAAAAAATTGTATATAGACCTTGTCAATGTTCTACTGCCTGTACCATTGTACCGCCAGCTATATTATGCACGCCCAGGACAAGTTGTTTTGAAACATGTATAAAAAAATCTTGTAGCGCCAGGGGTCAAAACATTTTTCTTCAATTTACATAGTGGTACCTTACCATTTAAACCGTGGTTGCCGGATAGGGGAATATTCATCCCATGCAGCACACATTGCCACTTGTGTAGTAAACCGAAAACAACTGAACACGTGTTTGTAGATTGATGGAGTGGGGTCTTTTTCTGGGACAAATTGCAGAGAACCTCGAAAAAATAATTACCGTTAAGTCCACACAGCATTTGTTTTCTTTCGGTAAAAAACAAGAAAAACAAGACAGGCGTACCTTATCTAATCATGCTTCTGTGCCTGCACAGTATATGGAAAACCCGATGTGCCTTGAAAATGCGCATGTGGAAATACTATCTGTGCGCCAATATTTTGCGAAGTTGTGTGCGATTGTCTTGAATCGCTCAAGAGCCAAGAGGATGTACCAGACAGGATTGTGCGCATTGAGTCATTGTTACAAATGCCCAAGTATTGATGAATTGCCAGCTAAGAGCTGACGGTACCTCAATGAATTCTGTGGGTGTATTTTGTGACGCACTTGTATCTTGAGCAATTTGGGAATATGTGAAATGATATGCAAGGCAATAAAGAAAAAAAAGCTCCGCGGTAGGTTAGTGGCTAACATTCATGACGCAGAGGTCCCACATTCGACTCCCTTCGCTGGGGTGTATCTTTTCTGAATTTTTTCTTTCTTGCTTTTTCATATATATAAATACGTATACATATACGTTGCATGATAACGATGCTGACACCAGCGGCAAAATCCAGCCGAGAGTGTCCATATAATTACTATTGTAATAAAACAAAAGGGAAGAGCAACCCTTTAGTGTCTCCACAGTTTGTCTAATCCTTATTCTGGGACCCCGTTGGTAACAGCTGCCAGCTTAGCCATCCGGACTATCTTTTTGGTCCTGGACGTCTGAGCGACCGAGCAGGATCGCCTCCCACTCCTCTCGTGTTTGGTTGGGTAGGAGGAAGAGCTGAGTTGAGCTGGCAAGCCCAAACTATGTGGTAAGTGTCACCCACCTGCTTACAGCATTGACCCTTGACAGTGAAGGAAGAATCTAAATGTTGTAGGATAGGCAGGCTCAATAATGTATTAGTGAACAGGCTCAGCAAGACGCATTCATTAACCTTTCCCTGCCAATTTGCTGGAGGTCGATAGATACGGTGCGTATCCCTGCCGTAATATCCTTGAACGTGGACAGACATAGGCCTTCCACTTGTAGGTACTCAGGATCTAAGCGGGGCTCCCGGTGAAAAAGCACTCGGGCTGCCGTGTTCACGGCTTCATTCGCCATTTGGTCCTGCTGGCCCGGAGTCAACCTAGGCAACGAGGGTGGGCTTGCCCGGCGCGGTGGTCTAGTAGCTAAGGTACTTGGCTGCTGACCCGCAGGTCACGGGATCAAATCTAGGCTGCGGCGGCTACATTTGCTATGGAGGCGGAAATGTTGTAGGCCCGTATGCTCCGATTTGGGTGCACGTTAACGAACCCCAGGTGATCGAAATTTCTGGAGTCGTCCAATACGGCGTCTCTCATAATCATATGGTGATTTTGGGACATTAAACTCTACATATCAATTAAAAAACATTTAGGGGCGAAAGAGGGTAAGGGGAGTGACAGTTTTGCGGGTGTCTTCCTGGGCCGGCACGAGACGCGAGCATGCGCAGAGTAGTTATGAACGGCGCCGCCACAGACGCCGAAGCGCGACTTCTTGCGACTAATGAATACTGCGGATTTCAATTTCCAGCAGATTTCACGCAGTGTAGGTAGCGGTAATATGCGGAGCTATCCTTCAATATATGCGTATTCGACAATGTTTGTCAAAAAACAAAGCGTTGCTAGGGGTATTGACGTAGTTATGCAAATTGGTCCGTAGTGCACGTGACGCGAGCTAAGCTAGGCACGTGGGCTTGCATGTGGTGACTGAAGATTGATTTATTGCCCGAAGGGTAAGCCCTGGCATTCCAGCGTAGGTGTTCGTTTGGTGAAGACATGGGAAAAATTATGTGTAGCCGTGCTTTATTGTGAGGGCCAACGTGTTCAGGCACCGTTTCTCCTACCTCAATGAGGAAACACGTGCCTGTTGAAATGCTGCCGATATAGAACTTTATTACCTTGTGTGAAATTAATTTTCAGTGTACTTCATTATAAAGGTATGTGCCTTTTGCATGGAGAATCGGTCAGTTGCAAGTAATCTTCCCAGCCTAGTGTTGTGGTTCATATTGCTACTACGAGCTTTGTCCAACGCACAAATATTTGTGTGAGTGAGAAGAACAGGTATGTGAAGACACTAAAATAAATGCGGGGACTAATGTTCAAATAATTCAGTTGCCATTGCAATACGGCGTGTCATCAATCACTTTTTAGGACAAAGTTTCTCTCAGACGTACGCCAACAGAGAGTGTTGCCCTTCACTTGTGGAAAGTTAATGAAAAGCAGTCTTCATTTAGAATGAAAACAAGTGCAGTAATTGTGACTCATCACTAATTTTCCGGGGTAATTTTTGATAAGCAGCTATCGCCATTACCTCGCATGAATGGTCACAAAAGTGAGGTAAATACGCTGGTGGAAATGAATTATTCCACTCAATATAGCTCATCGAACATCTCGCTGACTACATAACAGCTTTATTTCATCACACATGTACGGTGAAACTAACGCTTTGAACCAAGCGGCTCTTCTATGAGCAATTAATTTCTGGTATTACCTGCCGGAAGATCTTGCATCAGAGCAAGACCACGCAAAGTTGTTTCTCTCTCTGTAAGTGTGAGTGTGTGTGTGTGTGTGTGTGTGTGTGTGTGTGTGTGTGTGTGTGTGTGTGCGCGTGGGTGCGTGCGTGCGCGCGCACGTGTTTGTGTGTGTGTGTGCTTGCGTGCGTGCGTGCGTGCGCACGCGTGTGTGTGTGTGTGTGTGGGTGTGTGTGTGTGTATTCACATGTGTATTCAAAGATGTGTAATCAAAATTGTGTGTGTGTGTGGTCGTAAACATTGGGGCACACGTATGAAAACAACACACACGCGTGTATGTGTGATGTTTACATGTCTTTGTGCCAATGTATTCATGTCCCGTGTACTGCTGCTTTCATGTCTACTTCCTGTGTAGTATATAGGTCCGACCCACTGAACAGCTGTGTAGTAAACGCCATCTTATTTGGGCGGCAACACCTTTTACATCACATAGATAAAAAAAGGTGTATATTGAATTGATTGAAACAAAATTATGGTTGGTACAACCACAAAATCGGGCAACGCTTAGCTTCCAAAACACAGTATTAAACAGTAAACGTGCTGTGTTTACGCTCGACAAAGTTTAGTAAAGCTTCAGTACACGATGAATACGATATGAAAGAGGACACAGCTCGCGATGTTAAATTATACTCCAAAAACGAACACACCACACTTTGAATGGCTCTTTCGACATCGTAACAAAGTTGTGTGCAGCTTTGAATAGCTTTCTTTTTCAACTGCAATTTTTCGCACGTTCTGTTCAGATGGCCACCAGTGCCTCCGCAGAAGCAATAAAACTCTCCTGTAACGGCAACCACTGTAACTTTCGGTACAAATCAGCCACCTCCTCTGTGTGAACGCTTCATTGCCAAATAATTCATGTAAGCCAGCGTGAGTGGTTAAACGGAAGCTTCTTCAGCAACACGCATGCGTTTACTGACATAAAAGATCGAATTATTAGTATGTGGGGTTTAACGTCCCAAAACCACCATATGAATATGAAAGACGCCATACTAAAGGGCTCCGGAATTTTCAACCACCTGGGGTTCTTTAACGTGCGCCCAAATCTGAGCACACCGGTGTATACAGTTTCGTCTAGATACAAAATGCAACTGCCGAAGCCAGGACTGGACTCGCGACCTGCGGGTCAGCAGCCGAACACCTTAGCCACTAGATCACCGCGGCGGGGCTGACGTACAATATCAACAAATTAAACAACTCAAGTTTCGCTCATATAGAAATGCTGGCACAGATACCGGTGTCAGTGTTCATACTTCATAGTGTATGCTGTATTAAAAAGGTGAACCGCTCCGGCCACTAACGCTACTAGAGGGGGGAGTGTAGCTACTGTGTCAGACACTGTGCCGCGACAGTGTTAGCGGTCCTAATTATTGAGGAGCAGTCGGGAGTTCCCTCTATTATGTCACAGGCAACGGCCGTTCGAAAAGTAAAGATAACAGTAACGACGGTCTTTGCGTCCCCGCTGCTTCGCCATCGCCGTAGCTGCTGGTTTCTTTCTGTTTCGGCTTATTTTATTCTTTTGCCTAGCCCTCAGTGTCGCCTGTCACTTTTTAGACCATGGGAGCGACACTGATGGAACAAAAGGTGAAGAGGCCCTAATGTGAGAACACGTTTCCTGTCGACAGCTTTGTTCAGAATCAATTACACTTTTGCGAAGATGGCATTTCATGTTCCATAGTTCGGAGAAGGGGTCACCTATGAGCGGGTCGCTAGTGTAAGCGGCTGAAATAACTTTCATGCTGTGACCTATTTGCAGCTCTCGAAAGGCGAAACTTGAAGTGGCCGTATGTTTTGAACGTGACCAAGGCATGGCGAATTATTTAGGAGTCCTTTTTGTATGTATATTTTGTGAAACGGCAGTGGTGCTCATTGTGCACGCGAGATAAGAAAAGAAGTGTAGGAGAAGTTACTACTAATGATTGCAATGTAAATGTGAAGAAAGAAATTTCGACGAAAACATCACTAGCCACCGTCAAAGATCGAGTCTGCGACCTTCGAATGAGGTGGCCTATGCTCCATATGGTGGCTACTATCTTGCCATCCACTCCATTAGGTACACGTGACACGGCACTCTGCTCGGCTGACGCTCACTCTCCTCAACATAGCATGTGCGATCACGGTGGTTGTGGTGTACCACGCTACACCCGTGGCCGTTCTAGCGGTCGAGACGTCGCCGGCGGATCCAAGAACTCAGCTAGCATTCAGGAATTCTGCACCGCATCCTCCGCGCATGTCTGAATGGTGGCCACTATGCGTGAAATTCAACGGAATGACGGAGCATCACGGCAAACGCTTGGAACCACCTACTACTGGCTATAAAAGGGAGCAACTTAGCCTGCATCAACTGGGACACGGCGCCATTGTACATTGCACCGGTACTAACTCTGCACAATGTACAAGGTTGGTTATTTAAGCTACTCCGGTGACTTCACAGGTAACAGTGCCGTGCTCACTAGAGTGTCGTGCGTTATGTGAACCTATGCAACTTTTCGAAATTTTTGCTTTTGAGAGCGCTGGATCTGTGAAGTCTCCGTTGTTAGAAGGTGACGTATTCCTTTTGGATACACTGTTATTTTTGTCGGATGACACATAGCTAACACCTGGCACAATTAGTGAGACTGAGCCAGAGAAATCGTACAAGGTTGAAGAAATGTTGAGGAAACTACATGCTGGCGGGCAACTGCGTTGAATAAATTTTGGGCTATTTTCAAGCGACCATGAAAACCTGAGGAAAAAATTAGACAACGCAATTTCCAAAAGCAATGTCACTGAAAGGGGCTTGCTGAGCTTGAAGAAGCAGAAATTATGTTCTCTGAAAAACTAGATGACATGAAAAAAAAAAGACGTGGCTCATCTTTTTTTCTAGGATTCAGTATAGGTACAAAGTAAAACGTGTCTTCACAGAGGCAGTTTAACGTTGATTGTGCATTCTTTTGCCCCTAGACTGAAAGAATAAATGCTCGACAACAAATTGTGTTGTCACGCGAAGAAAGGCAAGCAAGTTCAAACTACGATCGCAACTTCTTGTTCTTTGTTGAACATCACCTATCTCCCCCCGCGTAATGTCAAGACGGCGTTGCAGATATATCTGTAAATAAATAAATAAATAAAAACATGCACGTTTAAATGAGATAGGGCCAGTCAGCGCATACATGTCGTATAGAAAATATACAGTGCATACACTACAAGCTTGGGCATCACAAAAGTGGTGATTTCAATCGCTCTGTGGGAGAAAGAGAACAACAAACTTACGTTTAACTATAATGAGAGTGATGTGAAGGGTGTTTTTTACCGCCAAAACGGCTTCATCAGCTGAAAAATACCCTATCTCCCTAAAGAAAATCGTGAGGAAATGCGAATACGTTTCTTGCTCCGAATGTCTAGCACCGTTGCCCTCAGACGTGCACCGTCAGGGACTTCTGCCATCGCCAAGAGAGGCATCCAGCCAGCAAATGGTTGAGAGTGAGGAGTAAGTGGACAGAAGAGTGGGCCACCAGCGTTCTCGGCTTGGCGTTGGCGTTCCACAGTGGCGTCTCGAGCACACATTTCCGGATGTTCGTGAGAGGTGCCCAGCCAGTGAACAGTCTACAGTGAGGCGCGAGTGGATGGGAGAGTGGGGTACAGGGAGGAAAGAGAGTGAGCTGCGAGAGAAGTGGCGAAGCACTGCACCTACCCTCTCCTACACCATTTCGCACCGCATTTTACGGTCGTTATGGACGATAATAAGCGCACGCGCCCGTAGCTGTTGCTATGAGAGAGGGAGTAAAAGCGGAGAGGTAGCACCTGCCTGCGTGACAACGCTGCCGCGGACAACGCCGGGTGCCTGACATAGCATGACTAAAAAATGCATTCGCATTTAAAAGGAAATGAGTAACAGGTGTGTCACACGGAGAAAAGGTGTGATTTATTTCGAGGATGAGCATTATTGGTGACCACTTCTGAGAGGAAAGTTAGCATATTTTTTTTTGCAAATCCTTCGAATAATAGTTGTGAAACAGTACCGTTGGCACAACGGAAAGTTGAAAGTGAAGGAGAGCGTTCTTGGTAATCATTGATATAGAGAGTGTTTGCATTACTCAGAATTACCAATTGAGACGCATGCTCCCGACTGGTCGCGCCCAAGAACTATGCTGCCATTCCGCGCCATTGCGACCCCTGCAGGTCACATTGTAAGACAATTTACCGAAAGTTGTTTCACCTGAAAAGAGACAAACAACAATGCTGACACTGTAGGCATGGGAAGTAAGAAAGATGTTTGTTGCCCTTAGGTAAAGGAATTGTAAATACGCTGTGTCTTTCTGCTAGGGCATGCCCTTTTCTTATATGGAACGTACCGCCTCAATAAAAACAAAACTCTACTTCCTTTCCCTTTCTTTTCTATAAAGCCTACCGTGTCAATAAAACCGCTTTTAACATCCCTTCGCTACACATAATGTTCTGTCATTTTCAAAAATAAATTAAGACATTACTGTACGGTGCATGCTTTGCGATTTGCCCTCAACCACTACCTGGTTATGAGGAGATGAAATAGTGGTGTTTGCAGTGGAGCTCAACCACATTTGCAGTTACTGAACAAGAGTGTCTATGCAGGCTATTTGGTACTTCATTGCAATAATTGGGTGTAGCGCCACGTACAAAATTGTAAGAAGTAGTTGACAGAAAAGGAGCGCTTCTGTACTGTCGCCTACTTTCTGTTTTGTACGCGGCACTGTACCCAATTTTTGCAGTTACACGGTTAACCACTTTCCCCTCCAGAGTGATTTCAAGTAGAAGATCCTCTTGAAGGGGCACTCGGTATAGGTTATTGCGAGTGAGCAGCTCTTTCTAGCTTTCCTTTTTAAAATGATAGTTTTGGGGGCATAGTCGAATGAAGAAATTTCGGTATATCTTCGCATGATTCAGCCTACCGGCCCCAGTGATTTTTACCTGGTGGTGGTGTTCATTCCTGTGAACATTGTCGATTGAAAAGTAAATATTACGCATATATGAGGCGCAACATCATTACGTGAATATTAGGCGGTGTGTTTTTTTACTAGAAAATGCGTAGATAAGTAATTTTAGAGACTGCATGCTTTGTTTTTAAGTAGTGCTCAGAAGGCGGTGCTTTGCACAATGTGTGTTCAACGCTATGCACGAAAAAGCCCACCACTGAGAATTTGGTGCTCCCACTCGGTAGTGGTCCTGGGGTGTGCACAAGCTCGTATTTCCCGATGTAACTGCCAGATAGCATTCATACCTCCTACAGCACCACATCTCACATGGATGATATTGGTGTTCATGTGGCACAACTTGCAGCTCGTGTTTTGACACATATAGCTAAGCCCGCAGGTACCGGGCCAATGTTTTGTACATATTAGATGCGGAGCATCTAATACTCGAGGCTTGTAGTGCGGCGCCGTCCGCAAGCTTCCTCCTCCTCCTTCCACCATCTGTGCATCCCTTCCTCCTCTACACACCGCGCGCGCTTCACTCCTCCACCATCTGTGCATCCTTCCTCCTCTACACACCGCGTGCGCTTCTCCTCTTCACGAACATTCGCTAGGTGTATAATGTAGCGCGCATGCGCCGTCACGCTTCGAGAACATCGGCAGCTGACGCGCGCGCATGCGCCGTCACGCTTCGAGAACATCGGCAGCTGACGCGCGCGCATGCGCCGTTGCGCTTCTCCCCCTTCTCGAACACTCGACAGCTGACGCGCGCATGCACCGTCACCCACCATCTGTGCCGCGCGCGCTTCTCCCCTTCGAGAACATTCTACAATTCTCCTGATTCTCCAGTGGACGCGCATGCGCCGTCGCGCTTCGAGAACATTCAACAGCTGACAGTGCATGCGCCGTCGCGCTGTATATATACTCAAGGTCGGCGCTCGCTCGCTCAGTTGCCGCTCGTCGGTTGGTTTGTACGGCGCGTCGACGTCCAAGGTCGCGGTGAAATGAATGCCAACGAATCCACAAACACAATGATCGACGTCCCTTCGTCCAGCGCCACCCTTTCGCATACGTATGTACGTGTTCACTCATTTAACACCCCCTCCTACAACCACGTTAACCAATTTAGCCATCGACCCAAGTAAGTCGCAATTTAACACCCCATTTCACAACCACGTTAACCAATTTAGCCATCGACCCAAGTAAGTCGCACTTTAACACCCCGTTAACCAATTATATGCTCCGCATCGTCCTCAGTGTTCCCCCGAGGGAAGCTGCGGGCAATCTTTTTTCCGTTGCAATAAACTTGCTCACAGTTGTTCGCGAGCACTTGTGTTACTTGTTCCTCTGACTTAGTCCTGTTTTTGCGCTATGCACTGGCGAGTTTTGCCGCACCAGAATCCGTAAAAAATTGGGGTGTAGGGATCATCTCATTTCCAATATAGCTACTATGGTTTCATTTTTTTTACCTCAAACATTCCTTAGGACATCTAGGCGTGTTATGTGTTATCGAAAAACCTGTTACCCATACGACAGGTTGTTGTATGAGTGCCGTAGAAGCACTCCGTTCATAGGACACACGTGGTATGTTGCGTGCATAGTTCGACACGTATGCACAATCAGCATCAAAAAAAAAAACGCGAACAGCGGAACGCGTGTTTCAAGCGTTATAATTAGTCTTGTGTTTGCTGTCCAGTCATCACCATTGACAGGCATGCACATCCGGTTTGGCAGCACTGCGCGATCTTCCTATAGTGCGTTATCCCCGTTTCTGCTCTAGTTTCCGTATAGTGATAATGGAGGTCATCGTGGGCGTGTCAAGCATAAAGAAACATACACACGTAAAAAGCGGACACTGTCGTATGACCCTGCTGCCAAGCTACAACGCTGCTTTCAGCGCCACGAGTGGCTGGTGAAATCCAAAATAAAATAAAAAAATTAACAAGACTTTTGCTTTCCGATGCTGGGATTCGAACACGTAACCTTACGTCCAAAAATCGAGTGCCTTTACCACTAGGTTCCTCGAAAGGAATAGATGTACAGCCTATTTAAACCACGTGAATGTGTACCCCTTGTGAAAACAAATGCAGAAAAACGCACTTTTCAGTCAGGCTTCACTTATTTTTTTGGTAAGTCATTAAGCGTGCTGAGTGGGACACGTTTTAAAGCAGATATGGAAAACTGAACAAATCGGCAAAGAGTTTCTTCTTCGCAAAAGTATGATGCCAAACTTGGGTTTTCATTACCATCCTGAGGCGGCTATTACATGTCACGACAGAAGACTAGAAATGAGCATGGGCACGTCATCTAGCGGTTAGTCGAAGCACATTTTGCTGAGCCGCGAAAAGGCTCGAGTAGCCACTCTTTATATAGTATATTTCTCGATGTGCCAAGCGCTTTTGATTGTATCACTCGCAATTCCTTGCTTTTACTACAGCGTCACAGTGAAATCGGTGTCTGGGCACGATACAAAGAAAAAATAAATCTAATGGTTTGTGGCTGATTTTCAAACGATCGTCGTATCTCGTTCACCAGCACTGTTTTACCTACAACATTCTTTCAGAGACCTACCCGAAAGGACTTCATTGTAACAGAAAATGCCGAGCATTTCTTTGGGAGATAGAGCGCAAATATCCGACTCTAAATCTGCTGCTAGAGCCCTCGCTTCTGGTTCTGTGTGCAAAAAAGTTTTCTGAACTCTCGCTCACAAAAAACTCACCCACCACACTATTATTTGGTTCTCTGCTCCCCTTGGCTTGACGGTCGGACGCTTTCCCAATGTCAAAAAGCTAGCCCATTCCAAGGCGTGAGGTTTCACTTACCGCGCCGGGACTTGTGCTTCTCAGACATAGGAGTCAGCCCCTAGCCTTCATTTTAGACATCTAATGACGAAGGAGATAGGGAAAGAGAAGAAAACTGTTTGCTGGAAAGGAAAAAGGAAGCCAAAAAGTTGGTGGAACAGGGAAATCCGGGAGGCGATCGAGAAGCGACGCGAAGCATCACGGGAGCATAGAAAGGCAAAAAAGGAGAAGCGGCCGCAGGACGAAGTCAAAAAAATATGGGAAATATATTTAGAGAAAAAATCCCTTGTACAGAAATTGGTAGAGGCAAAAATTAAAGGTGAAAGTGAACGCTGGATGACAGAGATACACGAAAAAAAGGAGGCCGCGCCTAGGATTTTTTGGAGCCACATAAAGGCGCTAGGTAGGAAGTCTGTCACAACGCAACAACATATTCTAGATGAAGGAGGAAATCAATTGGAAGGGTGCGAAGCGCTAGGTTACATCCAAAAGGTAACAGCCGATTCGTTTCAAAAGAGCGTCCAGGGGATCTCCCCGGTGAGTAAAAGTGTGGCGGAGAAAGCAACAGAGGAAGAGCTAGTACTTGATAATTTCAACTGGAAAAAGGCCGAAGGAAAAATTCCAAAGCGCACTGCCGCGGGTTTAGATGGGATTCCCGTTAGCCTCATTAACGAACAAGGACATAACACTAAAGAAGCATTGTTAAAAGCAGTAGAAAAAAGCTTAAAGGACGGACAAATACCGGACAGTTGGCGACAAAGTAGAATGAACTTAATCTATAAAGGCAAGGGAGAAAAGGACAAGATTCGCTCGTATAGACCACTAACCATTACATCGGTACTATACAGGTTGGCGATGCAAGCAGTAAAAATGAAAATAGAAACATGGGCCGAACATAACGATATTTTGGGAGAACTTCAAAACGGATTTCGAGTCGACAGGCGGTTAGACGATAACCTGTTTGTTCTCACTCAGTGTATAGAAATATCTAAAATAGAGAATAGGCCCTTGTACGTGGCTTTTCTAGACATCACTGGGGCATACGACAACGTTAATCAGGAAATTTTGTGGGATATATTGAAAGGAATGGGCATGGGCGACGACTGTATACAGCTTTTGAGGGAGATATACCGAGAAAATACAGTTTGCATAGAGTGGGAAGGAATGCGTAGCAAAGAGAACGTTGAGGTTAGCAAGGGTCTGAGACAGGGATGTCCTTTGTTCCCGCTGTTATTCATGCTGTACATGGTGAGTATGGAAAAAGCGCTGGAAGGTAGCAACATTGGTTTTAATCTGTCACACAAACAGGGCGGCATGATGATTGAGCAGAAGCTTCCAGGTTTATTTTATGCGGACGATATCGTCTTATTTGCGGACAGTCGAGATGATATACAGCAGCTGGCGAATATATGCGGAAGGGAAGGTGCAGCTCTTGGACTAGGATTCAGTGTAACGAAGTGTGGATTGATGGTATTCAATGATCCCTGTGATCAGACGGTGTCCATACAAGGCCAAGAAATACCGAGGGTAAGCGAATACAAGTACCTTGGAGTATGGGTAAATGAGAGTGATAGATACATGGAGGTACAGGAAAAAGCCTCGGCAGCAAAAGGAAAGAGGAATGCGGCAATAATGAAGCACAGAGCGTTGTGGAGATACAATAGGTATGAGGTGCTTCGAGGTCTGTGGAAGGGTGTAATAGTTCCAGGGCTTGCTTTTGGGAACTCAGTGGTGTGCATGAGGGCAGAGGGGCAATCGAGAATGGATGTAAATCAAAGGACTGCGGGACGCCTCGCGTTGGGTGCTCACGGGAAGACGACAAACGAGGCTGTAAAGGGCGATATGGGGTGGGCAGGTTTTGAGGCGAGGGAAGCGCAGAGCAAAATAAGGTTCGAAGAAAGGCTAAGAAATATAAAGGAGAGTAGATGGGCAGAGAAGGTGTTCCGTTATTTGTATAGGAAGAGCGTGGACACACAGTGGAGAAAAAGAACTAGAAGACTCACTAGTAAATATACGGCTGGTACTGTAAGCCATATGTCAACAAAGAGCGTTAAGGGAAAAGTCAGGGAGGCGGAGAGGATTTACTGGATGGCAGCTATGGAGAAAAAACCGGCTTTCAGTAACTACCGAAAGGGCAAAAATGAAATAAGGAGGGAGGCATTTTACGATAATTCAAGGGGAAGCGCTTTACTGTTTGAAGCGAGATCGGGTTGCCTTAGAACGCGTAGTTATAAAGCAAGATTCAGTAAAGAAGAAGAACAATGCACATGCTGCGGGAAAGATAAGGAAACGGCGGAGCATGTTCTGATTGAATGTGGAGATATCCACCCAGGTGTACGTTTGGGCACGAGCCTACAGGAAGCCTTGGGTTTTAGGGACAACAATGGAAAGCAGAACACACCCGCGATTGAAATAAGTAAGAGACGGTTAGAGTATTGGTGGCAGAAAATTAGAGAGAAAGGACAAAAATAAATATTGGAAAAATAAAATATGGACAGTGTGCCGTAAATGGCAGAGAACTTCAGCTGAAAATTTACCTTTTTTTCCATTAGGATAGAATTTATCGAAGTAGAGGCATTAGGCCAACATCAAAAAAAGAAAAAAAGGTTTTTTTTTTTTGTCGAGCCTGGTGGCATACTTGTCACCACCCCGTTATAAAGGGGACGCTCATAGCATCCATCCATCCATCCACCGAAACGCCTATAAATTGGCTGAGGCCTTCAATCACGTCTGTTGCGAGACTCCATAAGGCACTTTGTGTCAAGATTGAAACTGGCTGAACTCTTGAAGGTCTGCTGATAGTGGCCTCATCTGTTGGCCGAAAAAAAAACAACAACTAAGAAACGCAGTCGACAACGCTAGCGATGCGTGCGGCGTTCAGCAGCTTGCACAGAGCGCACGAAGACATAGAACTATTCTGTTTCGCTTTGCTCTCCTTAGATGGTGTGACCATCTGCAGGCTGCCGAAGAGTTGGCCATGGGCATATCCAGGCTTCAGGATAATTTCGATACTGGTATGATTGAAAAACTCTGAGAAATTTCAGTGGTACTCTAGCGTCGGGTCCCAAGGAAACTCACTTCAAATACACAGAAAGGCGCGCTCGCGGCGGAAACAAACAAAAAGAATCATGACACTTTAAGTACCACATATTCAAAAGGATGCTTTTGTCAGAAAAGGGCGACTCCACCCAGAATATGTGGAGTGTTATCAAAGTCGAAAAATCAGCATGCGCGCCACGTCGACGTACCCTTGTGTGCTGCCATGCGCGTCTTGAAAATGCGATGGAGCTACAGAAAAAGCAGCGTTCTCTCGACGCCGCAAATCGCATCAGTTCTTTCACGACACCTCCACGAAAACAAAGTTATGCGTACTCGAAGGAAGGCATCAGTGAGTTTGCGTGTTTTGTTTAGCCGGTATCTTTGTGCCGCAACATTATTCTTTGTTTTTTATTTTGTGCTAGTAAGCGTCATTATAATTCTTCCCAAACAAGCCTTGCTAGAAAAACTGCCTGTGTGCCTAATCCACTTTTCTGCAGTAAGCTCTGCAGAAAAGCTTATCAACATTGAGCTTAATTCAGCAGGACAGCTTGTAATGCTACAAGAAAGTACAGAACACGTTCAGAAGCTTAGCATGCATGCGGCTGTGTTGTTACGGCTCATCAGCGTGGTTTTTCCAGACTCTCCGTCTCGGTTGTTTTTTTTTATTTTCGTTTCGACGAAATAGACAGTTATAATATACCTGGCTTACCAGGATATCGGGCGTACCGTGATAGTGGAATCGAAGTGCGCGTCTTCAGATTCGTACGTTACCTGTACGCTTTTCGTACGCGTGCCATTTTTCAGATTTAACGTTACCATGGTTGTGTAGGTTGTTATGCTACAAGCATGGTCCTCGTTCGGGAGTGCTTGTTCCCACGAGAACCAGCGCAGTTCCGGCGAACTCTATCCCCACCACCCTCCACGCAGACGGCGGCGAGCCAACGAGCAGTTCCGGGCAAAGCATCGCCTCCTCCGCCAAACCACCGTGCCGTTCCAGGGAAAGCTTCACCTTCTTTGCCAGGCACCAGGGAGCTGGTCTCGTAGAAGAGACTAAAACGTTATTTAAGGCCGTTCCGGCCCCATGTTTAGATAATTTTGCCCCAGCCGACGTTGTCGCGCTGGCCGGCTCTGTAAAAACGAGAACCTGCGATAGTGAACATTCCTACCTGGTGCTGTTTTCAAAACTGATTGCCTCCCTATTCCGCCTCTGGACGAAGGCTTCAGCGAAGTACGTTCGACTGCTCATCACTCTTGGCTACCGCTACAATCGCGACACAGCGACTTCCTAACAGTGGTGGCAAACGTGGATGCCATCGAACCCAATATTATAACACTGGTTTGCAGCGGTGGGGTACGATACCCTACATTTGGCAAGTGTGATCGGATCTCTGAGCATGAGGACGACCGCCATGATAGCATTCGGCTACGCTGAGATACGCTACCCTTCGTTTGGCACGCCGGATCGGACCCATGGAAGCTCGAGCACGACCGACCTGATATCAGTGTTTGGATACGCTGGGATACGCTGGGATACGCTACCCTGTTCTCATCGTTCGGCAAGCTGGAATAAGCTACCCCGGATCTCAATATTGGCAAGTTGTAACGGATCCCTGAAGGCCAGAAGACTCCTACGACACTGTTCAACGGCAGCCACGACTTGGGGCGTCGTCGGCTACTTTGGTTGGTGGAGTGCCCAACGTTTACTGGTCACTTCGCCAGACTTCTCTAGCACAGGCATATGTTAGGAGGGTGTTTTGTGTTTTTTGTTGGTTATAATTTAATATTAACCTACTTAAAGCCATGAGATTAGTTTTAGAGTATGGTGAATATCAGTAGTAGAGCATCACGAGGGACGAGATCGCGATGGAGCAGTACCTTGTGAAGGACCTCCTCGAAATTTGTGAAGCCATGGGAATTTCCGCAGCGGAGGGTCCGCTAAAACAAGGGAAGCGATTCTCGAGGTGATGCGGGCACAGAATGTGACAGCCGAGGAAGCGGACGAGTTTTGGGAGCTCATTTGTGAGTAAAAGCAGAAGGCCGAGAAGAGTAGCGAAGAGCTCGAAGCTCAAAGACGCGAACAGTGGGAGGCCGACGAGCGTCGCAATAGAAAGAAGCATGCCCTCAAAATGAGAGAGCTTGATTGTGAAATTCAAGCGCTTAAGCGGCAGCGAGCGAAACACCAGCTCCATAACTTTGTGATAGGCGAGAATATCGGAGCTTTCCTTGTTGATTTTGAATATGTCTGCAGTATGGTTGGTGCTAGCCGCGACCTTTAGGTGGAGAAGCTCGCCACGTTGTTGTCGCGCAAGATTGCGCATGTTTTGAATCACTTACACTTCGAGGAAGCAGGAGACTTTAGTCATGCTAGAAATGCATTGATAAGATACTTTTTTTTCAAGTCCTGCTGACTGGGAAAGTCGGAGTGATAGAGACAGCGCTGAAGCATGTCGTAAGGCGCTAGAGGTAGACGACCACCGAAAAGAGCGAGAGGAAAAAGCGCATTGTAAAGCGATGGAGGCCCGTCACGTAGTGCGTCAGGATGAGGCTCGCCGAAAAGCGTTAGAGGAAAATGAGAGGCAAAAAGCGCAAGACGTTAAAGCACGTCGTAGTGAGCATGAGGCCGACTACGAAGGCCTGGGAACAAAGGCTATCTTGGAAAGAAAGAGACCCTTACCAACTGAAGGGAAACGTTCGGGCGAAATGGTTAGCTTTAAAGGCATTGGGACTCCCGTTCTGTCACAGGCAGAGACAGCTAGCAATGGGCACAAGGAAGAGCTAGCTAACCAGTCTGGAGTTTCAACAGTACCTGTGAAAGGCAGTGCACTTGAGGATAAATGTGTCGAGGCTGGCAGTGTTGCGAGAAGTCTCGACATAAATAGTCGTCGGCGTAAGCGTAAACTTGGTAAAGATGACTGACGCCAAGCGCGTGAAAGCAGCTGTTAAGTGCCGTGACGTCTTCATTCGAGACGCCAGGTTCAGCCCTAGGCGTATGATCACGAAAGGGTCCTGTAGGAAATGGTGGAAACTCAGACCATCACTAAGATCGAGATTAGGCGGGAAGCACGTCAAGAAAGTCCAAATTTCAAAAAAATTCGAACGCCGAGATCACCGCTTGACCTCATTATTTTCCCTACGGCGTAGTTGCAAGCAGGTGGGGAAACGTTGCGAGCACTTGAGCTGTAACACAGGCGGTTGTCGCCACCATAGTGAAATGGTCACTGGTCGTACTGGCGGGGTAAACGATGCAGTGCAGATGCCCATTTCTTTGAGTTCAGTGGCAGCAGGTCAAAAGTCACTGCTGCTAAGTTCGGCGAACAAGTTGGTTCGTCGTTCCTTTGTCCAGACCGCAACCCACGAAAGCTGTAGAGTGCGCGACTTCGCAGAGTTAGTCTGAGAGAGTGCCCCCTTGCGAATACCAAGAGTGTATTTTGGGCTTAGTGTTGAGAATTATTTTTCTATTTTGTCGTCTGCTGTTGAACAAGGATTGCGTCTCAATTTTTGTAAGTTTTACTTTTCTTGTCATCAAAGAAGCAGACATTGATATGTTTCTTTTTTTTAAATTTTGTTCTCCTAATATTTAGAAAGTTGTATTTTAACAGAGAAAGCTGAAAAAGCCCCTGCTTAAGATACTTTTTTTGTTTTGCATTACGTGTTAGCATGCACGTCAGTGTAGGTTAACTTTGTTTTCTATAATGCATGCAAGTTTGATTTTCATTCTTATTTTCTTACTTTTCAAGCTTGTTTTCTATTGTTTTGATCATTGGCTGCGCGCAGTGAAGTCAGAGCTTGTGGGAGGACGAACTTTGTTAAGTTTGACAATCGGACGCTTGTAGGCGACGCCAAAGTGCGTGATTCAGGAGTGCTTGGTGGGCTAAATTGTAGTTTCGGGGCCAACTTGAGCTATCCTCAGAGGCTTCGATCATCCCCAATCTGCCTGGGTCACAATCAAGAATCACTTGCGAAAAAAAAAATCTGTTTGGTTTAGCAGTGTCGTGCACTGACACTTAGCTGAAGATGTGTCCGCATGGTGTATTCCTCCTGAGATACGTTGCTATTGATGCTATTCTTCAGCTCAGCTTAATCTCGAGGAGATATTTTCATTTCTACTGGTCTGGCGATTTGATCAGCGTTTTGATCACTTCCGGTGAACTCTCCCCCCTCCCAGTGCCACCTTCCACGCAGAGGGCGGCGAGCCAACGTGCAGTTCCGGGCAAAGCGTCGCCTCCTCCGCCGAGCCACCGTGCCGTTCCGGGGAAAGCTTCACCTTCTCCGCCAAGCACCGGGGAACTAGTCTCGTAAAAGACACTAAAACGTTATTTAAGGCCGTGCCGGCCTCATGTTTAGAGGATTTCGCCCCAGCCGACGTTGTCGCACTGGCCGGCTCTGTAAAAACGACAACCTGCTATAGTAAACAATCCTCCCTGGTGCTGTTTTTTAAAACTGATTGCCTCTCTATTCCGCCTCTGGGCGAATGCTTCATCGAAGTCCGTCGACTGCTCACCGCTCTTGGTTAGCACTATCATCGCAACACTGCGACTTCCTAACAGTGGTGGCAGACGTGGATGCCATCGAACCCGACTTTATAACAGTGGTGGCAGACGTGTACGTCATCGAACCCGACATTATAACAAAGTGTACGTACAATATTGTGGCACTCTTGGGCACCCGGTTTGAAATGATTTTGTTGTAGTTGTTGAAAGATTCACTTTGTTTTCAGCAAACGACTGCTTAAAGTGGCTTCGCTTGCCTTCAGTTAGCTTCTATGCCCGAGTTTTTGAGATAGCTTCCCATTTCAAACGCGTGTAGGCCTAACTACAAGACTGATGTAAACAAATCGGCAACATAATTGTTCTCGCGTTGGGTGCATGGTTCTTATTTATTTACTTTATTAATACTAAAATAAACTTGTTACAATACTTCGAGTGGTGGCATAGAAAAACATTCTCGTTTTCTTTTCCTTTTCACTGTTCTTCATATTATTAGGGATCCGATAGATGGCGCCACCGTCCCAGCTAGGGTACATAAACACGTAAACGCTATCCCGCTAAAGTGTAAGACGCTGTCCACAACGAACGTTTGCTGCATGGTGCCGCCATTCCCTTAACCTCCATTATCATGTTAACGTCAAAATATAACTGTCCAATAACTTAGCATGTCTTCAGAAGTCTACATCTACCTGTAAGTGGGCCCCTTCGCGGTGGTTTAGTAGCTAAGATAATCTGCTGCTGACCCGCAAGTCGCACGATCGAATCCCGGCTGCGGCGGCAGCATTTTTGATGGAGGGAAGAATGCTGTAGGCGCGTGTTGTCAAATTAGGGTGCACGTTAAAAAACTCCAGGTGGTCAAAATTTCCGAAGCCCTCCACTACGGCGTCTCTCATTATCACATGGTGATTTTGGGACGTTAAACTCTACATATCAATCATGCCTGCAAGAGGAGTAGTGGTAAAACACACTCTGATACGTCAGATCAGCGCCGCTTCTTGTTGGTCAGGTAATGCTAGCATGAACATAATGACGTTAACATATAATAAACATTGTTATTTGCAGTGAAATGCCTCGGCTCCACAAAGACTACCAGAGAGGCGGAAAAAAGGGGGATGCCCAACGTATATATTGACAGGCTCACAAGTTGCCTGTCGCTTGTGTTTCAGAGGCACACTTACCAGATTGCGTGACTGATATTTTGGGGCCCATGATGACGAAGGTGCATCACGTCACTTGTCCAGGGCGTGCAGGCTTGAGGGTATACCACTACAATAACTGCATAGTTGGCGGACTTAATAGCCTAGACGTAGGACCTTCCTACGGACAGCTCACGGGCCACCATGAAGAACAAAACGTTCTTAAGGAGGCAGATGTTGAAAAATTAATGCCATACAAGCCCCTCCACAGCCAACTTAAAAACCAGCAAGCCAGGGACTGGCGCTGCCGCCAAGCGAACACATGCCGACACACATATCAAGGCTGCAAGGGGTTTTTCCACAGGTATACACAAGGATATGCCCCTGGTGCATACTGACAGCTACAGCACAGCCCGGGCCTGCCTTACCCACGGGCGGAGCCAGGTAAGGTATTGTTGGATCGGACTCGGGCTGGGAGCCGTCAGGCCCGAGCCGGCACCCAGGCGAGAGCCCAGTTCACTAACACGCCGTATACCAGATAGTTCTGTCCACTCATCCAATTCGCATGTGTATAGGCCTCCCAACCTCGGCCAAGGGGTGCTACGCCGCGCTCGTTTAGCCGCCTTTCTAGCGAAAACCGGTCGCTCGATACAGCGCTCCCGCCTTCTGCGTGCTCTGCCTCGGCACGTTCACGCGCTCTTCACGCGCTGCTGTCGGGTCGCCCTGCACGCGCAGCATCACCTCTGAATTGTGCCGAAGGTTTAAAAATATTGTGAAAACGTTTTACCGGTGTGAATCTTACCAGAACCGAAAACGATATCATTGACAACCTTTGTGGAACCAAGCAAGTCAAACTGATGTCTTTGAGCTAGTGCCCTGTGCATGTCGATGGTGAACAGCCGCCTTTTTATGACATTAAACGTGAGGTGACGTCACAAATCCTATATGTATGTTACCCGTCAAAGGCGCATTTGCTGTGGTATTCATGTCTTCTCGGAGCTTTCGGCAAACCACCACCACGTTTTCGCATGCGTTGGTACATAGCGTTCAAATTTCGATTACTTGAATGCCAAGTTTGTCACGTGGCTCTAAACTTATGAGGATGTTAGTGTGAAGAAACTAAATTTACATCTGCTCTGTTGAGTGCCTGGCGCCATTTCAACGCGGAGGGTTCAGTTTCATAAAAGTTTCACTTTGCCGAGGTCTCCGTCGGATGTTAACAAGGTTGTATCGTAAGCTCAATGACATCTTGGATTTTTCGCAGCTATTTTGAAAGTATAAAGATACACACAGAAAAATTCCAGCATATCCACAGAGTGATTGACAATTCGTAGGGTGAAGCGTTCGTCAGTGCGGCCGTGCTTTAGTCCGCCCATTCATTCTTGCTTCCGTCCATCCATGCGTCCGTCTGTGTATCCGTCCATCCGTGTTACCGTCGGTGTATCCGTCCTTCTATGCGTCCATCCGTACGTCCGTTCTACCGTCTGTCCATCCGTCCGTCCGTGCGTATCTTCGTGTGGCCGTCCTTCTGCCCGTCTGTCCATGCCGGCGTCCACCCCTCTATCAGTCTGTGCGTTCGTCCGCCCGCCTATCTGCATGTCCGTCCGCCCGTCCATCCAGCGAACACTCCAAGTTCAGCCATATCACATATTTTCATCATGTATTCATCGTATACAAGTACCGCCATCCAGCGGACATTCTAAGGACCGCTCTTTCGGGTATGTGCTACCGGCGGCTACTTCCACCATCGGAGGATGGGCAGACCCACATATCAAGGAACTTCGCCCTTAAAAGTATTTTATGTCCTCTTAGATCATGCATGTTTCTTGGTGCGCATGTTTCAATTCTGATAATGTGCATGTATGATCAAGCAGCATTTTCACTGATACGAATGTCGATCTGGTTGTTTTGACAGCTCGCTTGTTCTTCGTCATAGCATACAATACCCACTAGGATCAAACACGTTTTTAGTTACGCCGAGATTTGCCCCTGATAACCACGTCAAACTTCACGAAACCATCGAAAATTTTATATCTGCCTTGATTCTTTTTTCAACTCATTTCCATGGCGGCAGCTGGATATCCCCCAAGGCTCGAGCGCATGCAAGGTTATAATATTTTACGTGGCAAAGCCATCATATCATTAGAAGGCACGCCGTTGTGTGAGACTACAGATTGAATCCGGCCACCTGAGTTTTTTTTTTCGTGCACCTAAATCAATTCGAAGTGTAAGACGCGACAACAACGGACAGAGGGTACACACACACCAAGCGTCACTTTTGTTTACATTCAGCGTCATACCACCATACACGTGAAATATGCAACAGCAATACGCCGTCTTTCATTTTTGAACCAAAATTAGTGCATTATTACGGCGTTTCGCTCTCGTGGAAATTCCACTGGCGTATGTGGCGACCGAACTCATGAACTCGATTTTAGCATCACAGCACCTCAGCATGCTAACTTATTCGTGAGTGTTGCTTGCAAGACCTCTACTTTAAACACTCAGCGCAACCCCGCCGCATATGTCTGTTTACACTGAGCGGCGACGAGAGGTCAACAGCCATCAGCTGTATAAAAAAATTGCACGGCTAACAGTACGGTATTTTATTATTAAGCTAACAAGCTCCGCCGATTTCGCACTACCAATCGTTGTCTCGGAAAGCCCGAGCCCAGTCACGTAATGTACAGCGGTTGCCTATTTGCTGTAGTTTCAGTTTACGAATGCGCTTTCTTTCAGTATGAGTCCGGCCATCGCGTGTCTTTCAGGTATTAGTTTGTAGTACTGTACACTACTAAAATATTTCAAAGCAGCGAGATTGTGGAGTATCGGCAAACTGCCGCAATCCACTCTTGACGGCTTTGCTTCTCGCCCTGCTTGCATTGGAAACAGTAAAACTTGAAGGGCAGTTTTCAGGTCCTCGTAGCAGTTACGTAGCAGTTATCAATGCAGCAGCAGTGCGTGCCGGCTTTTCATTTTCAAGATGATGAAGAAGCAGCGCTCATGGCGTGCAAATTGCGAGGTAAGCGCCCCAACGAACACGTTTTCTGTGCGCGCAATCGAAAAACCCAGCAAGCGAGTCCCATCCGAGTAACCCGTGTTTGGCTCACTTGAACATGTCTTTCCTATATACACGCGCAAAAATGCACGCGTAAATGTAGTATACGTAAAGGGTGGGTGCACCTCACCGAAAAAAGTTTCTCGCTATGCCCATCACTGACATACGTTTTTTTTCCGCGTGAACTGTAGCAATGAAACGTGAAATATATTTATTATGAACAAACGTGTGGCGTTTGCTTTGGGGTGTCTACAGACTGTGCTTTGTTCTCGTTGAACGCAACGCACTGACGGCTGAGGCTAGCCAGCTGGCAAAAAATTTAAAAAATCACAACATATCCATGGAGTGAATCATGAGTTGGGCGAAGCGTACGTGTGTTCGTCTGTCTAATCGCCCATCTGTACGTTTGTCTGTCTGTCCGTTCACCCGTCCATCTGACGTCTGTTTGTCTGTCTGTCCGTCTGTTTGTCCGTGTGTCTTTCTATCTGTCCGTGTGTATTTCCATCAGTCTGCCTGTCTGTCCGTTCGCCTGTTTGTCTGTCTATCCATCCGTCGGTCTATTTGTCCATGCGTTCGTCCGCCCATCCGTGAATCAGCCCTTCCTTCGTCGGTTCTTCCGTCCGCCCTTCTCTGCCTTCGTCCGTGCGTCTGCCTGTGATTCCGTCCATGTTTCCGTCCATCCGTGCGTCCATGTCCATCCGTCCATCTGTCTGTCTGTCTACCTGCCTGGTTGCTGTATGCCAATTGATTGATTGATATGTTGGGTTTAACGTCCCAAAACCACCATATGATTATGAGAGACGCCGTAGTAGAGGGCTCCGGGAATTCCGACCGCCTGGGGTTCTTTAACGTTCACCCAAATCTGAGCACACGGGTTGGATGCTGCCAGTTAGACAAGACGTAGGACAAAGTTAGACTAAAACTCGCTTCGGCCCTAAAAGAACTGCAAAAAAGTCACAGCTTTTTCGCCAAGGCGAAGCAATGAACATGATAGCAACAAATTGGAAGATTACGCGCAGAATGGCAAGCAAATCGAAACGTGCCCCGCGTTTCTCACGCACAAAGGACGCACAAAACGTTCTCACAGGTACAGATTAACGCAAATAGGCGTCTCAGCTTTTACTTCACTGTGTCTGAAAAGCACGCCCTTTTCGCAAACGGAGGCTGTGCAATGATTGCAGTGAGCTTTGTGTGCCTAGTAACTACAACAGAATAGTTCTGAGGAAACTCAAAGACTAGCCAAGCGTACGATTCTCCCCACTGCAAGATAAAGGCGTGCGATAGAGCTTACAGCCCCTTATTCTCTACGTGGGCCAAGGTACGCTTGAGAGATGAGAGCCGCCGCACGCTGACTGTGTCATCTTGCTGATAATGCTGAAAACACGATAGCTCCCCCCCCCCCTCGGTCGGGTGGACTGCCAACAGCGGTAAGTGGTAGATATGAATAGCTTGCCGTTTGATCATTGATGGAGGTACCTCTCGGTGGCTCAGTGGTTAATGCATCGCATTCACGACGTGGAGGTCCCACGTTCGATTGCACACCCGAGTCTTTTTTCCTAAGATTTTTGTCTTTCTTGCGCTTTCAGATATATAGACACGTATACATATACGGTGCATGACAACGACGCCGACGTCCACGCCAACGCCAGCGGCAAAATCCAGTTGAGAATGTCCATATAATTGCTATCGCAATGAAAGCAGCTGTTCCAGCTTTTGAAGCATTCGGCTTGCGGGTACATTGCTTGGTTTCTCTCCGACACAGTGCAGCGCAACTAAGTTGGGACAACCTAATTTTCAAGTGATGCATTTATCACCATTACACTGAATAACCGATGAAAGCTTTCTGAAAACCTAACGAGGTTAACTAAAAATAATTTTCATTGCCTATGAGTTTAGTGTAATAATACTTTCACTGGGGGCGTACAGCTAATATTATTTTTGGGAGGGGAGGCTTCAACTACCCCGTACATATTTACGTGTGCGTATCAGTCGTGCTTATATCTGCTTTCCATATGAACTGGTGCTAACACGAGCAAGCGAGGGTTTGTATGCACACAACCTTATTTATTGGAACTTTAAGTAAGTGGATCGGCGAACGAAAACAAGCAGCACTCCTGCTACAATCGAAACTAATGTTTGCCATATCTCAAGATAAAGAGAGCCATGGATAGCTCAGTTTTTTCATTAAGTGAATGGGATGCGTATTCAACTTTTGATGGAACAATGATACTCAATGCGATACATGCCATTGGGAAGACGAGTCACCGCACAGAGAGACCTCGAAAAACGTTAGTGTCTTGCGTGTATCAGTGCGCATCAACGCAGCGCACAAGTACTTGCCGTTTCGGAGAGGTCCGCCACACACGAGCTACTGCCTTCTTCAACGTAGGGCTCGCTGGACCAACTTTTCAACATGAAGCAAATCTGAAGTGGTTCACCGAAGAGCCTCGATGTTTGCACGCTGAGCGCAACTACTACCGCTGTTTCACTAATGACATCCTTTGTGCCGATGAGAATTAGGTGGTTGGCGGCTAGCACGCACTTGCTTTCAATGAAGCAACACGATTCGACACCACAATTAAGAAACTTCAACACAGCACCAACAGAAAGTGACACGTTATTCCAGCTCAGTGTAGCCAGCTTGCGGAGTGCTTTCTGGAATTGCGAGTAGATTTATGTGAAGCCTGATCTACGTGAAATGGCCTTCCACATGGTTTGTGTTTTTTTATTAGCATCCGCCTTTCCTTCCCCACCATAGTCGTCGCTTTTTCTTTTCTGCCACACATCTCATTCTCCTCCATTGCGGCTGCCGCGCGCTCAAAACTTGCAGCCACAACCGCAAGACGAAAAAAAACGCGAATACCATTACTCAACCACGATTACTATGAAAATAGAATCTACACTTCGGTGTCAGTGAAGACATGAGATTTTGTAACAGTATCATGATATACGTGTCAAAGTTCAAAGCAGCTGAAGCATCACGTCGACGTGATTGTAATACCTGAATTATTTCCTCCTGCTCGTTAATCTTCATTACCTGTGTGATTCGTGCTTATCGGAGTGGGTTATATGTGATAATAAATACGAGACTTCGATTTGTTACAGGCTTAACTGCTATTTTGTTAACTAAAATGTGGTATCGGCACCGGGAAACTCGGATGATGTCAAAAATGGAAGTTGCCAAACCAGGGAAGCTGCTAAAGGTGTTAATGCACTGCGCGAAGAAATACCACTGCTCCTCGCGGCGAAGAGCTAACAAAATAGATATACAAACCCATTGCCATATGGCGTATGGGGCAACTTTGATGTATACTTCTCGCCAAACTGAAATAAATGCCTCAACTCATCGCGTAATAAGTAGACCTGCAATGTGTAAGCATATTCGCATATATACAACTAATCAACGACATTATCAAATAGTTACTCGGTAATCGTAATGTATAGGTGGAGACAAACACAATATTGCGCACAGAGCATATAGAGAGCTAGAACGGTATTTTTTAGAGAGAAGTAGAGAGAGAGAGAGAGAGAGAGAGAGAGCGAAATAAATAAAAGAAGACACAGGGAGGTTAACCTAGACGAACTGGTTTGCTACCCTGTACGGGGGTGGGGAAAAGGGTCGGAAAGAGGATAGATATGGAGAAATATAAAATAAATTAGAAAAAAAACCACAGGCGCACACATTTAGAAAGTTCCGATCACAGTCGTTTGGACATGCCGGTTGGACGCATGAAGCGCAGGAGCACCTTCACAGCCTTCTTCTGCGACATAAAGTCCTGTCGGCAGTGCAGGATTCTTTTTTCAGAAAGAGGTTGGTTGTCCAGTTCATCTAGTGCCTTGCAGAGTGACTGTCTCTGCGAGCAGTATTCACACAGACTGTGCCAAGTCGTTTCATCACTGCCACAATGGTCGCAAGCAGCAGTGTCAGCCATTTCTACGCGGAACACGTACGCATTGGTAAATGCGACGCCCAACCACAATCTGCACAGCATAGTAGCGTCTCTTAGGCGTAATTCCAGAGGAATTCGAAGACTGAGAGTTGGGTCTAAAGTACCTAACCGTGCATGGATGAAATGTGACTCGTTCCATTGTGACGTGGTGTGCTTGCGAGCAAGCATGCGGAGTTTTCGTGCAGCGTCATTCTGGAAAGCGGAATTGATATTTCATCGCTTTCAGTATGGGCAGAACGGGCAGCTCGATCGGCCCGTTCATTGCCAATTATTCCACAACGACTTGGAAGCCATTGAAAGGTTATTTCATGACCTTTCTCAGTGAATTGGTGGGTCTTTTCTGCAATCTCAAATACCAGCTGTTCGTATGGGCCGTGGCGTAAAGGTGATAGAAGGGATTGCAGTGCCGCCTTTGAGTCACTAAAAATTGTCCATTTTTGTGGCTGCTGATCGCTGATGAATTGCAATGCGGCACGAAGAGCTGTGAGCTCTGCCCCCGTTGATGTCATAAGGTGGGAGGTCTTGAATTTTCTTGTCGTGTCTTTTATCGGTATAACAAATGATGGTGTTGAACTCTTCTGTAAAACACAGCCGTCGGTGTATACGTGTATACAGCCTTGATACGTCTCGTATAACAAGAGCAGAGCAAGCTGTCTAAGAGCAGGTGACGACGTATCTGCTTTTTTCTGGATGCCAGGTATAGTTAGCCTGATGTTAGCCTGAGTCAGGCACCAGGGAGGAGTCGAAGGCCTGGCGGCGGGTGTGAAGCATGTTGGCAAAGAATCGCGATATGTGGTGACCGTTTGGCAAAATGATGAACGTGGTCTGTCTGCTGGTAAAGAGGCTAGGTGGTGGCAGGGTGTCCGAGCAATATGCCTTATATGTGTCCTGAGTGCCTCAACGTCGATATGTGTCGTGATGAGGTGGTCACCGGCGATAGCTATAGTAGCCATTGTCGACGCACTACGAGGCAAGCCGAGGCAAATACGGAGTGCCTGGGACTGAACACTCTGTAGCGTTCGAAGGCTTGTTTTGCTTGCATTGGTCAATGCTGGTAAACTGTACCGCAGGAAACCAAGAAAAAGTACTCTGTACAGCTGTAGCTTTGCACTGGGAGACATTTCCAAAGTCTTACCTGCAAAGATCTTCAGTATATTACAGATGTCCATTAACCGTTTCTTCATGTACGAAACGTGATCGCTCCATGATAGATTCCTGTCAATTATGACGCCCAAAAACTTGTGCGATCGAGCATATGGTACAGTTTGATCATTCATGCTTATAGTGTACTTATTCATAGGCTTTCGTGTAAACCTAAGAGGGCGCATTTCTCGGAAGAAATTTCCAAGCCTCGATTTCGGAGATAGCATAATGTTTCAGTGGCAGCTTTTTGAATTTTCCCTCTAACTGCAGGCGTGTTACAGCCGATGCCCAAACGCAAATATCATTTTCGTACATTGATAGCCTGACCGTGCTTGGCAAATGCTCAGTGAGGGCAATTAACGTAAGAATGAACAGCACAGGGCTGAGTACGCCACCCTGGGTGACGCCACGGTGGCTGTAATGTGGAGAGGTTGGACCGTCTTTAGTGCTCACAAAGAAGGATCGCATCGACAAGTAACTATGTATCCAGCGATACATCCGACCACCTACTCCTATATCTTCGAGAGTGGTGAGAACAGCTTCATGCGTAACGTTGTCATACGCCCCTTTGACGTCTAGGAACAAAGATGCGCAGAGACGCTTACGGCATTTCTTGTGTTGGACGTAAGTGACCAGGTCCACTACGTTGTCAATCGATGCTCGACCACGCCGAAATCCTGACATGGCATCTGGGTAGATGTTGTCACACTCCAAGAATCACTCAAGGCGTCCCAGGATCATCCTCTCCATACCTCTGTCTACAAAACTGGCCAATGCGATCAGATGATAAGATGCAGAGCTCCAACGGTGACTTGCCTGGCTTCAGAAGTGGAACTAGGCGACTTGTCTTCCTGCTTGCCGGGAGCGTTCCATCTTGCCAGGATTTGTTGTACAACAGTAAAAGGATGATTCTCGCGCGTTCACCCAGATGACACAAGGCCCTATAAGAAATTCTATGATATGTTTGCTTCACATTGCTCTTCGATGCGAGACTGGAATTTCGACCAGTCAACTCTCTGAACACTATCGCGTATCTTAGGATGGGACAATCCTTCGATTTCGACGTAAGTGGTCACTTACATGCGTTTCTATGTCTGGAAACCACTAAGCATGCCTGACGAGGCCTCGTGAGACAAAAGCCAGGTCAAGGCAGCTGCTATACCTTGAACCACGTAGGAACGTTGGACTGCCATCATTCAGCAAGAAAAGTTGGTTGTCAGAGGCGAAGGTCACGAACTTTCTCCCTTTACCATTGGTCTTCGAACTTCCCCAGATTGTATGATGCGCGTTGAAGTCACCAATTATAATGCAAGGGTGAGAAGTTGCTGACAGAATAACTTGTAGTCTTGTATGGTCGGAACGGATTGACGGAGAGAGGTAGGCACCCACAACCGTGATGGTAAGTCTCCTTTTCACTGTTATGCTTATATATTGATTGTCGTCGTGGGGTGACACCAGATGATGAATGTAGGTGAGGTCGTGGCAAATAAACATCAGAACTTTGCTATTGTCCGCAGTTGTAGACGACATGAATGACTCATAACCACAAAGTCTGATTTCTTTCTGCAAATTTGGCTCGCAGATGATAATGATGGGGAACTTATTGGTGTACACGAACCGACGGAAATCGGCGATGCGTGACCTCAGTCCCCGAGCATTCCAATGAATAATCGCTGCCTTTCGGACCTCTTCTCTGAAAGACAGTGGCTGGTGAGCCATTATTTACTCAAGCGCTGCGAGTACTGGACTTAAAGCGTCCAGTATTTGCAATGCACTTCTTGCTGACGGTGTGTGCATGTTGCTTAAGAACAAGCGGATGGAATTAATTAAGGATCTCAAAAGAGCTATCACTCGTTGATCTCCGCAAGTCCTCCATTGCAGCAGCTTGCTCTGAAGAAGACGGCTTCTGCTGCGGCTCTTCTGAGCGTTGTGTACGCGTAAGTGGAGGCCACTCTTCTGTAGAGACTGGTCTGCCCCTTTGCTCTTTCACAACTTCTGTGTTTGCCGTGCTGTAAACTGCAGCTGGCGATCTTTCCTGATGCGTCGACTTATTGCCTGAAGTTGGCACTGTCCGACGTGAAGACCTTCGACAGCGACGTCGTCTTCGCCGGATTTTCTCAGCAGCTTCTTTGTGGGTTGAGCTGTCTGGTACCATTTGCTTCAGAATAGAAAATTCTTTCTTTACGTGCGGACATTATTTTGAAGAAGCCTTGTGAGCACCCTGACAGTTAGGACACTTCAGTGTGGTAGCGCTACAGTTGTCTTCCGCGTGTGGTTCGGCCCCCGGTGCGCCGAACCAGAGAGAGAAGTAAATTCTAATGCTTCAACTTATACCTAACTGGATCAACAGATGGTACTTTGCTGACCCACATGACACAAATCTTAATTGAAAATAACTTTAAATCACCTGGTTTTATTAATTATCAGTTCAGGGGCATACCAAATTTGAAAGACGTGATGGTTGTGGTCAAAGCTGTGACAATATGATGCGTGCCAGGTGTACGCCAACTACAAACAACAGAAATTTGTATGATTTCGTGGGTTCAAGGAAGCTTACATCTATTGCCCCAGACACCGTAGCTGTCGTGCTCTAAGAAGACATGTCCCAGACTTATTCCCAAGCTCCAGCAGGTGTATTCAGGAAAGGGAAGATCACACAACATCCTCTGAGAAATTTCTCGCCCCTGTGTGTACTATGTGTGCGCTGAATAATAAAGCCACAGAATAAAGTACGAAAGAATAGGCGTGAACAGAAAGAACCACTAAACGGCGAGTCATGCTTTCGTCGCTCGGTGACATTTTACTGCACGCACTGATAATGCGGGAAGGAATGATCTGGAATGTTTCGCAGAAAGAATACCAAAAGAAAAAAATTGGCCCCATATCTACATGTTAATCTGCAGATGTCGTCGAAAGACGATAATCTTGCGTGTGGAGAGAGTGAACAAAACAATGATTTGATGTTCTGCGCAAGAAAATCGGTGAATGATAGTCTGGAGGCGCTGCGTTAGAGTGCCTCGAGCATGCAGCGGAGGCGAACAAGCGCATTAAGTCACGTCACACGTGAGATATGAGCGCCATCTGGCAGTTTTTTTGGAAAACGAAGCACGTGGTTCTGATACGAGTGTGCACGCCCGTCTCAGAGGTGATAAGATGTAGAACGCAAGACCACGGGCAGGTGCCCCCACCGTCTCCTCTTAGCAAAGCGTTGGAAACACTCACCTTTTCGCGCAAGCGTCACGTGGTCAACGCAGCGTGATACGCACTACGGTCCTCAAAATTACTTATGTATGCCTTTTCAAGTAAAAGGCTAACATGCAGAATATATACGTAATGTTATAGTGTCCCAGACATGCGCAATATTTGCTTTGTAATTGACAATTGCACAAGTATTAACGCGAAATGTTGAGCAACATTGGTGGGCGCTTCGGATGGGGTCAACCGTTTCAAGTATCCGGTGCTGTTAAGAGCGGACAAACAGACAAATGTACAGTCATACAGACAGACCAAAATTTTTGCGTTGAAGGTCCCCAAGAAAGACTATCGTCTTTCAATAAAGAGGCACATACCCTACGTTGGGCGACACCTAGGTTGGAGGAGAACGGGTCGAGTGATTATACTGAGTGTGAATTCCTGCAAACAAAACGTGATCCCTGATCAGCATCACGCTCCTCCTTAAGTATATTGATGTGGTCGTCATTCCATACTGCTAAAACTTTGAGCATAGGCAGGATAATGAAACCCACAGGGCAGCCAGTAATAGGGTGATTATCAGTCATTTACATTTACCGCTCAAGTTTTGTTTCCAATGTGTGCTTTTCTGTCATGCTTTTAACTCGCTCAAACCTCTGACACATACGTGTAGCAGATACAGCAATACGCGTGCAACTTCTCCAGCTTTCGAAACCAAAATGTGTTTTCTTTACTTCTTTGAAGTGATATAATTTTTATTAGTTGAACGGTAAAGTGTGGCACGGTTTTAATTAAGGAATCCTCTGCCGAAATTATCACAAGTAATTCCATTGTAAACACTATCATTATGCTTTAAGGGGGCAGAAAACAATTTTGATAGTGATCACAGTTTGGGCACTGTAGGGTCATTATTTGATTTTCGTGAGCATGCAATAAGAAACACGCCTTTTGAATGCATATTTCACTATCGGCTGAAACTAAAAGTTGCGTTAAAGAAAAACGCAGAAAGGTGGCAAACTAAAACAATGTAAAATGTCGGCGTGCATGTCAACAAAACAAAAAGTGTTATTACTTTTACGAATTCATATTTTATCGCACTGATACCTTTAAAGTAGAAGACGTCAAAGTTAGCGTGATAGCATCGGTACAGAAAAGTTCATTCATTAACTTATATTCATATTCATTCACAAGTAGCCTGACCTTTACAAGGCACTTTGGTATTTTTTTTCTTGGTTTCACGTGGTTAGCACAAATTTACAGAACTAGGAGGCCGGGATCTGAAATCGTACCCTGTTTTCATACAAGCAGAATCATTATTCTGCAGTCCACGTGTTAATAGCTGATTCTGCAGTCTTTTTGCTAGACAGTGGATCCGCAAAAGAGAGTGCCTTTAGTTTACAACAAAGCAATGGTGACTGACACATTGCGTGCAGCTTCTCAGAACATGCAATGTACACATACGGTTGCTTTGTTACATCACAAAAAAGATAGTTCATTGCATAAGGTCACCTTGCAATTGTATATGCAGAAGTATCCCCAAGAAGCCTCGCCGTGCCTTCAGCTGTCGTTGCGATTGTGGCGCATATTCCGCGCAGGCTTGGGCGTGAAAAAGCGCGCGGAACGCCACCTGTCCTTCCACACGTGTGTGGTACGAAGACCATCGAAGCGTGCAGGGCACGATGCATCCATGATGTGAATATGATCACTACCAAATTACAGCGTACTCAAGGCATGAAGATTGCATTGATTGACAAACACTTATGCGTTCGTGCTTTTCGGAAGCCAGCTAGATTTAAATATACGTGATGTTTAACGCCTCGAAACCACCATATGATTATGTAAAATGCCACAGTGGACGACTCCGGAAATTTCTACTACCTGGGGCTCTTTAACGTGCATTCATATCTGAGCACACGGGCTAGCAGCATTTTCGCTTTCATTGTAAATGCAGCCGCCACAGCACTGATTTGTTGAGCAGCCATGTACCTTATCCACTTGACCACCGCGGCTGGGGTAAAGCGAGCTAATGAAATGAAGATGCTTGGGTTATAAAGGTGTCGTTCACTTTTCTTATGTCACCAGAGCGCTTCATGCGTCTATGTTGCTCCAGCTGACTTTACACCAAACTTCGCTGCATGTATTAAGAGATGTTATTCGTACAGTGTGGTAGTCACGATAAGAAACTCATCGCAGAAAGTTTGACGCACAGCTTTGTCATACTGACGTCGAAATTGCCATGGTTTTCAGTGGCGCGAGTGCAAGCAAAGAATTTTTATAGCGAAGAAACTGCGCCTATTCGCCAGTTTTCTGGCTCTTCCAATGTATAAGCACCCGGAAAATGCATTAACTCTGCTCTATGAAGCTTTGATTACCAACGTCAGTCAAGCCATGAGTCAGAACCGCGGGAGACGTGCCTGACACGCCATTCGACTAAAGTTCGAACAGCCCTCAGCGTGCGCACATTCTGGGGCCTTCGGCGATTCTCGCTCATAACGACAGCTTGTAACGACAGCTGTGTTTTACATAAAGCTGCTCCTCCATCGATACCGCAGAAGGCGCCTCCAGCAGTTCGCACTAAACGAGGGCTTCTTAAAACACTTTCCGGGAAGGCTATCGGGGTGGCCCGGGGATAGGCGCCCAAGTTCAAACATCGCGTGGCAAAGTTTCAGAACGAGAATAACGAGGCGCTCTAACGGGGGACAAGAAGAAGGCTTTGCTCTAAGCGTGAAAAGCGAATAATCTTGTTTCAAAAGCAAAGATGCCCTCCACACTTACACAAATTTGGTATAGATGAACATCCACAGAAAAGAATAAAAAGCTTATATGAGACACATTAGAGTAGCGCAAAGTAACGGAGATATGGAAATACACAACAGCACTGAAGCCTCTAATGGTTCGGGACATTTTTGTTCGCTGGGATAACACTCCTTGCCCATATTCAAAGGCTCCCCCAGAACAGCAAGTCAGCAAGCAATATCAAAACGAGCTAGCATTGCTGAGGTTAGGGGTCCTGAAACTCTGTGTTTTTTCTTTCGCATCGGATGAACAATTTGATTGAGTACATCTGTAAATGTAATCGGCTAGGTCAATTTCGACATTTTTAACGCACGAGCGTTCATGAGCTTGGTTCGCAGAACTTTCGGTTTTGGCGCCCTTGATTGTGAGCAAAAATTATAATCTTTTTTGGGTCAAAAAGCTGACAAAGGTCGTAATAAAATAAGTTCGGAGTGTTCGCTTTGAGTGACAGTAGATCTAGTATAAGACCGTGTGCGTGGCAAGCACTTGTGCCAAGGTGCATGTAAACTGGCAGCGTAACTTCCATGGAAACCAGGAGATGCAGTTGTCAGCGGCTCGTTCACACCATCGCCATCTGCGTGAGGAGGGGACAACTAAAAGCAAACAGTCAATAAAAAATAAATTAAGACGTCACCACTAGAGCGGTATCGACGTCATGCATTTGCCCTACATGGCGCGAAATTGATTTTTTTCTAATTGTTGACCTTTGGCATGCCAGTATTATTACGCGGTTTTATTGCGCCTTGTGGCTCGTTAATTGCATGCAAGAGAGAGAAAAAAACAAGGATTTAAGAAGCAGAGCTGTTTTATTTGCCAAAAGACGTACTTACGGTATGCACAAAAAACTTCGCAGAGGCATTGAGGCAATAGCAGAATAGCTTAATTGTTCGAAAACTCACTTTGCGAAATCGTCGAAAACCACTCCACCGAGACAGTAGCTTTAAAAATATATCTTTGGCAGCCATGTAGTACAGCGTGTCGTTACTTAGCGTGTCGTGTTGACCGTCACCAAAGGCCATGGCACGTCGGCCGTGCGCCAGCGAAAGCAGTCGGCTGTCACAGGAGTGGCAATGTCCACATTCTGCGAGCTCGTTCTGCTCGTTCAATTCTAAAATGTCACATCAGTAAACAGCACATAAAAATGAGTAAAATACTGAAGGAACGCTCAAAACCATCACGAAAAAGTGAGCGATTCCCCGTTGAACTGGCAATGCACTGAACTAAAGAACACGCTGAACTAAACACAAGATGTGATAGCAAATAGTCTGGATGCGCCCCCCTCCCCTTTATGGTACTTGACGAAAAGTTTACGGAAGCAACCATCTGGCCAGATGTGAGAAACATCGTACAGTAAGCTTATAGTTACCTTTCGGTTAACATAATGAAAGTTACAACTCTGTAAAAAAATTTATTATGTTCTTAGTTTCGGTCATCTGACCCCTCCTCACCTAGTCGTGCTTCAATCGTCGGTGGGCGTTGATGCCTGTAGCAATAGGTTTCCGGCACTCTTGGTTCCAGGTTTCACGTCCGATATAATTTATCCATACTTGTTCTACCACAAAGCTATGTAGCTGTTAAAAACTGCTTCATAAAAGAGAAAAATAATGTATTGTAGTGGAAGGAGCTTTCTTAACGCACCTAAAATTGCGTGAGAAAAACGTAAAATTCCACCAGGCATCAAAATTTCAGCACGGATGTGTTTTTAAGAGACTCGTTGTCTCACACCAGTCCCGTTAATTAGGTAGGTGATCGCCGGGCTAATTCCAAGAGCCGAAGTATCGGCCCCCCGAACCGCACCACGAAAGCGTGGACAATTTAGAATTGGTCCTTATTGGCGCGCCAGCAGACGCCGGCTGTGGTCCAAAGAACAAGTCAGAGCCGAGAGTTGATAAACAAACAAAATTATATTCTCAATAATTGCAGATCGACAACCATACACAAGTTTGCACACTCCACAAAAGATGAGGACAATATGTCACCAATCAAACAACGTACTACAAAGTACAATCAGCTACACTCAAAACAACGGACACAGACAACAATATACACTACAATGCAGTCGCATGCATTGAACAACCAAGACACTTAAAGACTAAAGAGACAGACAATCTATTCAGTCCAACGTCCTGGGACCAGAAGTCTGAATGATACTCTTCCGAGAATCACTCACTCAAAGTCCAGCGCTGTTGTCGTTCGGCTGCCCCCTGAAGTTTCTCTTCCAGGAAACCTCGCCGAAGTTTCTCTTCCAGGAAACCTCGCGTCCTCAAATGGCCACTCTCCAAGCTTCAAACTTCTTCGCCGGAAACACGTCGGCTTCACACACGCAGCTGTTGCCACGCGTCTTCGCTCAATAGCGGTAAACACACGCTCTTGCCTGTAGCTCGAGCCTTCACCCCTCAGGTGGAAATCCTCTTCATCTCCGGCTTCATCCCTACGGACCAAAACCTTCGCCGACTACACGGTGGAATCCCTACGCGCTCTGGCGCTCACTTCCGTCTTCTCCTGCTCTTTCGTCTCGGCCGCTCGATTAAATACCTTACGCGGGAGATTCCAGAAGGTTCTCGTCATTTCGTCGGCGCGATACGCAGCGAAGGCTGGGGAGAGGCGAGACGGTTCGACTGCCCTCCGCGTCGGATGACTCAACTCGGCGTGGCCACGCCTCCTTCGTTCTAGAAATATCGCGGGCTTGCTGGGCCGCCGATGTGGGGTGAGGAGGTTCGTCGGCGAAGCCACGCTTCCGAGGGGAGAGCGCGCGCCCGGGGAGCCTTGGATGTTCGTTTTCTTTTTTTTTCTTTTGACCTCGCGGCGTTTCTCCCGCCCGTTATCGCAAGAATTTGGCGGCGCGCCCATTTTTAGCGCTCGTTCTGTGACACTCGTCCTTTACAAAGTGCTCAGACATATTGAATCGTCATCACCTGCAAAAAGATCAACAACATTTGCAGCTGCGCCAGTCCATGCGTTGCCTGACGGACACGTAGTGGGTCGTTAGCTGATTTGCGAAATGAATAAATATGGCGTAGTGGGCGCCTAAGTGTTTGTTGAGGTGGTGCTACCTGGTGGCAGGCCTGTATGACGTCCCGGCAAGGACTGACTTATTTACTATATTGACGCTCGGGTGTTACAAACGCCCTCTATGCCGCCCTGCGTGTTTATGTGTTTGTTTAGACTTTTCACGTGCCGTAGGCTCCATATGAACGGCAAGAACAGTAGCAATCGTGTATGGGGTTAGCAAGAATGATATATCTGTGTGCACAAGCCTGATCTATCCCCACGTTTTATCGTGCGTTTTGAAAAGCTGGGATCAGATTGTGTTGTTTGGGGGCAATTGCTTTATGAGGTGTGTTGGTTCGAATCACGACGTTTTCAGTTTGTTTGCATCAGGCACATTCGCGTCGTTGGCGTCGTTGGCGCAGTGTCAAACCTGCTACCTTCTCAGCGCCAGAAAAGCGGATGCTATGTGGAGTTCCGGAAAATACCTTCACAGCACTCGCCCGAAAATATGATCCCAGGTGTTGCGTCAGTTTCATCTTTTGTTCTGGCTAAGTTTACCTTATGCTTATTTGCACATGTTAATCGCAAGGATTTTCTTGCTCTGGTTCGAAACCCAATAAGGTAATGAAGTTAGTGAAATAACTATCTTGTTTTCAGCGTGTTTTTTCGTGCAGCACTGTAGCAATGGTTCGCAGTATACTCTCACATACTAGCTCTGATAACCCTGTCTGTATTATTATTGTTTGCAGTGGCATTTCCACTGAATTGTATAAACCAGTATGCGGACAAGGCTTACGAAAAAAAGTCGGTGCCTGATTGAGGCTGAGGACGTTTATTATACGGGGCATGTTGGTGAGTGCGCCACCGAAGCAGCTCAAGCTAGTTGTTTCGAGATTCTAGCCTTTCTGGTGCACTTTCTGTTGCAGACTTCTGCAGTCAACAGTGCTCCACATGAATTGAAAGTCACAGTTCACGACGTCGTGGTAGTTCGTACTAGTTTTATAATGCAAAGTTGAGTATGACAATATACACGCAGGAAACTATTCGGAGAAACTCTGAGCAAACTTATCCGGTATTTTCGAAAACACTGTGTGACGAACGTTACTTTTTTATAAGTTCCAGATGTGGAATGTGGTTGTTTATGAGAGGCAGATTTCGGTGAAAGCTCATGCCAGGTCGCCGCTAGCAGAGAACATTCCTTGTGCGGCGAACAGTTGGTCAATACAAAACATTCATTTTTTTGTTGAACGTAAGGAAAGCACAATTATTAAGAGCAACTTTTTCTTTGTTCTAAATAATTCATTTTATTTGTAATACCTCAATACATTCGTTTTCACTACGGAGTCTGAGCCACACTTTTAGGGAGTTGCACATAGAGGAACTATTGTCTTAGCACCTATTTCTTTTAGTGCTACTAATTATTTCAGCGCCTAATGCAAACCTTTCTTATTTTAATTAGGTGCCACTTTATGAATAGACAAGCTTTTGTTTTCGTCGAGTCCGCCTTCATTAAAGAGCATGTACCCTTGTACGCTGCAGAGGGCATTTTTATAGGTCTAAGGTTCCTTTTTTTCATAGTGCAAGTCCCTGTTATTCATCGTTCTAATCTGATTGATTGATGATCGATATGTGGGGTTTAACGTTCCAAAACCACCATATGATTATGAGAGACGCCGTAGTGAAGGGCTCCTGAAATTTTGACCACCTGGGATTCTTTGGCGTGCACCCAAATCATCGCTCTAATCTCAAGAAGAACTTCGATAAGTGTATCATCAGGCTTACCGTAAAGAAAAATATGATTGAGGACTAAAGCTACTAATTTGGTGAATGCTAATGTTACTGTAATATACCGATTGTAAATATTTTATTTACAAGAATTACAAGCGCCAGCATACTGTTGCTATTATGTCGCATATAAGTACTGCCAAGACTTTTGATAAACTATCACCCACTGACCAGGCGTAGAAGAGGGGCAAAGCGTACAAATAATGAGTGGAAAAAAAGCACCAACCCAGGGATATAGTTAAACTTCCTTGTGCTGCAAAGGCCTGCTAATATGTTACTACATCAAAAGTTCCCGAAAAAAAAGAGGCGAACGAAGTCAAGCAGTGAGCATAAGCAGCTTCTTTATTATATGGACTTAGTGAAACTTATCTTGTAAATATGGCTTAGTACTTGCTCTTTCATGAAGTGTGAAAACACGTTCTATGCATTTTTAAAATATTAGTTTGACCACAAGCTGTCAATTTTGTTTAAGCTTTATTCACACGACAGTCGTTATTACCGGCGGATCAGTTACGTGACATCTGACGTGAGTCAGACCCTTCCGCAACCAGCATTCCCCCGACAGGAGAGAATTCAAGGTACAACATTTCGGCAATGTTCCCCGATGATCCTAAGTGTGATTTGGGCTTCCGTCGGTTCACGAATCCTTCCGTGCAGACCTAAGTGGGGACGCGGAAAGGAGCGATATATGGTGGCATAGTATGCGCTCCCTGGGGTCGCATCACCATCTGGTCGGTTATGTGAATACAGCTTTACAGATGTCTGTCGAGGGGCACATACCAGAGTTTGTCACAGACACATATTTAAGCTTCTTAATCCAGTATGACTTTGGCGCTAAGACTGAATTGTGCTAGTACGGTGTACTGGATGATGAATTGTGCAACATTGATGGGAGGCTCTAGTGCTTCTCTCCTGTGTGCCCTCCTGACATTGCACCATGCACCATCGTGTAGCATCGTGGTTCAAGATGAATGCTCGACGTGCGGTTGCGAAAAGCAATATGATCAAGCGCTCTTTGACAAAATAAAAATATGCATTTCTACGCTTGCCTAAATGTATGACAGATGGAAAAATAAATCCTTGAATTTCAGTGCCAAGTACGCGCGATTAAGAGCTGTGCAGAGTGTACATCTAGAAGTTTTTCAACTGAAATGTCACTATACTATTTTGAATCTTTACAGGTGAAAATTAGGAAAGTACCCCTTTGGATGCTAACATATTTCAGTGACTGCTCAAAAATATAAGCTATCAATCGGCTGCAAAAGTGCAATTAGACAGAAATACTGAAAAAAATTCGCATTCAAACTAATCTTGGCTTTTTGCATATAAAACTCACAATTTACTTTGGCTGATGACTGTTACCTTCTTAGTTTAGAGGTGTGGCGCGCCATCTTCACAGATTGAGTAGTGCAAGTGTGCAAATCACGGGGGTTTGCTCGGCAAGTCTTCGTGACATATGTTGTAAGGTCCTAGTGTCTATTAGGTTGTTCTGTGATGGGTTGCTTACCATGGCAGTGTAAAGAGTTTTATTGCTGTTGCGCCATAAGTTTAGGCAAAACATGTCACCTATGACTACAATACGTGCCCGTTGGAACGTGAGCAGACCTTCAGGCATTGCAGTTTTTATCTTACTGTAAATAAATTTGGAGCCGTGTAAGAAAGAGAATGCGCAAGAGTGTATCATTGGCCCTAAAACACATCACTAGTCATTAAATCCTTTATCCGCCGTCACGTTTAGCCAACTGTAGTGTTTACCGCAGTGAATTTCTGCAGCTAATATAACGATAGAACGACAAATGCACTTTTCTCATGTCGAAATTCTCCCCTAATTGATTGATTGATATGTGGGGTTTAGCATCCCAAAACCACCACATTACTATGAGAGACGCCATAGGGGAGGGCTCCGAAAATTCCGACTATCTGGGGTTCTTTGAGATGCATCCAAGTCTGAGCACACGGGCGTACAACATTTCCACCTCCATCGGAAAAGCAGCAGCTGCAACCGTGATTCATTCCCGCGACCTACGGGTGAGCAGCCGAGTACCTTAGCTACTAGACCACCACGTCGGCGCTAACTTCTCCCCTGAAAACGGCCAATGAAAATTCTTTGTTGTTCTGAAATCATACATGAGTTCATTTACTAGAATTCCAAACTGAGATATTGCGACTAGGGCAGCACATATTGATTCAATCATCTGCGACATGACATCAGGAAACAAAAGGTGTGGTCATTTTCCCGTTTGTTAGACCCAGTTATTAAGAAGTTGAAACTTGGTACTGTATGTAACATTTTCATTGAACGCCCCACTTCCCATACATTCTGGCGATATTTTTTTAGCATCGGATTACGTACAACCGTAGCCAACCACAGAACCAGAATGCTGCACTTCTGAGCCAGCACAACGTGATTTTATTTTCATCACTTCTGTGAACAAGCTAAGAGGCCTTCTAAGAATCAGTGGTGAAGTGACACCAGAAAACATTTTTAAACACTTACAGGAAAGCAACAGCCATAAAGAAATTATCATGGTTCAAAGCTTGATGCGAGATCACGCAAAATCTGTGATCTACCTAGTTCTACATGACGAATTGTCATGTTCGCTAACTATGGCCTCTTTTTGAAAGGCCTCTCTGTCTGGCATGCCTAAACTGCAGACGTTTCCGTTGAGTGAGCTGACGGCGTAACGACCTCCATGGGATGTTGGCCTCCTAAACTCCTAATCTCAGATATATCAGCCATAAGCCTAGCTATCGTGTCCCTCATTTCTTTATTTCCGCTTTCTAGTAGTGCTAATATCTGTTATCCCTTCCATACTCTGGCGGCGCACTCGGCGTTACTTTTTTCGGTGCACCTGGATGGACACGGTCGGCTCATGATGGCTGACTTCGGCGTCACTGATCCCCGGACCGAGACCTCCTCGTTTAGAACAACACGTGTCCTTCTCGGTAACGGGAGCTTGAGCGTCCCTTGAATCGGGACCTAGATGCGGTTGTGCTGCGGGAGCTCCCTTTAGAATTGAACCACTCAGTGCTCGAGGAACGGGTTTCGTGTGTGGTGCGGGAGCATCCCCTGGAGTGGGGGGAGGGGGGGGGGGGGCCTGCATTCTTGTGAACGGGAGCGCCTGTATTCGCATTCACAGCGCTCCCAGCATTCTTGTGAAGATGGGCGCCAGGCCATGTCACCGCTGTCCTAGCTTTCAGAAGCTCCTGCTGCCTTCTCCCATCTTCGTCACCTCACGATATATGGAATCTGGTAACATCGCCTGTTGATCTTGTCTGCCATTACGTGCGGACCTCCACACAACTTGCATTTTGGGGTTCATTGATAATGATTGCCTGGGTTTGAAGCCCCACAACCTCTGCACACCGTTTCGTTAGAACTTGGACAAGCGTCGACTGAATGATTAAGTCTTCCACACGTGTAGCAGGTGTCCACCTGCTTGCAATACAGAAAGCACCGCCCTAACACTGGGCCGTAACGCACAAAGTTCGGCACTTTTAAACCATTGAAAACCACAATAATGGTACCAATATTCTTGATTCTGTTCGCCTCTAATGCCAAGGAGTTCCTGAATTTCACAATGTTTCTTTCGAGGTCCATCGGGCCATCACTCGGTGAAATGCCTGCTTACTTGGCAATAATATTTGCTTGTGTTGCAGTGGCAAATCAGTAATAATGAGTATTCTGTATTATTAAATATCAATGTGGTGATGTACAGTTTGTGGCAACTGAGCTACTTTTCCTGTAGTAAGGAAGGAGTGCAATTTCGAACGGCTCAAAATTGATAGGTTTATATATTTTATTTTTTGTGTGCAGTATTAACAATTTTCTCAAAAGCATTACTATGACGTAACTACTGTTGTGCGTGATACCTGCATTACTAGGGGGCAGAGCCGTCATGCATGCCGCAATATTTCGAACATTTCTAATAAAATATTTGTAACTGTTATATAGATCACAATGAGTTAAGTGTTAACACTCAGCAGTTGCTTATTTATGGTTTTGAAGAAAGTCAAACTTGGTGCTTTTTTACCAAAGCCAGAAATTTGTTCTATCATTTTGCCTTACTGCTAGGTGTATCCCTGCATGTACATTTTTTTTTAAACGCACATCACAATTCTAGCATATAAGGGCCAGTCGTGGCAGGTATGGTTCGACAGCATCGTTTTTGCAGCGCAGGAATGACGGCCCAAGAAACACACTTCAAGGTAATTCGCAAAATGCAGTACTACGTACTCATTGAAAATCTTACTCACATATAAAAATTCATGGTAAGAACCATTGGCAAGGAATAACTTCTGTCATTTTATCTGATGTACACTGATCTTTGGAGCACAGAATAGCAAGGATTTTCCTCACTAAAGCACTGTTGTTATACCAGCATATCATGCAAACTGCCATCGGACAAGGCTTGCGCTTTGTCGAAGCCAGTGTGCACTGGTGCTCAGCAAGCTAGTTATTATGGGCTTATGACATTTGCTGGTGAATTGTGTTACAAGACACAATGCAGAAGTAGTCAAGCCAATCACTGGTACAAACATGACCAAATAAACGAGTTAAATTCTTTTCTTTATTAATAATTTGGTTTTTCTCACAATTTAGAGAATATTTCCTACTGGTGTGCCTCTGAAAACTCAGGCGAAGAAGCGGGGATACTAGCTAACTACATAAAAAAGTCATGCATTTCCACAAATTGAATCAATACAAGTAGGCGAAGTTCTCTTTATCGTATGTGTGAGTAACCATACGTTGCTGGAGCGTTGCTTCATATATTTTTGGAGTGATGCAAAGTCACATTAAGAGTCGACGGCAAAACCAGGTCTTACGGTTCATAATGTCTACGTTGAAGTCACTGACTACTATAAATTGCTTTTGCTTGCAAGTGTTCAATAATGTTTCGTCACAGTTATGTTACTCGTTTATTGTAAACTTTTTTTTATTCAGATACACATATTTTTGGACGATAGCGACTGTTTTCTTCTTGCCTTGAATGCCGACAATGAGAGTCTGCGACAAAGGTAGGTCTACTGTGCATAGTGTGCACGATGAAGTCACTCATTAGTGTGAAGAGTTTGTGCTTCTAGGTGTTTCACATTGTTTCATCCTAATCATGGTTCTCATTAGTTTTCTGTTCAACTTTTTTGGCGTCCCATTCACATATTTCTTTGTGACAGACACCGTGAACAAGTATGGAAGCCGCGGCTTCAAGGGGCTTCGTCTCTAAACGGGAGTTTCATATTGTATCCTAAATGAACATACATTAGGTTCCAACCGAGCTGGTGATATCTCTCTTCTGTTTTGCAGTGTTGATGTTAGAACAGTAAATAAGACTTCGTGCTGGGTGATCCTTTGGATAATTTTCATTAGGCTGACGAAATATTTCCCATTCCTCTTGTTCACGGCATTTTTGCCTGGAATTTCTCACAACTCACTCGTCAAAAACAACTGCCAAGAAGGAGAAGAAACTGACAATAAAAGAAAGACAGAAACTTGTTGAAACATGTTTTAAGATGTTCAAAGTGCCCGCTTTCTGAAGCAACAAAATGTTCATGCATTTAGCAATATTTCGCACATTTCTCATAAAACTTTTAAATTGATGTCTATGTCAAAATATGTTATGTTTATGCATTCAACAGTAGCTTATTTCTGGTTTCGCGGAAACTAAATTGCGATGCTTTTTTTAAGTCCAGAACATAAGCACCAGTGTTTTCAGATATGGTTCGACACATTTAAGATGTCAATGTGTGGCACAACATACCCATCGAAGCTATTTTGCAGAATGAAATGCAGCTTAATTCTTTGAATAGCCCTCTATACATGCACTTGGACACTCGCTATAGATTCGTTTTTCATAGCTTTTTTTCTGCTGAGTTGTTTCTCCGGTATGAAAGGAGGCCTGATTATTTTTATGTTGTGCTCTTTGCGATGCTCATTTATGAGAAAACCTTCGTCCACAATCACATTGATGACGTGCAGAATACACTCTTTAAGCAGTTTTGGCTACATTGCGATGAAAGTGTATGAAGTTTTCCATTCGTATGCGGGCCAAAGAAGCTGAATAAGCCACGTGGTGCATCGCGCACCGTCAGTTTGGGAGTGTAGGTATGCTTATAATCGCTCTGTGTAAACATCCTCAAGGCAAGATCTTTTGGGCGCTCAATTGGGACATCCTTGCAGTGAATCACCATCCTTGTGTGTCTGCTTCGCTTGAAGTACACTAAGAAAATTCACTATAGAATCTTTACCAGGACAAAATAATGCGTGCTAAAGAATGCTCGCTAGTGCAACTATTTAGTCCTTCAATAAGTTTGAAACAGTTGTTCGGCGGACCCTGAACAGCACTGACAAGAGTGAAAAGACTAAGCAAGAAAAGAGCTTCACATATTTGAGAAGCATAGCATCGCCATCGCTTAGGTGCAGCCGCGCGTTCGTATGAAGCGTGCTGTCAAGTTTTCAAGCGTTTGAAACAATTCAGTGCCTTTAAGTACATGAAGGCTATGTGGATCGAAAAGTTTTGATGTAACAACAAGTTTCTCTCTGGCAAATGAGGTGCTTGTAGTGTCCACATGAATACATAAATGTGTGGACAGTTTTGGTGCTTCAGCATACAAAACAAAAATGCTGAGCCTAAAATCAACAAACAAAAAAGTTTGTCAGTAATAGGACGTGGAGCAGCGAAGTTGCTGCTGCGTGGACCATTACCTCCTGAATTTCGAATAGTGGGCCCAGAGCCCTCGTATGAAACGTCTATAGGATTAAAGAACAACGCTGAAGCACTTCTCAATACAAGTATTACAGGGAGACATTATTCAGACATAAATTTATCCCATCGACCCTTCGGTCAATGGAAAAACATACCTTCACATTTCATTTCATCTACGCCATCCTCCAAAGTTGTATTGTTCGAGCTGTCAGCATTAGCGGTTACGTTTGTCCGAGACAACTGGTAAAATCGCATGGGAACATGCTTTTCTCCTGGAGTGGTAATGTGGCCATGTCGGAGATTTCCCAACAATTTTACGCAGGTGTAACGCTGTTGTTACGAGACCACTTTCAATTGCTATTTCCTCTGCGACTGATTTTCATCTGAGGTTAGCATGAGGAAACCGGTCACGATTGTGGCTTATCATCGCGATGGATCACAGTCGTACGTGCGACGCGTGCTGCCCCTGAACATGCACACACAATTCTTTCATGCCGTCGAGAGCAAGGGCTTTTGCTTCAGTGAATGTATGTATAAAAAGAGCGCGTGTCTCTGACGCATACTTGAACACGACGAAGTGCATTCACGAAAGCAAAAAAAAAAAACTATACGCCAGCACACTTTCATGAATGTCTATTTTGTTTGTTTCCACGCGTGTTTCGCATCATCTTCAAATAATCTGCATGAATATGTGTAAACTATTCAAGCACAAATAAAATAGCTCAGCGGTTAGAATGAAGAGCCTTAATTGTGCATCTTTTTAGCGTGGTCTAATGACAATGTGAGTGAGTGAGAATTTATTAGAAGGCAGAGAGGTCGGCCTGAGCTAGTTCGCTCTAGCCTGCTACTCTACACAGGGGATAAGGAAAAGGGGAAGGAAAGAGGGATGAAGGGTGATAATGGAGACAAGAAGAGGTGGTGCGTATGTACAGTAGCCACTTAGTGTAGTACCCTACGGTCTAGTATCTAGTCCTGTGCTTTTTATAAAGTCTACAAAACTTTGTAGCAGTTTTTGACACTGTTTGGTACTTCATTGCTGACAATATGTGGCTTTCACTTAATGGCGTTCGTCCGATGCTTGCCAACGTTGCAGTTAGCTTTTTTCTTTGCGTCGTGTATAATGCACAGTCACAAAATATGTGAGCTATCGTTTCGCGCACTTGGCAGCATTCACAATTCAGGCTGTCTGCACGTCCGATTAGGTGGGTGTAGTGGCGAGTGAAGGCAACGTCCAGGCGAATTCGGTGCAGTATATTAGTATGACTTCGGCTGAGTTTATCTGGAAGACGAAAAGTCATACCGGGGTCTGTTTCCCGCAGGCGCTTGTTCCGGTGATCTGGTAGCGACCAGTAAGTGGCAGCGCATTCGCGCATGAGCGATCTCAACAATGTGTTGACGTCACTTCGCGAATACGGTACTTTGACGTACATAGGAGCCTTGTATAATGACAAACAAACTAACGCTATGAGTCCACCATGTACAACACTGTGTAACATCAATCTGAGCTTTGAGGCTGCCGCAGATGCGGGGCATGACAATGTTTCCAGAAGGTCCGTTTAGACAACGCTTATTTTTCCTATTGCAGTGAATAGAAGGAAGAAGATACGCTCAGGTGTTTGTTGCTGTGCGCAAAATCTTCGTTTATGTCCGACCGTTGCTGCTCTAACTGCCAAGCCGTGACTGCTTCCTCGATAAATCGTCTTATGATATCGTTAGGACTTATAGCGCAAAGAATGCAACAGGACTCCTCAGATGTACGACGCGGTATCCACGTCGAACCTGTGTGTCTTGTTCCTTTTTTTTGCGCTGTAAGTGTGGACATGGTGTACCAAAATGCTGAAGATCACGTTGTTCCTGGATATTCAGGTCCGGGTACGATAGCTTGACCTCCCAGAGTGCTTCAGATATTGCTTGATTGCCTACGGTCCACACTTTTATATGCATCTTCACACGATACGACATTTGCGTAATAACGTCGCAGTAGTGTATATGCCGATGTACGGGTGTTCGGTTTATGCGATTCGTATCATTATATTGCCGTTTACGTAATGAATGTCCATGATTTTCAGATAATCGATTGATTTGTGGGGTTTAACGTCCCAAAACCACCATATGATTATGAGAGACGCCGTGGTGGAGGGCTCCGGAAATTTTGATCACCTGGGGTTCTTTAACGTGCACCCAAATCTGATTTTCAGATAGTAGTTAGTACTTCAATACAGTTGATGAAAAACGTTTCATCCGATCAAATGACATTTCATCAGACGAAACACAACATAGTCTCTGACGAAGTTGGATCAAATTTTCGGACATTGCGGAGCCGCATGTGGATTAGCTCTTCACTCCAGGGACTCCTTCCCGTGAGCTACTATTCCTTCCTTAATTATTTTGACTCAAATGAGGTGGCGGGTAAACTATTTTGAGCCCATATTTCTATGAAATGTCACTGCTGTTTCTGAGAAGTTTCTTCTTTAGTGGTTGCTGTTGGTAGGCCAAGTGAATGAGAGCTTGGGCGGAAGCATGACTGTGTCAGTTTTCCTAGATACCGTGAATTAGAACGGATTTTGTTGTCGTTGATTGGTTAGCAAAAAAGGGGAGAAAGTCGTGATCTTGCAATGACTCACGTAAAATCGTGAACATAAACAAGTTTTTGTATTTCACCAAGGTATGGATCACATGCGAGCAGCAACAGAACGGGAGAATGACATCGGCAGAATGGTTAACAATGCCTAAATGGGATCCTTAAGTATGCCCGGTTGTTGTTTGGTACTTACTATATTACGTGCACATGGATTCAAGGGTTTTTTTTGAAACTTTCATACTTGCGGTTGCAACGTATAACCATATTTATGAGGGACAGCTCTCTTTATTTTCCGTCTTTCCTAATTCAGAAATTTGAGAGACGTGCCGAAAGTTTCAGTTAGCAGCGTTTCAATTTTTCACATTGGGATTCCATGTGAATGCTTCAGCGCCGTTTTCACCATTGCCTTAGCACTGCTTTTACTGATATGAGTCATATACTTGCATTGGGCTGAACCACAAAAATGCCCGTGCACAAAGAATTCACACAAGTTAATTAAAATGTCTGCCATCGTTGTCACCGTCATCGTCGACATCATCATTCTTAGCCTATTATTTTTTTTGTCAACTGCCAGGCGAATGTCTCTCTTAGTTATCTCCAATTTTGCGTATCGTGCATGCGGTGATTACATTTTGTTCCTGAAAACTTCATACAGGGCCACCGCAAAACGTTTACAAGCAATGGTCAAATGAGAACTCACTGTCTCGCTAACTGACAGCCGCAAATGCTTTTTTTATAGCCCTTCAAGTGCGAGCGAAGCTGGTGTACAGTATACATCTTGTGCACGTGCGTCACGCAGCGCCCCTTCGTCGCTTCCGAAATGCGCCACCGACATGCCCGGGTACCTACCGACTCCGTCGCTTACCGGTGAAGTGTTGTCTCCTCGTGCTTGCGCCCGTTTAGTTTTGCCTCACGATGCAAGTTTGATGGCTGCTAATGAGGCAAGTTGATTTAGTAGTCCCCGAATAGGGAGCAGAGCTTCGGGGTGTTTCTTCGCCGAATGTTATCTAAAATTGAGAACGCACAATGCGATTTTCCGAAAAGCACCGGCGTGTTTGGCTGGTACGGATTAACAAAAAAAACTACTTGATGGGACTTGGTGATTGTTTGCGTCTTCAGATGCAACTTCATTCCAGGTAAGTGCCATAGTCAAGTGCTCACCTGCAAACAGAGATAGCTTACCAAGATAATGTACCTAAAACTTGTCCGCGACCACTGCGTGAACAATCAGCGTGCCAGGGAGGCGGCTAAAATCGTAATGGCGATCGCGTAAATTCAGGTATTGCATTGAACAAACTGTGAAAATGGATGCGAAACAACTTACTCCACTTTGAAGTATAGCTGATCGGTCCAAATTGGGTGGGTCGGGATTTGGAAAAATTGGTCAATTAATTCCCTAACACGGTCTCCATCATTTTCAAGGACTCCACTGTACATTAGCGTACAAAAAGTAAAATACAAGGCAAAAAAGATGTCCAAACATACTCGAAAAAAAAGGGATGACCAGCGTTACCGCGGCACGCACCACGTGAAGTTTCTATCGGCCTCGCATAGTATTTTCCTCGGCTGTTTCCACAAATTTCAATTAAAGAGACTCACCATCAGCACTGTTTAAAATACTTGGAGGGGGGGGACGCTGCTATTTTGGTGGCCTGGGCCGCAGCAATATATTATTATTATATCTCTCGTAAATTTGCCTAGCTCTGCACGACTCGTTTTCGATGGTAGCTGCTGCGCTTCGCTCATGCACTCTTAAAATTGCGGCTAGCGAGACTTTGGGCTTTCACTTGTTCTCGCGTCATGCAATTTGTAGTGTTTATATTAAAAGCGGGATACTGGGCCCTCGTAGGTCGCGGCAGGCAGCCGGTGTACGCGGTGGCTGGTATACGTGTCGCACATCTTGATTTTTGGTATTGTATAGAGTGAACAAACAAGGCCTTCCTGATACGATGAGCCCGTTAAAGTACGACAACAAAAAACCACAATGCTTCCCTTTCGACATCGTACACAGCAACAGATGACGAGCCCCCAACAAACCACGCTGCGGCACGCGAACTGCCCTAGGTACGCAAGGAGGTACCCAGGCATGGCGGGAGAGGGCGACAACGGCGGAAGTGAACTCACACGAACACTATGTATACTAGGACACATCTACAGTGCACTCTACATGCAGAAATGCGTCGCACACTTCACACGCTTGCTCTTTCGTCTCGCGCGCTTTGACCACCCACCAGGAACGTGGATGACAAGGGGGCAAGAAGGTTTGTTACTTCATCTGCGCGCGCCATGAGCTTGAATACTTTCGTTAGTTTCTTTTTTTATTTCTGACATGCACGTTATTTCCAAAGTGATCGCAAGTGGGCACACGGGTACGTAGTGTCATCGCAGCAGCTCCAGAATAATGCGGCTTACGAGGCTCAATTCAGCCATCGGTCGCTAACTTGGTAAACTGGCTTATACCATAGCGCAGAAACACACAAAGCTAATGAAGAACTACTGCACGAATAGACGCGCTTTTGTTCGTCCAGCGGTTCTTCTTTGCCCTTTTGTATTTCCGCGCTATGCTACAAGCCAGTTCACGGTCAACTAAAAAGTACCCATTAGTAACCTTGCGGTATTCGTGTTTATGGCACCGTCGTTTTCGGTTCTAACATCGTTTGTCAAGAAAAGAGCGAACGATTTCTAATTTAAATTTATAATTATTACCAGACCACGCAATGGCTAACAGTGCCTTGCTCGCTTGTTCTCAAAAGCCTCGACTGCTGATCACCAGTGTTTTCTGACCACGCTGAAAAAGCATTACATGGTCCTCTATCATTTCATCACTCATACGTAACTCGCTGCCGTTTTCAGCATCGTTTTCCTACCCTTGGCGTGCACTGCTTTGCTCTTACCAACCACTGTTTCTGCGTCCTGTGCATTTTATGGCCAGCCCAGGTTCACGTCTTTCACTGAATAAACCTACAACACTACCTGTAAATGGTTTTGCTGTCTTAGATACTGTACTGTCTTCCAAAATGCATTGCATTGCCAGCCATTGTGAGTGCAAAAAATTCAATGTATATCTCTACAGTCTGTTTCATCGTATCGTGGTTTCGGCACGTAAAACACTTAAGCAAAGTTAGTCTCAGCGTATGTATGATTAGATGTATTTTTTTTAACTTGACAGAGATAAACAAGCGAGTGGCCTAAATTACATCTGCTTTCAACTTTTGATCTGAATAACAATGCAGCTCGTGCGAAGCGCTGAGATGAATTGCTGTCGACAAATGCTACTATGGACGTCCATTTGAAATGAAAATGCAATACATCATCAGTTCTTTCTGCCAAGGCAAGACGACGAAAACAGTAGGACGAAGCAGTTTCAGAGGTCCTTGCTGCAACAGGGGCCATCGCACGTCGCAGGCGGTGACAGTCACTAGCGCCCTAATTGCGTGCCTGAATAAAGATGTGACCTTAATTCGATTCGGGAACAATGTTTGTCGCAGTCAGTGTTTTATTATCGAACAATATCCGAAAAAATAGTGCCTTCATTTTTGCTACAATGCCTGGATTTTTGCTTAGCACGTGATCGACAGCTGCCCTACTTCCTTCGGCAAGTGCACTATAGCAAAGAGAGCTGAGCTGGAAATAAAAACATTGATAGAGAAAGCTAACATCCTGACATGAGACCTACAATAAACGGAGCCCACAATAGGGGGACCTAAATTGCAAGCGTCAAAATAATGGTGTGTGAGTGACAAATATTCTGTTTGAACAGCACGTCAGGAACAACGCAACCCAAAGAAAGTAAGCACATGCTAAATGATTTCTTATCGGTGCTTGGACCTATGCTAAAATTATTCCCGGCCACTGGTCTACGCGAAACGCACACAAAAAATATGTGCTTCAAAAGTGTTGCAGGGCCCCTTAACATGTGTATCTGTACAAGGAGTGGCAACAACAGATGTCGGTTTTTTATACGCTAGGACCTTTAAAAAATCAGGCATCGGCAGCGGTCATCTGATGACTGCGAAGAATAAAAATCTAGATCCCAGCAGGAATTGAACCCAAGTATTTAATGTGGCAGTCATGTATTCTACCACGGAACCAGGAAAGTCTGAATCTGTTTTGGAAAAGGCACTGTGCAGACATCAAGTCAATGCAAATTGATTGTATCTGCTTTGCTAGCTATATGAATTTATAACAAGGCAATATACATTGCATATGTACTCCTACTATGAAGACGCATGTCATGTCTGTTTAACATCAATCGTGGCTTCAATTCTAGCTCTGATTTTATAACATTCTTATAAACATTCATATCCCTGGTTGCTTCCTTTCAAAATGGTCGTTGCCTGCTATGATTGGTCTAAACATTCTGGGTCATGCACATGCTCCCAGCTTGTTACGTGAGGCAACAAATCAAGCGAAAATGATCCATCACATAATGACCACTTATGTATGACTGCGTAAAAAATAAGAGAATGAACAATTTTCACTACGGCTTATTGTTTGACATTGATTATTCGCTATTTATGTTTTTTGTGTGCGATAGGGTCACAAATCTGTGAAATATCGTGGTGCTTATTACAGTACATGCACAGTAAACAGCGAAAGTGCACGTGCTAAACAATACCTAAAGCTTTTTTTCGGAATAGCTTGAGAGCATCTCCTTTTGAGTGTAATTCAAGTAGGCTAGCCACCGATCACCTTAGCAACGCCTCCTTTCAGGAGCTGTCGAGGTTGATTCAAATGAGTAGAATAATATTATATATATTTTTTTCGATTGCAGCATAACGTCGTTCAGCCGTTCGTGCGCGTGTGCGCACAACTGTAAGCTCATCCACGCAGAGAGAGAAAGAAATAGGCAGCGCTGCACATGTGTGCTTCTTTGTTGTCCACTTTGTATTTTGAGCTTCAAGGACAATTCAAGTTGAATGAAAATCATCTAGCCTGACTCCTACTTAAGCCTACATATTGCTCAAAATTATGGACCATTTTCCCGAAGAGACCCATGATTGATTGCGAAGCAGCAGCGTTGCGCACGCCGTTGTCCCGGCAAGAACGGGTGTCGACGCGGGTGCCGGTTTGACGCGAAACTCTGCGTAGCCTTTCCTGTGGTATACATTCATTTGAAAGGCAAAGACACTGCAGGAGGGTTCGGTTTGCTTCTGTATGTGCTTTCATGGGGCGAAAACAATGTCGTTTCCCGTCCCTTGTTCCTGGAACCTGGAACCTGGAAGACGAATCCATCAATTTCCTTACCGATGAGATAAATCGCATATGGAGAGAAGGTTCTGTCCCAGACTCTTGGAAAATGGCATCGGTTGTCTTCATTCCCAAACCGGGGTGACCTCCAGGTTTAGGCAATCTAAGGCCCATATCGCTAACGTCCTGTGTCGGCAAGGTGGCGGAGCACGTCATTTACAACCGTGTCTCTAAGTACATCGAGAAGAAAGATCTTTTTCCTTACAACATGGTTGGGTTTCGTCCGTCTTTGTCCTCACAGGACACAATGAAGCTGCTCAAACATCAAATCATAGACGTGAACACAAGGGACGTAAGAGGCATCCTGGGTCTTGACTTGGAAAAAGCGTTTGACAACATCTCTCACGCGCACATCTTAAACTTCATTTCAGACCTTGGAATAGGCGAAGCCTTCCACAGATATGTATGCTCCTTTCTCGAATCTAGGAAGGCCACGCTCAATATCGGAGACCTCAAGTCCTCTCCCATAGCACTGGGCTCTAAAGGCATGCCGCAAGGAGCTGTGATATCTCCGCTTCTTTTTAACATCGCTGTATGCAAGTTGTCTACACTGCTATCTAACGTGAAGGGCATCAACCATACGCTTTACGCTGACAATATTACCATCTGGTGTCCCGGAGGTAGCGAAGGGGAAGTCGAGACTGCACTCCAAGAAGCCATCGATCAGACAGAGCTCTTCCTTGCTGGCACAGGGCTGCCGGTGCTCCTCGAGTAAATCGGAGCTGCTACTATACAGGTCCGATAGAAAAGGAGCCAGGCCAAAAAACCGGAAGCCTTTATCAGAGGTAGACATTGTACTTCACACCGAAAGGGGCGCCACTATTCCGAGGGTGGATAATATTAGAGTGCTGGGCATGATTATAAAGTCGCACGTGTACAATGGACAAACCATCGCTAAGATTTCAACCAAGACCAAAAACATGATCAGGTTGATTAATAGGGTTTCGAACAGAAGGGGGGACTCAGAGAAGACAATCTACTGAGGCTCTTTCATGCATTTCTCATGAGCCACATAACATACGTTGCTGCCACGCACTCTTTGTATGGATTCAAAAAGAAGCTGCAAACTCTGATCAGCAAAAAGCGTAAAGAGGGTGTTGGGCATCCCCGTGCGAACAAGCACTGAACGGCTTATGCAGCTAGGAGTTCATAACACCCCAGATGAGATCATTGAAGCCCAAGAGACTGCACAGCTAATGCGCCTGTCGTCTACACCGGCTAGTAGGAAGATTCTGTCCGTCCTAGGCCTCAGTCTGGCGCTCGTAGAGGATCACCGTCTCCAACAACCAGATGAACAGCGTACTGCCATCCATGTCTCTCCGTTTCCGCGAAACGTCCATCCTCAGCACAACGTAGGAAGGTGCCTAGCTAGGGCCATCACACTTCTGAAGAACATCAGGAACGATCCTCATTCAGTTTTTTTTTGTCGATTCCACTCTGTACGGTCGCTCAGCTAAGTTTTCTGTTATTTCCGTCAATCATGTGGGCTCTATTATCAATGCTGCGTCAGTTAGGGACTCTACTCCCGCAAGAGCCGAACAGTTGGCTGTAGCCCTTGCCCTTTTGGATGACAGTAGATCGCAAATCTTCACCGACTCAAGGTCAGCGGTCAAGGCTTTCGCCTCTGGTTCCGTCTGTACTGAAGTATTTAAACTATACTTGAAAATAGGATACTTTCTCCACATATCATTACCTGGTTTCCTGCACATCTCGAACCCCTACTGGACTTTCAAGTAAACTTGTATGACACTGCTCACTTCAGGGCGCGCGCACTAACCCTCCGCGCTGGGGAGGACGTAGGTCCGCAGGTTGGCAGTGAGATGTTCAGAGACGCTTTACTTACATTCAGTGAAATGGCTAAACACTATCAGTTGAGCAGGCGGTCATTTGCTCCACCACACAACAAGTTGTCTAGACCTCAAGCCATCGCGTTTAGAATGCTCCAGACCAGGTCCTATCCAACCCTATTTTTCCTCAGCATAGTCACCTCAGAGGCTTTTGACTACCTGTCCTGATTGTGGTGAGGTTAGTGACTTAGCACATATGCTCTGGCAGTGCCCCTCGTTACGGGGCCCAAGTCGACTCACAGAAGAAGATTGGTACTCTGCCTTACGAAGTTCAGAGTTGCTACCACAACTACGGGCTGTCCAGAGAGCCCACGACGCGGCGGTGAGGCTAGGCCTCCCCGTTCCTACATGGGAGCGGCCCACGACGTTGCTCTAAAGGAGCAGCGTTTCTCAGGACCCAATAAAGTTCTTTGTCTGTCTGTCTGTCTGTCTGTCTGTCTGTCTGTCTGTCTGTCTGTCTGTCTGTCTGTCTGTCTGTCTGTCTGTCTGTCTGACTGTCTGTCTGTCTGTTCCGTCCCTTCGTCCGGGAGTGCACTACTGGCTTCATGTCAGGTTGTTCGATGTTACCAAGGACGAAGCTCTGCGCAGTGGTGGAGAGCGATCCCGCGCGCTAACAAGCTGCTTCAAGAAAACTTGGTTGTTTGCGAGCTGCACTTCGATGAGAGGTACACCTCTCGGCACTTCAAGCTCACTGTGAACGGCGAAATGGCCTGGATTAAAAGGGGCAGACCCATAGGCGTGCTTGCTGGTCACGAGGGGGGGGGGGGGCGACTGTTCGTTGCAGTACGCAACCTCCCCATTAATTCAGTGTATGAAACAGATATTGCCCCTCGCCCCCTTTTAGATGACTCAAATAGTGCCCCGCCGCCTAGTCAATGTATAGAGCAGATTTGGCGCCCCCCTAACAGGTGACTAGAGTGGGGGCACCCCCTTCGCCCCTCTTGTGCGGACGCCTATGGTAGGCCTTTCGAAGAATCTCTTCGCATTTGCAGACGCCCTTGAAACCCTCTGTTCAAATTGGTTTTGCTACAACGATTATTAAAAAAACAAAAACAAACAAAAATGTCACACTGGGCTGCGCACAACATGGTCGGAGCCTGACCAATATAGTGAACAACATATTTGCTGCTCCCCCATTTGCGTCTTTACACAAAGGCACTCCACAAGTAGCGAGCATCTTCCTGTGAAAAGAGGAAGTACCTGAAGCTCAGGCGCGTCACCTAAGCTCTCAGTCCAAGGGAAACGATTTTATGTGGGGCGCTTGTGAACCATAAAACTTTTTTTCTTGGGGATAAAAAAAGTTGCGCGACTAATAATTTAGAATGTATTGTTGTAAACAGATAGTGAGTCACTACACGGAAATGCCTTGTGTGACTAGTGTGCAGAAAATCAAAGGCTTTCATCTAGATACCACTCGTGATTGTCGTCTCTGAAACAATGGTTCGCCGTGGAAGGTGTTGCAAGCAATCGCTCACAACTTTGTTAATCGTTCCACTCTTCTTCCACTTCACGTCGACAAAATGCTTCAGTGCCGTTACGCGCTCACTTTTGGCACCCTGTCAATATTTCAGTTCAGTCGTGCACCCGCGTAGTCATCCTGTGATTGCAGAAGCTTATTAACATATTCTCTCGGTCCCAATTTGAAATAACGCATGATCAACAAAATATATTTTAAATGTTTCGCATTGCCTGCGCGCGTGGTTGATTCCCGTCTCTGCACAGTGCATTTCCAGCTTGGGTGACGTGCAAACGTGTGCCAGCGTGACCTGGTGGTTTCCTCCTAAGGCGTTACGCTCTAGCTGGCGCATTCATCACACTTCCCTATTCTAGCCACGGTAGTTGGGAGGAGCCGGTAGCTGCTGCAGGTGAGCGAGAGTGATGTCAACGCGGAGCTGTGACTTGACCTACTTGGCATCGTTCCAACAACGGCGAGAAAGGGAACGTGCTGCGGCACGTCGGCATAGAGACATGGACGGACAGCGTTAGACAGGCGAGTCAAAGAGCTGATTCGCATCAAAATTATGGTCTTTAACTTTCTCCTTGGCCCAGCGGGTCAAGTTGCGTAGGAAGTTAAAAGCTGAGTTTCCCACAAAGATCGAGTCTACTGCTTTATTCGTCACCACTTTGGAAGCTGCCGTCATCGCTCCAAATTATGATACTCAAAGCCGATCGAATTGATCGAAGACTACAGAAAAACTAAAACATTTAAAATATTCGTCACAATCATTGTCTCACAGCAGCTTCGACAGAGCAGCCGTGATGCTATTCTTCTTCGATGAAAAAGAATGATTTTCCTGAGGCAGCAAATGTTTTTACCGGTAAATAAAAGGTTTCTTCATTTCCACCCATTACTGCATCGGTCAGCCACAGCAGAATGAAAGTATTGACAACAGGTTTAATGTTGAAGGGCCCCTGTTATGCACCATTGCCTGCACTGCGATGCAAGAGCAGAAGGCGCGAAAGCGTCGATAAGGTGGAACGCATCGCAAAGAGCCTCCAAGCAAAATTGTCACACCAGAAATGTTGGAAAAAACTTCACTATATCGTAACGTTCCCTCTGAGTAGTTTTATTTTCTTGTAACAATGTACTTGATTACTGTGGTGAACGAAAATTTTGTCTTAGTTGTTCTGTTTCCTTACAACAGTGAGCCCAGTCGAAAGTGGAAGGACTTAGCTCCCTCCCCAACTTTTTTCAGTAGGGGGGTGGGAGCTAGCGCTTCCTGCTCCTCTCCCGGCTGATACGTTTATGCGAGTAGTCTATAAAGTGTGATAACTTGACTGAAATTTGGAAGTTTTTTCTGACCTTTTTGTTTATACTAACACCCTCACGAATTATTGCAATGAAAGATCTGTGATGGATAGACAATCACAAAGAGAGAGGAGGGGGCATGAGGACGTAGTACTTGGGTTGTATGCAATGGTGGTGGCTCTAACCTGGAAACTTTGTAGCACTGTCTTTCACTGAACAGTGCTTGCGCAAGCGATTCGCGGCACTGCTTCAGTAAAGTAAAAAGTCTCAAGTGCGACAATTATGGCTCCATAGAAGCTGTTAAACACATTTTGTTTGTGTACCAAGCGTATTCCAATGAGCGTGCTCTCCATGAACATTACATGTATTGTATAACCCAAAAAACTTGATCAGTTGACCGCGTCTTGGGCTCTTTAACCTGCCTCATGCAACAAAGGCATGCAATGGAACTACTATTCAGATATTTGGAGAGCATTAGGCAGCTTGTGAAACTCTAGTGGCACATTAAAAACACATAATAGGTTATTCTGTAAGCAGACGTCTCCAGACGAAATCTTAGTCTCTAAATTTGTTTCTCTTTTATTTATTTTAACTTAATATAATTTTTCTCTCCCCACATTCTGTCTTTCCGTCTCCAGTTCATTTCCTTGCGTAGAGTAGCAAGTCAGCCATTTACACATGCTGGCCTGATTATCTGCCTTTCAATAAAGAGTTCACTTTACTTTCTTTCTTTAATCGACAAAAACAAATTATTCTACGCCCGCTCGCCTAAACTGTCCTCACCGTGTTTTTTTAAATAGAGCTGTAAGTTGCAAAACTCCTTGATTTTGCGTTGCTCGTCCCAGGGATGGGCAAAGATGCTTTGACATTTTATCGCTATAAGACACAAGATGTCTGCAATGTCTCGCAATGAGGCGGAAGTATGGGTAAATGAAAACTGATGAAATCACCGGGCAAAAATAATTGGACGTACAGCTACAAGATACTGCCACAGAAATGTATCCGCTATGGTACTTGCCAATTGTCTCCTCAGATACTTTGACACATTGGCGAATTTGTTGTTGGAGCTCTTTAGAAGAACGCTTGTTTCTGCGTTCTGGATTTTTTAGGGAAACCATCGGTTTTTCGAGGTGCCTCACCTCCCAGTCTTGCGGTGATGGCCACAGAGCATGCCAGAGGCCCGCCTGGTCAGAGGTCCTCACACCTGTCAACCACAAGGAAGCAAGCTGGCTCCCCCAGTGACACTGAAGACACTGATTTGTATTCTATGTCGGAAGACGACAGATACGATGACAGCTTTATACCTGTTTGGAGTGAGAGCGAAGAAAATGACTGCCAATACATCAGCATCAGCTCCTGCAAGTACATTGACTGTACAGTCCAGGCCCACGCGCTGGCCGCACGTCATCATCTTCATGCCGGAAGATCCTTCAAGCAACCTATGACTTCTGACCAGGCAAGCCCTTTCCGTTACTCTGGAATGCGCGGTGCCAGATGAAATTAAGGACGTAAGAGTAAACTCAAGGAAGAATATTCTCGCCATAGACGTGCACGATGTGAGTGCACTAGGACAGCTCCAGCAAATGACTGAGCTAGGCGGCATTAAAATGCACCCCTTTATCCCGATAGATGATAAATCAATGGCCGGTGTATTTTATGACAAAGGCATTATCATTCCTAATGCTTACTAGCCTTCACTCATCAAGCCTGCAAACGAGGGAACTGTCATTACGCAAGTGCGGCGCCTTGGAATTACGCGCTGCGCAAATGTGTTTTTCAAGGGAGATTGCATACTGTCCAACGTTAAAGTTGGACATTTCCGACATCCGGTTCGACCATTCATCCAAAAGCCACTTCTATGTCATCAGTGCTTCAGGCTAGGACACGTCAAAGGCGTATGCCCCAACTCACGACTGTGTCTCCGTTTCGCTGAAACTCATACCGAAGACGCCTGTCGGGCGACTACTCTGAAGTGCGCCATCTGCAGTGGTCCTGACGCTGCCTCGTCGAAAGACTGTTCTCGAATCCAAAAGGATCGCGCGGTTCTCAGACAAATGGCCCGAGACAAATCGACACACAGGGAGGCAGCCGAAGTAGTCCAGCGTTGGCGTCGACGTTGGCATCATCGAAAGTCTTCAAAGAAGGCACATTCCCGAAATGCTAGTTCCCACTCTTTAGCGGTTTCACCCAGTAGCGCCACGAAAGGACCCACCACTTCTACGAAAGAAGCGGAGAAGCCTCCTTCGCTGAAGGAACGGCCCAAGCTACCGACCTGCTGTTCTGCCAAGGAACCTCAGCAGGTTGCGGCCAAACCAGAGCCGTTTCCAGCCATGGAAGATTTGCCTAAAACAGATCGTCCAGGGATCTCGGTGCTGCGTTCCTTTATAGAATCCATCCGAGCGATATTTGTCGACATGAAGACAGCATATGCTCGAAGCGCACTTGGAGTATTGGACGTCCTAAGCCCAGTGCTTGAATCTCTCAACTAGGAAGGTGCTCTCACACCTTATCATTTCGTAAAAAAGTCAAGGCTGCATCCGTTATCCAATGGAACGCCAGAGGACTAGAGTCACGCCTTTCAGATTTTCGTAATTCTGTGTTTACCAACGTGTTTCCACTCATCGTCATTTGTGAACCCAATTGGTCAATACTAATAAGATTTTCGAGGTACGAAGCTGTCATGTCTTCAAGAAATCGTGCGTGCAGCAAAATCATCGTCTTTGTTCGTCGTGAACTGATGTATGTTGTGCAAACAATTTCGCCCCACGATGACAATCAGTATGTCTGCGTCAGTGTTCAAAAGAAGAAACTCATGTTTACTCTCATAGGCGTTTATATATCGCAGTCGAATAATCTTGATTCCAGGAGATAGGAGGATATTTTAAGAATGTGTCCGGCACCATGGGTCATCATAGGTGATTTCAATGCGCACCACCGCGCATGGGGAAGAAGGCGGACAAGTGCCAGAGGACGCAGGTTAGCGAACATCACCTACAACTATGGACATCCTCTACTGAACGACGGTAGCCCCACTATTCTTCGAGGGGTGACATACGGCAGTTGTCTCGACCTTGCTTTTGTCTCCAACTACATCGCGAGATACGTCAAGTGGTTTACAGATGTTGAGACACGAGGAAGTGATCACATTCCAATCTACGTTAACATCCAAGGCTTGTCTAGTTGTAATCAACGGATGACCATTCGAGCATTCCCATGGACCAACTTCAAATCTGACACAGAAGATGCTTGCAGCGATGGCCTACGATCTGGGTTAGAGCAAACAATTAAGAGCACAATGTAAAACGCCACTCGCACGGTGACGATATCTTCCACACGAAACGTCCTTGACATAGAGTTGGAGCGACTCCGAGCACTTCGATGCCGGGCGGAGCGTCGGTATCGGCGTACAAAAACAATTCACGATCTTAGGGCAGCCAAGAGGATGCAAAAGAAGATTCGGCGTTGCATGGATAGATTAGCGTCGGAACAATGGACAACGTTTTGCCAGTCACAAGACCCTCGCAAGCCACTCTCACACATTTCGAAAATTTGCGTCACCCTACGGAACAGCATTTTCCATTCTAAGCACTCGCGTTATTTCAAGGAAGGCAAGACTTTGATGTCGCAGATGTGCTCGATGTGTGATCGATGTGCTCCTGTGCGCAGATTGCCAACCAAGCCACTCGTCCAGATTCTTCACTGAGAGGTGACGTCCCCCGTTCCCGTGACTACCACATGGACCTCACTTTTACAATGATGGAGCTCGAGGCAGCAATAGCTCTCTGCAGGCGTTCAACTTCTCCGGGCCCAGATGGTATTCCGCACCGAGCATTGTGCCACCTTCGGGAAGGTGCAAAGAGAGAACTGTTGAGCCTTTACAACATCTCGTGGCAGGATGGCGACTGGAAAGTAAGCCGCTTGCTACCCATCTTGAAGCAGGGCAAATCCCCACTCGAACTCGCTCATACCGCCCAATAGCACTGGCCAGCTGCGTAGGGAAGATAATAGAATGGATGATATTAGGCCACTTGGAGTGGTATCTTCAATACTACAAGATTTATCTGAATTCCATGGCAGGTTTCCGACGCGACTGCTTTTCCATTGACAATGTTGATCTAGCTTCGTACGTTCAGCACGAAAGATCCCGTAAGCGACCATCTACAGTTTTGTTTCTAAATGTGAAAGGCGCGTATGATAGCGTACTACATGAAGCCATTTTGGTTGCTCTTGTGGTGGTTGGCTTTGGTGGTCGAGTCTTTCTGTGGGTTTCGAGTTACCTGGCTGCAAGACTATTCTTTGTGTTAACAGAAGATGGGCCAACTACGCGACGCTATACTTCCAGGGGTGTTCCTCAAGACGGAGTTCTTAGCCCGACGCTATTCAATCTTGCACTAATTGGCCTTGCTGAATACTTGCCCTGTACCATTAAAATCTCAATATACGCAAACGACATCTGTGTCTGGACTTCGGCAGTCACACATCCTCAGATACATTCCCGGCTTGAAAGAGCAGCAACTATGATTGCCAACTACTTGTTAAAACAAGGTCTCAGCATATCACAAGAAAAATGCGCGCTGGTGGCCTTCACTCGCAAAGCAATGACCCCTTATGTCATCTAAATCTGTGGGCGACCGATTTCTTAAGCCAGAACCCACCAGTTTCAGGGCATCATTATTGATAGGGACCTCTGTTAGAGTCCGCATGTGGCCTATATGAAAAAGCGCCTGGCCGCTATTTCCCCATTGTTCAATTTCCTGGCAGGAAAGACGTGGGGGATGTCAGTACACGCAATAATGAAACTCTACAGAGCCCTCTTTCTTGGTTTCCTGAGATTTAACTTGCCCGTGCTTAGCAATACCTGCAAGACCAATGTTCGTGTTTCACAGGCAGGACAAGCCCAAACACCGAGAGTGTGCCTTGGTCTGCCCAGATATACGTCAACAGAGACAACAATTGCAATTGCTGGTGACTATCCCATACAAACTTACATTGTTGTAGAAGCCCTGATAACGCACATCAGACACTTCGCACGTGCTCCCTGTCCTCACCTTGCACTGTTGCCTTCAGAGAGGCGCCAAGCTTCTTTCGCTAAAATGACTGTGAAGTACAACGAGAAACTTCCCTGGGGCTTCACTCCAGCATCTAAACCATCGATACCCCCTTGGTGTCTTATTCGACTCACAGCGCATCTTAGTGTACCAGGGATCCGGAGGAGTCTGAGCTCTCGTCGCCAGTGCTGAAACAACTGTCTCTTCTTCTTTTGATCGAGAAATATACAGACAGTGTACACATATATACCGATGGCTCCACAAACCGCCAGTGTTCGTCAGGTGCAGTAGTTGTCCCAGCAAGAGGTGTTACCATCAGCTTTAGGACTGACCGCTCCACGGCATCTACAGCATCGGAACTGGTTGCTTTGCGTGCTGATCTTTGTGTGGTCGATCGGGAACCACCGCAACAATGGTCTATTTTCAGCGACTCAAGCGCTGCCCTACAATCCATGCTCTCAGCACTGCGTCGCGGGCCGTACAAACAGCTTGGTTTCGATATTCGATGTTTTCTCCACACTTCACACGGGTAAGAGCATCATGTGAAGTTTCAGTGGCTGTCCAGCCACTGCGGCGTCATAGGGAACGAATATGCCGATACTGCCGTGCGGGCAGCTCTTGAAGGAACACGAGAAGAAGTCATACCACTTTCGCGGACCGATGCAGCCAGTAATCTTCGACGACTTGCGCGTGAAACCATGTTTTCTTTATGGTGCCCACCAAGCAACGAGACGAATCGTCAACACCACCTATCCTCTTTGATGGTTCTCTGCATGCCCACTGGTCTCGACCGAAGAGAAGCCACGCTTCTTCATCCCTTATCGTTATTAGTGGCATTTACAAAATCTTATTCCTTTGTCATAGGAATGGCCGAGACGCTCTCTGTGATGCCTGCCATTGCGAAGAGACGCTACACCGCATCCTGTGCGACTGTTCGTTGTATGACATCCAGAGACAGTCACTGGCGCCCGTTCTTGCGCGCATCGACAACAACCAAATGTCCGTGGACACTATTCTGTCAAGTGCCCGAGAAAAGACTTGGCAACAGAAGGCGACAAAAGCTCTGTTGAAATTCCTACGCCATACGGACTTGAGCAAGCGGATGTAACAGCAATGTCACACACCGCGAAAGACTAGACTGGACTATGAGTGTGTGCGCGTGTGCTGCCGAATGTGCTGTGTTTATTTCTGCTCTTTGTCTTTCATCTCCTCCATCCCCCTCCCATGCGCAGGGTAGCAAACTGGCTGCCTACCGGCTGGTTAACCTCCCTGTCGTTCTTTTCCTTTTATTTTTCTTCCTTTCTTCGTTGTTGGAGACTCAACAATCTATAGTAGTGAACGTGCACGCACAAAAACTACGGCTTGAAAATTTCTGAAATGTCTCCCATTTCATTACAATGAAACGATTGTTGGTATCTGAAAAAATTAGCTCCAAAGTAAATTTGTCTTTAGCGACAGCTGTATCTGCGTCGCAGAGTAGATGACGAGACGCTAGCTCTTGCACGTGGCAGCTGTCGCTGCCACGAGCCTACGCTCAATGGCGTTCGAGACAGTCACGAAAATACTTATGATTACAATGGTCGCGTCTTGCTCGCTCGCTCTTTGGGAAGACCGAGATTTCACTGGTCTGCAAGATCGCACATTCGCCACAGTTTCGTGGCCCGAACCACATGTTTTCATGGCAGAAAGACCCTGGAAGAGACCATCAGTGCCAGTTCTCGAGACCAGAATGTTTCGGAGCAACGCGGTGAGCCTTCCTGCTGAGCCATCGCTGTCCGCCTTTGTCAGTACTCAGACCACCATTCATCAACGTGGTTTCTTCAGGCGGAATCAAGAATTCAAGTCGCTTGTATGCGCTTCCAATCTACGAAGTTCCAACATGCGGTTGCGGCACTATCACGCATCGCCACCGACGAGCTAGCGGATCTACTGAGCACTCCGCTGTCTGCGAATGCTTACGACGATCTCAACAAGACCCCACTGCAGCGCATGGCAGTCTCAGAGCGTTCTCGCATCCAGCAGCCTCTTTCCGCTGGAACACTCGGCGACTGACGCCCCAGTCTGCTTTTCGCTGATTTAAACAGCTGTTCAGAAGCAAGTCAAGATTCATTGAAGATGAGCTGTTACCCGGGTTTTAAATGCGGAGAATTTCTTAGCAAACTTCGGCTACTTTGAGCGTATCTATCTATCTATCTATCTATCTATCTATCTATCTATCTATCTATCTATCTATCTATCTATCTATCTATCTATCTATCTATCTATCTATCTATCTATCTATCCATCTATCCATCTATTTATCTATCTATCTATCTATCTATCTATCTATCTATCTATCTATCTATCTATCTAGTCGCTTACGATTGGGGGCTCTCGTGGTCACCCCCTTAACTTGGTGTGAACCAAAATTGGCATGGAAGGGTAAGATGGTTTGACAAATACGACGCGCTGGTCAAGACGTAAATATTGCGAAAATTCTGTCACGTCGTGAAACACGTCCTGCCAGACAATGGCACATACCCACTGGCGGGTATGTGCCGATGACATGCGGGTATGTGCCACGAGTGATTGACACTTAGTCTTTACGCTGACATGACGAGAGCACATAAAGACAACTCTAACGCCGGAGCGTTTAGAAATACCCGACATTGGTAGAGTCGACCGGAAGAATGCAAAGAATAGATGTCAATGTTAAGAAAAACCAGCCTTAGAAAGCATTGACCTCCCGACGAATGTCAATAATAAATTCCAGCGTCTCAACAGGAATCGAACCCGGGCATTCTGCGTGGCAGTCAAGCGTGCGCGCGCGTCAACGCTACATTGGAGTATATCGGGCCCTTTATGATGCACTCGCGGCCGTTTTGCTAGCTCCACATATACCAAATTTGATGTTACTTGACGTAAATGGATGACTAAATATATGACTGGTGCAAACATTATATTCCTGACACGCGTTTCATGTACGAACATGACAATATACGACGCTCTCAGCGTGCTCTCGGTCGTTTTGCTAGCTCCACATATACTAAGTTTGGTATGACGTGACGTGAATAGATGGCAAAGGTAAACGACACATCCAAACATGATAATCATTACATGGAAGTCATGTACGGCATCATTTACCACCACCCCGTAACGTTGTGCTGATTTCAAAGTGACATATCAACCTTTCTCATTCGTACTTCGCACATCATCGATTCCCACTGTACGTAGGATCTGCAAATTTTCTCAGCTCATAATGAACCGATTCAAAACATTTTTGTGACAAACTGTTCCTCATCGGACACCCAACAGCTTCCACGGTCTAAGTAAAAGTTGGTGTGTGGCCTGGTGATTGGCCCTTTCGGCGTGGGTCGTGCATCTCCTGTGTGTAGTGGCCACTTCTCGTTCTAGTCCTTGGATTGTAGGCTAGATGGAGGCACTTGGAGTGTTTGCTAGACGGTCGGATAGATGGATGGACAGGCATACAGACAGACGTACATGCGGACAAACAGGTGCACTGATGGATGGACAGACAGACCGACGGACGGGTAGATGGACGGACAGACAGGCGGACAGAAAGGCAGGCGGCAGACAGACAGGCAGGCGGACAGACAGACGGACGGACGGATGGACGGACAGACAGACAGACAGACAGACAGACAGACAGACAGACAGACAGACAGACAGACAGACAGACAGACAGACAGACAGACAGACAGACGATTGGACGTGGCCTGCTGATGATTCGTGGTTTACCGATAAAACCTTTCAAAACTTCGCCCCACTCATCATCATTTCCTCCGTGGATATGCCGGCATTTTTTAATTTCTTCGCATGTCTTTCAGCCTACAGAACGCTGGCCAATCATTGCAGCATTTAATCCACTCAGTCACCAGAAACTAGCCTTTCGTCTTTGCCTACATCTATGACCTCGCAAGTCGATCCGTCAAACAGAAATTTCAACACCTGCGGTTGTTGTTCCCCCCGCTAGCCAGTCAAGAAATTGTGATCAACACCATGAAAAGTGAATTTGTTCGGCAGGAACTCAAGCTCCTTCGACACGTAGTGGGTGCGAACGGCGTTCGACCACTAATGTTTCATTTTCGCGTCGTCGAAGATTTTCCACGACCGATGACAACGTCGAAGCTTCGTCAATTTCTCTAATTCATGAATTTCCGGCGAAGGTTTGCACTCAATCGTACACGGCATGTGGCTTTGAGATGTGCCCCTCTCGATGCTGTGCTAAGCTCCAAACTGAAACAACCGCCTCAGTCAACTTCAGAGGCCACCCACGCGTTCGCAAGAGTCAAGTCTGCCCTCGCAAGTTCAACGCTGTTGAAACATTTGGAGCCAGGTGCACCAACTGCTCTCATGACAGACACCTGGAACAACGCTTTTGGTGCCGTGTTGCAGCGATTCATAGATTGCCCGTGGTCCGCTCGTTTTCTTCTCATAGGAGCTGGAGCCTGCACCCAGCCACTACAGCATTATCGGCCGCGAACTTCTCGCCGTGTACTTGGCGGTCGAACACTTCCGGCACTTCATAGAAAGTCGTCAGTTTAGTGTTTTGTCTATACATGCTAAGTGCGGAACAATCTTTTTTTTTGCCTCTTTTGTCGCAAACGTAAAAACTGAACACAATTTCCATTGGGTAAAATATACAAGAATAAAGCTTAGGCAGCTCACAGCGTCCAACGTGAAACCAAAACGTCGCTCAATGATTCGAAAACACCAAACGACAACTAAGCAGTCAACATCGACATCACATAAAGTCAGCTCCAGCATCAGCTTAGCTTGAGTCTATAGCATAGCTTCGTCGTTCAAGTCTGGTCATGTTGCGGTGTGCAAGCGTGTGCAACACGCTTGCGAATCCGTGTTGAAAAAGATTCTGCAGTGATTTGGCTAATTTCTAACGTGTAGATGCACATCACAGTCTACGAGAGTGTTGGTGCGAAATGGGAATTTTGAGTACTGCGACAGCATCTACGCTTTTCAATACGCAATATCATAACATGATAGATAATATATATTGGATGAATGGCACAACCCAGCACGGGGGATTAGCCAGGGGGCATGTGGCAGTAGAATTTGTGAAACAAAACAAAGAAATATTAAAAAGGAGAAAGCGAGAGGAGCAAAGAGGGTGGAAAATGTGCAAAAAAGATAATCTAAACTCAAGCAAAAATGTTTGTGATAACTTTGGCGTCTTTTAGAGTAACGGTACTTAGGTTACACTTGTGAACTAAGTATTTATTCATTTAGGGTGAAAGGATAGATGAAAAATAATGTTTTTCATGTTCTGACAGTTGACAAGACATTGATTCTCTTTGCGTATTTTAAATTAATAGATATATCATCTGAAATCACCTTGTTATAGTACCCTAGTGCCGACGCCCCCAGAGAGAGCAATGCCGATGTAGAAAGTTCGATGCCCCTTTTTTGTAAAGGTGGTTTCAGAGGTATTTGCCATTGGTTCTGATATCTTCAACACTTCATAAACAAGTGCTCGATCAATCTTGCTTCATTCAACCAAATTTACCGGTGAAACGAAACCACCGAACAGGACAAAAACCTGGCAGCCAATATGCTGTAACTATTTCAGAGTAAAATTGCTCAGGAGACAGTCCTGTAGTACCCGTTAGCCTACGCTGGACATTCGTGTTACAATGGCAGGCGTAGCCTGCATAGCCGCTATGCGAGTTAAACTAAGGGAGGAGGGAACTTCGCTCGCTCACTGTGGACATCTTGGAATAGCAAGGCAGTTGCGTTCTCCGCGGTTTTAGTGTCGGGTTCTCTGAAATTAGTCGTAGTTGATCACTTCACTAAAGTGTCCAACGCCCACATTTTAAAAATATCAAAGCGGCCACGCGCTCCTCACATCAAGTTATTTTCTTCTCTTTTGTCCAACCGGCTGCTACCTCTGAATAAATTGTCAATTGATTTAGTGAGTTAACATTGAAGCAGTTTAAGCCAGATGTATAATCGTAAGGTGTTCGCAGTAAAACCTGGCCGGGCAATGACGTCACCTTGCATCGCTAAGTAACGCCTCAGAGGAAGGAAAGAAGGAGGGGATCAATTTTTTGAAATATACTGACGAAGCTCGTTTTCAGCTGCGCCAGCCTTGAAATAGTGAAACTCGATTTTGACGTCTAACTCGGGAGCTTCTTGGTTTTCTATAGACTTGAATTTGTATATCTTAATTTCTATCAGGAACGAAGATCGTTAGAGATAAATCGCACTCAATCAGAGGCGCGACAAGGGCACGTCTTGGTAGGAAGCGCACAACTTTTTCACGAGGTGCCTGTGTCTCCCGTTTCGTGTCCTCGTGATGGATCTATACAAACGTGCCCGATATAATTGTTCATTAAACGTGCATGAGTTCGACGTGGCCCTCTATCGCTTCGGGGTCTTCTCGCCCCCGTTGTCGTCTCTTTGGCGACCTACTATTCTCTCGTTTCGCGCACTCGGGGTCTTCAGCTTGCCTACGTCACTTCGCAGCCATTTGTTGTGCTAACTGACACCTTCTTCCTTTTTTAGTAGGAGTTAGTAGTAGTGGGATTTACAGTTCGTGTGGCATATACCCATTTATGATGATTACCGCTGATGATGCCGCTCAGTGACACGTACCCGTGTTTTTGGTTAACTTCTGTCCTCTTTTACATATGAAGCATTTCTTTGCAGGTAATTTGAGTATCTATCTATCTATCTATCTATCTATGTATCTATCTATCTATCTATGTATCTATCTATCTATCTATCTATCTATCTATCCATCTCTCTCTCTCTCTAAATATATATATATATATATATATATATATATATATATATATATATATATATATATATATATATATATATATATATATATATATATATATATATATATATATATATATAAGGAAAGAATGGTATACCTAAGGGCTCGTTTTTCTATGCTTTTACACAATATTAATGAGATCTAACAGACAATAATGCCAAGGAAAGCATAGGGGAATATATTAGACCAAATTGTAAAGTATATATAAAGAAAAGTGGGTGAAAAGATAACTTGCCGTGGGCAGGATCCGAACCTGCGACCTTCGAATGACGCGTTCGATGCTCTACCACTGAGCTACAACGACAGCTATCTCCCCAGCCACTTTATCACTTTATAGGGTATATATGTGAATTAAACGTGGGAGTGTCAGTCAGCGCAACCAGTAGCCATGGCGGCGAGTGTGGCATACTCTTTCTTGAGCCTGTTTGGCGTCACGTAGCAAGTTCACGTGATATATACATACATATATATATATATATATATATATATATATATATATATATATATATATATATATATATATATATATATATATATATATATATATATATGTGACGTATGAAGGTAGCGATGGTTTGTAGAAGTAGATGAGGAAGAAGTGCAGAACGAAATAAACATGGCGTATGAGCCAGGCCACGTCTCCCATTCATTATAGCGTCACACGAGTCGACAGGATGAAGACCTCGCAACCACTTCATCGCCCGGCTATCATCATCGAAGACCTCAGTGAGACGCAGTGACCGAACGCGGACCACAGAAGAACGCGGACAACCAAGACCACCAAGCATCATGACAGCACCATCAGATGACCTTGACATCCCTAAGTACACCGGATCAGCGGACGACGGACCCGTACAGGACTGGTTCAACCTGTTCGAGCTCCATGCCGCCGCTGCATCTTGGTCGGAACGGGAGATGGTTACGAACTTCAGCGACTACGTCACCGGTGAGGCATTTAAATTTTACCTAATTCACATATTCGAGAACGACGAGTCATGGCAAAAAATCAAAGAGGAGATGATTACCCGTTTTAACGACTATGACCAAGACCTACTCATTGCCAACCATCTAGAGACAACCGCACACTATCGTCAATTTCCTAAGCAGTCCTCAACCATTCGAAAGCCCAGCGCGCATCGACAACTGCCTCAAGACTAAGTGCCACATGAGTTTACTTACAGAAGGTCATGCGTATATTGGGAAAAACCGAACCTCCAAACGCGCCTCCCTTCTGCGCGAAAGACGGCATTTCTGAAGTCATCGCTTCAGCATATGACCCGCCGTAGAAATATGAATCATGTGACGTATGAAGGTAGCGATGGTTTGTAGAAGTAGATGAAGAAGAAGTACAGAACGGAAAACGGAATAAACATGGCGTATGAGCCAGGCCACGTCTCCCATTCATTATAGCGTCACACACACACACACACACACACACACACACACACACACACACACACACACACACATATATATATATATATATATATATATATATATATATATATATATATATATATATATATATATATATATATATATATATATATATATATATATATATATATATATATATATATAATATTTTTTATAGCTAGACTTAATTCCTATATTTTCCTTCTGAATGCTAGCTCATTAAAATATATATATATATATATATATATATATATATATATATATATATATATTAATGAGCTAGCATTCAGAAGGAAATATAGGAATTAAGTCTAGCTATAAAAAATATTCGGCTCTTATCAAGGAAATTGCCCTTAGAGTTGATGTAATTATTGATAATCGGACGAGTATTATTACGAAGTGAGTGGAAGTTAAAGTTATGGTAATTAAACAGGAAACTCGAAAGATGTCCCAGAATACGAAGAACCTCATCAAGAAATGTCGAAGTATGAAAGCATTACCACAACAGACAGAATAGAAGTGGCAGAGCTTTGGAAGTTCATTAATAAGCGTTCAGTATTCGATGTAAGAAGGTGTAAAGCGTGGAAACTTCGGTAAGTTTGTAGGACGTAACAGAATATACGAGCAGCGCAACCTATATAGAGACATCCTAACTACGAAAGCGAAAATAAACAAGGATAGAAAAAAAACAAGCATTGCTTCCGTAGTTGCGCTTCGGAGTTGCGCTCTTCGGAGTTGCGCTCTTCGGAGTTGCGCTCTTCGCATAATCAAGAAGGTACAACACGCAGAGAATTGAACATGCTCTGAAGAACAGAGGAAGCGTTAAAGCATTGAATAGGAAGCTTGGAATAGGGAAAAATCAGATGTATGCACTAAGGAACAAGCAAGGCAAGGTAGATACAAATATGGATAAGCTAGTAAACTAGTGGAGCATTTTTATAGAGAGTGACCGCGACAACCGCGACCATAATGTAAGAACTATAGCAGTACCTCTAATAACATCCCACCAGTAATGAAAAGAAGTAGGGGCCTTGGAGTTAATGCAAAGACTGAAAGCTGCTGGTGAGAATCAATTAACATCAGATCTGCTGAAAAATGCAAGACAGAGTGTGCTAGCAAAACTGGCCACTCTGTTTACGAAGTCCCTCCTGACGGGGAGGGTACCATAATCATTGAATAATGTTGGCATCATCTTAATTCATAATAAAGGGGATGACAAGCACTTGAATAATTACTGGCAGATCAGCTCGTTGTTCGTGGTGTGCAAGCTACTTACAAAGATAATTGCTTGCAGAAGTAAGACAACATTGCAATTCAATCAATCGACTGAAACAAATTATCAAGCAGGATTTTGTACTTAACTGTCGACCACATTCATGCTATCAATCAGGTGATGGAGAATTATTTTCAATGCACCCAACCGCTATACATTGCCCTCATAGATTACGAGAACGCCTTTGATTCAGTAGAGATACCAGCAGTCATGCAGACACTGCAGAATCAGGCTGTCAACAAGGCATATATAAACATTCCGGAAGAAATCTACATCTGATCAACTGCTACCATAGTGGTCCATAAAGAAAGTGAGAGAATACTAAAAAAGAACGCTGTAAGACAAAAGGATACGATCTCCCCGACTATATTTACCACGTGCTTACAGGAGATTTTCAGAGGCCTAGAATGGAGAAAATTAGGAATGCGAGTTAACGAAGAGTAGCTTAGTAACCTGCGCTTTGCCGATAACATTGCTCTGCAGAGTAACTCGGGGGACGAATTGCAATTCATGAAGACTAAACTAGACAAAGTGATTAGCGATTCGAATGGCATCTCCTGAAATTGATCTGCAGCAAACGAAAGTAATGTGCAACAACCTCTGAACAGAACAGCTCTTCGAGATAGGTAGCAGTGCTTTTGAACTTGTATAAAAGTACGTGTACTTTTTTTAACAGGTAGTAACCACGGAGCTGAACCACGAGATTGAAGTGTCACTCTAAAAAAAGGGGAGCCAGAATGTAGCCATGGGCTCCGCTTCTCCTTTGCCGCCGCGAATTTCTCCCTTTCGGGGGCCTTACCCGTCGCATCCTCTCACAGCAAGGACCAAAGGAGCAAAGTTTCTCCTACAGTGTTCTAAATTTCTCCTCAACCACTGGGGTCTTGCACGCGCGCATGTGCACGCCGAGCTTAGCCGGCCGTGACCAGTCACCTACGATTACATTTACCTACGATTGGTGCAAGCAATGCAGGAGTAACGTTTATTCTTTTGTTTTATTAGTATAGAGTAAAAGCCTTCTTTCGCCAGGAACTCGCACGATGCTCCCCACACTTCCGGGTGTGTCTCGTATTGTTTCGTACTACCAATTTGTCACAAACACAAGAAGCTCTGCTTCCCTAAAAAGTCTTGTTTTATCGATTACCTTAGACTGTACACAAATGATTGATGTTTTTCGGTGTTGACATAATTGGTAAGCATACGTCTTTTTAGTGGCGCACGGCACCAATAGGACTCACCAATTCAACGAGGCGCAGAATAAAAGCATCACAAATAATTTTTCAACATTCCAGAAAATGTCATACAACTGTACAGTTCATGCGTGAAAGCACGATCGTACAGAATTGCTGGAGTTATACGTGCCGCTACCACCTTGTGATTATCAGGCACGCCGTCGGGAGGTCTGCGAATGAATTTCGACCCACTGAAGTTTTTGTCGTGAACGCAAACATAGGCAGACGGGTGTTTTTTTTTTTTTTGCATTCACCCCCCATTGAAATACGGCTACCGTGGCCGGGAGTCAAACCTGCGCCCTTCAGAATAGTCACACGACGCCCAATGAGACTATGCTACCACGGCAGGTGAATTCCCAAAGATAAAAGGGCTGCAAAGATTCACTGAGCGTTTCTTTGCCAGATTGTGTCACAATCATCAGAAACGTCTTCAACATAATAATAACTACACTTTTCCGAAAAGTACATCAATGGCTTCAGTCAAATAAATCAAATTTTCAATCGCATGTATTTTGAATGGTCCATGCCAGCACTGAGAGTTAGAACGGAATTATGCACACGTGCAGTATGCCTCTCTCGTCCACATGATTTTCTTTTGTTGTGCGAAACTCAACACAAAATGCACTTCTAGTAACAACTGTGTACCGCAGGTAAGTATTAACAGTCTCACTCACATTTGTCAAAACAGTATTCCAAATCCAGAGTAATAGTAACCACCTAAGCCACAGCGCTAACAACACTATTGTGGCACGCACAATGACCACCAGTTGACACGTGAGGCAAATCGCGAGACGCATCTGCAGCAGAGAAGTATGTTGACACAGCATGCTTTATTTTATAGTAAATTCGCGTACTGTAGCACTAGTTCCTTCACTCAAGCGATGGAGCTGCCGCGACGCCAACAGCCACTGTCATCGCTCACGAAAAAGCACCGTCAAGTGCGAGGTCATCTCTTATTTCTCTCGCACGACCCGTGTTGTACCGTACATATACAGTACTGAGACGGTCGTTACCGCATCGAAAACATTTTCATTCAAGGGCTAGCGGTGTACTGTACCCAAAGCTAACAGTCACACTTGTGGTAAGCGCGTGAATAAAAGATAAGCAAGCGTTCACACAAAACAACTAAACGAAGTCGACGCGACGAAGGAGACAAAGTCTGTGCTGCATGCTGCACCCTGCCCGAGTAACAAGAGGAAGAAAAAAAAACATGACTCCGAATGGCAAGCGCGCGGCAAGGGTTCGCCTTTTCGTAGGTTTATTATTTGTGGCAGTGATCGAGAGATAGCGCAGCCCTCGAAATTGCGATGGTATTTTATGCATGGCTTGGGGTCATCGTTTTCACGGAACACTGATAAGCCCTAGTAATTTTTTCTGCTCATCATTGCACAACCGTTGATAAACTTCCGATTGCCTAAGTGTCAGATACAATACATTTATGTGTGCGCATGTTGTGGTACGACAACGAAGCGTGAAAACAGTTTACCAAAGCCTACTTCTCACTTGTACCACTATGGTCAGTCGAAATTCATTGCTATATAAGCTTGTGCGTTTTCGTAGTTGAGTACGTGTAAACAAGTCGAAGTGTGTGCTGCTGGGCGAATTGTTGCTTGCACTCTCTTTCATTGAGTAGAATCTAATATGTATGTTTGCTATGTGTCCTTATGTGCATGAGTAGCTATACGCATTGCATCAGCCTATAATTGACGTCCGGTGTCAATGAGTAATGAATGAATTGACTGACTTACCAACTATCTGCGAAGATCCATGCGGGTGTGTCAACGTACGTCTCCGCAGGCAACTTTTTTTTTTCAGTATCACTCAGTCGCTCTAGATGGCGCCAGCTATTATATAACGTTGAACATCTTTCTATCGAAACTACGCTGCTTAGCCGGAATGGCTTCGCTGCGATCAAATGAATCTACGCTTTGGAGGCACATCTTGTGGCCTGCGACCCCGTAAATGCGTGGATAACGTCATTACACTTTGTGAATCTGCTAGAAATAAATACGGCAAACCTAGCATGCGTTCACCGGGTGAGAACTTCGCAGTATTCGTGTGTTTCAAAGTGAACGTCGTCTTGCTGCCCAAACGAAACCTACTAGCGCCGTCGTTCCGTTTCGCGATGTTTTCATCACCACAGACTCGTCAGCTTGTCTTTATTATCATTTCGCTCGATATCGAGCTCAGCGGGAATGTTTATTTGTAATTGTCAGTGCCGTGTACTCTATATAAGTCGAGAATCAATGCATTCGCTCGGCCTACTCGCTTCGCCAACCCGGGGTCGGCCATCTTGATTTTGGGGCGGAAACAGTTTCTCCATGACAAAAGGGAGCAACGTTTCTTCATTTGAAGACGAACATTAGGGACATCACCATCTCTCTCAAAATGAAGATAACGTCACTCAATTTTTGTAAGAGTGTAACTAGAAAAACGAAAATAGGGCAGAACCCATTCGGGACGCATTCTCAAATCAACAATGGTAAATTGCCTCTATACCTTAAGATGAAAGCATATAACAGCTGAATCATACCGGGACTAACCTAAGGAGCAGAAACCTGCAGGAATACAAATAGGGTTTAACTTAAATTGAGGACGATACAGCAAGCAGTTGAGAATAAAATGATCTGTGAAGCTCTTAGGGACAAGAAGAAAGCAGAGTGTATCAGGGAACAAACGGGAGTCAATGAAGTTATAGTTGAAATCAATCAGAAGAAATGATTATGGACAGGGGACGTAGCCCGAAGGCATGATCAACCAACAAAATGGCTGATCGCGCTGGTTGGTTTAGCATACTTAAAGTTTAACAGCACGAAAACAGCGCACTCCGCCGTTCAAAAAGACAACAGTTCTCGACAAGATTAAAGAACACGAGCGTATAATCTAAGAGGCTGCTCAGACGGCGCTTGAAAGGAGCGCATGCGTAAGCAAGCAATCAGTGGCTCTCTAAAAAAGAGAGCTGTGTTACTTAAGATACGAGGGTCGGCGTAGCAGACTCGGTGATTGTTGATGATACTTGTATCTTTATCTATTGATTGATATGTCGGGTTTAACGTCTCAAAACCACCATATGTTTATGAGAGACGCCGTAGTGAATGGATCCAGAAAGTTTGACCTCCTGGGGTTCTTCATCGCGCACCCAGACCTGAGCACACGGGTCCACATTTCCGCCTCCATCAAAAATACAGCCGCCGCCGCCGCCGGGATTCGATCTCGCGACCTGCGGGTCCGCAGCCGAGTACCTTAGCCATTAGACCACCGCGACGGGGTATATTTGGTATCTTTACATCTGTTGTTTTTTTCGTGTTTTTTTTTGTTCGCTTGAGTGTATTAATAGCCTTCTTGTCAATAAAATTTCAGTTGGAAGTCAGCGCTTGTCCCGTCCTTTTCCTTTCCACCGTGTATTTTTTCGCGCTGTTAAACCTCAAGCAAGATAACCGCTAGTCAATGAGGTTCACAGAATGTATTCCAAGAGAAGGCAAGCGGGGGAGGGGAGACAGAAATTTAGGGGGGCTGATGAGAATAGGAAGCTTGCGAGTATAAAGCTACAGCAGCAAACATAGCGCCGAGTTTATGATAGAACATGGGAGAGGCCTTCGTCCTGCATTGGGCTACTCAGGTTGCTGATGATAATGACAACTGTTGTCCTTTATGCAGCCGTCACGTCGGCTTCACGTCAACTGTAGTTATGTGCCATCCTATGAAGTTGAGCTATGAAGCAGAGTGCAGTGTTATCATCCTCACCAGCACCAGCGCTTCATATCATCTTACCGCATCTGGTGTTGCAAATATTCATGTTGCTGTTGGCATCGTTACGCAACTGTAAACAACTGGTTCTATACACACGTGCGACTTTTTAACGTATGTCTGTACATAGCGCCTCTTCGTAACGTCTTGCTCAATCGAAAATTTACAAGAGAGTCACCTTCAATACGCATGCTTCGCATAACATCAATTTTCAAGGTATGTGGGTCTGCCGAAATTATATACACTTAGCGGCAGAGTGATATAAGTAGAAGGACTTGAACAGTTTCATTGGGGCACACCCGTTCAGGATTCGTAACACCGTAAAGAGCTTACTGCTACGTTTAAAAGTTTAACTGTTAAAAAATATATATATATATATATATATATATATATATATATATATATATATTGGCGAAGCGAGATCTGAAGGCGAGCGTGGTAACCAGTCACCAACCGAGGCATGCTAGCGAAGTAAGCATTTACAAAAACGATACGTTGGCGGTGCTATGGTTAAGAGAAGGAGATAAAGGGATAGAGAGAGGTAAAGGTAGAAAGGGAATCAGAGAGGAAGAAACAAGTAGAAAGAGTGGGAAAGAGAGAAACAAAAACATAAAGGCACTAAGAAAACATAGCATAGCCTGCGTGCCTATCATTGTATAGCAAGGGGTCAGAAAAAAAAATGGATGAGGAGAAAATAATGATTAAGTGGAAGGAAACTTCTTGCTGTTTATAAGGTCTACGCAGCAGACCCGCAGCCAGGCATCTCTTCACAGAAGGGGGGGGGGGGGAGGTCGCACTCGCTTAAGACGCCAAAAAGCCCTATTTTACTTATTCTCGATAAAGCACCACACCCATCCTAACTTTGAGGGAGGGGGGGGGGGGAATGCCCCTGGATACACCTTTTTGGCTATGGGCCTTGTACGCACCAGTATTACGTAGCTCCTAGGGGCGAAGTAAAGGGGAATTCAACCCCTTTAACAGAGAGAGACAGAGATAAAGTGTTCGATTTTTTTTTTCATTTTAACGTACAGATACCCGCACAAACGTACGTAAAGTATGACTCAGCAGCCTCTCCCTCCCCCCATGATCGCCAAAAAAACAAACCAAGCTACAGGTATATGCCTCAACTTTTTTTTTATTTTTGAGTCAATTTACTTGTCCGTCCATCTAAATTTATATGGCGCAAAGAAAATGTCATAATACAGAAAAGCATTTCCGCGACAAAATAATGCATTTTACTGATTTTGTAACGTTTCAAAAAACACCCAGCATCTTTACTCTTCTTCTATACAATGTGTAAGAAATCACTGGCGCCTTCATTTTTCCGACCTTTGCAGGACCAACTTAGTTGTTTTCACTGTAACCAACTGGTTTTCCCAATTTTATAGGCGCAAATTCAAGGTACTCGAAGATAGGAAAAATAGAATTTATTCTTGCACTTGTCAATCAAGAGTATTCAGAGACCTCAATTTATCAATTATTTATTTATTTATACAATGTTGATTCTTTTTTCTTGTGTTAAAATATTCCGATGAGGTAGCCTAAAAACCAACAACCAAAGCCAAAATTTCGATACAGAACCAAAATAAATGCCCAGCTTCTTCACTATGAAAAAAAAAGTTCCCTCAGCGTAATACTCATTACTCCAATTTTAAAGATAGGCTTAACTTTAACTGAAGATGTTGTAACCTTTGGTGCCCCAGCTTGGGGTTACTGGCACAGAGATGCCTTGTGTATAACTTCTTTATAACTACTAAATTTGTACCATTTATTCTTGTATTCAGGAATATTCGTTATCAAGATGTGGTAAAATCTAGCCAATCTTATCAAAATTCTTTTCTTCGGGTTATTACGGCAGTCTGAAACACAAGCTTAATAGCATAATACTTGGTGTCCTGATATAGTGTATCACGTATTATTGTCATTTCATTTCGTTGTTATTATTTTCAAATCGTGTAACAATTTTCAAATACCCTTTTAAATTTTCAACTAAGCATTCTTGACCAATCCCCCAGAGTGGGTTCAGGCCAAAGGTTTCAAGGAAAAACAAAACTATTGCGGGAACAGTGCGAGCACTTCTGTAACTCGGCTGTGCTTCAATACTCACCGTAGACGGCTAATTAGACAGCTAAATGGACAATGGCCATCCTAAGTCCCATTCCAATTCTCACGTAGCTGGCGAAATAGACAGCTCCGAGAAGACCGCATCGTAGACAAATATGTTGCAGGCTACTTTGCTGTATAAACAACATGGCGGCTCGGCGAATCGCTCAAATAGATCAAATATCGCCGGAATAGTCGTCTGCACACAAACAGACGCTTTCCCAGACGTTCAGTGTGAGTAACGGTTATTTCTTTTTATTTCAAACCGAAATAAGCCAGAAAATACAACTGTTATGTTTATTTATTTTAGCTTTTTCTTTTCGACGCGAGGTAGCGCATCATCGCGTAAAAGCCGTCCAAAAGTGTTCCGATTCTCGGACAGCATGGGTTTGGTGCTGTCTTCTAAGCAGTCTGCGTAGACTGTCTACGTGCTGTCTAAGAGTTAGAACACAGCTCTTCTTCGTTAAATTTGGCCTCACTTTCTTGTGTGTACCAGGTTGTCAGATCAATTAGGGAGATGCTAAAGATGAACTTAAGCGAAGGAACAACCCCCTTTTCAACTGGGTGTTTGCTCACTGACCCACCCACCAAGTTGGTTTAGTGTCTATGGTGTTTCACTGCCGACCCCGCAGGTCACGGTAGGATAAAATTGCGGGCGGGGCGGCCGCATATTCCATAGAAGCGGCAATGCTTGAGGACCGTGTCCTCAGATTTAGGTGCACGTTAAAAACCTCAAGGCGTATAAATTTCGACTGCCTCGACTACGGCGTTTCTGATAATCATCTGGTGGTTTGGGACAGTAAACAATGATGATTAGTGTTATTGCTGGCTTACCTATACAATATTGATGATCCCCTTGAAATCACTGGGGCTTGTACAGACCCCCATACGTAACAAATGCGTATATCAGCGTCGATGGCAGAGGCGGGCACTTGTCGCGACACCTCGAGGCGCAAGTGGTGAGGTTATAAGTTTCTTTCTTCGTTTCTTTGCTACTTGCGTTAGTGCTTTGCTTTGTTCACTGCTAATATTGCATAATATCGCCCATATAGGTAATACTGGTCATATCGGTTTTCGATATCAGTAAATCAATTTTAAAAAAATTTTTCTAAGGTGTGGTTGAAACTGACGCGCATTCAGCTGAAATTCCGAACCTGCATCAAGCCAACCTCAGTATTGACGCCTCCAGAGACAACCTTATTCCTTGTTCTATACGTTTTATAAAACATTTTAGAGCACTGTACGGGTCCTTGTTTTCAGCCCGGGCCTGGTTCGGCTTGAAAACGCTATGATTCGGCCCACCCGAGTCCGGCCCGGTGATTTTAAATATGACCTGCAGCCGCTCCGGGCCCGTAAGGTTCGGCCCAGCCCGTTTCAGCCAGTTATGCCTTGAGCGCAAACGAGGCACTGTCCAATCTTCTGTTATTGTGAAGATACGTACCGCACACAAGATATTTTCTAGAGGTTTCTAAAACGTCTTTCAGTGTCACAACTTTCTCTATTACTGTGCGCAATTTCGCTTGGTTGTGCCAGAAACACTTTTTTTGCAAATGATTGCAGGACAATATGAATTATAATTGGAGTAATAGCTAGCTGTTTCATGTACGCAATGCTAATCACTTAGCCTTATTTTCGCATTTCAAAGAACGATTGCAAAATATAATACCCCCATAGAGTGGTTGAAATGGCAGACATTTAATATTGTACACAAGCTGGGGGCTAGTGAGTAAGAGTACCCAGTCTCTTGCAAACTTGACTTATCGCAGCATGCAATGAAAAAAAAAAGGACGAAAGAAAGCGCTCTAGCTGCTTTCGAGAGGAATACACCAGGCTGGGCAGTGTTACATGAATGAAAGCTCCCGTGTCGACTCCTGTCCCCAACATACGCTACGTTTTCACACTGAAAACAAGAAGGTTCACTGACCCAGCTATGTTCCCACAATCGCCGCCATTATGGTGGCTTATAGTAGAAAGGTCTGTCAAAGCGAGCCCCACCTGTTAATGAGCGAGCCATCATCACCGCTACTCCTCGAAGACGTCGCCTTTGTGGGATAGCCTTCGATATTGAGAACTGTTAAACGTTAAAGGCCAACCTCGGCAATTTTTCGAAGCCAAAGGATCTCAGTGAAATTCGCAGCGTACGTTCCTTTGCACACAACTGTCATTTATGCCAAATTACAGGCCTGAGAGATTTCCCGATTGTTTGCAAATGAATGTTAAGATTCCCTTGAAACGGCTCACCTGGCCTGCCAGAATTATTGACAACACTGTCTGTGTGTCATCACGCTTGGCATGTCAACGGAACTGATGCCGCCAATGGCATCACTAACTTTGACCGCTGAAGCATTTACCGTGCTGGCCACAAGGTGATGGTGGGAGGGGGTGGGGAAGGGGCTCAGCGGTATTATTTTTTTCTGCGTGGTGTTTAGCCAGCGCTTCGCTGATTTGGCGCGCCATTTTCTGTTCCATGTAGATGATGTGCGATGGGTGGTAGTTGACGTTGCTTTGTGTGCTGCACAAACCACGCACACAAGACGCATAGTGTTTGCTATTCCGGCTTTGCCCATCACAGTTCTCTCCGTGAGATATGTATGAACTGCGATCAGGTTGGACAACTGCTTACCGAGAAAACGGCACGCGTGTGTCTCGATCATTTCTCGCCGGAGTTCTATCAGGACAGCGTTCACTTTATGGAAGCTTTTAGGTTATGATTCATTTAGTAATCCCAGCACAGCAGGAATCTTTCGGCAACAGATAGTCTTGTCGGTGCACGCTGGTCTGCAGTTGCCACAAGTGCACCTACGTAGAACGTCAAGTTTCTTCTTGTGATATTTAAATATTGACTAATCATCCACAGGTAAGACTTACCCTTCGTCGCGATGTTGCAACACCAGCTGCTGGGCTTGTTCAGCGACTGGCCCTCGTGGTGGTGGGTCAAACAAATAAAATCACAGTATATCCACAGAGTGAATGATGATGAGTGGGGCGAAGCGCCCATCAGTCCGTCCGTGATTCCGTTCATCCGTTCATTCTTGCTTCCGTCCACCCATGAGTCCATCCGTGCATGCGTGCGTCCGTCCATCCATTCGCCCTTTCATGTGTCCGTCCATTCATCCATCCATCCATGCATCCATTCGTCCATGCGTCCGTCTGTCAATGCACCCGTCCGTCCATGCATCCGTCCATGTGTCCATCCGTTCGACCGTTCGTTCATGTGTCTGTCTGTCTGTCCATCCATCCGTGTGCCTGTAAATCCATCCGTCCTTCTGTAGAACATTCGAAGTACCGCCATCTCGCTTCTTTTCCTCATATATTCATCATATAGAAGTACCGCTATTCAGTGGACTTTGCAAGGACTAAACGAGAGGCGGCTTCCTACTACTACTACTGCTACTACTACATGCATTGGGAACGCATGAACCCCGACTTGAGGAGCTTCGCCCCTGAAGCGGTGAAATAACGAAATGATTTGCGTCAGAGTCGTCACTGTCTGTCAGCTCTGATACACTGTCAGTCTAGGACATGTGAGTTGATGCTCGGTGCGCTCTCCTTTGCTCTAAGCGTCTGCTCGACCCGGCACTCACAGTTTTCATACAACGCGCCGGCAAAAGCAGCTTGCCTTATATAACTTCCGGTTTTAGGTTCCTACCAAACGTGACGTCATACGTTAGACTGTGTGCTTGGTAGGGTTTCAGTTTCGGTATTGCGTCTTTTTTTTTCGCCTATTAAAAGTCATTCTCAAACTTGCTAAGCAATTCAGCTATTGGGCGCGTGACAAGAGTGTCTCAAGAACAAAGAACCACCATTACCCTGACGTGGTAAAAAAATTACCGGAGTTGGCCTTTACAGCAAGAGCGGACTAAGTGCTTTCAGACCAAATGTCTATCAGAGAACTGAAGTGAATCATCCGGCGACTTTTAGAGCGCTGTTTGTCTTATGGGGGTGTCCGGTATCCGGAAAGTGATCCACTGCAGAGACCGGAAGAGAGAAAGTGGGTTGCCTATTCGCCGATGGCCGAAGACCTCGGAGCGATCAGGGGAGTGAAGTGTGGCCGTATTTAGCTCGTGGTTCTAGTTGCTGGCATGCAGCTAATGAAAGCAAGAAGAAGAGGAGAATGGGATTAGTGGCAGAAAGGAAACCGTGGCTAAGTGCACTAAATAATTTTGCCAGATTGCGGTAAAACATTGTATGGAGTGGTCCCAAATATCGCTAATATAGCCATCCTTGGTTGTGAATGGATGAATGGATGAAAGAACTTTATTAGTGTTCAATCGGTCATGTTCGTATCCTAGCCCGAAGCGGGCCGCTCCTACGTAGGCGCCGAAAGACCTGGCTTTTGTCAAAAGGTATTTTTATCGCTCACCCCTTGGATACTATGTAAAAAATGACAGCCTGTTTGTCTTAATGCTTTTGTTTTGATTTGGGGTCCGTGGGGGAGCAGAGCGGTCGATGCTTTGCATTATGAGGGATGGGCGCACACTGGCAATTTCGCAACTGAAAAGCGCGCCTAAATTGGGACGAGAAGCTACTGTGGTGTTATACGGGTGCATTCTTTCCATGTGGTATGTGTCGACGCACGTTCATTGTTAAAAAAAAAAACTCCGAGCGCGAATGCAGACGAACTGCAAACGTAACGTATTTTTAAAGAGTGCTGTTTTATTTGGCGCTTTTCACTGCGACCGGGCTTAAAGCAAGATTGCAGACAGCACAACGCAGCTGAAATCTTCCCCTTTATTTACCTTCAAATGTCGATGCCCGCATAATTTGATTCCTTTTGCGTATAAATCGGAGTAATGTGAAGGGATCAATAAAGTTCCTGTTCTGCTTTGCAAACAAACACCTATTTACACTTCAAGTAACTTGTATCAAATAACTTTCTCTTTTTGTGTGCAGAGGAGCGTGCGTAGTTATCTCGTGAATCGCAGGCTAGTACTCACAATACTAAGCACTGTATTTTTCCACTGTAATGAATCTACAGCCATGCTATGTGGTTGCCATGTTAGTTGGGAGTATCGAGCGTTAAGCATAAAGGTTAAGGCATCCTCAGCCAAAAGAGAAATTGCAGAAGTATGCTTTTGTGCACCCTAATTGAAAAGATGGTTTCGATGGAATGATAGAAGCACAAAAATTGGGAGGTTTGCGAAATTTGATGTTGGTACCAGGGGCTTGCTTAGAAATTTAAATTAGGGTGTGAGCACTTACTTCTCTTTCTAAAAATACGAAATTCTGATTTCTGAACACGCAAAGATTGAAGAACTTGCATATAAAAACATGCTTGGACACTATTCGGCAATTCGGGTCACTTCACTAAAAGCCTGTAAATTCAAGCTGCTAAGCCCAATTCACAGAACACACACGTGGCAAAATTCTGAAAACTGCGTGCGTGTGTGTCGTATAGGCTTAGCAATTTATCCCTCACACAAAACTACGTGAAAGACTGTATGCACTGTAAGCAAATGTTATCCGAGATTGAATCTCTTGCTGCTCATGACCTCTGAAAACTCCCTTGTGTTTAGAATTACTACCTCGTATTGGAGTAAAAGCCAGTACATTGCAACGTTTTACCACCACATCTGAGGAACGTACAAAGGATGTGACAATCTAGTTTTACTCCGTGGGGAGCTGCAGGTCACGGGATCGAATCCCGGCTGCGGCGGCTGCATTTTTGATAGAGGCGAAAATTCTGTAGGCTCGTGTGCTCATATTTGGGTGCACGTTAAAGAACCACGGGTAGTCCGATTTCCGGAGCCCTCCACTACGGCGTCTCTTATAATCATATGGTGGTTTTGGGATGTTAAACCTCCCGAATGAATCAATCAGTCCATGGGGAATGTTCCCTCACGTGATTTTTTACAACTGCTTAGGAGTTTATTACCACGTGAATGTTAGCTACCTGCTTCAGCGGCTTTCGTTCAACAGCGAATGACGCTGTCAGTTTCAGCAGAGTTCCTTTGTGCTTTTCTGGTTCCTGCATCAAACAGCAAGAATTCCACTATCACTGATACTTTACCTGACATACAATGCGTTCCAGGATACGTGCGTGCAAAGCTTATTTTCACGTGTGTTTTAGGACATCAAGGCTTTGATGGATCCAGTCGTGCAGACGCTGAAATATGTATGTTCTTTCAGTTCTTTCAGCCAAGCTCCTTCAGCTAGATTCACGACGGCTTACAGAAAAGAAACATCTGGGACCTTGGCTGACGGTTTCGCCTACGCGCAAAGCCACGAAAGCCATCTTGTGCTTCTTAAGGACCACCGGACTTCACGAGCGCTTGTAAAATAACAGCGTGAAACCGTGCTGTGTGGTCTCGAGCTGACTATTGATCCATCTCTATTTTACTCCTCTTCTTTTCTATCCCTTTCTGTTCTATCATTTCCCTGTTTTCCCACCCCAAATGTTGAGCAGACAACCCAGCCAATCTTGGTTAAGCTCCCTGCCTTTCCTCTCTATTTCTCTCTCTCTCCCTTTCAGTGCGTTTATTCACCTTAGGCAGTTAGCACTACATTAAGGCACAGAATAGTTACTTAGACGTGTGACAGTGCATAAGGCTGACAATTTCATCATCTCGTAAAATGAAGTCTCAGAGCAGTAGTTGAACTAGCGCCGGTGATTCTATTGACAACTACACAGCATGACTTTGAGGCGGCCACATTTCAAAAAGAAAAGATCTGCAGACCTTTGTTTACAGTTGATAAAAGTGAACTTTGTCCACCTTTCTGGAACAGTGGTTCCGGTACTCGGCTGTTGACGCGGAGTTTGTGGGGTTCAAGCCAGTCGCAGCGGCCGCATTTCGATGGACGTGGAATGGTAGCGGTGCTGTGCGATGTCAAAGTACAATCAAGAACACCAGACAGCAAAAATTTCCGGTGACCTCCACTACAGCGTCTCTCATATTCATATGGTGGTTTTGGTAAGTAAGACCCCTATTTTAAATTGTGGATATTAAAGCGAACTTCACCGTGCTGGTGCCTACCTCACATAGATTCCGCCATTCTAAAAATTAATTGGGAACGATGAAGCTTTCGCAGGGTAACATCCAGTTGCCGAGGTTGTAACCATGCTACGTGTAACTTTGACAACGTAATCTTAAGTGGGCCCTGCATGAGCGAATGTGTGTCACACTTGACAATTGCGTAAAGTTGCGAGAGCACATTCGCATATCCCCATTGTTCATGCAGGTTCAATCAAAACATGCGTTTCTAGGACTGCTTAAACGGACTACGGTTTCACCTGGTGACGACCCAAGTTTTTTTTTAATGTATACTGCACAGTGGAGACTTGAATCAACTAAAACGAAGCCATGTACTAATCCAGAGAAAACAAGCAGGAATGCTCCCAAGCTGAGCTCTATTGCGTTTTTCATTCATTCCGAACGTTAGAAGCGTAACATGGGGCAAACTTCCCCAAAACGTGTCTAGTCTTGGAAACACTAACGCCCCTTTGCGTTAGTGTTTTCAATTGAATATATATGGTAAACAAATATTCATGATGGAGCCTCCAATTTATGGTAAGCAAATCAAAAATGCTCTAATTGAATTCGAAAGAAAAAGTTTTGTAGAAAGATTACCTCCGCAAATAGAATGGTAGAACGGAATATGGTAGAATGGTAGAATGTTAGAATGGAATAGATGGCTCGAAGGATCTTTTAGATTTGCTAGCCAGCAGAGAGAGTGGTGGTCACTGACGATTCGGAAGGGGCGTCCGTACAAGTAGGGCCTAAATGTCGTTATGGCCCATACAACCACCAGACATTCTTTTTCAGTGGTCGAGTAGTTCTTTTCCGCAGATGACAACGTGCGGCTAGCGTAGGCGATGACACGTTCCACGCCATTTCGATATTGCACGAAAATAGCTCCGAGGCCAAGGTTACTCGCGTAAGTGCGGACTTCTCTGTCTACTTCAGTGTCGAAGTTACCAAGGATCGGCGGCGTTTGTAGGCGTTGTTGAATGTCGCGGAAAGCGTCGGATTGTTTGGGACCCCAGACGAAGGCGACGTTGTTCTTGACGAGTTGTTGTAAAGGGTCGGCGACTTTCCAAAAATTCCGCACACAGCGGCGGTAATAAGCACAAAGGCCCAGAAAGCGGCGTACATCAAGCTTTGTTCTAGGTATCAAGAACAAAAAACTGCCATAGCCTTCTCAGGGTCGGGGTGAACACCACTGCTGCTGACAGTGGGGCCAAGGAAGTTTCTCATATCCAAAATAAAACTGTTTTGGTTTCAGAGAGAGGCCGGCAGTGCGAATATCCAAAAAAACCTCCTCAATCCGCTCAATGTGCTGTTCAAAAGTCGTAGAAAAAATGACTACGTCGTCTAAATACACTAAACAAGATTGCCACTTAAGGTCACATAAAGCTGTGTCCATCATTCGTTGGAATGTGGCTGGAGCGAAGCACAGGCCAAAAGGGAGAACTTTAAGTTCACAGAGGCCGTCAGGTGTAATAAACGCTGTTTTTTCTCGGTCCCGTTCATCTACTTCAATCTGCCAATATTCGGTAAGGAGATCTATGGAAGAGAAGTAACGGGCGTGTCGCAGGCGATTCAAAGAGTCATCAATGCGAGGAAGAGGATATGCTTCTTTTTCCGTTATCTTGTTCAATTTGCAGTAGTCGACGCATATTTGTAGTAAACCATCTTTCTTGTTCACAAAAACAACTGTTGACGGCCAAGAACTAGTCGATGGTTGAATTACGTCATCGTCGAGCATTTGTTTCACTTCATTAGGGATGGCATCCAGCTCCTTCTGTCACACGCGGTAAGCATGTTGGTGCACAGGCTGGACGTTGGGCTCAGTGATAATTGTGTGCTTCATTTGAGGGGTCTGTCGGACTTTCGACGTAGTGGCAAAACAGTCACAAAAGAATGAGAGGGGACTGAGGAGCTTTGCCCTCTTAGGTTCTTCTAACTGGCGATTGACGTTAAGGCCACTAGTCTCGTCAGTATCACAGCTGTTCTCAGTCGAAATCGTCGTAATCAAAGGGAAGGCGTCGAAATCATCCAATGCCTCCAAGTAAGCTATGGTTGTGCGTTTCGCAAAATGCCTGTATTAGCCACTGAAGTTCGTAACTAAAAGCGTAGACTGGTCATTTCGGAGTTGAACGAGACTTCAAGCAATGGCGACTTCTCGATCAAGCAATACCCTCAGGTTACTTTCGGCGATGCCCGTAATTGACTGCTCCCGTGGACACTCAACAAGCACGAAGATACTACTGCAAGGTGGCAACGTGACGCAATCATCAACTACGCGTAATGCCACGCCACGATGGTCGTTCCCGATGTCGGAATCTGGAGAAACAAAGTTAGCAAAACTGAAAAACAAATCCCGCAGATTATTTATCGCTCCATACTTTTGCAGAAAATGTATGCCCAAAATGACCAGCCGCGAACAATTGGGCAGTACAAGGTATGACGCTACAAAAGCTGACGCATAAATATCAAGCCTGGCGGTGCACCTTCCTATGGTGGATAAGAGGTGTCCTCCAGCGGTGATTAGTTGAGGGCCGTCCCACGTTGTCCACTCCTTGTACAGACGGGTGGCCAATGAAGCACTCATCACCGAGTAATCAGCTCCCGTGTCGACAAGCGCAATCACCGGATAACAATCGACGGAAACGGCAATGGCAGCGGACGTTCTGTTGGTGGTTTCAGAAACAGGCTTTAACGGTACGTCGTAAGGCAGCGGCGGAGGGTATTTTTTGGTTCGCGTGACAGCAGCCTCACCTCCGGAAGTCACCGTTTTCAGTTTCCCCGGCGTGGGCTTGTGCCACATACACCAGCGGACCAAAAGATGGGTCGGGCACGGTGCGCTGATGCGGATGGACGGGGTGATGGTGACCGTGACTGTCGTCGAGGCGGGACAGGAGCGTCATGACTACCTTCCAAGTAATCCGCAATTTCTCGCGGGCGCTCATCATAGCGTGGACAACGTGCATCTGGGTGGTATCCGCGTAGACCTTTTCGTCGGTAGTAACAGTCGCGGTACATGTGTCCAACTTCGCCACAATGGTAGCACGAAGGACGATTGTCGGGTGCACGGTGGACGGGGGACTTCCGCGGGCCAGGACGAAAATCGGCCTGAAAAGGCAAGCGATGGGATGGAATTGAAAAGCGTCTGGGGGTCCCAGCAGGTGGATGAGCAAAATGTGCCGTCGACCGCGTAGAGACGCGTAGGGCATACGCGTAGGAAAGTGTGGGAGGTTGGGCTTTAGATGGTGGTGAGGAATGAACTAACTGCCTGATTTTGTTACGAACGACGTCCGTAAGAACAGCGCTACTGGGAGGGGACCCTGCGTGAGATTTCCAAAGTTTTTCGCGTACAACTTGCCGTATGAGTTCTACGAGGACCTACCTGTTATCACTTCCTGGTACAAGCGAGCACGCAGCGGACATGGCCGTCTGACGTTCATACTGCGACAACTGCTGCAGAAGCATGCGCTCTATATTTGCGGCCTCACTTATGAACTCCAACACAGCCGTAGGAGGGTTGCACACAAGGACCGCGAAAAGTTGCTCCTTTGCGCCTCGCATTAACAGGCGCACCTTCTTGTCTTCTGGCATATTGGGGTCAGCCCCAAATCAACCTAAACTTCATTCCCAGCTCAAGAAAAGAAAGCCAGAAATAATGGTGTGGGAAAAACCAGTTCCTGCAAAAGCATAGAAAGTGTAAAGCCAATTTAAAATAAATGAAAAGGCGTTTCCAATTATTACCAAAGCGTGAAATTTTCCAGCAAAAGCCAATTGGTAAAATAAAATTGTGGGCGGACGGTAACGCATTTGGTGTTCCAACGGCTAACCGAGCACGGAAAGCTCGCAATTGCTTTAATGTACTAATAATGGGCCAGAGAAGTCTTGGCCGTGCCGAGGAATAAAAAGGTGTGAAAATTAAAATAAAGTAGAATAAGAATCAGCCCGTCGAAACAATCGCGACATCTCTTCGACAAACATGGCGACGCTCTTGTTCGGCATTTGAAACCGCGAAGAAAGTGCCTGCTCCACTCTTTTATTCCGTTCGCGATTACTAAACACCTCGCGAATCTGCTGATGGAATTCCTGCCAATATGTGAATGAAGTTTCGTGCTTCTCGTACCACACTCTTGCCACGTCTAAGGGGAAGATGTACACGTTCTTCAACTTACGGCGATCGTCCCAGTCGTTGATCGCAGCGACCCGGTCGAAATGGTCAAGCCAGTCTTCGACATCCTCACCGGCATCGCTGTGGAATAGGTTGGGTGTGCGAAGCGTGTTATTGACACGGGGTACTTAGCTAACGGGTGATGCTCGGCTTGGGTTGCGGATGTGACAAACATTGTCCTCACGGAACTTGACAAGGGGCCGTACTGTGGTGGTAGACGTTGAAGGTGGCGGCTGCTTCGATGGATATCAGCAGACCATGGTGCACTGGCGGTGGTTGCTTGTGGTTCAGGACCAGCAGGTATAAGATGTTGCAGTACAGTACCCAGCACGTCCATTAGTCTGTAGCGAGAAGAAACGACAGACAGAAACGCGAAAATGACGACTGTTTACTCAGCCACAGCAGCCTTTCAATTCCTCGCTCTCCTCTTCAGCCACCAACACAGTGCGGCAATATATATATATATATATATATATATAGAGAGAGAGAGAGACAGGCATGGTGGTTGAGTGGCCGTAGCGTTGCATATAGTTCAGTAGATCCTCCGTGAGCGGTCACAACGTGGTCGTTTTGCCCGTCCTCCACTTTTTGGTATTTTCCCACTGGATCCAAGGGCACCTTCTTTTTCATATATATATATATATATATATATATATATATATATATATATATATATATATATATATATATATATATGTGTGTGTGTGTGTGTGTGTGTGTGTGTGTGTGTGTGTGTGTGTGTGTGTGTGTGTTTGTGTGTGTGTGTGTGTATTCCTGCTTAGTATGAACTATCATGAAATTTGAATGCCACTCGTAATGATGTATACTTTCGCAGCCTATTCAATAATGTTACGAGGAGAGCTTCACCATCTTTGTAGATTGAAGCTGAATTACTTTCTATGAATAACATGAAAAATATTCAAATCGTGTTTCTTTTATATATTTCAAACATATAAAAACTATTACCATATATTGCCAAGTGTCCTAAATGTTAGTTGTCAAGCATTCTGGCTGAAAAAACAACGCGAAGGTACTAAACAAACGTCACAAAAATTGAAATCCTTTAGCTTAACACATCTTCATAAATACAACATCGACTTTGTCACGCATTCAGTGCCATATAATTCAGCTACATGCATTGTAGATCTTTTTTCAGCCCCAAAGCAAGAAGCTGGTTCTGGAAAAAAAAAAAAACTACAGGTTCTCGGCACGTACACGAAAATTCAAGATAGTGCCTAGGAACTCTAATAAATACCCGATACGTCATCTTGTGATAAATGAGATTCAGAAAACATTGATTAGAACAACTGAGTGGGTCCCCGTTGTGAAGCCGACCAGCTAATTTGCTGCAGCTGCTGCCCCGAGAGAGCCGCCGCTTCTCGTTTCCCTGTCCCTCCTGCCTCCACTCCGCTGTGCTGCCGCAGTCGTAACTTAAACTACGGCTGACACGCGCTCTCCCATTGAAAGCCGCCCGACACGGCGGGCCCTACTATGCGCGTTTTCATCCAGCAGCCGTGGTCCAGTATTCCCCACAATTTTTGTTAAATCACACTATCGTAAGCTCCCTTGATATCTAGATATACCAGCCACAGGGGCCTGTGTTCTTTTTCCGCTATTTCAATACACCGCATCAATGAAACCAGATTGTCCTCCAAGTACCCGTGACTCCAATTCCCCGTGAAATCTGCGGCCTTATCACGATCGCTCCCATTTCACGAAATATACACACCGAATACAACAGAGACAGGTGCCTTGCGCGGGCGACCGCCATTCTCAAGCGCATAGACATGGAAGCGGACAACGCCGCTGCCTATCGCAACAATATAGCCTTTGCCGCGGTCGTTGTATCATCCACGCAGCAGACTCTTAACTCTGCCACAATCCTCCCCCGAAACCCCGAAGTAGCGGAGCAAGTAGCTATAGCTATAGCTATGCTCGACAGCAAACGGGAATTCATCAGGCCGGCCATCAAAGCCTTCGAACGCGCAGTCATCTCCGATAAGGCGTTACGTGTCCTGCGCAAAGCGGAACCGAGTGCTCTGAAGCACCACACTGTCATCTGGTTCCCCGCCCATCTCGACCAGGTTCCAGGTGCCCTATCCAACCTCAACGAGATCGCCCATGATGCAGCGCGTGCAGTTACCGACCGCACAACCACAGGGCAACCCCATCTTGTTGAGTTAGATACCAATCGTGATACACCTATTACGTACAAATACATAACAAAGCACTTTTACCTGGAACGCCGCATTTTCTGCCCTCACATCCGAAACTTAACAGACCGCAGGCATTAACCCAACGCATATTACAGACACACACGTACCCAAACCTTGCCACGCTTCACGTTTATTATCCTCATGCGTACCCCAGCGACACATGTTTATCATGTGGACACACAGCGACCCTCGAACACAAGCTCTGGGAGTGTAGAACAACTCCTCCCGACTCTAGTTCAAACAAGTGGGAGGGGTCCATCAGGAGCTCACTTCTCGCCGACCAGCAATGGGCCGTCCAGCAGGCCCACGAAGCGGCCACCAGGTACTCCCTGTCGGTCCCTACGTGGGGAAAGCCCGCTACACGCTAAGCGCGTCCTGCAGGACTCAAATAAAGTTTTTTTTTATTCAATTCCATTCCAATCTTCGTTTACGAAACCAATTGTGTAGTTTGCCCAGCACCCCCTTATTTTTCACCCATGTCTGTAGTCTTTCATTTACTATGTGCATCATTGGCCTGTAAACTACTGATGTCGCTGTTACAGGACGGTAGTTGTTATAAAACGACGCTGCGTCGCCACTCGCAGCGCCACCTCTCGGTGAGTATGGCGACAGATCAAGCTCTCCCCATGGCCTCCGAGATTGGGTTGCGCACCAGGCGGTTTCTCTCCGGCACTTCTGATTGTGAGTAATAGCTGAGCGGATGAGGGGGCCGGTGGACCCAGCAGAGGAGCGGGATAGCGAGGGGAGCGCAGGACAAAAAAAGAAGAAAAAATAGTCGTGCGAATCGTCCACTTGTTGCAGCGAAAACAGTGGAGTGCATCGCTGCGACCCTGGTTGAACACGGTTGAAGCGACTGCTAATCGAGTAGAGGCTTTGGCCGGAGTACGCTCGCTCGCTAATTCGCTGTGCACGCTCCACTGAGACGCCAAATGAGCGGGAGCGCAGCTCGCTGCGTAAAATTGCTGGCTTACTCAGCGTGCCGCGCAAGCACAGTACGCGTTCCAATCATTCGCTGGGCCCCCCGGTCCACTGAGCCGCTCAGCTGTTACTCCTTAATAATTGCTGCACTCCCTACCAAAAAAAGCAAAAGAAAAAGCACCCGCCTGTAGCGAGAAGGCGCTTTGACTGAGGATTCTGGTGGCAACGGAGACCGTGGCATAAAGCTGGGGGCATGGCATAACGGCATGCACATTGGTTCGTTAGATGACCATTTTTTAGCGATCGTTTGTGTGATGTTTCTTTCCATGTTCGGCGTATCTACCGAACACGGTAAAACTGACTATGAAAAAGGCTGACAATAAATAAATGAAATGCGACTCTAACCTGTTTGCGGCCGTCACTGTCCACAGCCGCCAAAGCCCCGGTGACGTTAAGGGAACCAGCGCTGGAGTTTCCACGACCACTCTGGTGATGTGAGTGCGCACTTCTCAGTTGCTCTCGCCGACAAGAGTGGCGGCTGGTAGAGGTGGTGCGTGCGCTCGTCGCCGTATCAAAACCAAAAGGCGCTGTCGGTGCTGCTTCGTATTCAAGTGCAACAATGTGTAAAAAGAGGGTGGACGTACAGAGGAAAGAGATTCTGATCTCGCTCTCCTGTTGAGTGCTGTCGGGCTCGTTTTTAAACCAATTGACTCGTGCCAGGTATGTTTATTCGATAGTGAAGACAGCGACCAGTGGAAACCAAGGCAAAACAGTTGAGCTTAAACGACGTTTTGCCGGAAATAAAACGAGCGTAATATGCAACATGCGGAATTTGTAAACATTTTTTCATCTGGCCCGCTTAGCGTTGAGTCGTTCACTTCAGAACTAACAAAGTTTTTACGCACCCATCCATTTGACCATCGATCCCCATGATTACACTACGTGAAGTGAATGATACGATAGTAGGAAGCAGATAGTAATTTAATATTTATTTTTTGTAAGCAGCTGCGTGTAAGGAAAGTTGCATCGCCCATAAGACTTGTGCGGGGCCACGTTCACTTCGCCTCTGAACTGTTATAAAAGATACTCTCGCAGTGAACATTCGATGCCGAGGTGCCTCTGTTTAACTTAACTTGGGCAAAAGACGGAGCTATTGTTACGAACAAAGCAGCGGACTACTCGAAGCTGAGCTTTCTGGGGTCAGGCGATGCGGTAAGCGTTTTTCTCACTGGCTGCCGTGGCTAAGTAACATCAGAATTTCTACATTGCTAGAGAAGTATCAAATGTCTTCGATTTTTACTCGTCGTTTAGTTCGCCTAACACACAGTTTCAGTTTTCCCGCTTGCCTGTGTTGGCCTAAAATGGAAGTGTGTGTTCAACATTTATAATTGCTAGGCTTTCGTGGGCGAAACACGATATCATTTTGAGGTGCGCTGTAATGTTCGTATCAAGATTGTGACCGCTTGGGGTTCTCCAAATGCGCACATATATCTTGGTTCACGTGTGTTCTTTTTGTATTTCACCCCCATCGATGTGCGGAAGCCGTGGTCGCTAATCTATCTCGCGCCCCCAAGAATCGCAGCGCGACGCCACACGTGCTCTGCTGCCACGGTGTTCTGCTTGATCAACGTCCTCGTGCATACCTACCGCGGACAGAGCGTAGAAACGATGCAAAAAAAAATTACGCAGCCGCCACTAACCACTTATTTTGTTTTGGTTTTGTTTTACTGCAGATGTTGGCAGCGGGGTATCGTCGCAACACGGACTGATATATGGGGGCATGTCAACCAGCACTAGCAATAGCCCAAAATCCATAATGAAACCAGCAAATGAGGACGAGGGAGCTGCCATCACGGAACACCACTGTCCCTTTGATACTATATGCATGAACGGAGTCCGCTTTGTAGGGCTTCCCCTCGTTTTTAAGTGCTTTTAGTGAGAGTAGCTCCGCCATGGTGGCCTAGCGGCTAAGGTACTCTGCTGCTGACCTGCAGGTCGCGAGACCGAATCCCGGCTACGGCGGCTGCATTTCCGATGGAGGCGGAATTTTTCTAGGCTCGTGTGCTCAGATTTGGGTGCACGTTAAAGCAGCCCAGCTGGTCGAAATTTCCAGAGCCCTCCACTGGGGCGTCTCTCATAATTATGTGGTGGTTTGTGGGGTTAAACTCGACGTACCAATCGAATAAGTTGGAGAAGCCTTCGGAGAAAGTTATTTTTTATAACTTCAGTGCAGTATTACTGGTGCAATGACTTTTCCAGCTGCTCGGTTCCGAAATGAAGCACTATAGCGGCACACGCGCATGCTCTCGGAGTGGTAGGTACACTGCGGCCGGTCGTCTGGCCGCGAACAGCTGTGTTCTGTCGTGGCTTTCCGCCAGGTGCTCTTTTTCGGAGCGCCACCCATCCAGCGCTGGTCTCCCATAGCACGGTGGTGTAGACGTATGAAGACCACCTCTACACTCTTCCCTGTCTCCCGCTTCTGTGGTGCGAGAGGAGGTGGTCGGAAAGCAAAACTGGCGGACTGCGACGTATTGTGCGCTGCGAGTGCAGCTGTCCCGCCAGACCCGGCGTCAATACAGCAAGCCGAGTGATTATCACGAGTGCCGAGTTTGGTCGGCTTACTTAGCTTTCATCTCCAGCGTGCGCTCAATCTCATTGCTGTTAACGCGCTTACGCTGAAGCGTTGGCGTGGTTACCTTGTGTTGATGCGCCGCTGACGTTCTGCGATATTGAGAAGAAATTTCGGCATCATTGTTGTGCACGCGCCACACCATGTTACCTTCTAATATATATTTCTGCTGTTTGTATCAATAGTATACACTGGTGTGGCACCTGCGCATACACCGTGGAACTTAGAAAAGTTCCGTTTTTATATCGCTGGTCGTCCCGAATGTTGATGTAACCGGGAAATGCCACAGGTATATTTGAATTTAGGCTCAGTTCAGTTGCTGCATTTTTTCAAGTGTACCTATAACCCAAATCTACGAAAGAAGTTTATCAGATAGCATATTCATGGCACGTGCGATGCAATGATGACAAGCTCCATTGGTCGGCAAATCCACTCATGGTTCGACTCAATCAGACTCAATCAGGCTCAGTTTGAGACGCGAGTCTCAGTGAGTTCGGCTGAGTTATACTTAGGTGAGTCTGAGTGCGTGCGAATCCACTTGAGGAAAAGTTTATTGAGTCTGAGTGCAGGTGAGTCCGGTTGAGTTACACTTACGTGAGTATGGATACGAGTGAGTCGGGCTGAGTTTTACTTAGATGAGTCTGATTCCAGCTGAGTTATACTTAGGTGATTCTGATTCCGAGTGAGGCAACTTGAGGAAATGTTTGGTGAGTCTGAGTCCGAGTGAGTCCGGCTAACGAAAATATTCGTGAGTCTATATCTGAATGAGTCCGGCTGAGTTATATTATTGTGAATCGGCGTGCGTGTGAGCCGCATTGCAGTAAATGTTCGTAAGTACGAGTCCGAGTGAGCTCAGTACACGAAAATATGCCTGAGTCCAAGTCCGCGTGAGTTTCTTTCAGAAATTTGGGTAAGTACGGGTCCTAGTGTGTCCTATGCGTGTAAAATCTTTTTTAGGGAGTCTGCTTAGGCTGTACCAATATTGCCGACCTATACTTACAAATAATTAGAGCTAGTTGCAAAACTGACAAGACTAACAGCTGAATAATTATCGATAATTCTATCTTTGTGTATCTGGACTAATTCACAATTATTCGAAGTAAACGAACATGGCTCTATGAGAACAAAGAAATCAGTTGTTTAGTTTATTTTGCTGAATGTGCAGCTCCAGGCCAACTTTATCACGGAACACCATAAACAACATTGAGCTTCATCGATAATTATGTATCTAATCGAAGAAGAATTAGCGCAGTGTTACAACTTGATCATTACAACTTCAACTACCTCCGTCATGGCTTCCATGTCTTGCAGTTTATCTCCCGTAAGAAGAGCGCCAGCTGATTGCAGCCGTTCGCCATGAATTGCTCGGCCACAATCAAATCCCGGACATTCACGGACTCTCTGTGTGGAACATTTCTATCCATCGATCAAATGAATTGTGGAGTCCTGTGACATACTGCCTTCTAGTTTTGCCGTTTTCAGGGGCGTTATGCAGGATCGACATAGTTTCGCGAAACTCAGGCGGGATCTTCTCTAGCTCTGGCGACACCCCTTTATGAGTGCACTAACAGTAAAAAAAGTCCAATTCACTCCTCAGCGCGCAGCGCTTCATTGGTTAAGGAGGAACCAGTCATCGCATCAATGACGGTCGACTTGCCCCGCCGCGGTGGTCTATTGGCTAAGGTACTCGGCTGCTGACCCGCAGAGCGCGGGTTCGAATCCCGGCTGCGGCAGCTGCATTTCCGATGGAGGCGGAAATGTTGTAGGCCCGTGTGCTCAGATTTGGGTGCACGTTAAAGAACCCCAGGTGGTCTAAATTTCCGGAGTCCTCCACTACGGCGTCTCTCATAATCAAATAGTGGTTTTGGGACGTTAAACCCCACATATATCAATAAATGACGGTCGACTAAGTTGGGCGTTCTTTTGAAACTGGCATCTTCTTTTATTTGTTTGTCATTCCACTGAGAGCAGAATCGCACCTATTGAATAAAAGTGAAAACTTTTGTGGCGATATTTTTCAGAGGCACGGGGCGTTTAAATTTATTTTTAAGCTTTTATTGCCCGTACAAAGCCTTTTTAAGAATAACCATCATGGTCAGCCTGTACATTCTACCGCGCTGCCCGGCCGGTGCGCGTCGTCGTTGTTGTCATCACCCGCTAGCACACGAGCACGTGCAGCCGGCGAATTAGCTATTTGGCTGGATGGTATGCTTGAACAACTATTCAAGTGTACAGGACATGCTTTGACCAAGGTAATCACGCCAAGCCATGTTAAGGCAGACATAAGTACGCCACATCTTAAGAAGGCCGTGCTAATGAAGTTATGTAAAGCTAGAACCCGGCTAACTAAAGCATGCTTGCTGATGAGCTAAGCTACGCTATACAACGTGACGTAAATTATGAGCACACCATCTAAAACAATGCTAGTGAGCCCTTAATAATGTGGTGACAATGAGTATCATGCTAATGAAGATTGCGTGTAATAGCTCCGTACTGATTACGGCCGTGTTAATTGCGCCCGAAATATTTGCCTTTCATTTGAAGCCTTATCAATGGAGACAGAACAGCTCAGTGTAATAGTTGCTAAGCCTCAGTGAATCGGTGCAATCAAAATTAGGACAGAGCTGAAGCGGTCTTCACTTCGAAGTTGACCACACACATGGGCAGATAACCAACCTAAAAAAGCTGCAAGAAGTTCCTATATTGCTCCAGCTTTGCACAAGTAGTGTAAGCTCATCAAATTATTTTCTATGCAAAGAAGCTGCCGCTTAGCGTTCATCGCATCAAACGCTTGACAGTGACACCGGCACCATGACAGTAACGAGTTGAACTGGGACCTTCTCAGATGCAACGAGTTTGTATCCGTGTTCACGCGTCAATCAGTGTGATTGACGTTGGCAAGCATTAGTAAGCCTTTTGTTTTAAAACTAAACTAACGTCGTGCGCGTATCTTGTTCATGATTATCTGATCAACGATTAACTTACGAGTGAAGTCAGGCTGCATAGTGCAATTAATGCTTACAACATCACAAGGTTCATGTTTCCTGATAATAACGTCGACATACGGGACTCTTGGAAAGGTTTTAGAGTACATTGAGAACACAAAACGTTGGAGGACGAGGAGAATGAGCCATTGCTCCAAAAATTAAGGAACATGGATCTTGGCTAGCTGTTCATTGTTAAGCATGTTTTTTTGTCAGGCTATATACGTGTCCTGCCCGTATATACTCGAAACTAAGACATGTGACAGTCAATTTCTGTCTTTGCAGCGGGAAAATTAAAACATTGGAAGGCGGCTGTTTTAAATTCAAGAGCGCTTAATGTCGATGAAGTGCGCTTGCACTGAACTGGCAGCGCGTCTCCGCCACGCTCACTTCCTTAAGTCTTTTTCGTCATCGATCATTTTGCACTCCATGTCAACGCAGTGAAATAAATAAAAGCAAATGTAGAAATCAAGTGGTCGAATGTAGGACACTGAGTGGTTTCTCGTGTTTGAGGCGTCGCAAGAGTAGGAGAAACGTGGAGTCGGGCTATGTGGCATTACGTCGTAGCCTGTCCGATCGAAAGTGAGACACCGGACTTGCGCCGCATCGCTCCAGCGTTATTTGCGTTGCGAGAAATACTTCACTCGCTCTGCAGGAAGGCCAGGGCGCACAGCAAAAGCCTAAAATTGTGCGCGTCTGGCAAGCATGGCCCAGATTCGGCATGTACGTGCCCCGGTTGTTGACCTGGCATTTTTAAGGGTGAGATGCACATCGAGGCGGCCACACGATAGGTGTTAGTCAATTGTGCTTTTTAGCGGCTGCAGAGGGTATTTAAGTGCGGACTTTGTGGAAAGAATAAATTCTGCATCAAAAACAAATATTTGATACTGAGTATCGAATGCTACGATATTCTGCCTGTTCTGTGCTTTAGGACCTAACGTTTGGCTGCGTCAAATATAAAGGGCTTTTCGTGCCATGGCGTTGAGCAAGCTACTCTTCTGAAACACCTGCGTCACCGACGGAACACTACGTCCGTCCAAACCACTGAAGCGAAACGCCAGCGGCGGGATTTACGTGTAGATCTACGAATGACACAAACGGAGGCGGAACAGCTGCTGGTGCGGGGAAACCAGTGCTTTCGGAACACGCATGCCGAGCATTAAGCTGTGTGGCTACCATCGTGCACCCTTACGTCAACTCCTGGGCCCTGACTGTATTCTGGTACTATAGCCCTGACCGAATGCTTCCCCTCACAGTGAGCCCACGTGATGAGCTAGCCTGATGGTTTTCTTAGTATCGTGTGGTGTCGTGAAAGCGCGCATTTCCCAGAGGCGTCGGAGAAACCGGATTCATGCACTGCGTGGTAGCGCTGACCGTTGCTGGCACGTTGGGTAGTGGAGGTTGATGGCGTGGTGCACGTCGCGTTCTGAGGATGCTAACCAGACCGCATAGTGCCCAGACCTTGTTTTCTCCTCGTTAAAAATTTATTGGCCCCATATGTAAGGAACACAATGCGCTTATTGTAAATCCTTTTCCGCTATAGGGTTCAACATCCTTCCTCCATGGGTAGAGTTCTAGGTCACTCTATCAATGGGGTTTAAAGAGGCGGGCTTTTCCGTTTTGTTAGACCGCACTACATTTTGCGCTCTACGACGGTGGCTATTCCCATTTACTAATCGCAATTTGAAGAAACCGTACTCAAGTCTCGATATTAACCCTTCAATGTGGAAGCGATGTGGTGGCCCAACTTTTTTTTTTACAGAACAAACACTTATTAGCAAAGCTTATATTCGATAATCCCGAACGCAAGAGTGCGGCAACCGTTCTCCCGCAAGGACGGGTGAAAGGAGCTTTCAGAATATTTCAAAGTACGCTTGCTTCCACCATCAGTACTCGCGTAAAGTGAGTACTGATGGCCTCACGTAAGGCCTTACGGAGGTAAGGATGTGGTCGGAGGAAATGAATGTTTTGTTGTTTGGTCATGGAGTATTATATAAATGGTCCAGAGAAGACACTCCCATCGGCCACTGCGGCTGATTTGGATTAGCAGCTCTCCAAAAGGCCGTTGGGAACCTTCACAGCCTCAAAGATGGGTGATCCCAGAGGAGGATGTCTCGAAGGCCTTTTTTAGCGATTACGAATAATATATAGCCTCCGTGACCACTTCCGTGTGCAAGCTCGTCTTTCAGATCATAATTTATTTTTAGGGGCGAAGCTCCTTAAGGCGTGGGTCGGTCCATCCTCCATCGTTGTCGACGACATACTAATAAAAAATCACAGCATATCCACGGAGTGAATGATGATAAGTGGGGTGAAGCGTCCGTCAGCCCGTCCGTGCTTCCGTCCGTCCGTTCGTTCTTGCTTCCGTCCGTCCGCGCAACCATCCATTCGTCCATCCGCGTCAGCGAGTCCGTCCATCTGTCCGTCCATCCATGTGTCCATCTCGTAAACACTTCAAGTACCACCATCTCGCATCTAACATCACCTGTCGCACGTAACCACTCCGCGCATCCATTCATCCGTCCGTCCGTCTGCTAGTCTGTCTGTCTGTCCATTGATGTGTCCGTCCGTGCGTCTATCTAGTGAGCCCTCCAAGTACCGCCATCTCCCATTTCACATCCCGGTGGTTACGTACGACAACGACGGAGGATGGACATACCCACACCCTAAGGAGCTTCACTCATAAAAGCGGCGAAAAACAGATATGCCTGCCCAAGCACTACGTAAATAATGGAATAAAGGAGCACGCTCTTACTATTAAAATGGCGCGATAGTAACATTAAGTGGTTGCATGCCATGCTTAGCGGAGATATGGATCTTGCGAAGAAGCAAAAACAGAGTAGCGAGTGAAATTTCGAGAGCATTCTTCGTGAAAATGGGTTTAAAGAAAGCGTAAGCGATTTATCGATAAGCTAGCATGAGTCTGATATGCTTTATTCGGGAGGTGCTGCTTAGCATCCTTACGTATCTGAAATAACATGTACGTTGTGCACGTGTTTTCGAAAAGTATATTTATATATTTTTTCCAGTAGTTAGCATTTTAAAGCGACTGCCAGGCCTGTCGACGTGTTTTGGTATTGGTGCGTTTTTGGTGCCCAAGTTTTACTATTGATACTGTTTAAGATTAACCACCAACCTCATTGTGTTTCGGGTATTTTTTTTTCTGGCATGTTCACGCGAGAACACAAGCGCGGCATCAGAATTACAGAATGATACATCATACTAGCCTTGATGAAATGGTTTATAGCGTGAGCAGAATGCTATAGGCCCCGCGTTAGCCAACACGCAAACTTCACAACTCTGTATCCGCAAGTTTGCCTCCACGCTACGTTGGAATGCTTCCATGTGCATAAGCTTGCTAGCGGAGTCATGACATGCACGCGCAGCTACTGCTCTGACAGAAAAGCTTGGAAAGGTAAGGGGACAATATGTGCAAAAAGTAAGAAAAATGGCTTCGTAATGCTCCAACAGAAGTTCAAAAGTAGCCGGAAGTGCTTGAAGCCAACATGAAATTTTTGTCGCCAGGGGAGGCGGGGTCTTCAGATAGTAAATTTGGCGCAGAGAACCAAACATGGCAACCCTTCTAGCACTGGGCATGACGTGATATGACGTGCCACGCTTTCTTGTAGTTTATAAAAAAGAGTATTCGACACTATTTTCGGTGAGTCGTGACATCCCACGTATACGAATCCCTTGAAGGAGACACGTTAACGCTCTTCTGAGTTTACTATATAGTCTCTCTTTTCGGAGAAAACGCTTACACGACAATATGCAAGGATGCGTGTCACCAACTTCATTGCGCTAACTGCACAACGGGAAGGAGCGTCCGTTAGTTTAAACCAGCACCCTCAAGCATGCAGCCCGCTGACCTTTCGTGTGTGGCCATCGCCTTCGATTCACGCGGAGTAAAGCTTTGGTATTTTGCTAGATATGGTGCTCGCATAATTGTTTTATATTGTAATTAACGGAGCTTGATTCGGGCCAACTACAGAGACGGGAGAGGTCACAAGCAATATTTTTTTTCGTGAACCACCCTATGCCGTCAAGACGCACTATAACATTCTCACGGAACTAAAACTCATTACTTATGAATCGGCAGAAACATTTTAGGGATATGAATTCTAGAAATCAGCGTCTAGATGTTTTTTTTTTCTGAACATGGCGTCTTATTTATCAGAAAAAGTAGCACCTATGAGAAATTGTTTTGCTGATGTTAGCTAAAGTTTGTGTTCAACCCCCCCTCCCCCGTTCTCACCATAGTTACTATTGCAGCCCGTGTGGGAGAAAATTTTGTTGCTGGTGCTCTCTCATTGAGGTGATTTTCAGACCCCTGTTCTAAAGAGTTGTACGCAACTGTAGGCCTTTACGTGTTCTTACTCTGCACAGTAAGGTTCACTTGGCGTGGCTCAGTCTTCTTGTGAGGCATTGCAGATTGTGCAACGAGCGAAAATGGGATCGCATTGTCTCTTTTGGTATTTCTTGATTCAAAATGAGCTCTGACTGTCGGTTGTCTTGAAAGTACTTGCTCGGCTAGGCCATCTTTCCTTTCGTTTCTGCAGACACCAACATGAGTCGGCATTCGTTGGGATGACTTCAGGGTGCAATTGTTTCTTTGCAGATTCTTGCAGTGATGCCTGCGACTGGCGACAGAAATTTCATTAAATCTTTGCATCAAGACTCCCTGTTCTATTGAAGAGTCGTAAAATACACTTGCCTTTTCTGGTCACATATGGTAACTGCGTGATAAGGCACCAGACATCATCATCATTGCCATCGTCTTAGCACCCCTTCTCGTTTTAAAGAACCAGTTGAAATAATTGAACACTCGCGAACATTTTTCCTGCCACACCAACTAAAAGCTGTTGGTCGAGTAGTGAATCGATACTTCAAAAAGCACCTTTGAACAATATGCACGTGCGTGAGTCTGTTACCACTCAAGAAAAGGTCTCTGGTCAAATTACATGGGTCGCGAAACTTGCAACAAAAAACGTCGCAAACGTATTGCCACAGGCATCAACGCCGATGGATGGATGAATGCCTCCGGCTGTGCCCTTCATATCGGGTGGCAGCTCACGCCACCTAGCCATAAAGTTAAGTACTATGCCTATGTGATGAAAGATTTATTTCACTCGCGCCTTGATTGTAGCCACCGATCAGTCAACATACTCCTGGTTATTTCTACTCGTTTAAAGTCTACTTTGCCTTCACTGTCCCTAAGCACCAGCTTTGAAACGTTCCGTGCCATTATCTTGAACTATAGATGGAGCCCTTAACAGAACATTGATTGATTGATATGTGGGGTTCGATTAATTGATTGATTGATTTGTGGGGTTCAACGTCCCAAAACCACTATATGAATATGAGAGACGCCGTAGTGGAGGGCTCCGGAAATTTAGACCCCCTGGGGTTGTTTAACGTGCACCCAAATCTGAGCACACGGGCCTACAACATTTCCGCCTCCATCGGAAATGCAGCCGCCACCGCCGGGATTCGAACCCGCGCTATGCGGGTCAGCAGCCTTAGCCACTAGACCACCGCGGCGGGGCTTAACAGAACATTGTCAAATATTCAGCCATTTCTTCCACCTCTCCACAGGCACTACATAACGTGTCTGCGCCTTCGTATTTGACTCGGTACGTCTTAGGCAACAATACTCCTGTTCTGACCTCGAACAGCAGAAAACTATCTTGAAAATTATTGTAGACGATTTCTTTCGCAACTTCCTGTTTGAAAGTTTAGTAGGTCTCCAGTGATGATTTCGTGAGCATTCGGCTCTTCCACGTGGCTCTTTCTGTTTTCTTCCTGCCGACGATTGAAGAGCGACTAGGGAAAGAGGGGACAAACCACTGATATAACTAGGGGTATAGCTAGATGACTCATCGAGTGCGATCGTTTGAAGCTACCGTTAGTGTCCCGGAAACCATTGCCTATAACAATCGCCTGATCCCGGCGCTAGCAGGGAGGCTAGCATGGGGAGGTGTGAAATGCGAGCCTTGTTTCCTTTGCCTAGGGGCGCCGCCTTGTGCGATATCTCCGCTATGCCAAAACATGGCGTTGCAGTCGGAGGCGCTGCCAGCCAGCACTCTTTAGATTCCTAAGGCAAAGGCCTTATGAATCTAAGGCCTTTGCCACAATCATCACGCGACCATCGGAAAGCTGATGGTTGCGTGACGTCCCCCTGTGGGCCCACGCGGGCGCTGCGTTCCAGTATTGCGGAGTGCCACGCTCGCTTCTTCTGGCTGATGGGTGCGAAATACTATTTCATGTATTTGAGAAGCTTTCTCGGGCACAAGTGAAGCCTTCTGAATGTAGTTTCACTCTCGTAAGAAAAAACCAAATGACAAGGGATAAGCTTTATTCCGTTAAAACAACACTTTTTCTTCAGTGTTGCTGATTTCCTGGCTGCGGCCTTCTGTACATTATCTGGAATGCTGTCCTTTTTCAGCCTGTAGAAGTTGTTCAAGACAACATTGGTTGCAGTGCCAACTACAAAGCGCAAGACAGTCTGTGCGATATGACCATTCTCACATTATCAAAGTCGGTATATCTATGGTTCCAACATGGGAAACTGCCAGCAAAGCGACGATACCACATTGGTCACTGCATGACAAAAAGTCTTTGGCGTATTGTCCCAATGACAGTTTCGGCACAAGTAGCTTCGTTTCCAGCACGATGTCACAATGCTACCCCAAGCAAAGCACTTAGCACTGCGCTACCACAAGAAAGCGATAGGAGTTGCGTGCGTGCATAACAGAAAGTAAGAGGTCTGGGAGAACTGTCACTGAGCATTAAACGCAATAAGGATTGTTTTCGATTATAAGAAACCTTACGCATTTGTCAATGATAGTTCCTGTCCAAGATTACTTTTTCATATTCCGGACAGCTTCATCTTGAGGTCCGCATATGAAGACACCTTGTTTCTTTTTTGCTCAAGTTCTAGAGTGACCTGTTCATAGCTTCTTGCAAAGCCACGCTCTCCCTTCTTGCAATCTTCCTCGCTTGCAATTCACGAGGTGTTGGCTTTGAGGAGAAGTATTTCGGACAGGTTGCCGTTTGGAAAGATAGGAGGTACAACATTGTGCTTCAGCTTGCATTTATCTTGTTCTGCATCTATTTACTTCATGTTCGTTCATCTTAATGTGAAAGCTTCATTATGAAATCTTCTGTTTGGAAGCGCAGTTCAGAAATCTGCGGGTGCAAAAAAAAGTGGCTATTGTAAACTTACTACACATGAAACACACTACACGTAGATATAACTTGTGAATTGCTGTTTCTTCGTAATCCTTCAACTGTGGTAGAAGCTAGAGGTCGTTCATTAAAAAAACGGCACAATAATACGTGTAACTTAGCAATCAAACAACTTTTTTTCACGCGACACTACAAATTTTGTTATCCATGAACCAGGCAAACGCTGCGCCTACAATTCTCGATTAAAAATTTAAGGAAGCAAGAAAAGGAAAAATAAATCCACATTAGAAGGCGGGTTTCAACATGTGCAATGAAAGAAAACTACATTCATTTTACTACTTTGGTTTCTTTCTTGCATCGCATCATAAGAATGCCTTTTTTATTGTCGGAATAATTTACTACATAACACGCTTCGCATCGAATTAAATTCAACTTTATTTGAACCTTGTAGAATGTCGCAGATGGAAGACAATGGAAGAAAAGCTGCTGAGAGGCGGCTTGACTAGTCTGTAGCCCAAAGTATTCTATGGCATTAGGGCCACAGCAAAAAAAACAGTTCACAAAACAAAAACATGAAAACGTTTGATTAGTGCAAGAGAGAGAGAGAGAGAGAGAGCGAGATGCAAGGAAAAGCAGGGAGTTTAACCAGACGCACATCCGGTTTGCTACCCTGCACTGGGGAAGGGATAAAGGGGAGAAAAGAGGTTGCAGAGACATGAGAAGGTACACACAATCACGAGCACACTCGGGGAGCACACACAGTCTACAGGCGGTCGCTCAGGTTTGTTGACTTTAGGTAAAGTAGCAGTGCTTTAGTCGCTTTCTGCGCAACTGAGGCAGATGCCCAAGGTCCTAGTATCTTCTGCACACAAAATGGTCCGGGGTCAAGTTGATTCAAAACCATCTGGAGCTGGCATCGCTGTGTGTCGTAGCAAGCGCAGCTGCACAGGGCGTGTTCGATGGTCTCTTAAGCTCTGCAGTAGTCGCATGTAGGAGTGTCTGCCACACCAATGCAAAAGGAGTACACCTTTGTAAATGCAACACCCAACCAAAGGCGGCATAACAGTGTCGCATCGGAGCGGGAAAGTTGTGATGGTAGCTTTAGCTTGAACGAAGGATCCAGTTCATAAAATTGACACATTTGGAAGCTGGTAGACGACCAGAACGTGCGTGTGAGATCTCGAGCCAGCAGGTAAAGTTGTGTTGCTGCATCATTCCTTGATAGAGGAATTGGGACTACACGGTTTCCTTCATGGGCAGAGCGGGCTGCATCATCGGCTTATTGATTTCCGGTAATACGAATATGTCCAGGCAGCCATTCATATATAATGTCAGGACCTCATGCTAGAGCTTCATGATGGCAATGTCTTATTTCTTGCACCAATTGGTCATGACTCCTCCTACACATGGCAGACTGCAAACTCTGAAGCGCTGCCTTCAAATCACAGAATATGACCCACTTTCCTGGACGTTCTTGAACGAGATATTGTAAAGCAGCCCTTATAGCAGCAAGCTCTGATGCCGTAGATGTAGTCATATGCGACAACTTAAACTTGATTGTCATTGCTGCAGCCGGAATTACAGCGGCACCTGTTGAGCTGCTGGACGAGACGGACCCATAAGTGTATATCTGCGTTCGGTCTAAGTACAACTCATGTAATAATAGCCGTGTTGCTTGCTTCAATGCTACTCTGGAGTGATTGCTTTTCTTTTTGATTCCCGGAATTTCTAGACGTACTTGCGGCTGGTCGAGGCACCACAAAGGACATGTCATTTTCGCAGCTGGCGTATATCCTGATGGAATGCTGTTTAGGTGCTTGGCTATGACGCCTGAAAACGTAGCACGTGGTCTTCCGGAGGGTAGAAGGGCCAAGTGGTGGTCGGGGACACGGCTAGCATGTCGAATGTGCGTTCTGAGGCAATCTCCAACTCTATATGTCTTGACCGGATGGTCTTCGGCAAGCATAATTGTGGCATACGTAGAAGCGCATCGGGGCAGTCCTAGGCAGATACGCAGTGCCTGACCCTGCAAACTCTCCAATGAATGAGTATTGGATTTGCAAGTGTTAGTCAGTACCGGCAAGCTGTAGTGCAATAGACCCAGAAATAGGGCCCTGTACAGCTGTAGCATGGAGGCCACAGAAATTCCCCATGCTTTCCCGCACATGAATTTCATTATATGCACAATAGATAGCAGTCTCTTCAAGTACGCACAATGCGGGCTCCACGAAAGACTTCTGTCGATTATTATGCCCAGGAAACGATGCGTCCGTGCATATTTGAAACTCTGCCCATTGATGTGAACAGAGTATGGCGTCATTGGTTTGCGTGTAAACGCCATCAACGCGCACTTCGCAGTTGATATAGTTAGGCCTCGTTTCTGAAGGTAGGCTGATGTGAGGGTTGCTGCCCGCTGTATTCGTGCACACACCTGCGGGCGAGTAACTGCAGCACTCCAGAGGCAAATATCATCGGCGTATATGGATAGGCACACCGACTTTGGCAGAACCTTCACCAGACCAAAGAGGGCAACATTGAACAATGTGGGGCTTAAAACACCTCCATGAGGTACTCCGCAGTTGGTGTAATGTTCAGCAGTTGTACCCTCATATGTTTGCACAAAGAAACCCTTGCCAGTTATAAAATCTTTTATCCCTCGAAACATTCGTCCACCAATGCCCATAGCTGCGAGAGAAGTGAGGATGGCATCCTGAGCTACATTATCATATGCACCCTTCACGTCAAGAAAGAATGCCACTGATTTGCGCTTTCAACTTTTTTCTTGTTGAACAAATGTCGATAAGTCAAGGACACAGTCGATGGAGGAGCGACCCCGTCGAAAGCCTGCCATGCAAGAAGGGTATTTGGTGTATCGTTCCAAGTGCCACTAGAGACGAAATAGAACTATTATTTCCATCACTTTTCCGAGGCAGCTTGCGAGGGCAATAGAGCGATACGCTGTCAAGTCCAATGGTGATTTTCCCGATTTCAAAAGCGGTAATAACCGACTTATTTTCCATTCTCGGGGAACACTGCCGCTGAGCCAGGAGTTGTTGAAGCATGTTAAAAGTTCTTTTCTGGCTTTTTGTCCAAGGTGTCCCAACGCACTATAGGTAATACCATCAGGACCTGGCGATGACATGCGCTTAGAAGCGACTAACGCACCTTCCAGTTGTTTTATTGTGAATGGAATGTCCATTTCTGGTAATCGCGTCTAAGGAACGATCACGGCGTCGATGCTCTCGTTCATAATATTCCCGGCAACTCTCGTGCACAATTCTTCAGCCACCTCGAGTTCTGTTTTTCCATGATGGAGTGCCAAAGCTTTAAAACGGTGCCGTTGTTGCGGAGAGGAGCGAAGACCACGAACTGTTCTCCAGATATATTATAGCAGTTTATGAGGGTCTAGAGATTCGCACAATGCTTCCCAGCATTCGCTCTCCAGCTTGTAAATGCGTCGTTGAATCTTTTTCTAGAGCCGCCTTGCATCCCTCAGATCGTAAATTGATCTTGTGCATCTGTATCGTCGTTCAGCACGCCTTCGTATAGCTCGTAATCTTTCCAGTTCGATGTCAAACTGTGTTATTTTAGACAAAAATGGCAATTTACATTTGGACGCTTGCATAGCTTCCGCTATGGTATTTTCCAGGCTGCAGGCGAGGCCTTCTTGGCAAGCGTCCTCAACACGCAATGTAAACATCGACCAGTCAGTGCCAATTACAACACCGGAAGAGAAATTTTTTATGATACCATCGATCGTCACTAGGTGGGTATGTGATCACTCCCATGAGTCTCAATATCGCAACTTTGTGAGAGAAGCACCGTGACACCAATATCAGGTCAAGACAACTGCCATACGTGAGACCACGCAGATATGTGGGGGTACCATCGTTCATGATGAAAAGGTCGTAATTAGAAGCGAATGTAACAATGTTCCTGCCCCTAGCATTCATCCTAGTGCTCCCCCAAAGCATGTGATGGGCGTTGAAGTCACCGGTGATGATCCAAGGCCCATCGGTCCTCAATAGGATGTCTTTTAATCTGTCGCAGTCAAATCGCGATGACGGAGATATATATCCACCAATAAGCGTGAACGAAACTGCATTCGCACAGGCTTGACTTATCTTTCCCAAATGACGACAATCAGTACGTGTGTTAGTGCAAACTGAAACCAATATCAATAGCATGCAATAAAGCTTGCAAGACCACAACGCCAGGATCAATGAAATTAGCTTTCTTATACAAACGAGGACCTTAGTGCAGATGAGGAGCAACAAAACAAATCGAAATTGATTGACTGAAGATGGTTTACACGATGATGGTAAAGAATAATGTAAACGCTCTATACCAGTATTCAAACGTGCTTTGACAACCTTCGAATACTCTCTGTGTCTCGTTTTATAGTAGTGGTCATTTGTTTCCAAATGTGCTAGGGTGTCTATATTATGTATGTTCAGAGGATGGTTACACAAATCAATATGCAGAAAACAAAACACGAAGATCAAACCAGGCGTAGTTTATCGCAGTAATAGCAAAATGGAAGGTATTTTAACTATCCTATGAAAAGGATATCCTTTTAAACACCAATCACTTACAAACGCACTGCACTGATCAGTGATTATTCGCGAGAAATGCATGCTTCTTCATTGTTGTGTTGAAGTATTTTCATTATGTAGAAAAAACGTATTGCCTTTCGATAATTACAGCTGCTACAGCTAAGAACGATGATTCACACACCCGATAAAGCTATGTTAGAACTCTTTACCTTCGAATGCACCGTTGACGTGAAATCCTTCCGTGAGGGAGCTCGAATCCACGCTTGTTTCTGCGCGTCTTCACTTCGGAATGAATGCAGGTGCACTTTTGGCGCATTGTCATAGTTCCCGTGGGACCCAGGAACACAACACCAGCCCATGTTGCACGAAGTTGCAGTCGTTGCGATTCTTGCAGTTCATGCCAAACATCACATCAGGCATTAACACGTGTACGCTGAAAAAAGAACGCTTACACAGACACTTAGAACACCGAATTGAGCGCGAACGCACGCTACGAAGAACACAAATCGCACAGCACTTTGGCGCACGCGCACTGTCTTGCTTGCGCAAGCACACCGAGAACAGGCGCATCTATAGTGTCGAGAAACGTTTTTCCAGTTGTACTGTTGGCCCCTCTGCGTGACGTATGTACACGCGGGGAAAGACGGATGTGAAGAGGCCTTAAGAATTGTCAGAGGGTGTTTTGCCAGCTGACATGGGAGAGAGGGTAGTGTAGGCCTCAGTGGCGGAAGCTTGTCAGCTTCGTCGGCGTTTCACGTCGATTGACGACTACTTTGTGTTAGTGTTTATTACAAGGAATGCCATGTACGAAGTTGAGAAAGCTCAGGGGCCGTGCGTCATGTCTGACGCTGCGCTTCAGGGTACGGAATATTCACGGCAAAGGTGTCACTAACCTGTGCGCCGACTTGCTGACAGACTTCCAATTAGGAATCTCGCCATCACACAGAGACGTAGAGCTACCAATTTATTTTATTGTTGGGAAAACGGTAGAAAAGTACATGGAAGTACCCCGACCCTAACCACAGGTATTATGGGGATAGAGGTATACAGAAAACATTGTTAGTCATCTAAGACAAAAAAAGAAACGGCTCGAGTTATAATTTGAGAATACTAACAAGTGCTCCAAATGTTTTTACGCGCATGTATGACCAACACCAGGAGATAAATTAATGAATACCTCTGTTGTAGAGCTCCGAAAGACCTTCATTCGTTTCAAAGTTGATTCATTTCAACGTACTATTTTATTTTCGATTTCGCAGCATTATATTTCCATTGAGTATTTAGAGCAACGCAGTGAGGCTCACCTTGTGTATTGTAGGCACCAATAAGAAAATTGCACTGGTAGTGTCCATATAAAGCATTGCGAAACAGCTTAAAAGTTAGGCAACTAGAAAAGTGGATAATTAAGGGCTACTGTACACACGATGACTATACAGTTTAAAGAAGCTATTTTAAAGCAGGCTCACACATGTTTTTTGGCCATTTCACGTGCACAAAATATTGTATGGAGTTTTTTGTAACTCTGTGCGCAGCGTGTTGCAGATGTTGGCTGCGTCGAACATGTAAGCAATTCGCAAAATCTGTGGTCAAGTTCGCTTACATCACCATCGAGTGATCATTTTTTTCTTAACTAGAATTTAACCCAGCCAATAGCGGAAAGAATGTCCAACAGTTTACTGTTTCAAAATATGCACTAATTAAATTTGGTTGAAGCCATGAAACTAGTTACTATCTCTCTTGCTAAAATTTAAGATCATACTGGTTCCGTGATAGCACGACCTCAAGCGTGATTCAAGTTCAGCATTCATTAAATAGCAAGAAACAAATGGACAAGGCTACTAGAACTATTAGGCTAGAATCAGTAGTACGAGAGAATGCTATCTATAAAAGGTTATCGCGCGATAATTCTAGAAGGCTAAAGAACTTTCAGAATCATGCAATATCCCACATAGAGATGCTTTGTTTTTTGGCTCCGTAGTTTGGTAGATAAATATTGCACTCCTAGCTACTATTCAAATTGCGTGAAATTTTTTTATTATACCTGACTGACGAGTTATTGTAAGGTTGTGCGTTGCAGCATTTCCTCGCATTCGAACGGCATTGCTGCGGTGTCTGTCATTTTTCGAGTAGAGTTAGTTCGCGTTTCAAGTGATGCCTAATTCCCGGGTTTGTTGTATACACTTGTTGCATATTACAGCACTCCATCGTATTTGGACGGCGCCGCTATGGCGTTTGTGATTTTTCGTGTAGCGTAAGAAGACCGCGAGAATGTTATATTATAAAAAAACACAAGAAATGCGATTACAGCGACAACGGCCGCCAGATAATATTTGAATTACGCGCTTCAAACGCCATGAAGATGCCAGCTTCCGGGACAGCGTAGGTAACTTCTGCTGGCTTCACAAGCGCCCGCATGGGAGAGTAGAAATGCGTCGTCTAGCTTTTTTTAATGTAAGTCTGTAGGACGAACAAGCAAAACTAAAAAACCCAATTTAACCATTTTCTTCAAATAGTCGTAATTTTATATCTGTCAAAATTAACTATGGAATTTTTAGTGTATCTCATCCCTGGCTAAATTATTGATTGCCTCAATTTTCGGGAAGTACCATAAATGTAGAGAAGGGAGTGGAGGGTATCCAGGCAATTAGCTATCAGAGCTTGCGTTTAGTTTGGCATGTTCTTTGGTTCGGTGCATTTCCAGGTCAACGATGCATCGCTCATTTTTTCGTGGTGGTTTCGTGCGTACCTCCAATAGTTTATCTTTTTTTATGTGCTGTTTACTGGCGTGATATTTCAGAGCTCAACCAGCTCACAGAAGGTCTAGATAGCCGCTCTTGTGACTACCGACTGCTTTCGCTGGCACATGGCCGGCATGCCCTATAGACTTTGGTGATGGTGAACGCGACACGCTCAGCAACAAGATGCTCTGCTCTACGGCTGCCAAAGCTGTATTTTCAAAGCTACTGATTGATATGTGAGGTTCAACGTCCCAAAACCACCATATGGTTATGATAGACGCCGTAGCGGAGGGCTCCGGTAATTTCGACAACCTGGGGTTCTTCAACAAGCACCCAAATCTTGCACCCAAATTGCACCCAAAAAACACCCAAATTGAGCACACGGGCTAGGCCCGTGTGCTAAATTTTGGGTACATGTTGCCTCTATGTAAAATGCAGCTGCCCAGCCGGTATTTGATCCCATGACCTGCAGACGAGCAGCCGAGCACCTTAGCCACTAGACCACCGCGGCGGGGCAATTTCAAAGCTGCTGTCTCGTTGCCGTGGTTGTCGACGATTGGGCAACGTGAAATTTCGAACTATTACGCTATTCTGCTGGCGAACAGTCGTCTGAAATTTGCCTAGGCGATGGTTTTTGTGCATTTTGTAAGTACATTTTTGGCTAATAAGACAACATTGCCTCCTTAATCTTTTTCTTTTCTTTTCTCTCCCGCATGCAAGTAGGGAGCCACAAGGTGCAATAAAATCGCGTTCTGAGAACGGCGCCTATTATGAGAACGGCCAGCAATTAGGAAGATTTTTAATTTCATGACATGTAGGGAGAATGTTCCAAATTGAAGCGATCAGAAGTTATTTAAGAGAGAACGTGGCTGGAAACACTGTTTCGGCAACTTAACTGGTCTTCATCGGGGCAACAGCTTTGGCTTGACGAAGCAAAGTTCACTTGTCAAAGCGATAGCTCCGTGTTCTTTTGTAGTATTTCTAGAAGCATTTAGTTCATTACATGTGTTTGAATGACAATATTAGAAGTAAAGTCTCACAAAGTTTCAAACTGTGACTACATGAATTTTCTTAACATGAAGATGCCTATAATTAGTCGACATCAATTTAAATGCACGCTAAAAGTAAAAGCACAAACTATATAGCTGAGCCAACCCGAACTCAACCTTTCCATTAAGCACGTTTCGCCGATAGCAGCGTCACGTCTTGTCCAATGAGCGACACTGCACTTCTGTCAGTCCAATCAGGCTTGCAGAGAACTGGGCCCACTCATGTACAGTCGCCCAAATCTTTTAACGATCGTGTGCCAGCACCGTACGACGGAGCCAAGTAGCAGAGAGGGCGAGAGTAAGCCCGTGTCCACCAAGCGCGCTCAGGTGGGTGCATAGTTTGCTCGGCTGTTACATCGTGAGAAAGTCGCCTTGCATTAACTCGTTTCAGACGAACAGGCTGCGCATCTCGCTAGAATCTTATATTCCGAAGATCAGCAAGCAATCGGCAAAATTGAAATCCGCGGATACGCCACGCGCCCCCGCGCACGTGATAAGCTGGCAAATGTGGATCGTCTCAAGTTAGTTAATGCAGGGCGACGTTCTTACTAAGGAACAGCCAAGCAGACGATGAGCCCAGTTAACCGCGCTTCATGGGCATGCGCTTACTCTCACCCTGTTTTCAACTTGGCTCCGTCGTACGGCGGTGACGCACAAAAACTTCTGGGCGTATGCATAAGCATTGGGGCCGAGTACCTAAGGGAACACGAAGTATACGTGTCGACTAAAAGTAACAGGAATGCAGCAGTTATGAAAAACAGGGCACTGTGGAATTACAACCGGTATGATGTTGTGAGAGGAATATAAATAGGGGTCATGGTTCCTGGTCTGACGTTCGGCAATGCGGTCTTGTGCATGAGATCAGCAGTTCAAGCAAGATTAGAAATCAAGCAACGTGGAATAGGTAGGCTTGCCTTAGGAGCTCACGGAAATACACCAAACCAGGGAGTACAAGGTGATGTGGGATGGACATCACTTGAGGGCAGGGAAGCTAGCAGCAACATAAAGTTCGAGAAGCGATTGAGAGAAATGGGGGAGAAGCCTTGGGCTGGGAAGGTATTCAGCTACCTGTACATGAAGAATGTCGATACAAAATGGCGGAAGCGAACCAGAAAATTGACTGGTAAATACTTCGAAAAAAGCAGCGGGCCCCACCAAAAAGAATTATCAGTTAAAAAGAAGGTGAAGGAAGCTGAGACTGATATGTGGAGAATTGGCATGATTAGGAAGTCAGCACTAGAGATCTATCGAACGTTTAAGCAGGAAATTGCCAAGGAAAAGATCTATGATAATACTCGGGGTAGGGCTCTACTCTTTGAGGCCAGGACGGGAGTATTGTGAACCAAGACATATCGGGCCAAATACGAAGGGGTAGACACGGTATGCAGTGCGTGTGGAGAGAAAGAAGAAACTGCCGAACACTTGATAATGTTCTGTAACGGCTTCACCCTAGAGTTCAGGATGATGGCGCAGAGTTTTTCAAAGCACTGGGGTTTAGGGACAGTGAGGGCAAAATAGAATTTAAGCGGGTAGAATTAACTAGAAGGAGGTTGTCTGATTGGTGGCTAAAGTCGAGGCACGAGTGAAAATTAAACCCTTCACGTCAGAGTGCGAATCATCAACCTCACTGTTTAAGGAAAGAAAAATAAATCTAGTTTTTGGTTCATTGAGTATTACGGCTTGGTGGCGCTAGCCACCGCCCGATCTAAAGGATGCAGCCATATCTATCCATCCATCGATCGTCGGTGCTCACGCACGATAGTAACAGTTTTGGCGGCTCTACTCAATCACAAAGTCAATACCGGCTCAAATAAAGGTTCAGAATACTTGTGCTCACACGCTGCCACTAGGAACTTGACTTCGCAGAACTTGAAGTCCTCGCATTAACACACCGTAGTGCCGGGAAAAATGTACATTGCCACATTTAGCCATCTTCGTCAATTGCATGCAGACTTGCTCGGCTAGCTCACTGTGGCTTACGTTCTCTGCCTGTCACAAATTTCTACCTTTATCTTTCGCTTAGCTGACTTGCCAACCGAGCGAGATAACTGAGAATGATCCAACTTGTAATATTGCTGAGTAAGTGGCGAGAAGGAGCGCAGGCAAGCGCTGCGAACTCATGTCAACCACTTCCCGCAGTTTGTCTCATTGAAAATTCACAAAGTAAGACATAAATAGGAAATACACACACAAAAGGAATTTGCAGTGGTATCTTTTTCATTATTTGTCAAATCTTGCGAAAGCCAACCAATGCTAACATCCACATGAACCTCACTCCGTTCAACCATATCTTAGAATGCCCGGCAATAATGATGATGATAATGATGATGATGATGATATTTGTTGCCCTGCCCTTTGTAATGGTTGACCAAAAGGGAAATTCGGATCTGGCACAAGAAGTCTCTATTTATTGATTTGGTGCATTTGCTGCCGGACCTGCTCTACCTTGCTCATAGTACGCACACCACCACTGTTTTAATCGACGCTTCGTTGCCTCCATTGCTTCCTACTGCGGTTGCTTTTGTGACTCCCGAAAACTCAGCGCGATTTCCAGCAATTTCCGCCGTTATTCCGGTGTCGTAGCAGCGGCAGGTGATGAACTGGCGGAGACCTGTGGTTGTAATGCTGGGCAGCGGAGCACAATGTGCTCGAGGCTTTCCTCCTCCAGGGTGCAAAGGGGGCATGTCGTGTCGAGGTTTGGTGTGTAGATCGCCCGCAGGATTCGGGTTCGCAACATGCCACACTTGGCTTCGCATATCAGACCGCTTCCCTTTGAGTTTTTGTACAGTGGTTCTTTCTCGATCACTTGTTTTGTTTCACTGTAGAAACTCAAAGCGGGCTTTCCTGCTGCCACCGTCTGTCAGCCGGCACTTTCAGCCTCTTGTACGGCATCATGTAGGCAATCGCTGTGTGTGCGTGCATGTTACTTGAAACCATAACTAGCACTTCGTTTTCGAGGCCTTTACTAAGTGCTAGAGACATCCGTTGGTTCCACGACTCTAACTACACCTGCATAGCTATCTCTACCCACGACCGCAGCGTTTTTCAAGCTCTGCTATCCAGCCGATCAATTTTGTTGCGTTTCTGCGTGACAAAGAACGCATCTTGAGGTGGTCGTTGCCAATGCAGTTGACGAGAAGCTCTTTAAATTGTTAGTTCAAAGAGCCTACAGCGATTTCAGTTAACAAGCGACAAAAGCCAAGCGACAGGAACAGAAATTACATTCGTCGCCACATTCCGGATCGCTTATTACGAGGCGATATTGTCACATATTAGCTAATTAACGTTAAGGTACACGCAATATGAGGGATAACTACACATGTTCAAGGCTGATGTAGGTGCATGACGAGCGAGAAAGGGTGAATGCTATGCCATGTTGTTAGCAAACCTACACCGGCAGGTGTCGCTTTTAGGTGACGAAAGAGCTTCGCTTTTGCATCCAGCAAGTCAACGCTACTTGTCGAGGGTGTATAAAAACTGTGACAAAACTAGTCTGCTGTTATTTTAGCGGCTGGAAATTGCGTGAAGACGAGGCCATTTCGGAAATGGATCAGAAGCCCATGCATCGTTTCTGCCATGACGACATTCCCGGCGCAAACTGGAGGCTGACCCAGTTTGCTGCGACGGTGCCGAATTCATGCGTGTGCTCTATCTGTGGCATGATACCGAAGTGGCTGGTGAAGCTGCCATGTTCGCACGCGCTATGTCCGGCTTGCCATGGCCTCAGCTCCAAGAAGGGCTCCGGTTTGTGTCCCTTGGATAAACAGTCGTTCGAGATAACGAACAGCGTCACCGTTCACATCGACGACAGTGAAGTACGCAGCTTCAAGGTTAGTTGCAGTGTTTTGTTCCATCAAGTTTCTCGGAAAAGTCATTTATCTGCACTCCTCTGAACGGTGAAAAGGGCCGGCTTTCGATTGTAGAAGTCTGTAGTGATTCAGCGTCTCATATTGGTTCAGTTTAGTGTCTCGGAAGCTTTTTTGAAGCAGGTATATACCGGCTATTGGGGCCAGCATTTGTATTCCAGCGTAACTTCGCCTTACGTACAGTACAGTGGCGCTCAAAATTTTTCGTGACTACGAGAGCCATGGCAAAGATTACCACGACGCATATTGAAGGCTGCTTGCGGAGTTGGAGAGGACGCACTGCACACTCGCGTCCTTCTTTAAGGCCCCTATATTGCCCGTCGTAACGAGGATTCGAGCGTAGGCTTGGTACAGCAATGCTACGCTAGCAAAGCGCGAGCACTCTGTAGTCCGACGCCAGGCGTGACAATCTGCATTTCGCTCCGGCGACGTCACTTAGACTTCCCCGCGTCAACGTTGAGGGACATAGGGCGTGCTCCAACGCGGATGCGTCAAGGCAACGTAGCTCTGCGGACGCGTGGGACTGTAGCGATTTGCTTTCGCGTCAACGTACCGTGATAGATGTGGCGTTAGACACTCTTAGTTGGGCGTACGTAACGAGCCCACGTACGCAGCACTGCCACGGGACAGAACTGCGCATGTGCAGTACGTAACGTATCGATTTCAGGGATGCACGCGTACGCCCGAAAAAAAAAAACGTTACGAGGCGAAGCGTACGTGGCGTGACGCTCTAGCGATATCGCGATAGATATAGGAAACAGATAGCAAGCGGCAGTGACGGCGTCGAACACAGAGAAACAAAGACGGCCCAAACCGAGTCTATTTTACTTTGAGGGATGGTGTTGCACTGCTACAGAGTGCTCGTGCTTTGCTAGCGTAGCATTGCTGTACCAAGCCTACGCTCGCATCCACGTTATGACGGGCAATATAAGGGCCTTAAAGAAGGACGCGAGTGTGCGCTCAAAACGCCCAAAAGTTTCACTTCTAAGAACATACGTCTAGTTGAACTAAACGTATCTCGGTATGGTCAATACGCTGAACTAAGTGTCGTTGAGCGCTTTACATGCATCGTACGCAACGTATCGTGCCACGTACATAGACTCGTTCTGTACGCCCAACTAAAAGTGTCTATTGCCTATTTTGTCACCACTGCCCCGCGCGAATGCTACGTCGTAGCGCTATGGTCGTACGCTGGTCAGCTCTCGCGCCTATAACGACGGAGCGTCGCGCGCGCAACCGCACCAGTGAAATCTGCCGTAACAGATACGCCGCATCTGAGCATGCGCGGCGCCAATGATGTCCTGCCTTGCAGTTTCCACCCTTTGTCGCTGCGGCAGCGATGGCTCCTATGGGCGTCGAAGCACTGCCGACATTAGAGGATCGAACAGAAAAAAAAAAAACACTTGCCCAGATAGGCGCCTTTTATGCTTACACTTATCCTCACCTCGTGATATCGTATCACAGCGAAAACGATTAGCTTCGTTTTTTTTGCTTTTTGTTTTTTCACTAAATCTTTCAGAGTGCCTTCGACGGCTGAATGAGTCAACGCGGCCGCAAAGATAAAAAAGGGTGGACACTGCAAGGCAGGCCTATCAGTGGCACCTCGCTTGCTCAGATGTGGCGTATCTGTTACTGCAGTTTTTGCTCGTGCTATTCCACACTGGGCGCTCCATTTTTCTAGACATGAGTTCACCACTGCACTACATAGTTGCCGTCGAGCCTGCTCGTTCGTTCCTTTCAACTGCGGACGCACCATGACGACTGAGGTGCTGCTTAGGCAGTCGCTACGGAAGCGCCTAGCATTTTACCCCGAAGAGAGAGAAAAATAGCCCAGCAAATCAATAATAAGTCTCAAGGCTGCGTCAAAGCCGCGTTCGTGGCAACAAAGCTAGTGCCGTATTGGCAATTATTTTCAGTTTTTTTTGCTAATTCTTTCTTGGTCAACAAACAAGAAAATACCCACGGGGCTACACGAAGTGTTCGCACGATCTCCGACAATGCTAGGTGCATTATAGCCTAAGTATTAAGAGGCGCAACCCACATAGAAAAAAAAACCGACAGGGTAGGGCTTGAACTTGCACCTATATTTGAAAAAGCTCCATTTTACGTGCATAAAGACATGTTTGAAGTTACAGTTGCGCACGACGTAAGCGATCATTTCGACGCTTAAAAATTACTGAAAGCAAAATATAAAAATGCGCTTGATATTTACGCTGGGTGAGAGACTTAACACTGCTATGCATATCCTGCTGCAAATTGATCGAATAGGCCTCTAAAAGCTCAAGTGCCACCATATTTTTGGGTCTTCCTAGCATACGAATGTTTGTAACGTCCAGCTTACACGTGCAAGAATCTCAACGGATAAGAAAATGGGCAATCATACTTTCTAATTGAAAGCTCATGTTCCCTTGCCCAGTCATTGACGCAGCGTCCGGTCTAGCTGATAGAAACTGTAAAATGATATAAACTGTAAGAGGAATTTCGCTAACCACGCAAGGTTTAAACGTGCTTGCATGCACTTGAACTTTTAATCTCATTTCATGAATTTGAAGCGAGATATGTGTATCAGTGACACGTTCGTCACCCTATGTAAATCTGAAGTGCAATTTTTTGATGTTTCGCTTTCATAATGTGTTAGGCGTGGAACGTTCGCTTCTGTTCTGCGCAATGGTAACTGCGCACATGTGCGTATGCCTGTACAAAGGAGTTTTTTTTTTCGAATTAAGTTGGTATCAAGTTAACGTATAATTCTGTCGCCTCTTCTTGTCTATGTGGGTTGAGTTCCTCATTTCTTCATTATGAACCAACTAGCTCAAAAGACATAGTAAGCCACTATAGCTTATCGACTGGCACTCATAGGGTATCGATTAGCCATTATACGGAGCAGCACTAAATCTAAACTGCGGTACCTCATTTTCTTACCACAATTACCTTAATAACACAGACTAGAACACATGGTTTAGTTTCTAGTGACCGCTACTTAAAGTCCAACCTGAGTTGCATTAGTTATTTAGGTAATACGCACTCGTCTCAAGAAGCACTGACGAATCTTAATTTATATTTGCCGAGCTCAACCGTACTAGTTAGACTAAATTCAAGTTTAATTGAGGCTCGATGGTTTTAAGTATTTGGCCTAAATGAGATATAATTAGTTAAGGTGCTCATTCACACTTAAAAGCAATGGGTGAGCCCTTTACGTCCCATAAATTTTCGGCCATCTCGAGATACCGATTTCACAGTCACTTAAACGAACATCTACTTAAGGCATATATCCTTTTTAGAGAAATTTTAGGCCCATTTCGTTAAAGCAGTTTTACTAAAGTCTGACTATAATATTAGAGCGAGATGGCAAGTTGGAGTATGTTCAAAATTTAAAATTTCGTTGAAGCGCACCACATACACACGCACACAAAAGGCGGACAAAGGCAGCGCTTGCTCTCGCAACTGAAGTTTGATTAATTAGGAAATGAAACTTAAGCGTATACATGTTCGAGTGTTTTCGGAGTGCTCCAACCGTATTTCAATATACTGAATTTTGTGGGAAATTTTATTCAGGCAATTAGCATGTTTGAAAATGGCATTACAGTAGTGCATATTCATCATTCTGCTTCAGTAGTTTTACTTATTTATGAAAAATACAAAAACACCTTGTTATTTCGGAATGCATGGCCAATACTGATACCCAAGCAATAACAATACATGATTCTTAGATAATGGTTAGAATTCAACAGGAAATCAAAGATATTTTGCTATGAAACAACGTTGAACTATTCTACTTAGCAGCTACAAGCATGATAACCATGGCCAGTAGTTTTTCACTTTGGCACTGCCCGTATTCCCTGCCATGTTTTTTTTTATTTGTGAGCTGTCATTCAGCTTCGATGTCAGCGATGATTTGTCAATTCTGGGAAATGTAAATGCATTTCTCTCAGGCTCTCCTCTTACTCATAATAATTCTTGCTCCTGTGATACTGCCATTAATAAATGAAATATCAATATCGCATTCCTTAAAACCCTGAAGCCTAAAATGGTCGCCAACATTCGTATTAGCCAATTCTAAAAATTATGAGGCAATTCTTATTAGCTGAACACATCCAGCACAGCACTGACGCGCTATTGTGCCTAATTGCATGTACTCGGCTGCTGACCCACAGGTCACGGGATCGAATCCCGGATGCGGCGGCTGCATTTCCGATGGAGGCGCAAGCAATTGTTGTAGTCACGTGAGCTCAGATTCGGGTGCACGTTAAAGAACCCCAGGTGGTAGAAATTTACAGAGCCCTCCACTACGGCGTCACTCATAATCATGTGGTGGTTTTGGGACGTTAAACCTCACATATCAATCAATCACTCTGTGCAAATAAGAAAGGAGAACGTTAGTCGCTATGCTGTTTTGGTACGCCGCTGTTTCACAGAGCCATGTGTTTAGATGAAGAGTCACAATCTTTTTGAAAATGAACGTGGGAGTGTGCGTCTTGCAGAGCTCCTGGCGCTGTTCCGCGGCGACAACGAGAAGCATGCAGTGTGGCTGGGCTGCGAGAATTCAGCCATCACTCATAGCTTCCTAAAATTAACTAGAGGGGACTCTGGCGCTGCCCTCATTCAGCGCCCATGGAAATTATAGGTAGTACTGCCGCGGCCACGTCTGTGGAGAGCACGCGATGAGCCGGTTTTTGCTCTGCGGGCCGAAATGTCGAGGCAGGTTCCCGCTCTGAAGTGCTATATCAGAACCATGCATGGGCTAGCTGTCAGGCTGACCAAATGGGAGCCCGAAACTGCCTCGAGGTTTCGCTTAGTGGAGTGAAAACCGGCTCCTCGCGCTCTCTACACATACGTAGCCTCGGCTGTACACGAATTTGCCTCAATGATTTATTAATATATTTAAAGGCTCATGTGGGTAATACATAACGGTGGGGGGGGGGTGACGGTACTGCAGGGCTATGATGCTAAAAGAAGTACTTACACAGAACATGAAAAATAAAAAGGTAAATGCAAAAAGCCAGGAAGTTCATATCAAAGGCAACATAGTAATGCAATGCAACACTCGGTAAGGCATAAAACAGGGTATGTAATAACAAGGGTAGTACTGGCACTAGACTCAATACTTGCCGGCGGTGAATCTCGCATCTGGCTGCGTTTACTGCTTTGTTTTTTTGTTTTTTTTAAGTAAGACCAAATTCTTTTAAACCTCATGACTCATTGTGAAGTGGCAAGCCTAAACGATTAAGGTGGTGAAGCCAAACTGCCCAACATTTGCCCCTTGTTTTGGGACAAAGCAGTTTGAAGCCACGCGAAGCCAAAAGGAATGTAAAGTACGAAGACCAGGCAAATCCGTGTACTACACATAAATGCCATGCTCGTTGAAGCGCCATGCGTTGTAGCTCCCATATACACTAGCGCCGGAGTTTCCTCTAGTGTGTGTGTGTGTGTGTGTGTGTGTGTGTGTGTGTGTGTGTGTGTGTGTGTGTGTGTGTGTGTGTGTGTGTGTGTGTGTGTGTGTGTGTGTGTGTGTGTGTGTGTGTGTGTGTGTGTGTGTGTGTGTGTGTGTGTGTGTGTGTGTGTGTGTGTGTGTGTGTGTGTGTGTGTGTGTGTGTGTGTGTGTGTGTGTGTGTGTGTGTGTGTGTGTGTGTGTGTGTGTGAGAGAGAGAGAAACTCTATGCCGTCACGTGCATCGCCAGGTCAGCTAGCCCCTGTCGTCTGCTGCACGCAAACAGCAGTAGGCAAGCCATGCGCTCTCAAGTGGTAACAAGGTTGTCCTTCCAACTACATTCCGCACGATTCATGAATACTCTTTGAAATATGTCTCGCATGTTACCATTTTCAAGATAATCGTTCATCTGTCGCTACAGCCCTTGCTCGGTATACATTTTCTGTTCCAGCATGACCGATGCCAGTGCACGCGGCGAAAGTTCTGAACGAGCTCGTAGACAATCGCCGGATCGTGGTGCCCGTCTGGCAAGCATGAGAATTCGTGCAAATACGTGGCAGTATACAGTAAAACAGCTGTTGGGGCAGTGCCCTGTTAACGCGGTGACTGCGGACGACCTCGGGGTTCACCAAGAGTGGCAGAAACTTCGAGCGCACCATAACTATGTGCCAGCGCTGTACTCGTTACTGCCTTCCAGAATGGGAGCAGTGTTTTTGCTTTTCTCAGGGGGACATGACAAAATATTAATGTACCATCGAACGAAGCTCTTCCAGTCTACTGACACAAGTTCCTCAAACGTATCAATATTAGTCAAATCTAAAGCAAATGGTAGTTGAGGGGTGTTTGTGTTCCTTTCCCTGTTCGTTGTACTAAAACACAGGAACAAAAATATGATGAAGACTGTGGCATGGCAAACATAGGAGGCACGCCGTTTGGACTGAAAGCATTGAACTCTCAGTTTCCAACGTAATACGATCACTAGCGAGGCCGAAAATTGGCTACTAGGCGACATGCAAGCACTGCGGTGACGTGATGCACGTGAAGTCAAGCTACACTTTCGCGCATGTGCACAGATGCTGTGACGTGTCGCCTAACAGCCAAGATGGTACCGAAAACCACGTGCTGCTGTGTTCACTCTCAAAGATTTGGACTGTACAATCACACGTGATATGAAGATTATCGCGTGAGTATCAACCTGATAGCATTCCGGGGGCCGAGCGGCACAGTGGAAATCTAGATTTTGCATTCTCTCCCTCATTGTCAGTTGCACGCTACAACAATCGCCTTTTAGACCAACTCTACATAATTTCTATTTTTGGCTTCCATTTTCCATGATCAAGTGTATTCTTCAAGGGCTCTTTACATTCTTCGAAGGTAATTGCACAATTGTGGGAAAAGATGTGTTACAGCTGGCACTTGGCATTGCTTTATCTCTGCTCTATTTAAACTGCTTCCGCAGACGGGAGTGATGGTAGCTTAGCCAACACCGAAAAGACCGAGTTAAGATAGCGTGATAGCACCCTCTCCTCGAAATAATGTTCTGGGACATGGCGCTGTTGCAGAAAAGAGCGGAAACTCCCTATACCTTCCATGCATTTGCTCTCGGCAGCGGCAGTGCCGATTTCACCACTGGCGGTTGCCGGGCATCCTACAAGAGATAAATCGCCAGCAAAATTTTTTTATTGCAAAATGCTGCAAAACCTTCGCGGGACTAAACGTTCCTGGGTTTAGTCACAGAGCAGAACCGCGGAAAACACGTGTTGCCCGATTAAGCAATCTTCGACGAATCCATGGTTGACTTGTTCGACGTAGCTCACAGCATTTTCAAGTTGTCTGTCCGCCACAACTTGCTGTGTTTATCTTCCCCGAAGTTGACACGCCAACCGAGCGAGATAACAGTGCAATCGAACTTCTAATATCGCTGCGCGAGGGGCGAGAATCAGCGGAGGGAAGTGCTACCAAAGCAAGTCTACCGCTTTCCGCGCTTCGCCTGGTTGCCCAGCCGCGGTGGTCTAGTGGCTAAGGTACTCGGCTTCTGACCCGCAGGTCACGGGATCAAATCCCGGCTGCGGCGGCTGCATTTCCGATGCAGGCGGAAATGTTGTAGGCCCGTGTGCTCAGATTTGGGTGCACGTTAAAGAACCCCAGGTGGTCGAAATTTCCGGAGCCCTCCACTAAGGCGTCTCTCATAATCATATGGTGGTTTCGGGACGTTAAACCCCACATATCAATCAAATCAATCATCAATCAGCGCTTCGCCTGGTTTAAAACTCGCGAAATAAGGAACAAGAAAAAAGAACATATGCAAAATACAGGCGTATCAAGCTTTTTTTATATTTGTCAATTCCTGTGAAAGCCAATAAGTGCAAACATTCACATCAACTTCACTCCATTCGACCGGATCTTAGGACGCCAGGCCATCGCTACGAGCGTGCATGTTCCTTCAAACCGACACTACCGCAGTTTCCGGGCCTGGTTGCAGTGCTTGGCTGATGCTCTCGCGATAATCGTGCTGGACTGTACAGGCGTGAGCATCAGTGTGCAGAACACGGGATTGCGTGGCCGAATAAAGCCGCTGGATATCTTTTGGGAAGTACCACCATTCCTTTCTGCGGGTCTTGCACCACGCACCCTTCTCTCCCGCTTTTCGCCTGTCGGGCCGCCACGAACATCGCGCGTGTTATCAGCGTGAGGTGGCACTCTTGATAGGAAAATGTTTAGAGCCCAGTTATCCGGGACAGTATATAGATAAGGTTCGGACACTTTGGAGAAGATATGAAGGAAAGGGTTGCTACTTTCTTAATATTAAGGGACTTTATGGCCGAAGGCATTGATGCGCTGAAACACCTGCTGCAGTGCACATGCGCATCCCGTCGTATCAGTTGGCCTCTCGTGTCGCTCTCTCCGAGCTAGTAGGCACAACGACACCTGGGTGTCGCTGTCCTTCCTCCGTCGATTTTGTGCCGCTTTTTTTTATTTAACGTAGATGCTGCGACAAGGTTCGTTCCAGCGCCGGGATCGCGTAGGTATTTACGCTGGTTGGTTCATAAATGACCGTAGCCAGCCTCGCAAAACCTGATCAAGCCAAGTACACAAAATCAAGTTTTGTCAGCTAAGCTTGCCTTTGTCGCGTTAGGCCAAGCTCACCCTAAATGAGCCTAGTTAATTGAATGAATGTGTAGCCGAATGCAATCCAGCCAAGTTGAGCGCGGTATAACCAGTATTACACCCACCTGTCAGTGGGTTATTCAACAGAGCTCCCGAACGCGAGAAAAATAAAATTGGCCGTCTGTTCCTGGGCTATTTATTTATTTATTTATTTTATACAAATAACTTTCAGAGCCCGAGGGCATTAGAGAAAGGAGTGGCTAATAAACATATAGAAATATGCACCTATACAAATCACAAGAAAACAAATGAACAAAATACTGCTTCATGAATGGCACTTTTGAAATTGGTGTCAGTAATTGCTGCAATGGAGGCATTAGTCACTGCAAAGGTCACGGCAAAGGGGGACACTAACCTTCAAGTTGTGGTCCACGCGTGATGAAATGTATTCCAGTGCAAGAAAGATGATTTTTAGCTGCTCATTTCAGTGATAAATTAGTACGATATGACAAGGGTCCCAGACGCTGCATGTGTAGTATCCAAGAGTATTTTTTGCCTTGCAGGTTACGTAATCGACGTGCCTGTTCCAGGAACGGTCGTTAGTGATACTGGTTTCAAGGTATTTGTAGGGCTTAACGGAATTCAAAGTGACTCCTTTAGGGGGTAGCTGTACCGTGTGGTGTGAAGGCGTCGGGATATTCTCATGACCTTACATTTCCTAATATAAACTCCATAAGCCATTTTCCGCACCATAGGGACAATTGATTCAGGTCATTTTGGATGTTCAGTGAATCAGAGGAGTTCGTTATTCTATGATGAATGACACAAGTGTCTGCGACAAGTCTAACTGATGGAGAGACAATGGTGTCTCGGAGGTCATTGATGTAGACAAGAAACAATTGTGAGCCCAGCACTGGCCCCTGAGGTAAACCGGACGTAACAGAAGAGAGTGCAGAGGAATAATCGTGAGCAGTGACATAATGTGTTCGGTTTGAAAGAAAGTCTTCGAGAGAAAATTCAATATTGAGTTTACCAAGTTTGAAAAAGAGTGGCTCATGTGATACCGAGTGAAACGCCCTTGTGAAATCGAGGAAAATAGTCTTTATCGAAGCCAAGATCAGCAGCTCTGAACAAATCATTAGTAAATGTGAGCAACTGGGTCTCGCATGCAAACATTTTGCTAAATGCACGTTGGGAATAATTACAGAAACAATTGTTCTCCAAAAGAACTAAGTGCGATTGTAAATGTACAATTATTTGGATCGAATATATATATATATATATATATATATATATATATATATATATTGATATAATCTTGCATGTTTTTTTATGCTGCTTTATACTCCCTTCTCAAAATCTTGCGTGGTAAAATGAACTGGTATGCTGCTCGCCACTATAGATAGTGTGCTAACCTCATTTCAAACTGTTTTGGCACAATTTGTCGATCAGCTTCTGGTGCTTATGCTGGATCCCCGGTCATCATTAAATTTTGTGGTACGTCCCGTTAAGTTTGCTCGCTGCCAGTGAAGGGGTTGCTTATGTATGATTTTTTTTTTCATTTCAAGGTTTACTGCTGGAATGAGGTGCATGGATGCCAATACGTGGGATCTATGGAACATCTGCTGTGGCACTACGAGCATGAGTGCAGGTTTCACGTTGTGGAATGTTTGCGGTGCCACCGGACGGTGCTTCACAACGAGTTGCTTAAGCACCACGAGAACGGCTGCGGCGCCACTTCTTCGCATTCGGCCGAGGAGAGTTTGCCCTCGGAGTCCGCCTCGGTGACGCCTGGAGACTCGTTGGAAGACCCGAGAATGCTTTTGCAAGATCCTCATAGCGGCCTGCCCGCGATCACGGCACTGCTGAATAAGGTTGTAGAACACGCCAAACGCCACGAAGTCTGGTTCAACACCTGCACTAGTGACTTCAAGGCGTCTATACTGAAATTCAAGAGAGACATCGCTCAAATGTCCAACGTCGTTTCTTCGACACCCTCCTGTGCAAACGCCGCCGGGTCATCTCTATCGCCGGAGTTGGAGAGCGCACTCGTGCTCCAAAAGTTGGAGCATTTGGCCTACAAGTCCACCAACCAGCTGGAACTCATGAGACAGATCGTCACTCAGCCGGCAGGACACCAGTCTGTGATTGTAGACTGCAAGCCCCTCGATTATTTTCTCGACAGGTACCGCCGCTTAAGCAATGCCTTATCGACGGAAGATGGCTTGAGCAATGAAATTTCAAGGCTGGTCTACGCATTGCGCTTCGAGAATGCCGAAAACCTTTTTTCATGCGCGCTTGAGTCGAAGAAGCTTGCTGCAGTATCTGTGCCTCTTACAAGGGACACATACTTCACGATTGTCGTCTCTAAGAGCACTGCATCTGTACTAGATACAGGCACGCTCCACTTGGATATTGAGTTCAACGGACTCCTTGAGGACTCGGTGTGCGTGTTGAGTGACTGGAGTGTAAGAGTTAAACATCCCGATAGCGTAGACCTAGAACTAGAAGGTCCCCACGAAAGTGGCGATGACTGTACGCGAACTATGGGAAAATATGTTCATTTTCACCACAGATTCTCTGTTGAGCTAGATTCTGTGAGGTCTGGCGGCTTCCTTAACAACAGCTGTTTGACGCTGGAGATACAGTTTGACGAGGCTTAATTACGAGGGCCTTCATATGCGGCAGTCCTAAACATTCTTGTCATTGCATGAGTTGCATTTCTGTTATACACAATGAAGCGCCAGCTTAACAAGTTTCTGTATACTGCCTTACTTTTGTCATGTTAACGTCTCCGAATTACGCGCACCGTTCTTTTGTGTTCTTTGCTTTTTGAAATAATTAAAATCGAAATTGTTTTGCCATCAGGTTTTCGGCGCTTGTTATGACAAGTAACCTTTCCTGAGTAATTTCGCCTTACATTTTTGAAGCTTTTGTCTAATAAAATACTGCCTGTTGCTCTGTAGAATGTGGTGCGTATGTCCTTTTTTTCTATAGCTGAAATGGCCATTCACCTGAGTTTCCGGGTCCATCATCAAAAAGAAGATCCGTTCTCATTCGTCAGATGGTAGCTCTCTTCTGCGAAGGTTAGTTTATAATGTTGCTTCCCCCGAACACGTGCGACGAAACGCACGCTGACATGCATGCAGGCTGAGAACCAGCTCGGCTTTGCGACAGCACGTCAGAAAGAGTACTACCGTAGAATAAAGCACCAATTGAGACAAGGGAACTGTAGCCTTGACAACAGTACGCAAGATAAGCAGTGGCGGTGCATGTAATTGCTGAGGGCAATCAAGATATGGCGCTGAGTAAACAGTAAATGGAAAACACAATTGGTTCATTTATTTTGTTTAAGGTATGAACGAAAATTTCATATCAGGCGCGTATGCACCTACGCGGTTGCCTCGGCTCCCATGTGAAAATGTGTAACGGGGAATCGCATTGATTTCAAGTGGCATTAACTGGTATCAACTGGTCCCAGTCGCAGGCAAACTGGTTTCAGTTGAAAATCTACTGGAAACAGGTGGTACCAGTTGCAAGTGGTTCAATTTAGTAGTTACAGCTCAACTGGGAATCAACTGGGAGCAGTTGGTCCCCATTGCAAGTGGTTTCAGTTAGTAGCTGGCCCCAGTTACAGCTAAACTGGCTGTTAATGGGAACCATCACTAGTTGAACTTGAAGCCGCTTGTTAGAGCTGTGTCCTAACTGGAAGTGAGGCACGTTCTGGTTGTATCTTTCTTCAAAGTGAAAGGTGAAAAAAGCTGAACTTGATTGTGTATGACGTAGAACTGTTGCACCTCGTCAAATATGCTTCATCCAAGTATGTTTTGTCTATATACACGAAAGTGTACCAGGCCACCAGTCTATATTGTAGGACATATAGGACGATAAGAAATTTAGTGTCTCATGATTTGCGAATCTTTTATCTTACTTTTCCCTCATTCTATGTGCGTTGTTTTATTCTAACTGACACGAATAAAATAATTGATCGCGCAATATCGAGTTGCACAATTGCGAAAACACATTGAATTCAAGCGTAGCTACTTGAGCTTTAGTAAATTCAAATGCATTGAGCTGTTTCCAGTATTCTTACGTCCATCGCGGTGACAATACGCAGGCGAAGTGGTCCCGATCGGCGTCAGGCTGTGTGCTGCACAGTTTTGTGCGTGCTACTGCCTTGTGTGCTGCACGGGCGCATTACTTCCGAAAAACAAAGAAAGATAACGCACTGCCCGAGCCTGTCGCTACCACGGGTGAGATTGCCGATATCCTATAAAGGTGCAAACTCCAACGCTAACATGCATCGTACACCACCACAAACAGTTTTACCACAAACATCTACCACTCTCCCCCGCTTACTCTCTCGCATTCTACCTGAATGGCCGACAGCTGTCACTGTACGACAGCCAGTGCAAGAACATAATGATGACAGAGACAAGAAGGACACGAAGAACACGAGTGGTCGTGTCCTTCTTGTCTCTTTGTCGTCGTTCTGTTTTCGCGATCTAACTACCGTCATACCCACTAGCCCAAGCTGCCACCCGCCACTGTAGTCGCGTATCTAGTTTTACGCTCAAATACTGTATAGAACAACGAGGTATAATTGAGCCTAAATATAAAATAAACTCAAATGATTTATTAATTGTAGATTCCGCAATTTTCAATGACAGAAGCGCACAAGCAGGAGAAATTTTGACTTAGCGACGAGCAGTTTCGTACATCACGTGTGACGAGGGCTAGCTACTGCACGTGCCACGGTAAGGCACAGAAGCACGGCGCAGGTTTGTTGTTCTTGATGAGCAACGCGGAGTCATGGCACGTATAATCTAGGTATTTTGATTAGTGCTCGACTGTTTCATGTCTGGAAGAATTTATAACTTCAGGCGATCTACGAACGAGTGTTTTTACCTGTGACAAGACGGATATGTGAATACGTTGTGGTCGGAATGCCACGCTGGCTGCCTTGTCCGCATTGCAGTTGTTCGAAGGTAATTATAATCCTTTCTGCTTCAAGTGAACATGTAGGTTTAACACAATGAAACACAGAGTGTTTTAAGAGTGCCCAGGTGAAAATGTGTAACTGGGAATCCGAATGGTTTCAACGGCAATTAACTGGGATCAACTGGTCGCAGTTGCAAGTCAAATGGTTTCAGCTGGAAATCAACTGGGAACAGTTGGCCCCAGTTGCATGTGGTTTTAGTAACTGGTCCCAGTTACTGCTCAACAGGTTTGAGCTGGGAATGAATGGGAAAAATTGGTCACAGGTTCAAGTGGTTCCAGTTGTAGGACAGTTGTAGTAGCTGGTCTCAGTCACAGCTCAACTGGCCGCCAACGGGTACCATCACCAGTTGAACTGGAAGCTGCTATGTTCTGTGTGTATGCTTCTTCACAGTGAGAGATGAAAAAAGTTGAACTCGATTGTGTATGACGTAGAATTGCTGCACCTCAACAAATGGGCTTTATCTAACATTTTTTTACTATGTACACGGATGTGTACCGGACCACTAGCCTAGTAGGACGTATAGGATGATAAAAAAAAAATGAGTGTCGCATGATTTGCGAATCTATTATATTTATTTTTTCCTCATCGTTTGTGCGTTGTTTTGACCTCGCAGATTCTGCTAAAATGATATTATCGCGGAATATCTAGTTGCACAAGTGTGCGAACACATGGCATTCAAACGTACACATGTTTTAGATTCAGTAATTACAACTGTATTAAGCTGATGCCACTATTTTATGTTCATCGCAGTGACAATACGCAGGTGAAGTGGTCCCAATTGACGTCAGGCTGTAATATTGCCGAATTATCTCGCAGCAAGCATGCCTGCTTGACAGCTCTGTATGCTGCACAGGCGCATTACTTCTGAACAACAACAACAAAAAAACACAGTGCCACACCTGTAGATACCACCGCCGAGACTGCCGATATCCTATAATGCTGTACTCCAGCACCAAAGTACGTGCATCCTACACCACCACAAAGGGTTTTTTACCATAAAACATCTACCACTCTCTCCCGCTTTGTATGTCAAGTTCTGCCTGAATTACCGGAAGCCGTCATTGTAGTTGCGTATCTAGTCTCATGCTCAAATACTGTATAGAACAGTGAATTATATACAGACCTAAATATAAAATAGACCAAAATATTTATAAGGCGCAGATTTTGCAATTTTCTATCAAATAAGCGCACAGGCAGAACATTTTTAGCACATTGACGAGCAGTTTTGTGCAGCACTTGTAACGAGGGCTATCTACCATGCCACGGATAGGCATGGAAGCGCGGCGCAGTTCTATCGTTCCTGATAAGGAACAAGGAGTCATTTGGTACGCACAATTGAGGTATTTTGATTAGTGCTCCACAGTTTCATCTCTGGAAGACTTACGACTTCATGCGATCATCTAACGAGTGTATTAGCCTGTGACAAGAGGAATCTGTGGATCCATGGTGTTCGGAATGCCACGCTCGCTGCCTTGTCCGAAAAGCAGCTGTTTGAAGGTAATTAATCTATTCTGCTTCGAATAAGTGAAGATGTAGATATAATATAATGCAACACAGAGTGATTTGAAAGTGGAGATGATGAAACGTTGCCTTGTAAACAATGCTTTAGACTGCAGATTCGCGGCCATTTGTTTTGAAGCGTGATAAAATATCTGTCGATCGTGCAATACTTGTACAGCATGCTAAGTAACTATAAAGTATACTCGGGCAGGCTTGTAGCTCTGTTCGAATACTAGAAAATGGCACGTATTTGCTCGGTAATTAAACATCCCCAAACCTGTTGTCTGTGTGTGAGCTTCTTCTTTACTGCCCAATATTTTTTTTTGCCAGAGGTAAGCTCGATGGTTTAAAAATCGGAATAGACCGAGACGTCACCTCTACAGATGGTGTTAAAATAATGTGCGGTGACATTTATGATCATTCTCGAGGGAATTACAATTTCGACTTATACGTGATGCGAGTTGGTAGTAATTGCTGTGCAAGGTTGTAAATGTTACTGTGGTATGTCTGAAGGTGTGCCAATTTATAATAAATCAAGGTATGTTTATTCACAAACGTTGTTGACTGTATGGTGGAAAGATTTCTAGATAACTGCAATCACATGTTAAAAGGCACAATTGAGCAGAACCTCACTTATCACTGCTTCATAAAAATGTCTCACAATGATATACTCATCGATCAAGCCATCTGTTGAGAGGCATCAATTAAGAGCCACAGTTTCTGTCCACAGAAGCCGCCGTATTTGTGACTATTGCATTTGTGTTTTGGTTGATAGCGATATCGGCATTACAATTTTCTAATAAGATAAAATTTATTATCTGGTAGTATTGCATTTGTAAGTAGTAATTACAGTTTCGCGAATGGTGTAAAGATTAATTTCAGATGGTTCACTACACATGAGATCTATGAAATAGCGAGCGTCTGCCACCTATTCAAGCAATCAATCAAGATGTTTCCCAGTCCTTGTACACTCAATCTGCAGTTTTTAATAAATGAAGTCCAATTTCAACTCCAAGCTTCCTTATCTATATGAACCACAGGGGTCCACTGGCAACTGGAAACAATTGGGATCAGGCCCCGCCATGGTAGTCTAGTGGCTAAAATACTCAGCTGCTGACCCACAGGTCGCGGGATCAAATCCCAGCTGCGGCGGCTGCATTTTCAATGGAGGCGGAAATGTTGTAGGCCCACGTGCTCAGATTTGAGTGCACCTTAAAGAACCCCAGTTGGTGAAAATTTCCGGAGCCCTCAACTACAGCGTCTCTCATAATCATATGGCGGTTTCGGGACGTTAAACCCCACATATCAATCAACAATTGGGACCAGTTAAAGTGGTTTATAGTCAAATTCCTAGTGGGGACAAGTTGCCAGTAGATCTCAACTGGGACCAGTTGAAGTTGTTTTTGATCAAATTCTAAGGGGGGACTAGTTGCCAACGGGTCCCAGTTGGAAACCTCTGGTGACTGGTCCCCACTGGGAATTTCACTATAAACCACTTGAACTAGTCCCAGTTGTTCTCAGTTAGAATATTTTCACCTGGGTGGAGATGACGTAATGTTGCCGTGTAAACAATGCTTTGGACACTGCAGATTCGCTGCCACTTGATTCAGAGTGTCAAAAAAAATTATTAAAGTGAGTGTCGATCGCATAACACTTGTGTTGAACAGCATGATAAACAACTACGAAGTATACCCGTGTAATCTTGTAGCCATGTTCCAAGCATTAAGTAAGGGCGCCTTTGCTCGGCAATTAAATTTTCCCAATCCTGTGTCTGTGCGTGGACTTCCGTTTTACTGTTCATTGCTTTTTTTTGCCTTGGTGATAAATAAGCTCAATGCTTTGAAAATCAGAATCGACGAAGATGTGATCTGTACAGATAGTGTTAAAATAATGTGCTGTGACATTTATGAGAATTCTCGCAAGAATTGAAATTTAAAATCATACGTTTCACGAGTTAATTTTGGTAATATTTGGAGTGCAAGATTGTAAACTATACTATGGAGTTCTCTACCTTTTGCTCTTAGGTGCATTAAACGTGCACCTGATTACTCACAGAACACCATGTATGATTGCTTCTTAAAAATATCTCACAATGGTAGAGTGATCAATCCAGTCACATATTAAAGGTGTGAATCGAGAGCCACTGTTACTGCTTACAGGAGCTTCCCGTAATTGCGACTGAAACTTCCGTTTTGGTTGAAAGCAATATCGACTTTAATTTGAGACACCCTGCCCGATTTTCTAATAAGCCAATATTAGTTGGTTGTTGATGGAGTTTATTGTCTGGTAGTAGTACCTGTGTAAAATGGTAATTGCAGTTTTGCTGACAGCGCAAATAATGCTGTCAGATTGCTCCATACGCACCAGATCTACGGAATCGCGAGCATCTGCTGCATTTCCAAGGAAGCATTCAAGATGCTTCACAGCCCCTGCACACTCAAGCTGCAAAGTTTCTAAATAATGAAGTAAAGTTTCAACGCCGAGTTTCTTCGTCTTTATGAACCGCAGGGGTCCACCAGCAACTGAAAACAATTGGGGCCTTTTCAAGTGGTTTATTACCAAATTCTCAGTGGGGACCAGTTGCCAGTGGGTCTCAACTGAGACCAATTCAAGTGGTTTCTGGCCAAATGCTCTTTTGGGACCAGTTGCCAGTGCGTATCAACTGGGACCAGTTTAGTGGTTTATGGCCAAATTTCCTGTGGGGACCAGTTGCCACTGAGTCTCAAGTGGGACAAGCTGAAGTGATTTATGGCCTAAGTCACTGTGGGGACCAGTTGTCAGTGGGTCTCAAGTGGGACGAGTTCAAGTGGTTTATGGCTAAATTTCCCGTGGGGACCATTTACCAACGGGTCCTAGTTGGAACCCATTGGCAACTGGTACCCACTGGTAATTTGGCCATAAACCACTTGAAATGATCCCAGTAGTTCCCTGTTAAAATATTTTCACCTGGGCTGATTGTATATTCTATTGGTATTCTTTTTAAACAGAAGCGGACGAAAAAGACCGGGACTCGTGCAGGGCTACGGGTGTCTCGTTATCCTTCGTCCACTTGATTTAAGTGCGTCAATATGCCCAGCAGCACACCAATGCACCTCGAACACATTACCTGCGCGTACAAATGTTACGTGGAACCAAAAGGCATTCGTTGGTAGCTGGCACCAGTACAAACAATTGACGAGTGAGTACGGAGAACAATATTTGTTGACAGCAAACCAGCAATCATGCTTAAATACAAAACATTGTATATATATATATATATATATATATATATATATATATATATATATATATATATATATATATATATATATATATATTGTGTTAAAAGCATTATCGCGAGTTCGCAAACGGCAGCCCTTCGTTTTCAGAGGCAAAACGAAAAGAAAAGCGTATCTAGTTATTAGGAACTGTCATTACAAAACATTCTTAAAAATTCGCATGAGGTGCTTCAGTAACAACTCCACATTACAGCTCCTGTTTTTGCCTAGCATGGCTTAACAGTCAAACTTTTTATTGCATTTCGACATAGTGCAGTCAAGCTGAGGACACAAGAAGGTTGAGTTTTTTGCAAGGAAATCATGTAGGAGCCCCAGGTGACAAAAGCGCCACGTGCAGGATGAGTGCAAACGAACGTAATTCACAAATACACAACACTTACAGCGATAAAGAGGTCTGATAGTAAAATAAGTGACAAAAATAAGAAATATGCGCACATTGGAAAAAAAATAATCTGCCTGTCATCGCCATGTAACTTGTAGAACTCAATGCCTTTGCTAGTATGACAGTTCCTGGGGCACCATGCAGCAGTACAGCGACTACGTCTCGTACAGCGACTAAACCCATATGACAAATAACCAACCACCCCAACAACAAGTTTTATTGAGATACTTACAGCCACTGCAGTGACTTACGGAAGCGAATAGAACGTGCTAGAAAAAAAAACAGAATGCCGTGGACCACGCCAACCACTGGATGTAAACTATGTAAATCCACTAAACTTTTTCTAAATAAATAATCTGCTGATACGTTCATTACCAATATCAATTATGCGGGTCTTAGTCTTTCTGGGGCCAATGACGTCACGAATGCTTTCTCGGAATACTTCTCTTTCGTTTATTCCAGTAGCTACGGACATGCCCAGTCCGGAAGCACTTTACGCCGCACGCCGCAGTCATTTTTTCTATTACCTGTTACTCTGAATGAAGTGTTTTCGACGAATAATAATCTTAAATATAGCGGGCCTGGTTTAGATAGCATCTCCATGAGACATTTAAAAGTAGTTGCAAGTTTCATTTCAAACAAGCTGAGTAACATTATAAACCTGATGTTTAAACAAGCATTATTTCCTTCTTTCAATAAAAATGCTAAGACTGTTCCTATTTAAAAAAAGGCTGACTAACAAATAGTTACTAACTATGGCCCAATTGCTTTTCATTCTTGCCTTAGTAAACTCAATGAGAAATTATTTGTTAATCATTCTAATAACTACCAAACTAAGTTCAAGTTGTTAGAGAATAATCATGTTGGTTTCCACCCTAAAAGTTCTACTAATCCTGCTGTGTTGTCTCTGACTGAATTAAAAATTCATAAACTATATAAATTTAGTAGTGTCTGTTTCTTTATATTTCACTAAATCTTTTGACGCAATCAACCATCAAGTGCTGTTTGTTAAACTTCAGTGTTATACAAAACGGGCCCTGCTTTAACATTCCTAAAAAAACTATTTACTTGATAGGCAATATACACTATACGTAGACGATGCATATTCGGTAACCAAGTGCATTAACCAGGTTGGTTGTACCATAGGGCTCAGTTTTAGTTCCTCTGCTTTTCATTTTATATATTAACGATCACTTAAGTAATCCAATTACGATTGTTAAATCTTATACGCTGACGACACAACCATATCTTCATCCAAGAAATGTATTACTGTTGTTACTTCAAGACTGAATCTTGAATTAAGTAACAATATAAATTTATGTAGCAATAACTATTATTTTTGAATTCTTAAAAAACAAAATATGTGATGTTTAGGTCTGTGCAAAGACCCCTGACATTGATTCTCGAATTGAAACTTCGGTCTCATTTTATACCTGCTTGCGGGGATGTTACTTTTCTTGGCATACATGTTGACCCTAACCTCGCATTGCGCTGTCTCGTCCCCCATCTTATGCATAATATTTCTTTTGGCATTCGTGCGTTAATCAAAGCTAGCCCCCTTTTTTTCGCTAGGCTCTGCTATCGTTAAACTGTCCTTTCATTCATAGTCCCATTAACTACGGTGTAGCAACTATCGCTTCATGTGAAAACACGTACACTTTTCGCTTGTCATCAGTTAAACACATCCATACTAAGTGAATACGCATCATCACTTCTACTAGCATACAGTCTTCCCATGCCTCTGTATTACTTCGTCCTTACAGCAACAAGTTGGTTATCTGTCTGTTCGAGTGCAACATGGTCGTCTTTTTCCACAAACTGCTTCAACCTCCAGCCTCCATTACTTCCACGTGATTTTTTGCCCAATAAGAACGTGACAAGATTTCCTGGTCATAAAACTTTTTTGTTGGCGACCGTTCGTAGTAATTACGGTAGAAAAAAGATATCTGCGTTCACTACAATTTCAATTTGGAATGTTTTGCCTATCCACAGCTATTAAATCTCGTGTTTCCACATCTATCTCTGAAAATGACCTTAAAGGGGTGGTGTCACCAACCTTCGAGGCTATCCCAAGCCTGTTGTGGATTTCCTATGTATGCAAGGACTCTCCACACGAAGGGTCGGAGAAAGTAAGCGTGTAGAATATCTTTTAATTCACTTTTGAAAGTGTAGCTGTATGCCCACTCTCACGATCTAGACCCATCGCTTGCGCATCAACACTGACGTTTCAGAATAGGAAAAGCAACGGCAGTTGTCATGACGTCACACAGAATCTGTAGTGAAGAGCGTGCTGGCGCGTCCGTCAAGGACACTGGGTGCTTTCGAAGAGGCATTCGACGCGTCCTCGCCCATCAGAGACGCCGCGCACGTCCAACAGCGGGTCTGTCTCCTGCTCCTTCAGTGTATAGGCGCCTATAAAATGCCGGTGCATCTAGCATCGGGCGGCTCCCTCGTCCACGTTCTGTACATACGTTACAAATGTAAACGCTTTGTTACCTTTTGACTACCTTTTCCTTGCAACTGCCTGGATGCTACTGTAGCTGACCATGGTCACTGTCAGAGCATTTGTTTTGCTGGAACTTCTGTGCACGTGCGTGTAGCAGATAAAACTTAGCACGACATACGTCACAGCTTTGTGTGGTCACATGGCCAAGCCACCTATGCATTGACGTCACTGCCAAACTCGACGCCGCGAAACCGAAACCAAAAATGTTTCACATAATAGAGTAATATTAAATTATTTAGCCAAAATACACGAATCTTGGTGTGCGTGCCATGCTTCCTGAAGATGAAGGAAAAGATTACAGCAAAAAACACGCATTCCACAAATTTGGTGTCACCACCCCTTTGAGCATCACTATTTGAACTAAGTGTACTCATGTCATACCTCTTGTGAAATCGACTTTTTAGGGGCAAAGCTCCTTACAGCGGCACTTGCTCGTCCCTCGTAGCCATTGTAGTGTGTAACAAGTATAAAGTTTTGACCTCCAAGGTGGTGCCGGTGAGAGATTTCATCTGTACGTTGTGGAACAATAAAAGATAGTGCTGAATGCACTTGCCAATGGCTGTTAAGGGGAATGAGAGACAGGAGCATTCGGCTTTTAGTTAACGCGCACGCTGCAATAACCATTAGCAGCTATTGGCATGTACATTGACCACTATCAGACAAGAAATGGTTGCTACGGTATACTCGCTGGGTGTAACCTCCTTAGTTTTAGAAAGGTTTAGCGAGCGTTGAGCCGCAGTGCCATGAACACAATGAACTAGTATATACCATGAATGAACTTGAGGTGGTTAAAGGTGGGAAGTAGATACGAAGCGCAAGCCGTAAGAAAGTAAAAGCCAAATTCTCCTGTCTCTCATTTCCCATTAGCAGCCATTGGCATGTACATTGAGCGCTATCTGGCAGGAAAAGGTTGCTACGTTATACTCTCTGGGCGTAACGTCCTTGCTTTTAGAAAGGTTTAGCGAGCGTTAGGCCGCAGTGCCATGAATACAGGGAACTAGTATACACCACGAACTCGAGGTGGTTAAAGGTGGGAAGTAGACCCGAAGCGCAAGCCGTAGGAAAGTGTGCGTGTGCCACCTCTCGTTTAGTCCTTGGAATGTCCGCTGGATGGCGGTGCTTCTATATGGGGAATATATGATGAAAAGATGCGAGATGGTGGTACTCCGAGTGTTGAACAGATGCACGAAAGACACACAGATAGATGTATGGATGGACGTATGAACGTACGCAGGGGTGGATGCATGGACGAACACTGGGACGGACGCACAAACAGATGCACGCGCGGACGGGCGGACGGACACGTGGACGGTCACACAAACGGACGCATGCACGGGCGAATGCTTCGCCCCACTCTCCATCATTCGCTCCGTGGATATGCTGCCATTTTTTTGTACTTTTGGCTTTTGTCTTGGTGCGCTTTTTTCATGCTCACTGAAATAATAGTAGACGTTTTGTCTAACGCTTTTAGATTTTCATACATACTCCGTTCCCATGCTGTGTTCGTTATTACTACCTCAATTTGTATAATTAACCGATGGTCTGAATAAAGTTTTTCTTTTTGCTTAGGTACCTTGCCTGTATTTTTTATTGTGCAACTTCTTTTAAAAGCAATAAACTAAATTGGAACTACAACAAAACCGACAACTTATAACGTGTAAACTTGACACTTGAATAAACCCTGCGCACGTGCAGCATGGCCGAAGCTGAAGGTAAGAAACCAAAAGAAGAAAACACCTCCTGCAGCCCCCTCCCTACGGACTACCCCCTTTCCTTGAGTAATATCACTGCCTTTATTGATAAGGACGAAGAAGAGTTGCTAACGTACATAGAACTGCCCTCGTGTTAACGTGGAAAGCTTCGGGCAGTTCTCGTGTTGTGCGATCGTGGTGTTCAAAGGGGCACTAAAGTAAAATAGCAATTTACGTCAGAGTGAAAGCTCAATGTAGGACATCATCTAAAATGGCAATATGATCAACAGAAGCGCCCTGCTTACTGAAAAATTAAGGCAAATGCACAAGAATACATGCGTCACAGTCGGACATTCACAAATTCATCCCAATTACACAGACAAACCGCCTACAATTATGCAATAGTAATTGATCTTGCTGCACTGAGTAAAAAGACTTCCTTGCATCAAGAAACGCATTGAAATGCTGCTTGTTTGTTTCTGCTTGTTTCTTGGAAAAAAGAACCGTCAAACGTTAATATGGGAAATGGAGCCAGTGGTTCGAAATTTCTACATTCGCGTGGTTGCACTTGGCAGGTCGTGCCACCTAGCGGAGCGCAGTTTAACCGAAACACGTCTGCCAATTCAGAGCCAATGGAAGCATAGAGTATACTAAAAGTAACTACTCTGACATTGAGATCGTTCAACGACCATGGGAATGATGGGTAGTACACGGATTTGCCTAGTCTACGTACTTTCGAGTGATGAATCGCACTCGCGGTTTCGTTTATTGCTGCGTTTTGGTTTTGTTTCGAAGAAAAGAACGAACCCTTTTGAACTTTATCACCCGATTTGAAATGGTAAGCCTAAACGATGAATGTGGTGAAGGGTAACCGCTAAACATTTACTACTTTTTGTTTCGTGAGAAAACAATTCCAAGCAACACGAACACACACGGAGCCAGAAGTACCAATCCGTGTACTACCCATCATTCCCATGCACGCTGAAGTGTCGCGCGTCGCAGCTCACCTAGACACTAGCGCCAGAGTTCCCTCTAGTGCATATTTAGGAAACTATATGAATGGCAGGAAGTTGATCATTGGCCGTTGTTGCCGCTGTGGCTCCTGTTGCTTTCATCCTGTCTACTAGTATCGGTGACCGCGAAGTAAAGCCGCCCAACGTTGTGCACGGCAAAAGTGACGTGAGTCAGTCCGCTTTTTGAGGCGACTAAAATGAAGTTCTCTAACGCGATGCGGGGCACAAAAATATGAGTGTATTTCAAAATAAGCCCTTGCTCGGCCTAAAAGTAACACTACGAGGTTTCTGCACTGCTGTTTCAACAATCAACGTCGACCTAATAGTTGCATTTAGTGTCCCTTTAAAAAATATTAAAAATAAACACTGAGTGGTGTAATTACGCAAAAAAACAAGATATTGCTATCGCGTTCAACTCTGAAAAACGGCGCTTAATGGTCGCCCAGTTTTTTCACACAGTAGCAAGCTCTAATGCATCAGACCAGTTTATTTGTCGGCTTGCGTAAAATTATCTACAGTGCCCACGGACTAAAACGGGACATCACATTATTTTGTGTAACTATGTATGCGGGTATATGCAGATCCTCAAAATAACCACGCGATGTAGCGACATCTGTAACGATAATGTTACCTGTGATGCACGCATCCCAGTCAAATTTAAACTTTTATCACCTAAATTGTAGATGGTGGAAAGAAAATTCTGGGCTTTTCCTAAGTTTTTCCGTTTCAATCGGTGAGAGTTGCACCCTGTTTTGAAGAACCAAACTAGCACAAAAGTTTCACAAGCGTGTCCTTATCAAATCACAAGTAAATATAAAAACAAGGGGAAGTAGAAAAAAAAGACAAATTCAAATGTAAGACGTACAAATTCAAACGCGGTCTCATAAGCCTTATGACACCCTAGGAGATGGAGATATGCAACTGTTTTTTATATGTAATTGTGCAAGTTGTAATTTATCCTTGGTAATTCCGTAAGCGTTACAATGAGAAAAATACAAAACAAGTATATTTACATCAATATATTTATGAAAAGTACTATAGCACGAAACCCACATTTTTCTAATGTAGAGTTTTCGATTTGATAGAGCACTAACTGAAAAAAAGTGTTGTCGTATCGCTTAAACAAAACAGCCTAATCACGTGACCCTGATTAGTATGAAGTTATTTACTCATGAAGCATATATTGAACTGTTTTCTGAGTCTCATAAAGTTTGCGAGCAACTTGCGAAGGTAATGAAAATGGTGAACTTACCTTAACATTTAACCGAGACTTGTCTTTCAAGAAGCCTGTTATTCCAGATAACATATTCACACCTACAAGCCACAACGTCCATTTGTACTGCTTTCGGAAAAAGTTGTGAAGGAACGCTTGCCAGCAAGCATGGGTTTCTTTTTTTTTTCGCACGAAAAGTTGACGATCTCCAATCCAGTGGCCTACACACGCACACGCACACTTCCACGTCCATCCACAATTTCACCTTGTACAGCGAAGTAGATTCATGAGAGCTGCGCGACTATCTAGAGTAAATTTGAGCAGTATATGGACACAAACATCACTAACACAAACACAAGAACGCTAACATCATCCTAATGCATAAGAAAGGGGATGACAAGGACTTGAAGAATTACAGGCCGATTAGCTTGCTCTCTCTAGTATAAAAGCTATTTACAAAAGTAATTTCTAACAGAGTAAAGAAAACATTAGAATTCAATCAACCAAAGGAATAAGCAGAATTTCGAACAAACTACTCAACAATCGACAAAATTCATACTATCAATCAGGTGATAGAGAAATGCTCAGAATATAACCAACCACTATACATAGCCTTCATAGATTACGAGAAGGCGTTTGATTCAGTAGAAATACCAGCCGTCATGCAGACACTGCGGAATCAGGGCGTCGATGAAGTATATATAAACATCCTGGAAGAAATCTACAGGGGATCAACTGCTACCATAGTGCTTCATAAAGAAAGCAACAGAATACCAATCAAGAAGCGTGTAAGGCAGGGGGACACAATCTCCCCAATGCTATTTACCGCGTGCTTGCAGGAGGTATTCAGATGCCTATAATGGGAACAGTTAGGGATAAGAGTTAATGGAGAGTACCTTAGTAACCTGCGCTTCGCCAATGACATTGCAATGCTGAGTAACTCAGGGGACGAATTGCAACTCATGATTACGGAGTTAGACAAGGAGAGCAGAAAGGTGGCTCTTCAAATGAATCTGCAGAAAACGAAAGTAATGTACAACAACCTCGAAAAAGAGCAGCGCTCCGAGATAGGTAATAGTGCACTTCAAGTTGTAAAAGACTATGTCTACTTAGGGCAGGTAAAAACCGCGGAGCCGAACCACGACATTGAAGTAACTAGAAGAATAAAAATGGTTTGGAGCACATTTGGCAAGCACTCTCATGCTATAACAGGTAGATTGCCACTATTCCTCAAGAGGAAGGTATATAACAGCTCTATCTTGCCAGTACTTAGCTACGGAGCAGAAACCTGGAGACTTACAAAGAGGGTTCAGCTTAAATTGAGGACGACGCAGTGAGCAATAGAAATAAAAATGGTAGGTGTAACCTTAAGAGACAAGAAGAGAGGAGGGTGGATTAGGGAACAAACGGGGGTCAAAGATATCATAGCGGAAATCAAGAAGAAGAAATGAACATGGGCCGGGCATGTAGCGCGTAGACAGGATAACCGCTGGTCGTTGAGGGTAACTAACTGGATTTCCAGAGAAGGCAAGTGGGTTAGGGGAGACAGAAGGTTAGGTCGGCAGATGAGATTAAGAAGTTTGCGGGTATAAATTGGCAGCAGCAAGCACAGGACCGGGTTAACTGGTGAAACATGGGAGAGGCATTTTTCCTACAGTGGATATATATATATATATATATATATATATATATATATATATATATATATATATATATATATATATATATATATATATATACATATATATATATATATATATATATATATATATATATATATATATATGCCAGGTCACCCTTTTGCAAACATCAAGGCTACCATACTATAGTCTGGCTGGATTTAAAACTCATCATGACCGAGAAGTTCGCGAATCCTACCTCATCAATAAATTCAACAGTCTTCACGCTGGCATAAATGAAAGCATCGGACATGTCACCTTTCTTTGTGGGTGACAAAGTTTTGATTGATTTTGTGGGGTTTAACGTCCCAAAACTACTATTTGATTATGAGATACGCCGTAGTGGAGGGCTCCGGAAATTTTGACCACCTGGGGTTCTTTAACCTGCACCCAAATCTGAGTACACGGGCCTACAACATTTCCGCCTCCATCGGAAATGCAGCCGCCGCAGCCGGGAATCGAACCCGCAACCTGCGGGTCAGCAGCCGAGTACCTTAGCCACTAGACCACCACGGCGGGGCTGCGAAGCGCCCACACTAGCGCTAGCACTCTTTTTGAGTGACGCTGTAATTGCCCTCAGCTTTAGTGAGTGTGCGACTCGCATAAGCGACGACGTATTCGAAGTAGCCCGGCTTGCGCTGGGCGAGGACAGCGCCAAGACCAACCCCGCTAGCGTCTGTGTGAACTTCCATTGCAGCTGTTGGATCGAAATGCCGTAGAATGGGAGGAGATGTTAGCAGACTACAGAGCGTGGCGAACGCGACGTCACAGTCAGGAGACCAGGATGAAAGGTCTGTGGCACCGCATAGGAGGTTGGTCAGTGGTGACATGATCGACGCGAAATTTCGAAGGAAGCGCCGGAACTACGAGCACAGTCCGATGAAACTACGTAATTCTTTCAGTGTAGTAGGTTTCGGGAACTCGGCGACTGCTCGCAGTTTGGCAGGGTCAAATAGAACACCATGCTTGGACACGATGTGCCCTAAGATGGACAGCTCTCGCGCGGCGAAGCGGCACTTCTTTAGGTTTAGTTGGAGCCCAGCGTTGGTTAAACACGTCAGCACCAGTTGGAGCCGAAGCAGGTGTTTAGGAAAATCGGAAGAGAAAACGACAATATCGTCGAGGTAGCATTGACACAAAGACCACTTTAGTCCACAAACGTGGCAGGGGCATTACAAAGACCAAAAGGCATTACGTTAAATTCATACAGGCCATCTGGTGTAATGAACGCAGTTTTCTGGCGATCAGCTTCTGCCATAGGAACCTGCCAGTATCCAGATCGTAAGTCTAAGGAGGAGAAAAATTCGGCTTCTTAGAGGCTGTGAGGGGCGTTGTCAGTGCGCGGTAATGGATAGACGTCTTTCCACGTCACCTTGTTTAATCGCCGGTAGTCGACGCAAAATCGAATCGATCCATCCTTCTTTCGAACTAGAACGACAGGAGATGCCCAAGGACTGTGCGATGGTTGAATAACGCGACGATGTACCATCTCTTCTACCTGGTCGTTGATGACGTGCCGTTCTGCAGCAGAGACACGTTACGGTCATTGACGTAATGGCTGGTGCGAACCAGTGTCAATGTAGTGGTGCACTGCGGAATTACGACCCAATTGCGGCTGAGAAACGTCGAATGAATTCGCGAAGTGCTGGAGGAGATCAAGAAGCTTGGCGCGTTCTTGAGCTCTTAAGGTGTCGGCGATAGAGCTCGAGAAGCTGTCACTCGACGAGCATTCCAGTGGGGAAAGGGCATGAAGTTCGGTCGAGGTGCTACTGCACAATTCGTCTGGCATGTTAAGAAATAAAGAAGAATCAAGGTAATCCACTCAACCAAGACATTTGCCGGCTAATAGCGTAAGCGGTGCAGAAAGGGGGTTGTGGACGAAAATATTGCTTCGGCCAGCAGTGACGTCAAGTGTAGCGAAAGGCAAAGAAACGGCTCTGCGGCTCATGAAAATGTCGGAAAGTGTAAACATTACCGTAGAATTGTTATGGTCATCGCAGCAAACAGGGACAACGGCAAGAGAGGCTGGCGGAATTTCAGGGTCCTCACGCACGACAAATTTTGGCGACCGCTCAAGGGTTTCGGGCAAAGATTCGTCACACAGGTGCGAAAATTGAACTTCAGCGCGTGCGCAGTCGATGATGGCATGATGATTTGACAGAAAGTCCCACCCGAGGATAATGTCATGCGAGCACACCGAAAGGACGATGAACGCGACAACGTACATAGAGCCTTGGATGAATATGTGGGCCTAAAGGTGCCGAGAGGTTGATCTGGTTGTGTGCTATAGCTGTACGAAGCGATATTCCAGAGAGCGGCGTGGTCACCTTGCGTAGGGAGCGGCAGAGCTGGGTAGCTATAACAGAAACGGCAGCACCTGTGTCGACAAGGGCAAAGATACAAACACCATCGACAAATATGGCGAAGACGTTAGCAGGTGAAGTGCGAGGACTTGAGCATTTCGACGACGGCGCAGTTCTTGCCTCTGGAACTGCGGCGTTCAGTTTTCCCAGTTGGAGGAAGCGGGTCGAGGACGCATTGGGGAGAGTGATCGCCTGCGAGGAGATGGGGAGCGGAAAGAGTGAGTCTCAGGTGAGGCCTGGGATGACCGAGACTCGAGAAGGTCAGGGTATCCATACTGCGGTGAGGGATAGGGAGCAGGTATGTGCATGGGCTGTGGGTCATACGGTACCGGCCGAGTAGCGTCTTGGAGTGGTTGGAAGCGATGGCGACAATATGGTGCCACGTGTCCTGGAGTACCGCAGGCGTAGCAGATCGGTGGATTGTCAGGAGTGCGCCAAGAATTGCTGACTCGTGGCGCGGCCCAAGGTGACGAAAAAGGGGCGGAGTGGGGAGCAACTGAAGACATGGGTGGCGAATGCTGCTGGCGGGGTCTGCTGCGTACCACCTGAGCATACGTAAGAGGCGCGTCCACGGGCTGCATAGTCGGTGCATGGGCAACAGGCATGGCCACAGGCTGCTAGTGGGTAGCGACGGGAACAGCCTGAGCTACCTCTTCGACAATAACGTCGCGGAGTGGTGAGGGCAGACGAGAGGACGGCGGTTGCTACGTGAAGGGAATCAATGACAGTTGCCGAGCTACTTCTTCACGCACGAAGTATTTAATCTCTTGCAGGGTTAGTGAGTGATCGGGAACGAAAGTGAGACTGAAGAGTGAGTCGGCGGGTGAGGAAAATGGCCGAGTCAGGGCGTGCTGCTTGCTCAACTCGTCGAAACTTTGACACAAAGGGACAAGTTCAGCAACGGTGGCAGGATTACGGGCAAGGAGCATCTGAAATGTGCCGTCATTTATCCCTTTGAGGATGTGTTGAATCTTCTCTGACTCGGACATGGTGGTGTTCACACGGTTGCAAAGAGCAATAATGCCTTCGATGTAGCTGGTGAACGATTCCGTTGGCTTCTGTGCGCGAGTCCGTAAGCGTTGTTCGGCTCTGGACTTGCGGGCAGCGGGTCGGCCAAAAACGTTAGCAAACAACGTTTTGAAGATGGATCACGTCGTAATGTCGTTTTTGTGGTTGTTATACCACGTTTCGGCCACGTCAGCGAGGTAAAAGATGACGTGAGTTAACTTGTCCGCGTCATCCCACTTGTTGTTTGCGCTCACCAGTTCGTAGTTGGTGAACCAGTCTTCCACGTCGGTCTCATCAACTCCTCAAAGACCTTCGGCTGTCGCAAGCGAAGAACGCCGCGGTTGCTGGAGGATGAAGTGGAAGAGCCAGGTTGCACATTGTTGGTGGCCATGATGGGAGGTAGCGTTCTATTGCGCAGTTCCAGGTTTAGGCGACGGTGAATGGCAGCAACCAGGTTCAAGCGACGAGGAATGTCAGCACCCTCCACCAATTGAAAAGAGGTTTATTGGCGTGCATTGCGACGGTGGCCCTACGACGAAAACACGATCGGGACAGTGCAACGGTCAAGCAGATGCCGGCGACGATCAGCACGAGGCGAGCGAGAGTAGCCCAGGACCCAGTACCCAAGCGGTGGCGATGTTGCTTGCCAACGATCCAACGATCCAACGATGCGTTTTCTTCTTCACAATATATATATATATATATATATATATATATATATATATATATATATATATATATATATATATATATATATATATATATATATATATATATATTTCCGGTTTCGCAGCCCCACGCGTAAAATGTAAAGCGCTTGACAGTTCCCTGATAAACGTCAGTGCTTCTATCATTTTGGTTGGTTCGTTGTCTTGAAGCAGTGCACCGATTATTCATTGCATATTTAAAACAACACCCCCGCTATTGTATCTCAACACGCGGGAACGTGTGGCACGCTAAGGTTCTCTCTTGTGCGTGTAGCGGAGAAATCAGTACTGTAGAGTTTATTTTTTTACCTTCAGTGAGAATGTGTCCATGTGTTGAAGAAGATCATTTGCGCACACGTTACAGCAAACTGCTCATGAAAGTCAGGTCATTTGAAAAAACAAATAAATGTGATTTGGCGTGATGGACAAACCGCAATGTCGGCCTATTTTTGAGCTCAAAGGAAGAAGTCGACGAGCCGAATCGTTTAGCTAAAAACGACAGAAACCTGAATAAAATTCTAGTTTACGAACAAGAGCGTCTTTTTGTTGGTATTTTCAGTGATTTTTTTAAGTATCTGCAAACGAGCTGGTGTGCTTAAGCTAGTGAACGCTTAAAAAAAGATGGAAACGGCGCTTTCGAAATGACACTTTCGAAATACGCATGTGGATACGCACAAAAAATGACATTTTCTAAACACGCATGTGGACTGAAGACAGTTATTAAAAACCGTGTAGAAAAAAAATGTAGGCAGGGAAGTTCCCTCGGTGAGCGAAGTCGGCATAAAAGTGGCAATAAGGAAATAAGGACGTCCATTGTATTTAGGTCGTTAGCTTCAGCGTGAGAGACGAAGTTCAGTTAAGCACAGGGGAGCTACTAATTCATGCAGTCGGTTAAGTTAAATGTGGGGTTAATCATCTCAAGACTACCATATATATGATTATGAGAGACGCCATAGTGGAGGTAGAGCTGTGCGCCGTCGCGACACGCCACCACCACCACCGAAGTTCCGAGAGAGACTACGCTGTCGCCACCGCCACCCCACAATACTCGGTGGCATGCCGCCGTTTGGCTTATTTTTACCCGAGCGTGGAATCTGCGCATAAATAAATCACTTCGGTTGCTTTTCTGCGGGTTTAATATTTCTGAGAGTGGCGTTCGCGGTTGCGTGAGTGCTCTCTTGTTTCCTTGTTTACATGCGTTGTCTATGAAAGGGCCCTATAACAGCGTCTGAAGATGAACAGTCGAGCGTGTTACCATATATAGGCCTTTCTCGTTCTTTGAGCGCCCTTCGTCATGCCAGAACAACGATTCACGTGACCTAAATAATTGATTGATATGTGGGGTTTAACGTCCCAAAACGACCATATGATTATGAGAAACGCTGTAGTGGAGGGCTCCGGATATTTCGACCACCTGGGGTTCTTTAACGTGCTCCCAAATCTGAGCACACGGGCCTACAACACTTCCGCCTCCATCGGAAATGCAGCCACCGCAGCCGGGATTCGAACCCGCGACCTGCGGGTTAGCAGCCGAGTACCTTAGCCACTAGACCACCGCTGCGGGGCACGTGACCTAAATAGGTCACATACTCTATAACGGTCCATATTCGAGAATTATGAGTGGTAAATTGTTTTCTACTCTGCCTTGCAATGCATTCGCCACCCGCCACCCCTGTTCTTCCTCACATCTCGCAGGATTTTCATGCGCGATGAAATTGTGACTTCGCAACATGTTGTGAGTTCTCGACTGCGGAAGTAGAAATAAGAAGAGTGTAGCGGAGAAGTTCGACATCCTGATAGGTTCAACGCTCAGCACTCGCATTGCAAACAAGCTTTACGAGACCTAAATGTCAGAGAGCCTGCAAAAACTGTAGTAAAGACAGGGTAGTGCAGTGTAATTGTTAACGAAACCAAAGAAAAAAACTTCGAACTGCTTTATTCTCCCAAAGGATGAATTTCTTACAGCGATGACAACGCAGCTCTCCATATTTAGGGCCAGCCCGCTTCGACAGTTCTTGTATGTTTTTATTGCGAGCAGAACTATATGAACACTGTCTATGGACTTTTGTAATCCCCGCCATGTTCTGTAAAAATTCAAATAAACCAGTTTTCTGCGCATACTGTATGCTGTTCCCGCAGACAAAACCTCACGGGTGCTATAGCGAGGAACACTGCGGAAGCATAGATAAAACAAGCTGCCGATCTTTATCGTATAGAGGGCGCATGCGATAGCATCACTCCACGTGCGATGCATACTGTCGATTGCTCCTCAACCGGAAAGGAAGCCTTGCATTCCTTTGGCTGGACAAAGGAGTATGAAGTTAGCAGGCTGCGTGGCTTGACCTGTGTCGGTGAACTTTTGAATATAAGGGCGTGGTCACAAGTGCTAGCACGCACTAGTGCGTTCGCTATTTCTGCTGGCATCAGTGCACGGCTAGTTAACCATTCTACAAACTATGATATCACTGTACGAACCACGCTTATTTTCTCGGAAGCAGCTGTATTCCCATACACTAGCGTTTCACAGGTTCGCAAGATGATATGAAAACTAGTTATCTGCTGCCTAAGTTCATTATGAGACTACGAGCTGTTATGGCACGGTGTAAAATGAGAGGTCGTCGAAAAGTTTTCTTGTCATAATACTGTTTATGTCAACTCAAGCTTAGCGTGTTCTCCTCAAACACCTGAGATCAAAACTCTGTTGAAATTTCCTAAAGTTGATGTCTTTCCGTACTGGACACTTTAGCCTCATATTTTGAGGAATATGAATGTACTTGCGAATTTTGCAAAGTAGACGCGCTCTTTCTCAAGTTTTCTGATAATGCCTAATAAATTATGTGCCACACAACCATTTTAATGGAACCCAATACATGCATGCTACCTGAAAGGTATAATTCATCTCACTCGTCGCATTAAGCGCTCACGTAAGAATGGTCATTCGAGATGTAATGAATTCTTCTGGAGTTATTGGATTTAAAAGTCAATAGAACTAAAATGACGAGGTTAATAACTATCACTTTAGCAATGCCTTCGCTACAATTATGTAAAAAATTCATCCAGTTTCTAGAGCACGATTAGTCCTGCACCGTCTTATCTTTGATGACCAATCCTCCTCAAATCCGAAAGCTAAAGCAAAGGCCTGTAATAATATTTTATATCTGTTTTTTCTGCCTATATCACTCCTTTATTTTCCGCATGCAAAAAAACTACCTGCTTTTCTGAATCTTGAATTGAGCTTCCATAAGTGCGTATCATAATAGTAGTTTTGAAGTTACGATATGCTCTGCCCCACACGGTATGTTAATATATTTATCAAGTTGCACTGAGTATGACGAGCTTGTTATCTTACTATAATATTTAAAAATAAATTTCTGCAACAATGTACCAACTTCGGAAATTGGAAAACGTCATGCCCTTAAACCCGGAAACAATGAAATAGCAAATATTAGGCCAATAATAATGCTTTCTCTACCAGCTCTACACTTTTGGAGCAAATAATCAACAACTACTATTTAGAATACCTAAACGCACGAAACCTAGTTTCCCGATGGCGGCACAGTTGGTTGAATTTACTCATGACATAGTTGCTTCTCTAAACTACCGAAGACAAACTTAAGCCATTGTAATTGACTATTCTAAGGATTCTCACATGTTTTGCCCTGCAAGCTTCTAGCTTCTTCACAATTTTGCCGACAACAAGATGGTTGATTGGACAGCAAATTACTTGCGATCACGCTCAAATTTCGTTACGTTTAAACACGCAAAGTCATCGGGCGTACACAAACGTCAGGAAGAGGCCACAATGCTAGGTTCTTCATCCGCGTTTGTTTAAAAAGTGACGTACCCAAGATTATCAGTAACACCCAAATTAAACTTGAAATGCGCGCAGATGACTGTGTTATCTCTATAATCATCTGTAAAAGTCCAGATCAAAATACGCTGATTTATGTTTATTTTCGTTGTTTTGTAACAGGAGTTAAAGATGGGTGTCGTCTAGTAACTGCAAGAATACTGTAGTCACATTCTTTTCAAACAAGAAATGACGTCTTCATTGATTGATAAGTGGGGTTTAACGTCCCAAAACCACCATATTATTATGAGAGACGCCGTAGTAGAGGGCTCCGGAAATTTCGACCACCTGGGGTTTTTTAACGTGCACCCAAATCTGAGTACACGGGCCTACAACATTTCCGCCTTCATCGGAAATGCAGCCGCGGCAGCCGGGATCCGAACTTACTTATAATAATAACGGCGTGAGTCTATTAGGTGTCGCAGAGTTTAAATACATTCTCGTAACACTCCCAAAAAGTTTAAAATGGCGCAGTACTTCGGAACAGTAGGGCATCTTCGAAAACATTGGTATCTCCGAAACACGTTAAGCAACTAGAGAAAAGGATGCGGGCTAACAGTGCATAAAATTTTGGCCAAACTTGAATAACGGTTGGTTGTTTGGTGACGTGACCACAGACATGATATAGGTATTGTACAATACTTTACAGCGCAACGGGTTGAAGGCGAACAGCGTTGTCTTCCTTCTCGATTCATTTCCAAATCGTAGCGCTGTAAAATATTCTTCGATGAACATCCACCAACTCGCCCAACTTGCGATTCTGCTTGAGCATGATATAGCTAGTGATAGACTTTTGAAAAATCAATAAGGTTCATACTTCGTCACTATGACCAGTGTTGCTCGTAAACACATGGAATGCGCGTGTTTTCTAGCTGCAGCCTCTCTCGATCATCGGCACACTTTTAATCGTGTCATCCTTTTGTGTGAATGGAATGGTCCACACTGGTTCCATTGTTCACGGAGTGACGTCAGCACATTGTTGAGATTGCTCATGCGCGAAGGCGCTGCCATTCACTGGTCGCTACCAGATCATCGGAACAAGCGTCTGCGGGAAACAGACCTCTATATGACTTTTCGTCTCCCGGCTGAAATCAGCCGAAGACATGCTAATATACTCCACCGTATTCGCCTAAGCGTCACGTTCACTCGTCACTACCCCCACCTAATCGGCCGTGCGGACAGCCCGAATTGTGAGCGCTGCGAAGTGCGCGAAACTTTAGCTCATACGTTTTGTGACTGCCCGTTATACGTGGCGCAAAGAAACATGCTAACTTCAACGTTGGGATGCATCGAACGAACGCCACCGAGTGACAGCCACATGTGGTCAGCAATGAACAAGAAAACAGGGTCAAAAACTGCTACAAATGCTGCTTTAGACAATATCAAAAGCAATGGACAAGATACTAGACTGTAGGGTACAATACTAAGTGGCTACTGTACATACGCACTACCTCTTCTTGTCCCCATCATCAGCCTTCATTCCTCTTTCTTTCCTCCTTCGTTCATCCCCTGCGTAGAGTAGCAGGCTAGAGTGAACTCACACAGGCCGACATGTCTGCCTTTTAATGAATTCTCACTTTACCGCTCTGAACACAGTACTACCGATAAATTTCTACAAATGTTGTGCCCATTGGATCAATTGGGAATTGTTCTCGTTTTTCTTTGTTTTTTTGTTTTATTTTCTGCGAAACGTCTATGTTTGGAATGAGCTTGATGGGCACCTGCGCGCACTCTGTCTTGAGTGATTGGAAAAAAAAACTTTCATAACGTTTATTTTCTTAAAGTGTATTTCTGAAGGCGCTGAAAATTTTATTTACACCTGCTACGCCTCGAAAACCGGAAGAGCAGTATATGTAAATAAATACCATTAAAACATACTGCTGTCACTTCAACTGCTTCGTCTTTTCGACGAAAGAGACATTTTTTTTTTCGAACTTCTAGGAAGAACCTACTCTTGATTTGTAATCTTACCCTTCCCCCCCCCTTTTTTTTTACCTACCCGCGCCACGCTGCCGTCGATCCTTTGAACTCCGCGCCCTTGACACGCCGCGGCCGAAGGTGCACACACCAGCGCGCCGCCGGCAATATTGCTATCGACGCACAGGTCTAAGTGCAGGGCTCCTGAAATTTCGACCAGTTGGGGCGCATCTATGCACTTAGCTCGCGTCGTGTTTGCCTAAAATATGTTCTGCGCTAATGCAAGCCAAGTTCAAGTCAGAGACGAGTATGTCAAAGCCACTGCACCATGACAAAGGTAGTGGTGCACGTAGATGTCACGTAATAAACTTTTTTTCTACTTGTACGATCTCTGGAGCTTTCGCTGTGACTTTCTATGCCGATGGTTACAGGCAATACTTTGAGATCATTGTCTATGTGGCGACGTCATGTCAACTGTAGAAATGGCCGACTAAAGCGAAACTGAAAGTGAAAGCGGTGTAACCCATAACGCCAAAGCATGCCATCTACCAGAGCCTGGCCGAATCTACAAAGTGTTATCGTTGCTATCACGTCAGCGGGTTATCCTGAGGGCGTCAGTTTTCACTTCCACTCCGAGAGAAGTGACAAAGGCAGCAGCACGCCAATAGTTAGCTGTTCTGAGCTTTGCAGGTAAGTACATTATTTATGAACTTCTTATTGAAATGTGTTTTCATGTTTTGGTTATGCGTGCTTAGCTAGCTAGAAATGTTATTCACTGTTAAGTACAGGCTTCTCTTAGTTTCCTGCTTATATGCTGCACTTTTAACTGTGCAGTACCTTCTACAACGCGATACGTAAGAAAACGAGGAATAAACGTTTATGGCGTAAAAGAGCCGGGAAGCGTTTTTCCTATACACTACGTTGGCAGCTATCTCATTCCAAAAAAGCGTTGACTAATGAGGCATAGAAAGAAAATCTAAAGCTTAAATGTGTTCATCGAAAAGCACGGTCAAAGCTCGAGATTCATTCTAACTCAAGCTGGTGTAGTGGCGTAGCCAGGGGGGTGGCACATCGAGCCCGTGCCCCGCCAAAAAGTTTGTTTTTTTTTTGCCATGGCGCACAGAGCAGAAAATGCCCACTTCTAGGATCCCTCCCCTCCCCCTCAAAATGAAGGTGTCCATGCCCGAAAAAAATTGTCTATGCATCTGATAATTGCACTGTTAGCTGATGTTATTGCTAGTGACGTCAGGCTTCTGTCATTCTCTGTAAAGCTGGTGTGAAGAATTATGTCACTGAGGCTCGAACATGACGCACACAACAACAAATAAGAATTTGGCCACGTATCTGCCCGCTTCGCTGCAGTTATCGTCGAAAGACGATGGCGTTCTACCAGCCATACTTCGTGAGGCCTTGTCTCCGTCGCAACCATTCGTGATGCTGTTCTCGAAACATTTGTCCTGCCAGGCAGCAGCTCCATATTGTGGGGCACAGGGTTTTTTCATGCTGAGCGTCGCAGTTTTAATACCTTAAAAAGTCGCAGGGTCTTTCGGATTACGCATCTATGCATTTCGTAGTGAAGGAACCCAATACCTAATACTTGTGTATTCATATCCGGCCTCAAGAATGAAAATTTGCTTTTCGAATGACAATGTTCGCAAGTGTGGACGCAGCCTCCAGTAAAAGATGGCTGGGCGTTCAGCTGGCGCTTAAACATTTGTTTTGTGGCTGGCTGATTGAGTAACAGACACACAGAAAAACAAATAGACCGAAATTTCTTAATTCAAGTATCACAAGAGACACTTTCATCTTCCAACGAACACTAAAGAGAAATGATGAATTTGTTTAGATTGACGAACTGCACTCTGGAAACTTAAATGCGATATCTTTCACTATTGTAAAGTCATTATTAGCGGAGACAGTCAAGGTTGAAGTTTCATTTTGAAAGCTGCGCCATAATCTCCACGCTTAACGTCAAAAATTGCACACTGTATTTTTTTTTGCCCATAATGACTCGGCGACATTTCCTGAAAACTTGTACGCTAGGTCTCTGTCCCTTGCAGATGACAATGTACTTCAAACTTGTCGAATACGACGTACAACACAGTAGGTACCTTCCAAATTAATGACGTATTGAGGTTGGATGTGGAATTTTCAAGGTAGCATCTTGTCCTGTTTGCTGTACTCGCGCGTTTTGCCACTTATCATGCATCGCGTCCTGGTAAGAGTGGTGTTTTTGTAATTGCGAAACTGTACTTGTGTGGTACGTGAAAAATTGTCTCGCTCTTCATTGGCTCTTTAGAATCCGATGGTATTCTCATTTTTACATAATCTTTTCAAAAAAGGTTATGTAAAACGCATACTAAAGCCATTCGGCATAATCTAAGCATCACACGAAACACGACGCGAACCTTTATTCTCACGGTGACTTCTCTCGCTGCAAGTTTCTTGTTTATTTTTTTATGCGAAGCCACTATTGGCAGCGGCATTGTGTGTACAGAAGTGCAGGTGCACACAAACGCGGCCCTCGAACGTGCGCAGCTACATACACATTTTTGTGGGCCGTGTTGCAATAACTGTTGCTCTCTCGATCGCGGGCTCATTGGCGATCACCCGTTTCTGATGTGACAATCAAATCTTTAATAAAGGTTACTTGTCACTTCACTGGGCCGCATTTTATTGTTGCCTTTCACTGTCGTATTTCCTCGCTTCACGCATGACTGTTGCTGTTGCCAGCAGCAACAGAAGCGCCTTCATGCCACACACGTGGAAGATCTGATTCGCGGCATGATAAGAATGTTGCGCAATGTGCCAGACAGAATATTACACAGCGAGAAATAGCAGGTAATGGCATGGCCAATCCTCCACAGCGGGTATCAGTCCCTAGAGAAGGCAAATAAGAACAATAACCTCCGTGCCCTGCTTTCATCGATAGAGGGAGAGATTCCACTTTCTTACGCGATAGCCTTAAATAGTACTTTAACTTGCAAGTTAACACGTCGCGGGAAAAAACCTATTGCCCAGCAGACCGGCAAAAGACCGCTAACTTCCAACTGAGCGCTACTGGAAAATTGTATTAAATATGTAGACTTGCGCGAACGTACAAACAACACGCAAATGTATTGTGAAGATAGACAACATCATTCTAACGTCATACACCAAATATTCTAGCCGGTTCACCAAGCGTTTCATGTTCCGATAAAGGCAACGAAGGGGCAGTGACACATGTGACGCCAACTCTTTCTATACATAACTTGCACGTGATGTCAGCTCCTGTCTTCCGGTTCTGCGTCCACTATGATCGAGCACATAAGTCTGTCTCCGCATCGTGTTTATGCCCACGCGGTGGGTCGTTTGGCATAGTGCGTGTGTTTTCCATCGTTCGCCTTGCCCCTCTGGCTATGGTGAATCGTGCAGGACATTATCCTTCTTACTTTGACGAACTTGTCGCGCCAACGCGGGTCAGATACAGGCGGGAAACAGCCCTGTGCGACGGCGCGAATCCGTACGAGCTGCCGGTTGGTGCTCAAGCCGCCCTCGATACAGGCCTGCTTCCGACGGTCACCCACGTCAACATTATATGTTACTTAGTACTGCCGACGAATTAAGCTTTGCTTGACCAGATGAAAGCGTACAAGTCGCTAGACTTTCAAAATGATTTTACTAGCGGAGGGGTCCGGTACATCACAGCCAAGTTTTTACCTTCTGAGCGTGTCGTCGTACTTAGGTGAGTTTTAGTACGCTCTGGTTCTCACACAGTAAAATTGCATCCTGCGGCTGCGGTACTGGCTGACCGACACGCATCTTCCGTTTCTTCCGCGTCCATGGCGTCACAAGCACTGGGTGAAGCAACTTCGCTTGAGTAACCTACAGTGGCGCTTGGCGCCGCCCACATTTTACGGCGTTCAAACCATGCAGATCTCGACGCCAGCTGTTCCGACAAGCCATGACCCAACAATGTGTTCGGCTACGAGTGAGGGTTCATGTCATCTAAGAGGTTAGCGGGCCTTCCTGATTAGCAAAGCACGTTTACTGTGTTCAATGCGATGCTTCACCCTTCGACAAAATTTTACTTTGCGCTTGAAGAGCCCATTCACAGTGACTTACTCAGCAAAATTTAGGAAGATCCGGAACATAACTTGTCTGTTAAGAAGTGACGCCCACACCCACTAACGTTGTTCAGTGCCTTGATGTGCTTCCGATTGATGCGCGCAAGCCATGTCCTCCTTCGCCTCTCGGACAGCTCTTTTGCGTGGTCGCAATGCCGTTTAGGTACCTTATACAAGCAAAACATTCCCACGTCGGGTCCATCCCGGTGCTATTTGCACTTGCTTCGCGCACGGCATCCAAATACCCCACAAATCGCCATTGCGACGTACCGCATTTACGAGAGATGCGAGTGCAGCACAGTTTGACTTGGTGTCATCGGCTGCTACGTGCTCGGCCATGGCGGCGCATACCAAGATCATATCCCAGAGTTTCACGGTACGACGTAAATACAGGTTAAGTATACAATGCGCTTAATTTATAACTAGACTGACTTACGACGGATGCTTGTTTATGACTTCGCATGGATCAAGGAAGAGAGAACATGCATAATCGCGGCAGTGGTTCCCAAAGTGTCATTTGACAGCTTGGGCGCACATCCCAGCGGTGCTCTTTTGGAATTGCCATTAGGCAGCGCCCCGTTTAGCCCCGATAACGCTTAGCCCATGAGAGTGTTACCAAGTAAACACTTGCTTCAAATGGAGGAAACCGCTTTTCGCCCTTGATCGGGCAAACAGGTCTGCGTGATTAGAGAGGATTGATTGCTTAACAAAGCCACTCTAACATATCCAGAGCCGAAAAAACCATTTTCACGCCGACCCTTCCAGCTATCTTTTTCAGTCAGTGGGAAATGTCAGTCATTTTTAGGGCAAAACGGCGGGTCTTTTACGGTCGCTTCATTGCATTGCTGCTAGGCCTCAGAATTTCAGCCCTTCTTTATCTGTTTTAATAGCTTGTAAGCTGTAAATGACTGTTGGATTTCTGGGCACCCAGCAAGAACAAGCCGTTCAGCTTCTCGAGCTGGAAAGATGAGCTTCATAAAGTGATATCATTTCCATAAGGGGTTAATGAAAGAAGCGGCTATTATTCGCTTAACACATTTAAAATGTGAGAAGTCAAAAGGTAAAAGAGACTTTCTATTTCTAGTTTTATGTAGCCAGCACACACGGCAAGATGAAAGAAACAAGTTGAAATCTAAAACAAAATGTAAGCTGCTGTCAAGAGGCACCTCGTGATTCAATACAAGTGGATTGAAGCATCCTTTAAAAGTCCATGTCGTCGGTTAGGTGCTGTCAGGCAGCGTCAATACAATTATTAAAATCCAAAAAGTCGTCTAAGTAAAGACATACTTTCACGGCAATACTTTGGTGGAGCATGCTCAACAGCAATCAATCATGATATGCAAAGTATATGTCAGAAAATTTAGGTTGAGGCATAACCAGATGCAGAGATCACCATATATGGTGTATGTTTGTAGATCATTAAAATATACAAAAGTTTACTTGATATATTGTATAAGTGGTCATAACATATGAAAAGAAGAAACAAGTGCCGACCCGTAACTGTCTCTTTGCGAGGACACCTCAACAGGTCGCCACTAGATTGGGGTATAAAATACAGAGAGAGGATAAGATTGGAGGAGAGAAAAAATAAAGGTGAGGGTCATTTGATCTGCATTCCGTAACGAACTGATAAGCCCCCACACGCCACGCGCAGCCGACTAGATTTAAAACAGAAGTTATATTGTGCACTCGCGAGATTCTGGAATGCCACAGCACCAAATGAGTAATTTTATCGTCAACAGACTGTAACAACTTTCTATGCTGTACGCAGTAGTATAGATCCTTCATGTTGACAGGAAAAGCTGTTAAGCCGCTGTCCTCCTTTTCAAAAAAGTTAATCATTCTATCCAAATTCCTTATTACAAAAACATCATCAATGATGAGCACAATGAGCTTTTCCTGTAGGAATAATGCCGCCCCGCCACGATGGCCTAGCGGCTAAGGTACCCGGCTGCTGACCCGCAGGTCGCGGGTTGGAATCCCGGCTGTGACGGCTGCATTTCCGATGGAGGCGGAAATGTTGTAGTCCCGTGCGCTTATATATGGGTGCGCGCTAAAGGACCCCAGGTGGTCGAAAGTTCCGGAGCCCTCCCACTGCGGCGTCTCTCATAATCATATTGTGGTTTTCGTACGTTAAACCCCACAAATCATCATCTTATGTACCTAATAATCAGGTGAACCATCTACGATTATTTGCCTTTGACGTTGCGATGGTGTTGTCTAATCCTTGCGATAAGTTCGGGTGTTCTTCGTATGCTCCCACAATTCCACATATTTGACGCAATTTGCCAATAAAGCTCAGTTCTATCCTTTTAGGTCATACTGCTTCGTATTTCTTTTTCCCTGTAATGCACTGTTCTAGTTCAAGTATGACGAACCAACTCACCCAATATTCAACACATGTTGCCTTCATTTCCAGTACTTGCCGTGTGTCGTGCGAGCTAATTTGTGCATTGCATTAATCTCTGCGAAAACGTGTCCAAAATATACTTTCAATTGCTTTTTGGCATATATATATATATATATATATATATATATATATATATATATATATATATATATATATATATATATAAATTGTTACGTACAATCGAAATGGTGTACGAATAACTGTTTATTGGGGCGAACTTGTGCCCGAAAATCAGCGGCGTCTCTAACAGGCGATCAGCAAAAAGGGATCAATCTCCGAGAGAAAAACCCTCGAGCGGTGGCCCACTTCTTTTTCATCAAAATTCTATGCTGAGGAAGCGCGCGCCGTCACGGCCTTTTCTTGTTTGATCATCAAGCCGCTGATCTCTTGGAGGGCGCACGAACTAGCGCGCGTAGTTTGAATAATGCGTTCGCCTTGCGCCATTATCCCTCCTCCGAAAACGCACCGTCCCGATGCGTAAAAACTGTGTTGCTGAGATGGTCTGAGTGCGTGATTTCCAATGGAAAAATAGGTATTCCTCATAATCGGGTGTGTATAATTCGATGTTCATTGCCTGTCATAGTATGGCTTCATTCTGACTACATGCACGATTTCTGTGCTCCTTCGGCATCTTGATGAGCTCACTTGTCCTTCCGGTGAGACCTTGTAGTTCAAGGAGCTGACGCGACGAAGGACTCGGTAAGGGCCGAAATAGCGGCGCATGAGCTTTTCTGAAAGGCCAGGCGTCCGCACAGGAGTCCAAATCCAAACTAGGTCGCCTGGTGCGTAGTCGACTCCTCTACAACGAAGGTTGTAACGGTTTGCATCCACGCGTTGTTGTTGTTTTATGCGATGTCGCGCCAACTTCCGTGCTTCTTCGGCTCGCTGAATGCATTCGCTGATGTCAGGCTTGTGCTCTGTATTGTCGCCTAGAGGCAGCATTGCATCTAATGGTGTGGTAACTACTCGACCATAGACTAGCTGGAATGGCGTCACTTTAGTAGCCTCCTGTACAGCAGTATTGTAAGCGAAAGTGGCGTACGGCAGTATCTTGTCCCACGCACGGTGCTCCAAGTCAACGTAAATGGACAACATATCGGTTAGAGTTCTGTTGAGTCGCTCGGTTAGCCCATTCGTTTGGGGGTGGTAAGCCGTTGTTTTCCTATTACTTGTGCGGGTAAGTTTCATAATGGACTGCGTCAGATTGGCTGTGAGTGCAGTTCCTCGGTCCGTGATAACCACCTTTGGGGCACCATGCCGTAGTATAATGTTAGTGACGAAAAATTCAGCTACTTCTATAGCCGTGTCCCTGGTAAGAGAGGCTGTCTCGGCATACCGGGTTAAGTAGTCTGTCGCCACTACTATCCATCGGTTGCCCATTGATGACGTCGGAAATGGACCAAGTAGATACATTCCTACTTGTTCGAACGGAGACTCAGGTGGTTCAATTGGTTGGAGAAATCCTGCAGGTTTCAATGGAGGCGTTTTGCGTCTTTGGCAATCTCTACATGTCCTTACATAATGCTGTACAGCATCCAGTAACTTTGGCCAGTAGTATTTTGTGCGGATGCGAGCCAATGTTCTACTCACTCCGAGGTGTCCTGCTGCTGGGTCATTGTGGCAGGCTACCAGGATTTCGGGTCGCAAGGCCGAAGGAACGACGAGTAGGAATTTCTCCTTGCTGTGCTCGAAGTTTCTTTTGTATAAAACGTTGTTTCTCATGAGGTACGAGGACAATCCCCGGACGAAAACTCGAGGAACACGCACGGGTTGCCCGTCCAGATGCTTGATCAGTTTAAGCAACTCCGCGTCAGATCGCTGATATTCAGTCATGTCTGCGGTGCTGACGGCCCCAAGAAACGGAAAGTCGTCTCCATCTTCCCCAGGTGCAGATTCCATTGGTGCGCGTGATAGGCAATCAGCATCGCTGTGCTTGCGACCCGACTTGTATACGACTGTTATGTCGTATTCTTGCAACCTGAGGCTCCATCTAGCAAGTCGCCCAGAAGGGTCCTTTAGGCCTGCGAGCCAGCACAACGAGTGATTGTCGCTCACTGCTCGAAATGGTCTACCATATAAGTATGGTCAGAATTTCTGTATGGCCCATATTACCGCCAGACATTGTTTTTCCGTCGCCGAATAATTTATTTCAGCTCTCGAAAGAGTGCGACTAGCATATGCGACCACTCTTTCCTCTCCGTTTTGCAGCTGCACAAGGACGGCGCCTAGTCCCAAATTGCTTGCGTCCGTGTGAATCTCTGTTTCGGCTTCTTCGTGGAAATGTGCCAGGACAGGGTGGTGTAGGAGTCGCTGTCGTAGCTCAATGAACGCCTCTTCTTGCTCGCTTGTCCAGGTGAAAGGCATGTCTTCTTTCGTCAGTCGGGTTAGTGGCTCCGCAATATTCGAAAAATCTTTAACGAATCTTCTGTAATAGGCACAAAGTCCTAAGAATCGTCTCACAGCCCTTTTATCTGTCGGTCTAGGAAACTTTTCTACAGCTGCTGTCTTTTCGGGGTCAGGTCGAATGCCTTCAGAGCTAACCACATGACCGAGGAAAAGCAGTTCATGAAAACCAAAATGGCACTTTTGGGGTTTTATCGTCAGCCCTGCTGAACTAATCGCTTCCAGCACAGTACGTAGTCGTTCCACATGCTTATCGAAAGTGGCCGAAAAGATCACGACGTCATCGAGATAAACAAGGCAGGACTGCCATTTTAACCCGGACAGCACAGTATCCATCATCCGCTGAAATGTGGCGGGTGCGGAACACAGGCCAAATGGGAGTACCTTGAACTCGTATAACCCATCTGGGGTCACGAAAGCAGTTTTCTCGCGATCTCGTTCGTCCACCTCTATCTGCCAGTATCCGCTCTTGAGGTCTAGAGAGGAGAAGAATTTCGCGTCTCGTAGTCTGTAAAGGGTGTCATCAATCCTTGGAAGTGGATAGACATCCCGCTTTGTGACGACGTTCAACTTTCGGTAGTCAACGCAGAAGCGCAAGGTCTGGTCCTTTTTCTTTACCAGTACTACAGGTGAGACCCATGGGCTGGCCGACGGTTGAATTACGTCGTCCCTGAGCATTTCTGCAACTTGGCCTCTGATGACTTCTCTCTCTTTTGGTGACAATCGGTACGGGTGCTGGCAAATAGGTCTAACAGATTGATCGACTATGATGCGGTGTTTGATGATAGATGTTCTTTGCACTTTCGATGACTTGGAAAAACATGAGGCGTACTCCCGTATAAGGCTCTCGATTTTTTGTTTCTGGTTCGGTGATAGGGCTGCTTCAATGTGGATAGATGCGAGTATGGAATCTATACCGTCAGGGTGCAGTGGTGCAGTCTCGGAAGAATTGAAATCCGTAATCGGAACGTAATCATGCAAGTGACCAACAACAGTTCCCTTCGCAAGGTGCTGCACCTCATTTCGGAAATTTGTCAGGAAGACACTCGTACACCCATCACGCAGTCGTACAATACCTCTTGCTGCACAGATCCCTTTCTCGAGTAATAGCCCAGTATTGCTTTCTGCCATTCCTTCATAGTCGTTGTACACATTGATTTTTACGGTGACAACGATGATGGATCTTGCAGGTACTGTTACATCATCACCTGCAATCTGGAGCGCATCGAATCGTTTTTCACTCTCGAAAGTCGCGATGGCGTGTTTCGTCGAGAACGAGACGCACGTTTCCTGCAAATTTATCACTGCGCCATTGGCCTGCAAAAAGTCCATTCCGATAATTACATCTCTTGAACACTCCGACAGGACAATGAAGCTGGCGACGTAGGTGAAGCCGCGTATCCCAACTCTAGAGGTACACATGCCTGCTGAATCGATAAGGTGTCCCCCGGCGGTTCGCACTTGTGGTCCAATCCAAGGGGTCAGCACTTTTTTAGCGTTCTGGCAAGTCCCCTGCTCATGACGGAATAGTCTGCGCCTGTGTCTACTAAAGCATTCGTTTCGTAGCCGTCTATAATTACCACAAATCAGAAGCGACGTTACCATTTCCGCACGTAGTCTCGTGTCCATCATCAGATTTTGAAATCGGCACTGGAGGTTGTTTTCTTGCGTCGGCAGCGGCCTTACCTCCCCAGGTCGCCGATTCTAGTTTTCCCGAAGCGGGCTTTGGAAAGTCGCCTCGGAGAGTTTGAAGATGGGCGCGGACTTGGTGACCGATACCTCAGTGGCGCTGTCGACCGAGACTGATGCTGCTGCGAGGAGTGAGCCCCTTGACGCGTTGCCAAGTACTCCTCGATTTCAAAAGGTCGCTCCCCATTCCGTGGACAGGCAGCGTTTACGGGAAAACCCCGAAGTCCAGCTCGGCGATATGCACACATCTGGTAAAGATGGCCAGCTTCGCCGCAGTGATAACAAAGCGGAATTCGATCAGGAGTGCGCCATATATCAGCTTTTCGGATCCTAGTCTCGGCTGGGGATGGCGTAAATCGAGGTTTCGGCAGATGCGTGCTTGCTGCGGCGAAATAAGGTCCAGGGGCGGCGAAAGGAGGTCCAGGGGCGGCGAAATGAGGTACAGGGGTGTTTCTCAGTACCTCGGCGTACGAGACTGCGGGCTGCATCGGAACCGACGCTTGAACAGGCTGGGCTTGTGGCTGCTGCTCACGGACTGCCTGTCTCACCTCCTCCCGAACAACTTCCCCTAAAGACGAGACCGTTGAGGGGTTGCCGTTTAGCTTCTGGAGCTCTTCTCGAACCACCGATCGAATGAGCTCTCGTAATACGTCGATGCCATTCCCGAAGACTGCTGACACCGCGTCTACGGATGCGACGTTAACATCTCGATTGTAGTGCCTCGCTCGCTGTTGCAGAGTCTTTTCAACCGCTGTCGCCTCGGTGCGAAATTCGGCGACGTTCAGCGGGGGACATCGGAGCAAACCGGCAAAAATGTCCTGCTTCACCCCACGCATCAGGTGCCGAAGTTTCTTGTCCTCGCTCATATTTTGATCAGACCGGCGGAATAACCGGCACATGTCTTCCACATACATTGCGACGCTTTCATTGTTGCGCTGGTTTCTTGCCTGCAAGGCAGCTTCAGCTCTTTCCTTGCGGTCTGTACTCGGGTATGTGGCCAGTAGCTCCCGTCGGAAATCATCCCACGATCGAATGGTACCTTCATGGTTTTCAAACCACGTTCGTGCGCTGTCCTGCAATGCGAAATAAACTCGGCGGAGCTTCCGTTCTTCGGGCCATCCGTTGCAGTTAGCGACACGCTCAAAACCCTCCAGCCAATCCTCGGCGTCTTCATGGGGATCGTCATGAAAAGGGTCCGGCGTCCGTGGCTCATCGACAACGACGTGCGTGGCAGCGACTGGAGACGAAACGGCGTGTGCGGCAGCGGTTGGAGACGACATTTCGGTACTCTCACCGGAGACACCTGGAGGCACTCTGGGCTCTAGTGGCAGGGGAAATTCTGGCGGCTCACCACGTAGACGACGGCTGGAGCGTTGATGAACTGGCGTGAGCTCAGTTGGTTCGACTGCTCGTGGTTCCGGGCTGCTTCCTCGAAGTCCAACTGGGTTTGGGATCATTACCCAGCACTTCCACCAGAATTGTTACGTACAATCCAAATGGTGTACGAATAACTGTTTATTGGGGCGAACTTGTGCCCGAAAAGCAGCGGCGTCTCTAACAGGCGATCAGCAAAAAGGGATCAATCTCCGAGAGAAAAACCCTCGAGCGGTGGCCCACTTCTTTTTCATCAAAATTCTATGCTGAGGAAGCGCGCGCCGTCACGGCCTTTTCTTGTTTGATCATCAAGCCGCTGATCTCTTGGGGGGGCGCACGAACTAGCGCGCGTAGTTTGAATACTGCGTTCGCCTTGCGTCAATATATATATATATATATATATATATATATATATATATATATATATATATATATATATATATATATATATATATATATATCCTTTCTTTAGTGGACAGTCGTACATCATCTCTGCGAAAAACTCGTAGTTGGAAGGAAATCATCTGGCGCCTTTTTCACTTGTTTCATTGGCACCTTAACTACCATCTTTACAGGCGATGCCACTTGGTTCCTTGATTTCTCGTAAATCACGCGTTTCGAGCTTTAGGAAACATTCAGCGTTGACCTTATCAGGATTTCAAGCCTCTGATAGACCCTGTTACTTCGGCTTGCGCAGTCGAAAACGTGCAAATTGGAGCCAAATTCGTTGATCGCGCCTGATACAGTCATGCAAGGCAACGAAGAACTTGCGGCTGCCTGCGTGGCAAGGCAGAGTGGGAGACAATTGACAATTGATCTTTCCATTCAATTGCCTCACACGCCCATTTTTATGTTTTACACTGCCGGCCATTTGCACGTATTGTTAATGCAACATTACGCAACCCACGTCAGAATGTCTGAAAACAATCCAGATAATTTTACTATCATCTGGTAAGCCTGGACCCGCAAATGCAGACAGCGGAGAGCATGATCGACCAGATGGAGCCTCGAGTGACAGTGCTCGGATGTTCACTGCCGCATATATAAATGCCGACGCACCTCACCACATAGCAGTTGCTTGGCAGCCTTACGCTCTCGACGGCTCTATCAGTGCCATCGTGTATTGCTGTTATACAACTTTCCGTTTACTGGCCATAAGATCAGCCAAATAATCAATTTATGTTGAAAATATTGGTTGCTGCCTTCATCAGCATCACGACCACTTGACATCTCGCGGAGGTGCTGCTCATTCATCTTTCGCCCGCCCCCGTCAAGCAGTTAACCAGGCGCAAGCAGCGAAGACGACGCAGAAGGCAACCCCCATTGTCCAACCAGCCGCAGGCAGCAGGGACTACAGCTGGAACACAGGCTTCTGTCGGCAAACATCAGGTGTGGCAAGAGTTTGACTTCACCGCTGGCACGATAAGCCACCCCCCCCCCCTTTTCCGCACTGCCTGCACCAATCGTGCTCCGGCAGCTCAAAGAGCCGCCAACGTTCCGCAAGTCCTCAGTCAAAGAATCGGCAAGCTGCCTAGAAGGATACGACTGGCTCGCCACTTTCAATCAGTGAAGCAATGACGACAACCGTGCGCATGTTTGTTTCGTTTAAAAGACACCAGTCAGACTTTGCTCGCGAACCAAGGGCGAAACCTCAAACGTGGGACGTATTTTGCTCTAGGTTACTCACCCCTTTTGCAAGCGTGATTGGTCCGCGAGGAGAAAGCTGCCCCACCGCGGTGGTCTAGTGGCTAAGGTACTCGGCTGATGACCCGCAGGTCGTGGAATCGAATCCCAGCTGCGGCAGCTGCATTCCCGATGGAGGCGAAAATGTTGTAGGCCCACGTGCTCAGATTGGGTCCACTATAAAGAACCCCAGGTGGTCAAAATTTTCGGAGCCCTCCACTACGGCGTCTCTCATAATCATATGGTGGTTTTGGGACGTTAATCTCTACAAATCAATAAATCAATCAACCATCGCAAGGAGAAAGCTGAAGCTTTTCTCGGCACCCACGTGCAGCTGCCAAATCAAAACGTTGCGGGTTTACGAAAGACATGACTAAACTTTTTCACCCCGTTGGCTTCGAAATGCCCGAGCACAAAGAAATGCGAGACATGAAGCAGGGGCCTTTCGCGGGAGCGATGCGGAGCCCATTGAACAGCACCCAATAACTTGTCTAGGAAGCGAAAGCTATAAAAAGTACCCTAGAAATGCGCACACGACAATTTAACTGCTGTGCTAAGCTTGACTATGAAGAAATACAACCACTCTGCTACTACTATGACCGGCGTGCGACCTTAAGGGCCGTAAAGTGCGAAGAATTTCACAGCATGTTCCCACCGTGCGAGCCTCAAATTACGTCGATTGCTTCCATCGTCATAGAAGACAACGCAGCTGCGATCTAGAGCTATAAGGTGCGCTGCTGCAGCCCGACGCTGCGCTCTACCTCAACATCCTCGTTAACAAGTCGCACAACCACATTTTGGTCGCCAGATATCACCACCACTGACGACATACCACCTACTTGCTGGCCAACGTTGCGGTCTAGATTGTCGCTGGCCCCTGACAACTGCCAACTCTGTCACACATACCGCCGCTGCCAGTACCACCAGATTAGCCTGCGCGGCATCGCAGTGGAAGCACAGCCTCCATGCAGACGACACTAGGGAATGACGCACTCAACGTGACAGAAGAGATAGTCAAGGCTCTGCCTCGCTCCTGCTTTATCATTTCTGTCCACACCGAAAACATCGCAGACTTCGAAGACACCATCGAGAGAGATCTGTTTGTAAACCGTCATCATTGTGTGGCAAAAAGCATCACCGAGTTGCGCGATGGCAACGCTAAGGTATTGCTGACAAACTTCAACCACGAATTCACCATTGGTACGACGTTCGCCTACATCGACGCATTTTTGGGCGCCTTTCGCTCTCTCCGATGCTGCCGATTCTGTTTCGAGAAATCGATACCTCAGAACATAATTCACCGTCAATATGAGCCTCCCAAAGCACCAACAAGGCCAGCTCAAATCTCTGCTTATGATATTCAAGGGCCGTTTGTCGCCGTCGTCAAGGACTCAACAGGCACCAGTCGCGAAACATGATGTCATAGCAAAAAAAAAGTGCCCGACCAATGCGTCAGAGCCCAGAAGAACGGAGAGCATGCTAGTTGCAGTGTCAATTTTTATGAAAGGGAACACGGGAACGAGTGGCCTGCGCACTCCGGCGGCTGCTGGCAGCGCGTTCAAGCAGGAGCGAGAGCAACCACAGTCTGTTTCTGCGTCATCTCGCGGCGAGCAAAACAACCATTCGCTGCTGATATGGAACCAGCGGGAAGACTGCGACTTCCTCCTCCTTGAAGGCGATTACACGAGAGCCAGTAATCGCCTTGAAGGGGGAGGGGTTGCAATCTTGCCGTTCCACCTTGCATGATGATGAAACAGCGGAATCTCAAAAGCGTGCGCGGTGAGATGATTGTACAGAATCAAATGTGACTATCCATGATGCCTGTTTCTATGTGATGCTATTCACGCAGAAGTTTATGTCAGCATTGCCACGACATGCAAATGAAGTCTACTACTTTTCAGAATTTTCAGCACTGCTTTTAGGAGTTTGCTTAGTGCTTGTCAGGAATGACGCATGTGAACGTAACACTTTCTTTTTTTTCGCTTTATGGTCGCCCAAAAAAAGTTTGACTTTTACGGGGAAAGCTCTTATGAAATCACAATTGTCGTGTGTGCCGTATGTTTGTCTGCTGCCGCCACCGCCAGTGCCCATGAACACTATTCCACGAAATTAGCCACGTCACAATAGAATTGGAACCTGGGTTCCCTGAGTGCACGTGCAGCGTTCTTCCACTGACCCACACCGGTGTTTTTTTTTAATGCATGGAATGAACACTAGCAATTGTGAGCTACCTACAACATAATTCATCAGAAGTCGGGCAAACACACACAAGTGTCCAGAAGAGGAAGCCCCGCCGGAACAAGGTCAAAAGTTTCCCCAACACTACGCACTTGAGCAGCCTCTTCTCGGAAGACGGACCTCGTTGACCATGGTAGCTAGGCGTGCCTCTCAATCCCATGTCAGTGTTCGAAACTCTGTTGCAAACTGACCCTAGGCGAGCTTGAGCTCGGGAAATAAATCGTGTAAACATGACTAAAAAGCGTTTTAGAAGAGTCGAAGAACAAACAAGCTTCAGACAATGCAAATTGCGTATCTAATGGGTCGTCGAGTGCTGTAACCCCAATTACTGAAGCTTGTCATAATTCAAGATCTTCAGCCACAGTATAAAACATTGCAAAAATTTCCTTGCAAGTACGTAGCAGGCACCACGCTTCTTCGAAGAATGACGAAGAATATCACAGTGAATGCTTACTCACAGGCCATGGTGATTTATGGCGTAGTGGGCACCCCGCAAGTGCGCTTAGAGCAGTTGCCCCAAGTTCTTTTAAAAAGTCTGAAAGGCCACTCTCCCAGATTTCGATTTGAATGTGCTGCGCATTGTGCACAGGTCTAGCGTTTTTTTTTAACGCGACAGTGCTAAAGAGCTCGTTTTGCAGAAATTTGAGTCAGTATCGGTGTCGTTGGTTGTGAGCCAAAAAGCATCGTTGCGTAACTGAACAGCCGAGAAAAGTGCAATCATAAAAAATTTTGGCCAAAGTGGAGATCTCACCCGGATTGGTTGCGTGGAAAGCGGGTGTTCGACCACAAAGGCACGCCTCTGCTCGTGAATACAGCGCTAATAACTTCATCTGCTTGGAAATGCAGGGAAAGTAACGTCTATTCTTCACAAACACATGCGTCAGGTACACATGCTTCACACTACATGAAATATTGCAGTAATATTGCGGGATACAAGCACGCAATGCCATCGGGTGCCAGAACAGGGGATTATCATAATGACTTCATAGTTTAAAGCCAGTCACCCTTTACGATAGGCACACCCCTGACTGTGCCTGTTTCCTTAAGGCCTCGTAGTAAATGCATAGCAACTTCAAGAAGATTTCATACACTGTTTTGAAGTACCAACTAGGAACAGAATATCATTATCTCGTTCAACTCTTAAAGTCAGATTTTCGCTCGAGGGTTCCGCAATTTTTCCTAACCTGATTCCACTGAAGAATTTATTAAAGTAATGCGAAATCAACATGTTTTCAACGCAATTCCCGAAACTAATGGACTTCAAACTCTAATGAACACTTACCTCTAATTCCAAGTATGGCCTAATGAATTGATATTTTTATTTTTATTTTTGCTAAATATCTTGTTAGTACTCTTCATACTTCCTGGGATCTCCACCACCACATGTATGATCGCAAACGGTAGCTTCAAACAACCAGAAAAGCGCCAGTTGCACAGTGATTGTATTTAGCCACTTCTAACATATGAGGAGGCAGCCTGTAGAACAATGAAATCTGAAGAATTAAATGAAGGTTGAAAGGCCCAACTCTAAAAGACGAGGAACATGAAAGGATCAAGTGCGGCCAGCAAGTTACTGCATTTTAAAGCAAAAGTGAACCTCTCCAGGTAGCGTCGTAAGAACGGAAAACGTGCAGTGTTATTAAAACAATAGAATGAATACGAAGAGATAGGAAGCGCGAGGACAAGAAGCTGGCACGACATTGAGAAATTTAGTGGCCAGACAACGTGTTTTGCAGGTCACGAGGAAGGTGACTCGTCCACAAGTGGACATATTCATAAGCTTATAAATGGGAAACGACTTAGGCATTCATGAGTACACTAATGTGTAAAAGGCCCATATTAGTACCTTTGCCAGAATTAAGAAATGTGGAAAGTAGGTGTACCAAAATATTCGCAGTGGCCCCATTTTTTTTTTAAAAACACCGTGTGGCCTTTCCGAAACAAGGCAAATCATCTTTTTGGTTCGTGATAACTAGGTTTACTACACATAGCTAAACATGGGTCGTTTGACAACAAAAATGTTTTATGCCCGGGTACACCAATAGATTAGGGGCGCATTTTCACAACGGAAATGGCGTAGAAAAAAGTTGCCTGAGAAGTTCGGAAATAAGAAAGTTCCGCTGCCATCACTTCTTGGTCTGCAAAAGCAGCTCCCGGGCACGCTGTCGGCTTCCCCATGGTTACATAGTATGAAAGCTTGTTAAGTAATTTTTCTTAAATTCCACTGTGTTGTTTATTCTTTTATTAGTGTGCCCCATGCTTCTGTTTGACGGCTTTTTTGCCTGGTCACCCTCACAACCTTGTTCCAAACAAACTCACTGCACTTAACGAACATGTCTTCTGGATCTCGCACTTACCTTTCACATTGCTTTTGTAGGGTGATGAAATAATGAAATATTACTGATGCCTCAGCAATTAGCACCTGCAACGTGTGATTTCTGCGCATCCGTAAAATTTGGTGCGTTTCTTACGGGTGAAGTGCAGCTTTGTCAACGCCTTGGGTGGCGCCGCGAGGTGGCGATCTTGGCTGAAGTGTCTAGGGTGCCTTAATGCGCGTTTTCTCGCACGCATCGAGACACACTATAAGCGTTGGCCTCGCTCATAGCATGTATGCGTACCGAAAATAGCTCGGCGACACGCACCTGCCTCCCCTACTGGCTGTAACAGAGCGTTGCACGCCTACACTCACCATGGCGTGGCTACTGAATAGATTCTACACGTGTCGCGTTTCTCCTTAGTGTGGTCTTGAACATGCTGCGGCATGCCAATCTTAGCTCAAGGTATGCGTTCAGTCAGCTCTGCTCTTCTAGCGCTCTCACCACTTTGATTACGCTGTGACAGTTGGCTACAGCTATCACAAGCATCTGTTCATTCAATAATCATAGACGTTGTTCTTCTGGATGAATGTTCAGTACCAAGCGTCAACGTAGGCGCATCCACGTTAAGTGGCACTATACACCTTTTCACAGGAAAAAAAAGAAACACCTCCATGATGGGCTGCGCGTGGGAGATAAAAGGCTAAGGGCTCAACCTTGTCAGTGCACTTTTGAGGGGTCACACCAATTCGCGCAGCCCACAGAGGTCTATGGCGGCGCCAAGAAGGCGTTTTTTAAAAGCTCTATAGGTGCTGTTAATTGATTGATTGATTTGTGGAGTTTAACGTCTCAAAACCACTATTTGATTATGAGAGACGCCGTAGTGGAGGGCTCCGGAAATTTTGACCACCTGGGGTTCTTTAACGTGCACCCAAATCTGAGTACACGGGCCTACAACATTTCCGCCTCCATCGAAAATGCAGCCGCCGCAGCCGGGATTTGAACCCGCGACCTGCGGGTCAGCAGCCGAGTGCCTTAGCCACTAGACCACCGTGGCGGGGCCTATAGGTGCTGTTAAATTTTCAAATATGATTGCAGCGCCATAACGCGAATCCTAGCGCAGAAACAAATCAATGATGGTACGGGGTCGGCCTGAAACGTGCGTCCCTCTCTGCATGACTGAATGAGTAAGCAGATTATAGTAAAGCTACATAAGAAATACTTTAGGTAGCTATGATCGTGGACCTGCTTGAGGGGGAATGTATGCGCACGCCTATTTTCGGTGCGCCTCCTAAAGGCCAATATCAGTGAACTTAGACCAGGCCACTGCGAGCAATGCTGAACCCTCTGGTTTGTGGACACTGCTCATAGCAGCCAAAAACCAAGACATTGCGCAAGACCACTCATAACATTTTATGAAAAACATTCAACTGCTACGGCAATGAAGTGTTTTGCTATCATGTTACGCTGATTCCTATGACAGAGGGAAACATCATGTTTTGTTTTGTTTCCCAGTCGTTTTATGTGCGTGACGGAATCTCAGGGTTCCAGCAATATATATTATCACGGTAAATGATTGTCATAAAGGTTTCTGCTGTTGCAGCCCCGCTCGCTTGGGGACGATTTTTGTAATCGATGTCACAACATTCATACACGCCTCTCCTATCATTACAGCGCTACCAGGTGGATTCACAGCCACCCTGGGTGCGCAATACCAAGAGTACGCTCCAGGCAAAGGACATCTGAAACGCAGTATGCAGTATGTTCTTCGCGAGTGCGCTATCACAGGCTTGATGGTGGGAGCTTTAGCACTCCTGCTGCAGTACCTTTGGGTCGTGCTAAGAAGGTGTCTACGAAGCAGCCTCCCGCCAGGTCCTTTCGGCGTGCCAGTGCTTGGCTACCTGCCTTATATGCCGCGAAATCATCATTGTCTCGAAACCCTCCGGAGCAAGTATGGTGGTGTTTTTGGGTGCGTATACAATATAATTTTTAATGCCATTTACATTCACTTGGCGATTGATCGATAGGAAAGGCCTGAATAGAATACGTCGTGCAGGCACATGGTTAATTTGCACCTAGCAAGAGAATACGTGCGACGTAAAGGGCCTCACTTTGATAACGGATAGGAGTGGGAGTGCGAGACACCCCACATGGAAAACTTATCTTTAGAAGTATCTTACTCTCTTCATTGGGGAATTCGCTCACTCAAGAAACAATCAAAATGTTGTAGCGTGTGTTCATGAATATGACTTCATAGAGGAACGTTTGGCGCCAAAATAACTCGCCTAATAGTTTTCAAGCCCAGATTGCCACATTTGAGGTTGTTGGTTGTTTTGTAGAATTCGAGCATGTCCTGTGGGTCTGTGCCTTTTTTGATCCCCCTTTTTACCAAGAGGAAACGAACTAGCTCATTTAAGACCCAGAGCCTTCCTTCTGAAATACCGGCCACAAAGGCGATTTCACTGATGCAACACCTACGCTTGTGCGTCCAAGAGGGAAAGTAACGTGCTACCCCTTGAATCCTGCAATAGGGCAAAAAATGCTGAGTTAGAACAAAAGACGATTTACTTGCTACATGCACATTTTAAGAAACTTTGAGTGTGAACTATGACAGGGAAAAAGAGAAAGGGAAGGACACCAGCACTACTATCAACTGAAAGCTCTATTAGGCAAGATTAGACCTATATACCAATACAAGCGCGTCTACCACTGCGCAAGCGCACCGTCCTAGGTGCAATACCAGGCACTCTCACGCCATATCTACTTTTAACTCCTTGTTTATTAGGAGCGACACTTAATAGCTGATAATCGTTAAGCTCTTGTGTCGTTGCTTCCCAGTTTGTTTCTGTCTTAAATTGCGTTCAAAGGTTCTTGAAAGAAATCTTCAGAGATATCGAGCGAAACATTTTGGTATTCACTAGTGCAACCAGACACCCTCTCAGTTAATGCGGCTTAGTACACTGTTTTTTTTTCTGCCTACTGGCATCATTGCTCTCTGCTTTCCAGTGCCCCTTTAAGATGCTTCGGTGCATATTTCATCACAAAAAGAGCTCCTCCTTTCAGATGTAGTACCGTACATCTTCGTAGCCCTGATTACTGACGTTGTAGAATGGAATGTTGGGCTAGTAAGAATGCTTACGTGATTGACGCAGCGCTACAGACAAACACTCAAGCAAGGCACTTTGCTCCTAGATGGAGATCCTGAACTTCTCGCCCACACCCATCCTGAGGAATCGGCCAAGAATCGGGAAGCTTAAAAAAATATTAAAATACTGGCAGAACAGAATATTCCTGGTTTTTTACCACATCAAGATATCTTAAACTCATGTGAGAATAGGATGTTTTCAAATAATAAATACTGAAATAGAAATAAATAACTGATAATGAATAAAATTTGTGCTCGTCCGGAGCACATATTGGTCTTATTGGTCGGTAGCGCTGGTCGAGTCAATCATTACTCACGTAGTTTCGTGTTTATACGTCAATATACTTGAGTTCACCTCGTAGTGTCATTCTGACTAACCTGTTCTCGGTTGATTAGCCATTGCTCACCTTCCCTTTGCATATAACAAGTGTATGCCTTAGCTTTAGGAATTCTTTGTAACAGCGATGCTGTTTACACTATCGGTAAATTATGTTCCGTCGTGAAAGACAGCTAAAGTGGGCATGTGCCGGAGGAATGGTGCAGGCCTTGCTATAAAGTACGCAGCCATTGCGTGCATTAAACGAAAGATGTGCTCGGCAATGTGAACCACGTGAAACGCTTGTGGAAAAAAAGAGGTAGAGAGGTAGTGATGCAGGAAACATAGACAAGAAGAAAGCGGCAGAAGAAAAGAATAGAACAAAGACGTATAGTTATAGGAAGACAACAAAAGACAGAGAAAAAACACAAGACAAGACAGAAAGAGAATTATGTAGAAGCAATGAAAGATAGCGAGAGAAGTAAGAGCGAAAAACGGGAAGGAAAGGACGAAATAATAAAAAAAGTTCTGCAGCTTGCACTAATGGCGTAAGGTGGAAGCATACAGCGGAGCTAGTGTTTGACTTCGCTCAGTTTTTCTATAGTGATGCCAAGCTCTCGATAGGGATACTACAGTTTTCTACTCTCCTCTTTTGGCCTGTCTCCCGCACTACGCGCTTGTCACGTGGTTCAGACGGGAGCATGTCACGCGACAGGCTGTTTCTTAGTGTTGCGATTTGAAGTCTGTGACTAGCCATTGCGCTATGTTACGTGATCCCAGGGAACCAACTATATAGTTGTTTCGTGCTGTTACGCGGTTTTATTGAGGCGACTCAATGTTACGGTATACACGCTTTTTTGTGACGCGACTAGTCTCCTTAAGTAAATACAGTCCCGCGACAAGTGTATATAATATACGTGATTTTCAGTCCGTTAACAAGTTTTTGGGAGACGTTACGTGACCTTTAGGCATGGGACAGACTCGCCCGTCATAGTTAGGGCATCAAACGTCGGAAACGTGGAGCCACATGGTATGAGAACAAAGAAGATGAAGAGGACGAAGCAAGCGCGCAGTGAATCATTATAATTACTTCTCGTGTAACACTGCACAGCAGCAAACTGAAATCGTGGCTGTAAAAAGAACGCATAGAAAGAAAATACGAGAGTCACACAGAACAAGACAGAGAATGAAAGAAGTAGAAACAAGACATACATTCAGCTCCACTCTTACTTATGACACAAGGTTCCCGCATATATACGACACATGGAAGTAACTTCTTTCTCACCTGCACTAAAACTCTTGCTGTATGAACAAACCGCATAATTATTAAACACACCGTAACAGGGTGCTCCGAAAACCTCGACCACCTGGTGGGAGTTAACAAAACCCAACAAGTCGATATTTTCGAAACCTTTCACTACAGCGTCCCTCTTAATCACATCGCGGTTTCGCAATGTGAAATCACAGGTAACATTATTACTAAGGCAACGGCAATATAATGAGTAAAATAGACGAATAAGTCGAAAAATTCTAACATTCTGTTACTGCAACAGTTGTCTTGTTGTAAAATATATCATATGCAGTAAAAAATACAGAAAATGAAAAAAATATAGCAAAAATGTCTATTAAATTCGCTGACCACAAGGATATTTTTGAGACGGAGCCCCTTATGCTGCACGTCGTATGTCCCGTGTTGTCGTAGTAGCCCACTGCATTTAATAAAAACGGTGTCACAGCATATCTACGGAGTGAATGATGATCAGTAGGGCGAAACTTCCATCTGTTCGTCCGCGCGTGCGTATGTCCGTCTGTTCGCTTCAACCTACACGTCGTCATTCACCTCGTGGATATGCCGTAATTTTTTTCCGCAGTGAGTATTGCTTCTTTACAGTATTGTTTCTTGCAGATTACGGTAATTCGACTGGTGCATTTTGCATATGACAATTCATTTGCGCAGGTTTCACGTTGGAAGTCAGTACGTGGTGTTCTTGTGCGATTTCCGTTCAGCGAAGGAGGCTCTCTCACAGGATGCTCTACTCAACCGTCCACCGGAATTCCCTTTTAATGTGAATGAACATTCGCAAGGTATGTATATATGCAATATAATCAGAATTACTACGCTTAGGCCCATAGCAATTTAGGCACATGACAAACTCCCATGCCGAGCAGTGTCCGAGGAAAATGGGATCTTCGGGTTTGAGCCGACGTCAGATGTTTGGATCTTTGAGGCCTCTCAGCAGAAGCAGCACATACCTTTCGTTCCGGTTTCACGTCGATGGTACCCCTAGATTTACCCACCTAGAAGATATCGGCTGTCGCTTTTTTCAGTCTCTGCCTACATTCTTGTCTTTTTCTCAAACCTTTTCTTGTCTGTTTACTTTTGTCTTCTGTTTCTTTCCAGTTGTTTGTGGCGGCAAGTTTTAACCTTGCTTAGTTACTCAACCTTGAGTAGTCATATTTGGTTAGTGTTAATGCACGGCTGGCGTCTGCAGCCTTAAACTTTTAGGTGCTTCAGTGTACCCTAGTAGGACTCCATGGACGGGTTGTCGCCCCCGCTGCCGAAAAAAAATTATCGTGGGAAAGAATGGCTTTCCCTGTCTGCTTGATCATCTCCGTCTTAAGAGGGGAGGCAGCGATTACCTTGCGTGTTTCAGCCGACTCGGACTATTTTTTCCGAAGTGTCATGCTAAACAGTGAATATCCAGAAGAACAAGTCAGATCAATCTTCTCATTCGTGGTTGCCAAATCTCGGACTGAAGCCTTTGGCCCAGGATGCAAGGTTGACATAACCTCGGAAAAGAGCAGCGCTTCCAGATAGGTAACAGTGCACTTCAAGTTGTAAAAAAATATGTCTACTTAGGGCAGGTAATAACCGTGGAGCCGAACCACGAGATTGAAGTAACTAGAAGAATAAGAATGGGGTAGTGCGGCTTTGGCAAGCACTCTCATATTATGACAGGTAGATTGCCACTATCCCTGAAGAGGAAGGTATATAACAGCTGTATCATGCCGGTACTTAGCTACGGAGCAGAAACCTGGAGACTTACAAAGAGGGTTCAGCTTAAATTGAGGACGACGCAGCGAGCAATAGAAAGAAAAATGGTAGGTGTAACCTTAAGAGAAAAGAAGAGAGCAGAGTGGATTTGAGAACAAACGGGGGTTTAGGATATCATAGCTGAAATCAATAAGAAGAAATGGACGTGGGCTGGGCATGTAGCGCGTAGACAGGATAACCGCTGGTCGTTAAGGGTAGCTAACTGGATTCCCATAGAAGGCAAGCGGTTTAGGGGGAGACAGAAGGTTAGGTGGGCAGATGAGATTAAGAAGTTTGCGGGTATGAATTGGCAGCAGCAAGCACATGACCGGATTAACTGGCGGAACATGGGAGAGGCCTTTGTCCTGCAGTGGACGTAGTCAGGCTGGTGATGGTGATGATGATGATGATGACAAGGTTACTAATTGCCTAGCGGTGACCTTCTGCTTGAGCTACCTGAAAATCACCACTTTGACAAACTTGGCAGTATTGCAACATTTGGTAAAGTTCCCATGTGTCATTCACCTCAACGATCAAGGAACGCCTCACTCTGAGTCGTCTCGGAAACAGTCCTGCTTGAATTGTCAGAACAAGAACTTTTAGAAGGATGGAAAGCCCATAAAATCACAGCATATCCACGGAGTGAATTATGACGAGTGGGGCGGAGCTTCGGGTGGTTTTATCGTTAAACCGTAAAGCTTCGGTCCATCCGTCTGCCTGTCTGTCCATTCGTTCGTGCGTCCGCACCTAATGATTGAGTCGTAGAACTAGGCGGCGATATATCAAAAGAGACAAGCATGTACAGACTCACTGCTTTAGATTCTTCGCCCTTAAAATAACATCATATCCCACTAAATCGAAGAATTCCAGCATGCGAAGCAGTGCATGGGTCGACTGAAAGGTCCGTTCATCACCAGCATCTGTCCACAGTCTTTGTAAGCGGAGCACACCATGAATTCACTGTAGCTTCTGTTTTTTTACTCGTCTCGTACTCTTGCTGGAGAACGTCACGTTTGTTCATCGCCACGCCCCTTGGGAGCATGTGGGTTCATCGCGCGTCTGCAGAATATCGTTCCCCGACGCCATCACGTTATTGCTGTGGGAGTCCGAGGGATTGAGGCAAGGGTCGTTACGCAGTCACTTACGCAGGCGCTACCACGCTAGCCCATGTCAGCGTGCTCTTACTAGTACACAACGCGTTGGTTCAGCGTGTCTGCAGAGTCTTGTTCCCCGATTCCATCGCACGACTGCTGAGGGAGTGTAAGGAGGAGAGGCCACAGCGTCTTAACCGGCCCCTTGCACAGGCAAGAACGCGTGAGTGCATTCTGGCAGTGCTCAGGCCAGCAGTTGCACATAGGTAGTAAGGGTGGTTACTCAGCTCCTCCGCATCTGAAATGTCGTTGACATAAAAGGAATCGTCATTCGACTCGACAACGAAGAAATACCAACCCAGCATGTTACACTAACTAAGCACTCTATGTGTGGGGCATCGCTCAGGAAACAGGCGTGCCACTTCTAGAACAGTGTTTCATGGCTCCCGCAACATATCTGCAGCCGTGGCAGGGAATATACTGCGATGTATATTTCTTGAAGTTTCTAAATACGCACCTGCTGCATGTACCCACATGCACTTCCTCGAACTCCAACACAAGTACCCTTGTCTTAAAGTCTTTACAGATGCTTCGAAATCTCAAAATGGTGTGTCCTTTGCAGCTGTTGGCCCATCCTTTTCGAATTCCGATATTGAGCATTCTCAAAAAGCATCTTCACCGTAAAAGCTCGAGTGATACCTGTGGCGATTGAGCATAAGAAATATTATCAACTACAATGTGCAGTTATCTACACAGACTTGCTCAATGCCGAAAAACTTTGAAAACCCTAAAAAAACTAAAAAATCCTCTCTTTTCGTCGTTTTCCTCTCTTTTATGCACAATATACGCTCTCAAGCAGCATGTTGTAGTGTGCTGGGTGCCGGGAAACCACGGGATCAGTAGGAACATATTGGTGGACCAATTTAGCTGCTTCCACCCTATACAACACTGCCACTAATACATAAATAGCTGTCGGTGCACTTTACCTAAAGCCTTTCTTTCAATGGGAGCTCAAGGCGGGTTGGCAGTGCCAGTGGGCTACCAAACGCAAAATAAGTTATATGTTAGCAAACCGAAACAAAAAAATGGCCACCAGTGTCCAGGTAACGCAAACCACAAGTATAGCACTTATTAGGATACAGAAAAGACACACACACAGCACACATTCATATCTGTTGTCAAGCGGCGACCAACCTTTCTGTGAATGATGTGGTAATCCATTTACGCTTCTTCACGTACTCGTTCAGTACAACGAGTAAGATGCTCTAAGAACAAAGCATATTTTATTAACCTACCGACAGTAACTTCCATTAGAACCTGCCACATTGATCAGTCGTAATGCCCTTCTCAAACTTCGTTCACTGCTCGCATTTTCGATGAATGAACATAGTTTTCACTCCATATTCCAAGGTGATCTGAAGCACAATATCTGCACAGAGATTCAGGCTGTGGTGGTCACAATAATGATCGAACCTGCCTCGCAGCCCTTGGACTCAGGGGCATGCAATGACGAAGCATTCGTGCTAATCTCATTACTTGTCACCTAAGTTTTATTGCCGCGAATATTGCCGCTTATTTTTTTAATAAATTTTGCAGAGAGAAAATTCTGAAGCACTGGAAACTTGAGTTTAAGGGGCCAAGAACACTTTGAGGTAACCAAAATCTTAAATGTGGGCACAACAAATTTTTGCGAAAGTTTATTTTTTAAAAGACGTGCGTCATCTGTGTCGCACCGCCGTGGTGGTCTAGTGGCTAAGGTACTCGACTGCTGACCCGCAGGTCACAGGATCGAATCTCGGCTGTGGCGGCTGCATTTTCGATGGAGGCGGAAATGTTTTAGGCCCGTGTTTCCAGATTTGAGTGCCCGTTAAATAACACCAGGCAATAGAAATTCCCGGAGCCATCCGCAACGGCGTCTCTCATAATCATATGGTGGTTGTGGCACATTAAACCCTATAAAGCAATCAATCAGTCATCTGTGTCAGTGACAGGAAAACAAAAACAAATTGATATAAGTTACGATGACACAAAGGCGTCCCTGTACAATGACATAGCTATGCGATTGCCTCTTTTTTCCGCACGGTTTACCGAGCAACGTATTTCTTTTAGACTGTCCACCATAGTGAGCTAAGTGTGCAGCGTTGAATCAACATGCTCTTGGGTCTTTTATACAGCGAAAGCTGTTATGATCGCAAAACTCGGATCAGGTGCGGTGCAGTAGTTGTCCGCCACCGCCACCGCCACCGCCACCGGTGTCCGTAACCACATCACACCAACTTATAAAACACATACTACGGGTGACACAGTGGGGAGTGAAATGGGGTCCGCTGGGTGCCTGCTCAGTATTCTACCATGGAGCCACGCCAGTACCCTTTTTTAATTCATAAAATTCTCACCAGTAATGGTGAACTAGGCACAAAATATTTCATGAGAAGTCAAGAAAACACAGAAGCATCCAGAAGGGGAAGCCACTCCGGAACGGTGTCAGAAGTTTTAACAACACTGCGCAATTGAGTGACTGGTTCTCGGAAGACGGCTCTCATCTACCGTGGTCGCTCGGCGTGTCTATCAATCATGCCACTTTTTCATAGTGAGTACAGTCCCAACAACATAAACACGTCATAGGTAGTATTCAGTCAGGCTCTTTTTGAAAAGAAGGAACCTAATACCATAAGCTGTGATTGGAAGTTCTTTTCTGATTGTTCTTTTTAGTATGTCTCAAAAATAAAATGTTTTGCGACAATAAATGAAACAATGCTCTATTGTCTCAGGTTGTTTTCAGGGTACATAATTTACTGTCCAGAGCAACTGTAATGACTTTTGATTCAGCCACGATTTCACTGGCAGAGTGGAAGTATGCAGAATGAAGGAAAATGCTTTCGATGATATATCCACATTCTACGTAGACGACTTAATACATCGTGATCAGACAAAAACCTATATGGCATTTGATAAATGGGTTCAGGGAAAAAGTCGTTCACAAGTGGGGCGGTTAACTTTGTTCTGTCAATAGTATACAAATACTCAAAACTAAATCGGGCTTTCCCAAACTGGCTGTGTCAACAATTTTTCAAGGAAAATCCACACCAGCAATTCCTTAGCAACGCCTGTTGTGACATGATTAAGAGTAAAGTGGTATCATAGACGGTTTCGAAGAAATGCTAAAAGAAAGGAATGGCACACATCCTTGAGGTAAAAAAAATCGTAACACGAGCTGTCGCATAAACAGAAGCACCCAGCTGAGACCACCCTTTTAGAGCGGAAGAAAAAGCTGGCCTCTTCTATTGGGTTCCCGGGAAGAGCTCCAAATAAAGCAGGCAAATTGTCTATGAAAGATATGAATGTGCACATGAGAGAAGTGCAGCACCTGCAGAATATAAATAAGCGTTAACACAAGGAATATATTGCACGCTTTCAATCTCGCAAAAATGAAACGCTCTCATCCGTGCCATGTTGCCACCTTTCGGTGGAACATCGTTATCGCAACGGTCCAGTGTGGGCCACTGTTATGGTAGCTACCGAGAGGCACACCAAGGTATCTCATAGAGGTCGCATTCCAAAGGATGTCTGAGGAGACCGAAATAGTTTGGGCCCACATGTCTAGCCAGAACACTCTAATTTTTTCAAAATTTACGTTGGCGCCTGCGGCGGCTGCATTTCCGATGGAGGCGGAAATACTGTAGGCCCGTGTGCTCAGATTTGGCTGCACGTTAAAGAACCCCAGGTAGTCGAAATTTTCGTAGCCCTCCAATACGGCGTCTCATAATTGTATGGTGGTTTTTGCACGTTAAACCCCACAAATCAATCAATCAATTTACGTTGGCGCCAGTGGCTTTACAGAAACGTAAAGTAGTGTTGACTGCTTTTAAACGCTGGGTTTATCAACGCAAAAGGAGGCATTGTCATCAGCATGAACTAGAACTTCAACTTCCTTAGCTATATATTGGTAGCCTCTTAAGCTTGACTTTAGAAGCATACTTAAACATAATGGTTCCAGATAAATCGCAAAAAGCAAAGACGAGAGCTGACATCCCTGACGTACACATGAATTTCCCTCTATGATATCGGAAATTTTGCTATTTACAATTAGCCTGGTTGTGCGTTTTTTATAAAAGACTGAAATACCATTGCACAGTGCATCACCCAACAGCAGGTGTCTTAGGAGGCGGAACAAAAAAGCATGATATACCTTATCAAATTTTTTGCAAGGTCTATTTGAAGGAGGGCTACTAGGTCCATGCTACTATCAATACACTTAAGAACTGATCGTGCAATATGAGCGTTTGTCTGTATAGAGTGACCTCAAACTTCATATGTTTGGTGGTCTCCTACACATTTACAATTACTGTCTGTAGCCGATGTGTCAGCAATTTCGCAAATATTTTGTAGTGAACGTTACATAACTATAAAGACTTATATTTGTTAACTCTTTAATGCTTCAGCATCAGTGCTTTTCGGCATCGATGTTGTACAGCCCTGCTAGAAAGCAGGAAGTTCACCACGTTCATATGCCTCTTTAAAAATTGCCCAAGGAAAGGTATCAACATTCTCTGAAATGCTATGTAAAATTCACCACTAAGGTCATCTTGACCAGGAGTTTTGTTCTTCTACAACGTTGTTATTGCAAATATAAGTTCTTCCTTGATTATGGGTTCATCCAGAGTGAGTCTATCATCATCTTGTAATTCAGGCACATGGGCAATGTAGTGGTCAGCTTCTTTCTCGAAATTCTCCTGAAGCTCCGTCGCACCAAACAAACTTTTGTAATATTCTTCAAATGTGGTTCCTATTTCGCATGTCTCTGTCAAAAAGAACCCCGTGACTCAATTTGCAGTATTTCTTTAGAGTGTGCATATCTCTTTTCATCCCCAAAGGATTTTTCGTGGTTTCCTCTTCAGTGAATTGTGTAACACGGGAACGAATAATTGCTCCCCTGTATATCTATATGTTTTTGTATCATTGCTTAATTCACATTTATCTAATCTACGAACGATCCCGGCAGCGACTTTCAGAAACTCGGACTTTATAAGTAAATTATAAAGATACCATTTTTCAGCTTTTTTTTTCTTCAAGCTATTCCACATGAAATACTAATTGCCTGATACTTCACTCTTTCTTTGAACCTTTTCCACTGAACGAAGATAGCCAGCTGTCAACACTGTGTTACCTCTTGTACCAATTCTTTTACTACACTTACAAAACATTCTTCGCGGAACAACTGTAACTTAAGTTTCCATTAGTCCCAGTTTAGAGGGACCTTACAATAATTTTCAGGACCCAATAAAACAGTGACCAAGAAATGAGCCGTAAAAACATGTAAAAAATTAATAGATGCACTTGGTCGAGCCGAGAATGATTGATGCCCTGAAACTGAGTAATCATCGCTAAGGAAGGCGCATGTGCTCCCACATCTAATAAAGCGTAGATGAAGTGTGGTCATTCATCAATTTCTGCAGTAAAGTTTCACATGCATCATAACGATTCGTTGCATATGAATCAATGGAGGAGGCGACACGTTCACCCCATGAAAACACTTGCTTTGTCGTGTATGGCGCACTCGCTGTTGCTTCATTGGTGACCGGTGCCTGACACTTCCTTGTCTTGCTGCTGTCTATTGCTTCTAGATCCTCGTTGTCAGGAGCCTTGTCTTTAAAGTCTTGCAGGTGGTGTTCTTCTGCATCATTGCATTCATTTAGGCGTTCACTGGGGTCTTCAGCAATGTTATTTTGCGTACTGAGGGTGGTCTTCATGAACATGTGCTCAGCTTCCTTTGAGCCACCTTCTGCTGCTCCCGCTGCTTCTCCTGTCACACACACTATTCAGTGGCATCCATAAGGTTATTCAGATGCGGCTCTTCAGTGCCTTGGCCAAAATGTAGTTCGTTGGCATAAGTAGACCCGCAGGCATCGGATGAATGACCAAATCGATGGCACTGCAAGCACCTCGGCGTTTTGTACTGTCGAGGGACATGCCCACTCGCTTGCAACAAAGGCACAGTAGAGGCCTACCGAGAATACGTACGAAGCATTGGTGACCGTAGATAGATATGAGAGGCGGTATTGAGCTCACAGTGATGGTGTCATTGAGCTCCAAGGCAATGTCCCTGTTTGTTGTCATCCATTGTTCCAATCCTCCACACTTCCATGCCGCTCTCTCTCAACAAACTTCACCAAACCGTAAGCTTGGGACGCCTCTTCAACACGTCGATTCAAGATGAAGTGGAAGCCAAAGAAGTTTCAGCCTAATATTTTTGGTCTCTAGACCTAGCACCATGAACGTAAGCCCGTGGAGCTCACCTCAAGTGACAAGTGTTAGTTTCGCCATGCTGCTAGCACACGTAACCATCCATACATGTCTCATTTGATACTTGCCAGGTGCTATGATGTATTATGTGGTCACCACTTCAAGCAGCGCGTCACGGAAGTCTGGGGCACGATACGGCCTACCACTAAGGTCTGCATGAATGCAAATGAAACCCAAACATTGTTACCTGTTGGTAGACGTGGCAGGACGACTTTAGAGCTCGAGGCTTCATCATGAAACCGAATCGATGATCCTCGGGAATTGGCCGATACGCTGTTTCCAGCAGAGAGCAGAGAGCACTTGAAACTTGTTGGTAAACTTAGCTTAAGCTTGATGACGGGAAAACATAGTGCTATCATGACTTATAAAGAGGTTTAAAACAGCGAAAAAACAACTAGTCGTCGCACAATTCGAGTAGCGTAACGACTGGGTCGTCCAATGCTCCAACCAACTACAAAAGTTTGTTCTTGATAACCTAATACCTGTGGCGCATACCCACTTCAGGCACAATTCTTCGTCGTCGTCAGCCACTGCATGAACAATTGGCACAAAATTTTTTTACACGGGCCTGCTCGTGTTTAGCGGATACCACACTTCTCATAAGAATGACGAAAAATAGCTTAGCCAATAGCGGTCTACTATACATTTTTATTACTAATGCCACAGTGGATATCAAGCAAGTGTGGTTGTAGCAGTTCCCCGATGAGTGTTTATAAAAAGCTCTGAAAGGCCACTCATGAAGTTTTGGCTGTGACTGCGCTGCACCTTCTGTGCAGGCCTTGTGTTTTTTTCTCTGCCCCACCACAGTAGTCTATTGGGTAAGGTGCTCGGTAACTGCCCCTGCAGGTGGTAGGACTGAATCCTGGCTGTGGGGGCTTCATTTTTGATGGAGGCGAAAATGCTCTAAGACTGTGTGCTCAGATTTGAGTGCACGTTAAAGAACACCAGGTGGTCGAAATTTCCGGAGCCCTCCACTACGGCGTGTCTCATAATCTTATGGTGGTTTCGGGATGTTGAACGCAACATAAGCATGGGTCTTTTTGGTTACGGCATGGTTGCGAAAGGCAGCACAAGAGCACATAGCCCGACTGCTAAAAGGCTAGATGGTCTTTCAGGCTCGTATTAACTGGGTCCAATCACTTGGAATCGATTTCTCGTGTGTGAACACCTTGAGGGGCCCCTCACCAGGTTTTAGCATTTGAGCTGTAAAGTTTAATGGATACACTGCGCGCTCACAATCACATCTCCTAAGATTTGCATTGGTACGTGCCTCGGGGAGAGTTGAAATGTCAGAGTGAACGCCGCCTCGTCTGCATCTCACGGGCGCATGTCCTAACTGATGTAGAAGTGGTGACGTACAACAAGGAAGGTGGCTGGCTGCGTTCGTCACAGTTGTACGTGATACTGCGAAAATTTTAAAATAGCATGCGTAATATCTGCAATCCTATTGGTATAGATGAAAGCTCATAGAAATATTGGAAACGTTCCAGCTTTGCCGCAAAGGCGAAGCAATGAACGTGATAGAAACAAACTGGAAGGTCGCGCGAAGAATGGCAAGCAAATGTGTTTCTCACCCACAAATGACGCACCACACGTACTCACAGGTACAGAAGAACGCGATTATCTAAACAATGCACCCTAGTCGTAAACAGAGAATGTGCAACGAGTGCAGTGAACTTTGTGCGCCCGGTAACTACCACATAATCGTTGCTGAAAGCATGAAGCCTACGATTGTCGCCACCGTGAGATAATCAAGCACACGCGTGATTGTCCAACATGCAACCTCTCCGCAGAGCAAAGTACGCGGGGGAGATTAAAGAGCTTGCTGCGGTGTTGGGACGATGGGGCGATAATCTCGGTCGTAATGCTGCAAACAGGATAGTCCTCCCCCCTTAGCTTCCCATCGCTGCGGTAAGTGGTGGATGTCAACAGTTTGCCATTTGAACGTTGATGGAGTTCCTTTGTGGCTCAGTGGCTAAATCTTAGCACTCATAATTCAGAGGCCAGGCGTTCGATTCCGCGTGCCAGAGTCTTTTTCTGGTTTATGTTTCTTTCTTGCGTTCTCCATTATATATATATATATATATATATATATATATATATATATATATATATATATATAAGGGAAAGAAGTGTTTACCTAAGGGCTCGTTTTTCCGTGTTTTGACACTTATTAATGAGATCTAACAGACAGTAAGGCCTAGGATTGTATAGGGGAAGTTATTAGAACCAAGTATATGTAAATAAGTAGAAAGAAAAGTGGGTGAAAAAATAACCAGCCGTTCCTGCTCATGACTGGTTATTTCTTCACCCACTTTTCTTTCTTCTTATTTACATATAATTGGTTCTAATAACTTCCCTTATACAATCCTTGGCGTTACTGTCTGTTAGATCTCATTATATATATATATATATATATATATATATATATATATATATATATATATATATATATATATATACGGTAAATGACGGCGACGCCGGCGGCGAAATTCAGCCAATAGTGTCCATAAAGTTGCTATCGCAATTAAACATACGATGTCACAGCGTATATATAGGATGAGTGAGTGAGTGATAACATATGGGGCGAAACGTTCGTCTGCCCGTCTTTCTGTCTCTCTGCCCACCCACCCGTCCACCCGTTTGTTTCCATCCCACACACTAGAGCATCCATCGGAAGAAGTGACGGACGCTTCGCCCCACTCATCATTCACTCTGTGGATAGGCTGTGAATTTCTTATTATAACAGCGCAATCTGCCCTCTTTATTCATCAACTATACGGAAACTCTAACGCCATCTAATGACAATAATATGATTGTTCCCTGCTCTCTAGTAGTAGTAGTATGTAGCCAACTCCTTTTTATGAATTGGTGAATACATTGTGTGTATAGGTCCTTTAAGGAGCCTGCATAACTGTTCTCTAGTGTCCTCGGAGATATCAATTAGTGGCGTTAATTCTTTTCGTATCGTTCATGTTGCCGCACAAAGTTGACAGATGGATGGACTGACAGGCACACTGGGAGATGAACAGACAGACAGACAGACACAGACAGACACAGACAGACAGACAGACACAGACAGACAGACAGACACAGACACAGACAGACAGACACAGACAGACAGACAGACAGACAGACAGACAGACAGACAGACACAGACAGACACAGACAGACACAGACAGACAGACACAGACAGACAGACAGACACAGACAGACACAGACAGACAGACACAGACAGACAGACACAGACAGACAGACACAGACAGACACAGACAGACAGACAGACAGAGCGACTTTCACAAACGACAGATGGACGGCCAGACAGACAATAGTCAGAAGGACGAAAGATCGGATGAATGGACAAAAGCACGGATGGACAGACGGGCGAAATCGCGAATTTATGAATGGACGGATAAACGGAGGGACAGATGGTCAGACGGACAGAATGATGGACGGAAGCACGGACGGGCGGACCAACGGAAGCACGAACGGACGGACCAGTGGAAGCACGCAAGCACAGACGAACGGATGGATGGACCGATTTACAGACGATTCGCACCATTCATCATCATACTTTTCTAAGGACGTATACACACACACACACACCATGTAGGGAGCAATTCATAAACTATAGGGTGGGTGCATATGTATTACATACAGATGGAGCAGGGACCAAACCACACCTAGGGACGCCCCTAAAACAAAATCTGTGCTTGTATTTTTTAATTTTTTTCTAGTCTAGTGTTTCGTTTGTGTTCTTGTTTTCGGCGTTATTGTGTTGGGCCGACGTCAGCCCTGACAACACTTGGCGCGTTCTTCATGCATCACCCCTATGCTCGACAACAACATAAAATGCGAAGCATTTCTAAGCGAACTTCGGTGACTTTGAACGTGTCTGTCTGTCTGTCTGTCTGTCTGTCTGTCTGTCTGTCTGTCTGTCTGTCTGTCTGTCTGTCTGTCTGTCTGTCTGTCTGTCTGTCTAGCCGCCTCCTTCTGGTTGTTTCGGTAACGGTATTGATTCCAAACTTGGTATGACATAACATGACTGTACGAAGAACACATTTGACTACTCGTAACATGAGAAAAATGACTCTTATGTCATGAATGTCATGATTTACATTTCATGACGGTGCTGCTCTTGCGTCTGATTTCCTTCACGTGACATATTGCAAAAATAGTATGCTATAACATGATTGCATGGCGAACGCAAGCGACAGACCCTGACATTCAATTCATCAGCTCTGTGTCATGTAACAACATGACATCATGCCAAGCTCATGATGCACTCGCGGCCATTTCGCTAGCGTCACATATACCAAATTTGGTATTGTGGTACGTGAATTGATGACGAAAGTATTTGACTGGTGCGAATATGATAATCATGAGATGCGTCATGTAACAGCATAATTACATGCAACGCTTGTGATGCGCTGGTGGTCGTTCCGCTTGCTTCACTTATACCAAATTTGGGATTACGTAACGTCAATGGATGACAAAGGTGCAAACATGATAATCATGACTGGTGCAAACATGATAATCATGAAATGCGTGTCATGTGAGAACATGGCTAGATGCCACCGTCAAGGCGGCAATACATTTTGACGTGAACCAGTGTGCGTGCTCACCAGCGTTCATTTCATCGCGTCACGCTGGCGTTGCCATGCCAAACGCCAGTCCTGCCATATACTGGCAGGCACCTGCCGCGGTGTCTCGCTTTGACGCATGCGCATTTCAGCGCTCCCGGCGTTCTCCGTCACGAAAACAGGGAGACGCAGTGTTGTCTGGGTAACACATCGGCACAAAATGCAGTACGTTGCATTTCACTCCGGTTGCTCTCGGGCCGCTCCGACGGACGCTGGTCGCGTGTGGCATCGGACTATAAGGTGCTCGCAATTCGTTAGCGTAGCGTCGATGTGCCCAGCGTGCGCGCGTGTCAACGCTACATCAGCCCTTCATGATGCACTCACGGGCGTTTTGCTAGCTTCACATATACCAAATTCTGTGTTACGTGGCGTCAATGGATGAGAAAATATGACTTGTGCAAACACGTTCTTCCTGACACGCGTGTCATGTTAGAACATGGCAACTTACCACGCTTATAGCGTGCTCAATACCGTTTTGCTAGCTCCACATATACTAAATTTGGTATCACGTGACGTCAATAGATGACGAAGGTAAATGACACATACAAACATGATAATCATGACACGGAAGTCGTGTATGGCATCGTTTAACTCCAACTCTTAACGTTGTGCTGGTTTTAATGTGACATATCGATTCATGCTTCGCATATAATCGGTTCCCACTGTACGTGGGATCAGCCAATTTTTCTTGGCACTGAAGGGAAAGCTACGGAGCCAAATCACGTGTATCCTACCGCCATTGATGGTATTTCTAAAGTAGAGCCCGTATTTTCAGCGTGAAATATAAATGTTCCTCCTTTTTTTATACGTCGAGCAATTTCAGACAAGACGCAGCTGACACCAGTAAGTTATTCGTATTTCTTTTTTTTTGTACTCTTCGCATTTTTGAATTGGTGAAAAATTCCGCCTTTTTACGTGCACGTCAAACGGGAAACGGCTGGAGTGATAGCAACTGACGCTTCAGTTTGTGAAGAAAAGGCAGGGGTGAGAATTGCATCATTATATTTAGATTGGTCTTTTTTCAAATCGATTACCGGACTTTGCTTCTAGTGATCATGTGGAATTACTAGTCATTATATTACCTTTACGGAAACTCCACCAATAATTGTCACTAGCAGTAATTCTGACAGACAGCCTATCCGTCTGTTCCTCTTTAACTGCATCAAAATTTTCAATTTTAGAAATGTTTTATTCCCTCATTCGAATACCTATACGTATTATTCGCTTGGTATGGGTACCTAGGCACAAATAATACCTCTAAATGAACAAGTGAATGCACTCGCACTTTTATCATGTAATGGTCCACTAATGTCTATTTTGCCGACGTTAGAGTTTGTAAATGCGGCGCGTTCTGAAAAGTTTGCCGTATCGGACAACTTCGCAAAGTCTTTGTTGTCAGTTTCTGAGTTTCCTCACCTCAAATATTCTTGGAAGAATCGACAGTGTTCCTCTAGAAGAACCGAGATCGCAGTTACCAAAATACGATGCGAGTCCCCCCATTGAATTTTTACATACACAGGTCTGGTCTGGTACAGTCACCTTTACGCCTCCTTTGCAATGAGTGTGAATCTCCTGATCATTTCTTTCTAATGTGCAGGTTATTCATCGATCAGAGTAAAAGACTTCTAGACGAACCGCTTCGAAGATTGAGATTAAATTTATCCCTTCCGGTTCTTCTTTGCTTTGGGGCTACCATGCTGGGTTTTAGCCACAGGAGCGTTTGCGAAGCCGTTTGCGATTTTCTTCGGGAGACAAGAAAAATAGAATGCTAAGTTTATCGTTAACAAAATTTATCACAATCAAGCATATTCAATAGAAACTTAACATTTCGAAATTATGAATATTTGCTTTTAACTAACAAGACACCGTTCATTTTATGGCCGATCCCCCATGGTGGGTTGCACCAGGATAAAAGGAACAAACAAATGTGAAACACTAAGCTGTGTCTGTGTCTATGCATGAAACGCTGATGGTGCGCCCCTGTGAGTTTCCACAGCATTACGAGACACGCGCCGCAACAGATTACTTCACGTAGAGTGTCATGGAGTGCAGTTAAGGGAAAGTAATGTGTAGGTTAAAAAACATTTACGTGGCTTTTCTTTTGTTCGCAATATTCAATAAGCTTCGATCACAAGGTTAAATGTTAAGTTTTAGTTAGACATTGGAAATCATGCATAATGACGACCTTTGTAAAACAAGTTTTCATTAGTTCACAACACATAATCATGATCTGCAACGCAACAATATTCGCAATCATGATTCGCAACGCATAATTATGATTCGTGGAGCTGAGCTTGAAACGTCTGCCACTCGCCCCGTATAGTCTTCGCAAGCCCGATTCCTTACCTGCCCATTTTGGTAATGCAGCAGGTCGAAGCGGGAAGATCTCGAGATGCAGATGCATGACCACGTCATGCGCACGCAAAGTTACATTCTGATGACTTGCCCAAGATAGGTCCTGCATACAAGCGGAGTTGTGTCGTTTTGGCGTTCGCTGTAGTGTACTGCCTCTTTCTGTGGGATTAATCCCTCTGTACGCGCACGTTTGGAGAGGCTGGTATACATCGTGCATCCTTGCCGCGATATACACACCACAACACTGGAACTACTTCAAGAGATAATGCACGAAAAACACGTTAAGCCTTGTCAGGGATGGCGCTGGCATGACGCGAGAACGGCGAGAACATAAACGAAATGGACACAGCTTAGTCTCTTGTCTCGCCCGACTTGAATTGAAAAAAAGTGCAAGGATTCCATGTTTATGTTCTAATAATCCTCTTAAATATCAACTTCCTTCTATTCAAGGAACAGATTGCACAAGCTACATTTGTCGCCTCGTATAATGTATGCAGTGTCCTGTACTCTTCTGTGACGTATGCATGACCAATCATTGTTGCACGTCACGTTCTCCATGTTAGGACATGCGCCCGTGAGATAAAGGGCAAGTGGCGTTCAGTGCGACGTTTCACCTCCTTCAGGGGCACGTGGTGTTGCAAGTTTTGGCAGACGTGATTGTGAGCGCGTTGTGCATGCATCACATTTGTCAGCTCGAAATGCTCAAATCGGGTGAGAAACCCTATTGAGGTGTTCACACACAAAAAATCTACCGTGTTCGATTAGCACCAGTTAATAAGACAAAATACCTTTCTTTTCTTTGGGCTTTCTGGCTATTTTCTCCTGTACTACTTTTCTCAGTCATGTCAAAAATTAAAAAGGCCCCTGAGCGACTTTATTTGACGTCGACACTCAGCTTACCATGCTGGACATGAAAAGGAGCAGGTCGCGGGTTCAAATCCCGGCTGTGGCGGGTTCATTTCCGATGAAGGCGGAAATGTAGGCCCGTGTGCTCAGATTTGAGTGCACGTTAAAGAACCCCAGGTGGTAGAAATTTCCGGAGCCCTCCACTACAACATCTCTCATAATCTTATGGTTATTTTGGGACGTTAAAACCCACATATCAACCAATCAAATATCAATCAATGAAAAGGAGCGACCCTGTTCTGCAAACTATCAGGGAAAAATCACAATAGCATGGCTATGCCATGGTCTGTTGACACCTATGTGTCATCATAAACTATAACATTTGTATTTTCTGTAACGTCGTGCATAAACGTCACGCACGTCTTTCACCACATATTTGCATTTTCATAAACCTATTGCGCCTACATGTACAACATTCGGTACCTATAACTGTGTCCTGTCTGTCTATTTCTGATGCCTAGACCTCAATTTGCCAGTGCCTAAAATCCAGGCTGTAATCATGTCTTCTAAGATGATGCTGCTTTTTTGCGCTATAAGGACCTTAACGCTGATTGTACCCGAAAATCGCAACGTTTGTAGTGGCTCTGCACCATTTTCACGCACCAGAGAAGACTCTCGGCACACCTGTGACAGTTATTCATTATGTCTCCTTCTGATAACTTGTACAAACATAAAGACGGATCTCAATACTGGCAGGGCCCAAAGTACATAATTCTAAAGGCATTTTTGTTAGATGCAAGCAGAAACAAACGCAATCATCTAGTGTTTGGCGTCTCGTCATCGTCCTCTGCTAAGGTTCATTTTCTGTGGGCGACGCTAGGTATTCATCTCCATAATGTCTACGTCGATGTCGCTGACTAGTATAAAGGGATTGTGTGCACCATTGTGATTCTAATATGTACGTTATATGCACGATTGTTAAACCTCTTTGTTTCTCACATGAGCTACATGAGCGTTGCCCCATTATTGTAGATGGGGTGTCATAGAGTGACATGAGTCGACGGCAGAGCTCGGTGCTAAGTTTCATATTGTCTACGTTGCCGACTAGTATAAAGCGTTTGTTAGCAGGTGTTTTATATCGCTCCGTCACAATTAGGACTGAGATTTATGTATTGCTAAGCCCTTTTTACCTTCACATACACAAACAAGTGTCGCCAACATCGACGGTTTTCAGGAAATGTTGTAGGGCCGTGGGCTCAGATTTGGATGCACGTGAAAGAACCCCAGCGGGTCCAAATTTCCGGAGCCCTCCACTACAGCGTCTCTCATAATCACATCGTGGTTTTAGGACGTTAAAACCTACAAATCAATCAATCAATGGACGGTTTTCTAACCGGCAGACATGAACTTCGATGACAAAGCTAGGCCCCAAAGTCGAAAATTTGCGCGTTGAATTCACCGACTAGTATAATGACGCTGTGCCTATAGCTGTAGTTTCTCGTTTTATTTGTTTTGAACTTGTTGTTATCAGCGCAAGTGGTTGTTTTTTCGCTGCTGTGTAGCAGGGGTTCATATGAGTGCGGACGCCGGTACTTCCAGGGATGCCGGACAAGCCCAGGCCGTAAGGAGCTTCTGCCCTAAAATAATTAGGAACATGGAAATAGTCAATAAACAGCAGACATAATCCGGTTTGTTCACAAATGTTAGGAGGCCTCAGGTATTTTTTCTAACGTCACGCAGGACAGCCTCTCATTGGCACTTCTTGATGGTCACCAACTAAATCTCAAGGGACGATATGCCGTGTGAAACCGCGTGTAGTGTTGCGACCTTCCAAGACAAATATGGCATTCTTCACATTGAAGCTGTACATGGCTAGGAGAAACGTGAAAAAATCTTGTGCAGTGGCGTCACGAGAGAGCGGTCTTTATTGGCTGTCCCATCAGTTTCGTCATTCTCAGCGTCGTACCCTAGCATGCGCGCCATTGGCATTGCTGTGAGTGACGTCGTTTTTAACGTTGAAGCCGTGGCGCCGAGCCCACACGCATCAGTTTCTACGGAAATCTTCCAAATGGGTGTTCCACGGTTCACTGTAGAAAAACACTGACAGTGGAAACGTAAGACAGCTCGCATTCACCGGGTCCTTGGTGCAGTCTTGGCACAAAAGCAGGCCCGGGAGGCAATGTTCCGGCAGCAACTCCGCAGTGAAGATTCGGCAGCCGTAGCGTAACAATTTTTGGCGGAAACTCCGCGATGATGCACGACAGCGACAGTCAATGTGGGGACCGACTTTCTGCACGAGCTGCTCTTCTTCCGAAGAGGGCGACCCACTATTCGAAGGCGCTGGAGAGGACGACCCACTATTCGAAGGCTTCGCTACAACTACCCCAGGTATGAAAACCCCGGGTATCTGGCGAGCTAACAGCTGGTTACTATAAGCGGGTCATAGTAGGCCTTGAAGCACTCCTCATTGACGATGTCGCACCCTCGACGGCACATGTCCATAGATCGTTTGGTGGGTTTGATCACGTAGTTTATAGGGGAAGCGCGTTTGATGACATAGTAGGGGCCTTCGTATTTGGGCAATAGTTATGAAGATAGGCCAGTTAAAGTGGTAAACATCGAAAGCCAGACGAGTGCTCCAAGGAGGAACGTGGGCGCAGTAGTGCAGGCATCAGCGCGAATGCCCTTCTTCCCCTCTTGGTCATGCGCAGTAAAGATCTTTTCAAGCCCTCGACACTATTCAGCAAGCTTGGCTGTAGCAGAAATAAGCACCCACTCAGAGAGATCTGGCTTCTATGGAATTATCCTGTCGATGATGTGCGACGGGTGCCTTCCATATAATAAAAAGAAAAGTGAAAAGCCTGTAGTGCTCTGAGTGGCGGTATTATATGCGTAATTAACGAAGAGTAGAATGGAATCCCAATTTGTGTCATCGGTGGCGACCTACTTGCAGAGCATTTCGCCGAGCGTAGGGTTCAAGCGCTCGGTGAGGCCATTCGTCTGCGGTTGGTAAGCAGAAGTTTTGCGTTGAACAACGTTGCACTCTTTGAGAATGGCTTTGACTACTTCGGACAGGAAGACACGGCCTCGACCAATGAGCAGTTCCTGGGGCGGACCATGTCGCAGCATGAATCGCTGGAGCAGGACAAACAAAGGCCACATCGCTTGCTGCAGCCGTGGGGAGAGCGGCAGTTTCCGCGTATTGCGTGAGTTGGTCTTCCGTGACGATGACCCAGTGGTTACCAGCCGTCGTTAGTGGAAGTGGCCCATACACATCGATACGAACGCGCCCAAACGGCCTGGCAGGGCAAGTTAGAGGTTGCATACCTACCGGCGACAGGTGCATTGAAGTTTTGCGGCGCTGACAATCTATGCAGGAGCGACCACATTTCTGTACGTAGCCGTACATGCCGCGCCAAAAGTACCGTTGGCTAATGCGGTGGAAAGTCTTCGATAACCCGGAGTGCGCACATTGCAGATCAGAATGAAAGAGCTGCTTATGTCAGAGCGCAGCTGTGCTCTGACACATGCCTTCTGAGTGGATGGATCAGACGGCGCTCGGAGTGAATGGATCAGCCAGCAAGTCTATCAGTGAGGCAATCCATTGATCCTTGCGCTGTTCAGTAGCGATGGTATAAATGTTGATGGAAGCTATGGCAAGGTGAGACGCTGAGTTGTGGGCATTGTCGTCAGGCAAGGGAGAGCGCGACAGACCGTCGGCGTCAGCATGTTGCCTTCCGTTGCGGTACAGCACGCGGATGTTGTAGCCTTGCAGGCGAAGTGCCCGCTGGGCGAGGTGGCCTGAAGGATCCTTCAATGACGATAACCAGCATATTGAGTGATGGCCGGTGATGATATCAAATGGATGACCCTCCAAATACCGCACTACTTCGTAAGGGCCCAGACGATTGCAAGACATTTTTTTTATAAGAGTGTAATAAGTCACTGCTTTTGTAAGCGTAGGGCTTGCATACGCCACGACATATTCTGGGAAACCTGGTTTGCGCTGTGCAAGGAGAGCGCTGAGGGCGACACCACTGGCGTCCATGTGCACCTCTGTTAGGGCCATAATGGTGTAGTATAGCAGAGGACGTCAAGAAACTACGAAGCGTTGTGAAAGCGTCATCGCACTGTGGTGAATTTCTCCAGCAGACCCAGGAGCTGGAAACGCTGACCCGGCTTGAGGTTGTCGGGAATAGAAGAACCGAATACATCAGCGGATGATGAAGATGTAGAAACAGCACTGAACGTACTGGAACTTGGGCAGTACATGTCATCGGGTTTGTCCATAACTTGTGCGTCTCCTCGCACCAGCGTAACACTGTACAGGGGTGAGTTCAGAGCAAAAATAGTGTTGATGCCATGAGTTACTTGCACGGTCGCGAAAGGAACCAGCAAGCCTTTCCTCATGTAAACATGATGAGATGGCGAAAGGAGTGCAGCGGTGTCGAAAGACTTGCGCAGTAGACCGGCACCACCATGTACGACTTTGCGGGGCTTGCATGTCGTCTTTGACGATTACCTTCTTGCAGCCGATAGACTGTGGGCAGGCGTCAATGAAAAGAATTGTGAGGCCTCTATTTCAGCTAGTGCGCAACGAATGACGGCGTCGTGGCGGGAGACGGAATCCCATCCTAGGATGACGTCATGAGAGCATGCAAGAATTACAATGAATTCGAGGGCATACATCATGTCCTGAATCATGAGGCGGGCTGTGCACACTGGTGTAGGTTGAATGCTTCGGGCACTGGCTGTACGGAGGGAGAGCCCGAAAAGGGACGTGGTCACGTTGCGCAGTAATCGGCTAAGTTTTGCGTCCATGAGGGATACGGAGGTTCCAGTATGTACAAAGGCAGATGCACGGACACTATCCACAAGCACATCTGTTACGTTTGATGAGCTTTCCTAAGGGCTTTCGCAGTTCGACAAGGTCGCAGCCTTTGCCTCGTGGACGGCGGCGACTAGTTTTTCTGGTCGCCTGCGAGTGGACGTAGCCGCATCAGCGACAGTGAGCGACGTTGCGGAGATGGTGAACGGCGGGTGCACGGAGCGAGGAGGGACGACGGTAACATGGACTGCGCTTGGTCATAATAAGGGATGGTCGCATTGGCTGGAAAGGTCGGAGGTGACCTGCAGTTGCTGCACGCAATTGATATAGTGTGCTACGTGACTGACGCAACCACAAGCAAAGCAGATGGGGCGATTGTCGGAAGTGCGCCATTGGTTCGTGGGTCCCATACATGTCGCAGAACGCAATGGGCGAGCTGGCTGCTGATATAACTGCATGGTGGGTGGCACTCGGGGCCCGTGGATGACGCTGGCGTATGTATGCGGCACAGATTTTTCGAATGCCTAGGGCTTGGCGATGGTTTGTTATTTCACTGTTCAAAGACTACACGAAAGCCATATAACGCAACAAGAACGATGGTTTATTGAGCATCTTCTATTTACACTAAACGCATGTGACGTTGCCGTGACGTGCCTTGATAACACTGCATCGCGCTGACACATTATCTCCCCCCCCTTTAAAATCCATAGCGTTCAGGTTGTTTCCGTGGCTCACTTGATCTTCGCATGAGTGGTGTTGGGCCTGATTCTGTCACCGTTTCTTTTTTCTCGGGCTGTCTTGCACAGTTTCGGCGGTGACTTCGACAGGCTCATGCCTTTATTTCTGGCCAGGGTCACTGTCCATCAATTCCGCTCGATGTCTCAGCTGATCTAGATGCCGTCGGTGCAGTTCTTGAGCACAATTCACGGTCATCATTCTGGAACCTTGATGGTTTTGCACTACTCCTGGAATCCATTCTTGACTTTTTCCGGAACTGCGCATCCAAACCGGGTCACCTTCATTGAACTTTCTTGACTTGCTGTTGGTGAACTATCAGCATGCTTTCCTTTGGGCTTGATGCTGTCTATCTTCGTTCTAATCTGATAACCCAGCAAACGTTCTGCCGGTGACCTCCCATCTTCTTCCGGAGTTTGGCGGTATCTGCACGAAAATCGATCCAACCTTGTTATCAAGTCACACACCGGATTTACTTCCTTTAGCGTGCACACCGCTCTCTTGGCTAAGCCATTCAATTGCGGATGATAGAGTGCTGTTGTTAGTTGCTGTATATTGTTACGTGCCAAGAACTCGCAAAAACATGAGGTCATGAACTGTGGTCTATTGTGTGACACGAACGTTTCTGGAAGCCCGAACCGTACAAATATTGAACGCAGAGCTCTGAGCGTAGCTTCAGGCATGGTAGTTTTTCATTGGCACCACTTCAGTCCATTTCGTTTTTGAGTCTGTGATGACCAAGACCATGTGGCTGTGCGCCGGCCTGGCGAAATCGGCATGCAGACGGCTCCAGCCCTCACCGGTCGCTGGCCAGGATGCAGGCACCTTAGCAGGTGACATCGCGGAAGCCTGTGCACAAACATCACATGATTTCAGCAGTCGCTCAATGTCAGAGTCTACTCCCGGGTACCATAACAGCGTCCTGGCGATACTTTTCATGACAACTATGCCGGGATGAGTTTTATGCAGCCCCCGCAGGGGCTTCTGCGCAAGTAGGCGTTTGGTGTGTAGCGACACCACGGACCCGAGCTAACGGGGGAGTTTCTATTCCCTCTCACGCCTAGCCGTGCGTGACTTTGCCGTGTCCGGGGAAAAGGGGATCCTGGGGGTTGAGCTGATGCTGGGTGATTGGACCTTTGAGGCCCCCCGGCAGAGGCAACACACCCCTTTGGCCCTGGCTTCACGTAAACGGCACCCCCGGATTGACCCGCCCAGGGGGAATCGGCAGTCGCCTTTCCTGCCTTCCCCTCACATCTTCGTCTTTTCTCTTACTTTAAATCTTTCCTGTCCTCTACTCTCTTCCGTTGACTTCCATGTTTCCGGCGGCAAGGGTTAACCCTGTGTGGCTATTTTACCTTGGATACACCATATTCGGTTATAGTGGTGGTGTACAGCTGGCGTCTGCAGGGCCTGTGTTTACAGACCCTGCAGCGTCCCCTTGAAGGACTCTATGGTGGGTGGCTGGCGCCGCTGCCGAAAATAAACCTTTGCATATGGCCAGTTCCTTCCCCCTACTCCCTGATCGCCCTCAGAAAAGAGGGCGCACCGATGAAGTCTTCCAGTTTTTTGGTTACCAGAGAGTATCCTTCCCCCGATTCCACGTTATCCACGCTAACACCCGCCAAACCAGTGCGAACACTTTCACCTTTTCTTGTTTCAAAGTCTTTGACAGAAATCTTTGGCCCAGAATATAAAGCATCGAGAATGGCAAGTGGTGACCTCCTGTTGGAGCTCCGTGACCAGAAACAATATGAAGAATTGTTCAATCTAGTGAAATTCGGAGATACCAAAATCATAGTAACCCCACACCTAACCATGAACACCACCCGCGGCGTTGTTTCAAATGATGACCTGTTAGGGGTGATTGAGGCTGAAATCCTGGAGGATTTCAGCGAACAGAATGTCATCAACGTGAAACTAATTAGGATGAGACGTGATGTCAAAGAAGTCCAGACTAAGCACCTAATACTTACGTTTAATTCAAGTGCACTGCCTGACTCCGTTGAGGCTAGGTACATCAGGATTCGAGTGAGACCGTATATACCAAACCCTCTACGATGTTTCGAACGCCAGCGGTTCGGCCACAGTTCGCAGAACTGCCGAGGCCGCCTAACTTGCGCAAAATGCAGTGCTGAAGAACACACATCTGATGCCTGTGAAAACTCTCCTCACTGTGCGAACTGTAATGGGAAGCATGCCGCATACTCACGATCATGCCCATGCTGGAAAAAAGAAAAGGAAATTATCACAATTAAAGTAAAACAAAACATTTCATTTAAGGAGGCACGAAGGAGGCACGAAGGCCTACGAGAAACTAGCTTTGCCGAAGTGGTGCGTCAGGGGGCAGCGCCACGACGACCCCTGGCTGCTGTCTGGCACACGCGTAGTGAGCCGGCGGTGATGCCATCCGCCCCCTCGGCGGTTGCAGCCAGTGCTGCTCCGCCATCTAAGAAGGACCCACCAACCTTCGGGCTGGGGGCCGCGAAGGCCTCGTCTTTTGAGGCGAGGCCCTCAAAACAAATCCAGCGCTCACAAGAGCGCTTGTCCAGTGCCTCGCAAGAGGCAATAGACACAACTCCTAGCGTGAGGGCGCAGCAAGCGCCTAAGGATCGGCGCGACTCTGTCGACTGATCCAAAAAAGAAAAATCTCGTGTCACGGCCCCTGGAAAGGGTCTGTGAGCTTACTTTCCATCCTTGAGCACACAACACAAAACACATCTAAAATGGACACACAAATACTACAGTGGAATGCCAGAGGCCTATTTATTAACCTAGATGATATCAAAGACTTGCTTATTGACTATCAGCCAAAAGTGTTCTGTGTTCAAGAAACTCATTTAAAGACGACTCATGTGAATTTCTTAAATTAATATGTGGTTTTTCGTAAAGATCGAAATGGTGGCAATTTCTCTTCTGGAGGTGTGGCCATCATTGCACAAAGAAGCGTAGCATGCCAGCACATTGTGCTACAAAGCAATCTTGAGGTTGTGGCTGTTCGAGCTATTCTATTAAACCGTCTTATATCTATCTGCTCGATCTACATAGCCCCTGACGAACCATTTAATGAAACAAAATTCAAAAAGCTTATTTATCAGCTTCCAGAACCACATGTGTTATTTGGAGATTTTAATGCTCACAGTTTACTATAGGGTGCTACCAAATGTGATGCGATAGGTCATGCAATAGAAAACTTTCTTCTCACATCTGGAGCCTGTCTGCTCAATAAGGCAGAGCCAACATACTTCAGTACCACAGACAATACATAGTCATGTATAAATTTAGCCATTGGGTCACCGTCACTCCTACCTTACTTATATTGGAAAGTTATTAATAATTCCTATGGAGGTGACCATTTTCCAACTCTTGTAGTAACAAAACAACGGGATGACCAGTTGTCTTATTCTAAAAAGTGGAACTTTCATGTTGCAAACTGGGTGAAATTCAGATAGCTATGTACACTACACCTCGAAGAGGTAGACCACTTGGAAGTAGAAGAAATGGCCAACTATATTTCTGAATATGTTCTTACTTGTGCAAAAACGTCCATACCGTAGTCCAGGAATGATAAGGTTAACACAAAGCCATGGCGGAACCGGGAGTGTGAAATTGCTAAAAAACGGCAAAATAAAGCATGGAGGACTTCTTCTCGCTACCCAACAGCAGAAAACTTGATAGCTTTTAAAAGTTGCAAAGCGAATGGCAGGCGTGTTCGTCGTATAGCCAAACGGGAAAGCTGGACACGCTATATATCGTCAATAAACTCCTACACAGACGTCAGTAGGGTTTATAATAGGGTGCATAAACTTAAAGGACACGGCCCAAATCCCTTCCCTTTGGTGAATGACTGCGGTGATACAATAAAAGAACAGGCAAATGCCCTTGGCGAACACTTCGAGAAAATGTCAAGCTCACAAAACTATACCACTAAGTTCTTACGCCACAAAAGCATAGCTGAAAGTGTACTTCTGTGCCGGAAGAAGTCTGTATCAGACGAACACAATAAACCACTAACACTATATGAACTGAAGCTTACCCTTGGTTTCTGTGGAAGTTCTGCTCCTGGTTCTGATACAATTACCTATGAAATGACCAGAAATCTCTCTAAAGAAACCGTCAACTGCCTTTTAGCACTTTACAACAAGATTTTCAATACCGGCAAAATACCCTCTGCTTGGAAAGAGGCAATAATACTACCAATCCTTAAACAGGGCAATGATCCCTCTTCGGTAAATAGTTACAGGCCTATCACCCTCACAAGCTGCCTACTCAAAGTGTTTGAAAAAATGATGAACTGCCGCTTGGTCTATTACTTGGAATACAACGGCATATCGGACCAGTTCCAGTCTGGTTTTCGTACAGCTAGATCCACAACCGACAATCTTCTCCTCCTCGAGTCGTATATACGTGACGCGTTTGTACACAATCAATACTGTCTGTCTGTTTTCTTTGATCTTGAGAAGGCATATGATACTGCCTGGCAATACGGAATCCTGCAAGATCTACTGTCGTTCGGAATATGTAGCAGGTTGATTACCATCTTAAATGATTACCTGTCTGAAAGGAAGTTCCGTGTAAGAATAGGTACTGTGTTATCAGGCACATTTCTTCAAGAAAATGGAGTGCCGCAGGGACGAGTATTAAGCTGCACACTATTTATAGTTAAAATGAACTCTCTTCATTCTGTTACTCCACCTGCGATATCGTACTCTGTACACGTGGACGACATTCAAATTACTTTCGAAACGTGTAACTTGACTGTATGCGAACGCCAGATACAGTTAGGTGTTAACCGACTTGCAAAATGGGCTGACGAGAATGGTTTTAGGTTTAACCCTGACAAGACTACTAGTGTGCTTTTCTCGAGACAACGAGGTGTGCATCCTGACCCCTGCATTCTAATGAATGGACAAAACATAGTCATCGCGAAAGAACAATTCCTTGGTGTAATTTTTGATTCCAAACTCACCTACATCCAGCACATAAAACAGCTGAAGTTAAAATGTCTCAAGACCATGAACCTTTTAAAGATTTTATCGCATCAGTCGGGGGGGACAGACAGGCACTGTCTCATATCTCTGTTTCGAAGCCTGGTTCTGTCACGCATAGAATATTGATGCATAATATATCAGTCAGCTTCAAGGACAGCACTGAAAATGTTGGACCCTGTATACCACTTAGGTATCCGGCTGGCACTTGGTGCCTTCCGTACCAGCCCTATTCACTGCCTTTATGCAGAGCCAGATCAGTGGCCACTAGACTATCAGCGCACGTATCTAGGAGTCAACTATGCAGTTAAGATCATGTCTCTGAAGCAGCACCTTTGCAAAACATTTATGAACGATGTGTCTACTACCCAGCTATACCTAAACCGTCCTTCTATCGCCCCACCGTTTCCATTGACAATAAGACCTGCAGTAGAAATCCTTGCAATTTTTTTCAATGACTTAAAGGAAAGTGACCATGTCGAACACATCCCTCCCTGGCAGCAGTGTCCAGTCACTTGTGACTGGTCTTTCAAAGACATCCTAAAGGAAAATTGTCCAAGTGCACTCATTGAGCAACATTTCTTGGCCCCTGAACACAAATATCGTTCAACCGCGTTCTTCTCTGATGGCTCAGTCTCAAACATCTGTATCTTGTGCAGCCTATGGACAAATGTTCTCGGACACCAGAACCATGCATACACATACCAGCATTTTCACAGCGAAAGCCTATGGTACCCCGCTTATTATACAACACAGTAAACAACACAAGATACAAAATTCTATTGTGTACACAGATTCTTTAAGTGTTGTAAGGGCCCTGTCTTGTGGTAAGTACACCAAGAAGCCTACTTTCAAGAAGCTCCTAACGAAATCTATGCAGCCTACAACCTAAAGCTTTCTATTGTTATTTGCTGGGTTCCAGGTCATTCTGGAATCTGGAATTGCGGGCAATGAAATAGTGGAAAAGAATGCACGAAAAGCCGCTGGTCGGCAAACCATAGATATAACCTCTGTTCCGGGTGTAGATCTAAAACCTGTTGTACGTAGAGGTCTACGCAACCACTGGCAAGCTGAATGGGACAGAGAATTCGACAACAAACTCCACCTTGTAAAACCCCAGCTGAGAAAAGTTATCCCCCAAAAAACTCAACAGGTTTGCCGAAGTCACTCTAACACGGCTCAGAATAGGCCACACTTATGCCCCACATAAACACCTTTTGACAGGCACTGATCCACCTACATGTATACACTGTGGAGAGAGTCTAACCGTTGTGCATGTCCTCATACAATGTCCTGTGCTTCACCAAGCACGACTGACCCATTTCAGGGAGCTCTATCGATATCATATCCCACTTCATCCAGCGCTGTTTTTATCACTTGATGCAGTGGTTGACCTAAAGAGACTTCTTTATTATCTTGGGAAAGTGAAATTTTTAACAATGATATCATTCCATTCTAGGCACCACGCTGCGCCTCAAGTGTGAGGTAGTGCCTGGTGCATAAAAAGTATGTCTGAGCCTTCGCAATTCTTGCTCAGGCTAGGACTTCAGCTGCGAGGGTCTTGGGCCTTGCAGACTAATTTATTAGCACAGACTTCAGCCAACAAAATGAATTGTTTTAACAAAGTGACATTATTTCTGAATGCACTGTTTTTAAATGGTTCGTAGATATTTGTTTTAATTTTCAATCATATTTAATCGTTTGTTTTAATTTTTAAACTAATAACCGAAATAAAACAGCACTTGTACTGGCACTCTTTGGCCTTAGATGCCTTTGCGCCAATTAAACTTAACGTAATAATAAGTTTCATGCAGCAGGCTTAGAGAGCGTCTTCTTTCCGCTACAAGTACAACGATGCGATGGTCCCTGTACACCAAATTGTCACTTACGGTCAGTTCCATCTCCTAATGAAGTATGGCTGGTACTGCTCGTGATCTCGGGGTCGGAACCGCGGCCGTTCCTCTAAAATCCACTCGCTGACCTGTTGAGAAGTAGGGTCCCGAATAGTCATTTGTTTCATCTCTCGAGCGCACATAGCTGTTTCCTCCATCGATTGGGCAAACAAAACATACTTCCGTTCATCATAATGGCCTTCTCGTGGCTCTGTAACCGGCAGCGGCAACCGGATGAGGGCATCTGTGTTTGAATCTTCATTGCCCTTACGATACTGTAACGTATAGCTGTAGTTAGAAACAAAGCCCAACGCTGAAGCCGAGCGGCTGCTATGGGTGGTATCGCCTTTTTTTAGATTTAATAACCCAGTAAGAGGTTTATGGTCAGTCACCAAGACAAACTCCTGAACGCACAAATAGTCCTTGAACCATGCAACCCCAAAGACAAGTGCTAGGGCGTCTTTTTCCTACTGTAAGTACATTCTGCCTTCATAAGCTTTTTGAAACGGAAACCAATCGGGTAATCCACCTCATCGACATGAGGAGACAAAACCGTTCCGCTGTCCGCTGGGGACACGTCGCACTCCAGCTTCAACGGCTTATCAGGATCAAAATGGGCCGAAAATTTAGACGTTTCTATTGCCTCTTTCACTTTCCGAAACACTCTTTGTGCTCCTGATTCCACTGCCATCTGTCCCCTTTTTGAAGAATCGCGCACAACGGTGCCAGCGTGGTTGCTAGGTTCAGCAAGAATTTGCCGTAATAGTTCACAAGACCAAAAGATGTTTTCAGCTCGATCACCAACGTGGGCTCCGGTGCTTCGTGAACGGCCTTGATGTTCTCGTCTGTCGGCCGAAGTCCGTTAGCGTCGACAAGATGGCCGAGGAAAGCGGCCTCGCCTTTTCGAAATTTGCATTTTTCCTTGTGCAACCATAGACCATATTCCCGTAATCTCTGAAAGACTTGACTCAGCCGCGACATGTCACTTTGTTTTCCCGCGACGATAATATCATCCAGATAAACCTGTACTCTTAGAGTATCGTTCGCAAGTGCGGCCACCCGTCTCTGAAACATGGCTGGGACGGAACTCACATCAAAAGGTAACCGTTTCAAACAGAAAGACCCTTTTGCTTGTTCAATACTGCTATTTTCTGGACGTCTTCATCCAACGGTTGTACTGGTTGTAATTCTGGCGCAGGTCCAACGTTGTGAAAACTTCCCCGCCGTTCAACTTTGCAAAATTGTCGTCAATTTGCGGCAACGGGTACAGCTCCGTCACTGCGGCCACGTTGACAGTCATCCGAAAATCTCCACAGAATCTTAGCAACCCATCCTTTTTTATAACGAGTACGACTGGTGTTGCCCACTCGGTAGTTTTCACGGGCGTGATGACGTCTTGGGCTACTAGCTGATCCAGCGCATCTGGCATCTTGTCCCGCAAAGCTTAAGGTACGGTGCGGATATAGAAAAACCGCGGAACTACTTTTTCTTTCAGTTACGATATCACCGGTGGTCCCTTAAAAAAGTCCAAGGCCTCGAGCAAGGACATCAGCATATTTGCTGAACAGGGCCTCTAGTTTCGTGTTGGTTTCGTTCTACTTAATGGGGTGCACGTTCGCGACGACCTTTGTCAGCATGGAAATTTCGATTTTGTTAAAAGCCTTTATCGTGTCTCTGCCACATAACGATGGTCTCGTGCTGTCAACCACTATTACCGTGCCTTGCATATCTTTGTCGTCACATCTGGCTGTAATGCGTAGGTGTCCAAGCACTGGAAGTTTGCCCAATAGGCAGGACAGTCTTGCTTGCGTTTTTCACAATGGTGGCCACTTCATTTTGTACTTCCGAAACACTGATGCTGGAATAACGCTTACAGGTGATCCAGTGTTCATCAGCAGTATTAGAGGAACGCTATCCCAGGTTACTACATTTCAAATGGGCTTCACGTTGCGGATGCTTGCTTCTTGATGAAATACGGCCTGCGTAGTGTACAAGGCCTCACTATGATCCGAGGTTGAGCAGTCTTCCGCTGTCGACACGTATGCCCCTTGCCGTCGTACATCTGCATGTGAGCTCTGTCGGCGAGCCGACGTGGCTGACTGGCACATTCGTTTCAAGTGGCCTGAAGAGCATAGGCGTGGGTGAGAAGATAACTTGCTGTGGACAGGAACCGATTCGGTTCCTGCCCACTGCAAGTTATCTTTTCACCCACTTTTTTTTTCTTCACATTTGCATTACAATTCGGTCTAATAACTTCCCCTGTACTTTCCTTGGCAATATTGTCCGTTAGACATCATAATTATTGTGTGAAAACACGAAAAACCGAACCCTAACCTATACACTTCTTCTCTTATTCATTAAAGAGGGGGTCCTACTGGTGGACTTGGTGCCCTCGGGTTGTATACGAGAGACTGTTGGTCACCTGCCAGCTCGTAATAATTTCACGTGCTACGTGACGCCACACAGGCTCATAAAGTGCGCCACACTCACCGCCATGGCTACTGGTACCCAATAAAGTGTCTAGGAGGATATCCATTGTGGTAGCTCTGTGGTAGAGTGAGGAACGGGTTATTCGAAAGTCACAGGTTCGGTTCCTGCCCACGGCAAGTTATCTTTTCACCCACTTTTCTTTCTTCACTTTATTATAAAATTCTGTCTGATAATTTCCCCTATACTTTCTTTAGCATTAGTATCTGTTAGATGTCATTAATATTGTATCAAAACACAGAAAAAGGAGCCCTTAAGTATACACCCTCTTCCCTTATATATATATATATATATATATATATATATATATATATATATATATATATATATATAATGTGTGTGTGTGTGTGTGTGTGTGTGTGTGTGTGTGTGTGTGTAGATTTATATATGTTGTTAAGGCATTTACTAGCCGGCAACGAGCGAGAATATACAATGGCGACAGTCAAAGCCAAGCACGGGCTCTCAGCGCGAGCGGCGTCCTTGTTGGGTAGCCCCGCTAGAAGGTACTCAAGAGTTCGACCCATTTCAGCGTTCGGAGGCTTCACTACAATTACCCCGGGGTCGAAGAGGGAGCCGCCTGGCCACCTAACAGCTCGTTACTATGAGCGGGTCATAATAAGCCTTCAGGCGCTCCACGTTGACGATGTCTTAATAATGTATATATATATATATATATATATATATATATATATATATATATATATATATCAAAGGAGAGATAACTTTATCGACACGCTCGGCATTTGATATGCATTAGCATACACAAAGGTGACACGACGCGCATTCCTAAATACCACGAAGTTGAATCACACTTTAACAGCCCTACGAATGGCGCCCTTCGCCCAATTTATACGTCCAATGAGTGGAGCTCATCTTGATATCATGCCTCTTTCTCTGGTTATGGCTTGGCGGTTAACATCTACATATACCACAATAGTTTGTTTAATAAATTTATCATGGATGTTAGTCGTCAGAATGGATATGTACCAATAGCTGAGCTTCCTACTGAGTTCGAGTTGACTATTTTATTCGTGGCCGCTCTGGAAGCTGTCTCTATGGCTCGAAGCTACTGTAAGCAAGGCTGATCAGGTTTATCATAAATTAAAGCGGAAATAATTTTTGGCGTTTTAGTACGGAAAAACTCCAACATCAAGAACGAATAGTCGCATTTATTTTGCAACAGCTTCGACGGAGCAGCAGTGATGATCTATCCTTTTTGAAAAAAAAATCTTTCAGGAGCAGCAAATGGTTCAACGAGTCCGTAAAAAAGTTTGCTCGTTCTCATCCTTAGCCGCATCAACAAGTCACAGCAGAATAAAAGCATGAACAAGTTGGATTGCTCGCTGCAAATCAGCGAGCAATCCAGAAAGCATTATCAGGTTTACTGAGGCCAAGAGGGAACTTCGAGAGCAGCAAAATATAGCTAAAGATTTCTTTTTTCGTGTTCAACTTCAAAGTTTACTATCCGACAATCCCCGCAAGTTCTGGCGCTCGGTCCTGCCTCGCGATGCTTCTTGTAATTCTTTCAAAATAAACGATAGAATCATTGATGATCCGGCGGAAATTTCGAACAATTTTAACTCGTTCTTTCAGTCTGTCTTTACAGTCGACAATCTGGTTGTTCCTTCTTTTTCCACCTTGAATCCAACGTCTCCAATCAGTGATGTAGTGATCACTGAAGAGGGCGTGTTAAATCTCGTACTTAATTTGGACACTAAAAAGTGTAATGGACCCGATGGTATCCCCAACATGTTTCTCGTTCGCTACTCCCTTTGGACCTCTCAATACCTTACAATAATTTTTAATAAATCCGTAAAATCTGGAACCGTTCCCAGACCTTGGAAAAATGGCAAAATAGTACCTTTACATAAATCTGGTGACAAGCAAGTTTTCAGCAATTACAGGCCCATCTTTCTTACCCCTCATTCCTGCAAGCTATTAGAGCATATTATACACAAACATAATATTGCATTTCTCGAATCTAACAATTTGTTGTCTAGCTTCCAACATGGATTCAGACGAGGTTATAGTACTGTTACGCAGCTAACCGAATTTGTGCACGACATTTCTAGTAATATGGACATTGGTAATCAGGTTGACGCACTATTCATCGACTTTTCGAAAGCGTTCGACACTGTACTTCACTCTAAATTACTATGCAAATTAAATGCCATATTAAACAACCCGCAACTAGTTACCTGGATATTTTCTTTCTGAGCGCTCGCAATACGTTTGTTATAACTCAACTGACTCCGACATTGTTAGTGTTAATTCAGGCGTTCTACAAGGTTCTGTACTTGGCCCGTTACTGTTTCTACTGTACATAAACGATTTGCCTCATAACATCACCTGTAAAATTCGTCTGTACGCGGATGATTGTTTTGTATGAACCCATCAACTCTCCTAAAGCCCATTATCGTCTAAATGACTCATTTACTAAATTTTGTGAATGGTGTGCAACCTGGCAAATGAGTATAAATTTTAACAAATCTATGCTTATGTCTTTCACGAATAGTAAGTCCCCTTCCTGCTTCACGTTTTCGTTTAACGGATCCACCTTAAAAAAAGTAACAGAATACAAATATCTTGGTGTTGTTCTTTCTAGCAATTTATCTTGGTCTCAGCATATTAACTTTGTCTGCACAAAATCTTTAAAAAAGTTAGGTTATTTAAGACGAACACTGTTCCAATCCCCCAAAAGCACTAAATTACTAATGTATAAAACATTGATTCGTCCTATACTTGACTACGCATGCCCCGTATGGAATCCACACAAGCAGGGTGAAATCGATAGAATTGAGGCCATTAAAAAAAGCTATCAGATTTATTTGTAACCGCTATGATCGCTACTTTTCACCTTCCCTTGCCCTGTCTTCTCTTGAACTAACCACATTACGCATGCGCCGTCTAAAGGATTCTATGAAACTGCTTCACTGTTTTATTAACTCGGTCTATCGCATGTCCCACAATACTTACATCTCATTTGCCTCGCCGTCCACAACTAGAAGTAATCACCACCTTAATATCAAGCCTTGCCATTGTCGAACTAACACATTCAAATTTAGTTTTTTTTCCTTTCACTGCCGAAATGTGGAATCAACTGTCCGGTGATATTCGCTCCCTTCCGCTGGAAAATTTTTTTACTTGCCCTTGCTGATTTGCGTTAAGTGTTCTTTTGTTTTATTGCTCTGTTGACCTGTCTGTTTGTTATTGTAAATGCTCACTCCTGCCATAGCCCTAAATTGGGGGCTGCAGTATGTATAAATAAATAAATAAATAAATAAATAAATAAATAAATAAATAAATAAATAAATAAATAAATAAAGTGATGCATTATTATAGGACCCCTGTTCAGTGCTTGCGTGCTCTGTAATACGGGAGCACAAGACGCGAAAGCACCGCATAGGTGACCCACATCACAAAGAGCCTACAAGGAAAATCATCGCAGCAGAAATGTTGGCAAAATTTCGCTATGTTGTAACATTGCCTAGTAACATTTTTATTCTCCCATAAGAACATATTTTAGTGATTACTGCTGTGACGGAAAACTTCGCCATGCTTGTTCGTTTCCCCAGCGTGTCGCTAAAAGTCACCACTGTCGAAATTGGGACGGCTCAGCACCCCTACCTCTCCCCTAGAACTTTTTTCAGTGGGGGGGGGGGCTCGCACCCTCCTTGCCCACCTCCCCGGCTGGTACGCCTATGCTCGGCAGCCTTCCAAGTCACGCTGAATCAAAAACGGGAGTGCAAGCGTCGATGGTCGGCACAGCTGGCAAACCGCGCCACCGAGTCAACTCGCGATGTGAAACGCTTGGGGTGGTGATTTATTAATGCATGTAACACTTAAAGATAAAAACACTAATGCATCATAGATTAACGAGTTTATTATGAGGCATTATTGCATCGTTGTTTTGCCAATGCTTGGAGTGTTGTTGTGTTTAGATCTATTCATTGCACATATAAAATAGCATGCACCTTATAACTGATTCTAACTCTGTGAATAAAAATGTGGCAGTGACAATAATGTTAGCTGGCTGGATTTTCTCTTGGTGAGTGCAAGCAAGTGTTGAATAGCGCCTGGGGGTCCGGGAGAGCACGGGTGTAGCTTGAGTGAGAGCAAGTGCTTGTGAAGCTTGAGGGGTCAAGTACCTCTTTTGCACCCACCTGGCGATGCCCGTGGTGAACTGTACTTTTGCACAAAAAACAATAGAAGCAAGATGTTTGTTTGCTGTGTAATGGAGTAAGACTAGCTATATTCTTTGCGTAAACGTATAAATTTTCTGCATACCGAATGCAATTGGCCTTATGCCCACTGCAGTGCAACTACGAGTGAGCATTGTTTTCGCAGGGCTCCTTGTGGCCAATGGAACACTGTGGAAGATCCAGCGCCGCTTCTCCTTAAAGCTCTTCAATGAGCTCGGAATCACCAAGCCTACTATGGAAAGATATATACGCGTGAGTAATAATTTAAAATGATTTTAGGCCTAGATTTTTTTTATTTGGGTCAGATACAATTCTAGTGCGTGTTTTTCTCGTAGTAAGGACCTCAGAAGACCATAAACAGAAAAATTTAGGCATTAGTGCAAGCATTCTTGAATTATTAGCGTGGCATCAAATTAGGTTATACGGTTCAGTGATTAGTGATAGAGAAAAAGGGCTTGTTTACTCTTGCGAATCATAAGTGTACAAAAATCGGAGCCAATGTCTCACTTGTCACCCTCATACCCATTGAAGCAGCGTCGGTACGACGTCCCGAAAATGGCGCTTCCCCGCGTCACTTTACGCGCCTCGGCTTCGCTGAAGACTTCGCTCACGCTTTTTCTTCATTGTGGCTGCAACTTCTACAAACATGCCGCAATATTGATCTCATTTTCAGTGAGGGCCATTGAAAAAATATTCCCCCAATAATGAGCAGTATTGGTTACGTTTCCGAGATGCTAGAAGAAATGTGTGGTGGTGTCAATTAACACCACGAAGTCCGTAAATGTTAAAGCTAATTGCTGTAGTGCCGCGCAGGAGCGTCTGTGAGAGCAGGCGTTTGGTGCGTAGCGACACCATGAACCCGAGCTAACAGGGGAGTTTCGAGTCCCTCCCACGCCTATACGGGCGTGCCTGAGCCGTGGTGTCCGCAGAAAAGGGGATCCTGGGTGTTATGCCGACGCTGGGTGATGGGACCTTTACAGCCCCCCGGCAGTGGCAACACACCCCTTTGGCCCCGGCTTCACGTAGACGGCGCCCCTAGACTGACTCACCCAGAGGAAATCGGCAGTCGTCTTTACCCATCGCTCTGCCCTACAACTTTGTCTCTATCTTTCACTTTCAGTCTGTCCTGTCTACTTCTCTCTTCTGCTTACTTCCAATTTTCCTGGCAGCAAGGGTTAACCCTGTGCAAATAGCCTACCTTGGTCTAGGTGCATTGGGTTACGGCAGTGTTGTACGGCTGACGTCTGCAAGCTTTCATAGTTCGCAAACTTGCAGCGTCCCCTTGTGGGGCTCCGTGGTGGGTGGCCGCAATGTTGCTGAATAAAAATAAGGCCGGCATGCAAGCAGCATTCTCCCCACTTACTGATCGTACCGGCCTAATGCGGGTACGCACTGATTACATACATCTTTTTAACCAGCTAATAGAAACACTTCCTCACTTCCACGTCATTCAGTGTGAGAAAACCGGAAAGCGAACCAGGATCGTATCTCCTTTCGTAACTGCCAAGTGTCTTACCGAAACTCTCGGGGCTGAATACGAGGCAATAAAAATGGCTAGCATAAACCTCCTCCTTGAAATTCGGGACAAAGAACAATATGAAAAACTAGACGGCCTCTCAACTTTCAGTGACGTACCGATCACCGTAACACCACAAAGATCAATGAACATAACTCGTGGAGTGGTATCTGACGCAGACTTGCTTGACCTGACCGAAAATGAACTTTTGGAGGGCAGGAAGATCCAAAAATGTCACTAATGTACAGGGAATCATCATCAAAAAAGGTAACAAAGAAACACCAACGAAATAGCTATTACTCACGTTTGCTTCCAGTAAACTGCCAGAATCCATTTAAACAGGGTACACGAAGACCTCTCTTCGGCCGTACAAACCAAATCCTCGTCAGTGCTTCCAATGCCAGAAGTCATGGCCATGGCTCTAAAAGCTGTCGTGGTTGCCACACTTGTGCACAATGTGGAGTCCCAGGCCACGTGTCTGAGAAGTGCAAACAACCGCCACACTGTGTAAACTGTGAAGGAAACCATGCCGCATATTCACGCTCCTGCGCACATTGGAAGAAAGAAAAAGAGATAGTTACTTTGAAGGTGAAGGAGAGTATTTCGCATAAGAAGCACGGCGAACAGTCTCACCATTCTATGGACCTACATACGCTGATGCGGCGCGTCAGGGGGCACCGCCGCACCAGCCCTCGCCACTCCTTCGGCCCGCGCATACCGAGGCGGTGGTTGTGGCACCTGCCCCTAAGGCGGCTGTAGCCCAGGCTACACCGCCTACTCCCAATCAGAGACCGGAGACTCCAAAGTCCTCGGGTCTCAAGGCCTCACCTCACCAGGCGAGGCCAAGAGTTCGAACTACCAGCTCGCGCGAGCTGGCATCCAGTGCCTCCAAGGAGGCAATGGATACATCGGTACTCTTGGTGCCGAAAGAGCGGCTTGGCTCCTTGGAGCGCGGCAAGAAAACAAAAACGCAGACAACAGGACCTGGTGACGGCCCTGTTACTTCAGACTCCCTGTCTAAACAGTCACTCGCTTTTCGTACGCACAGCATCACTTTACATTTATCATGAACACTCAAATTATACAATGGAACGTCAGGGGCCTCCCCAGAAACCTTGAAGACGTCCAATAACTCTTACATGAACATTCACCAAAAGTTCTGTGTGTACAAGAAACACACCTAAACTCAAAACACGCCAAACACGTTATTTTCTGAAAGGACCGTGATGATATGACATCAACCAGAAGTGTTGCCATTATAAAGAATCGAGAGATTGCACGCACACACTTTCAATTCAGATCATCGCTTAAGGCTGTGGCTGTTCTAGCTGTGCTTTTCAACAAACTGATCACAATTTGTACTCTTTACTTACCTCCGAGCTATCACCTACAAAAACATGACTTCCTGACCTTTATAGACCTGTAGGCTTGTGCCACAGGAGTGAAAGAAAGACACGCCTGAACGATAATCGATGCCAGCCAGGAACGTGAGCCGTGGCTCCACGTGCCACGGCCTAGCGCCTTCTTTATTTTCTTCTGTCGCCATCGCGCGCTCTGCGGTTTGCGCGCCGCCTGTCGCCATCGCGCGCTCTCCGGTTGCGCGCCGCCCGAACGAGGGTGCTACATTGCCCCCCGTGTAGACTGGAAGTCGGAATGTGACATGCCGTTTGTGGTATTCCAACGGAAGATCAGTCGTAGATGAGAGGCTTTCTAGGGCTGTCTCCAGGTACGCCGGCTTGAGTCGGTCCAAGCTGACTGTCTCTTCACGGCCGTTCTGAAGTAGAGTGGCAGTTTTGGGGGTGCGGTGAAGGACGCGGAATGGTCCGTCGTAGGCTGGTGTCAAAGGTGGTCTGACCGCGTCGTGGCGCACGAAAACATGTGTTGCAGTGGCCAGATCAGGGTGGACGAATGTGGTCTTGTGTTCGGAAGGTCTGGGTGGAGTGGGCCGGAGGTCTTGAACGCAGTCGAGGAGGCGTTGTAGGAATTGCTGTGGCTGGTCTGGTAGCTTCGTTGACGTAAAGAAGTCTCCCGGAAGCCGTAGTGAAGTTCCATACACCAGCTCTGCTGTTGAGCACTGAAGGTCTGCCCGGATGACAGCTCGTAAACCTAAGAGCACCAGTGGCAAGGCATCAATCCAGGTGGCTCTATTGAGGTGGGTAGTCAAGGCGGTCTTCAGTTGTCGGTGAAGGCGTTCCACCATGCCATTGGCGCAGGGTTTGATAAGCCGTGGTACGGCAATGTCTGGCTCCGAGGATGCGATTAAGGCAAGTAAACAGCGAGGACTCAAACTGACGTCCACGGTCTGTTGTCACGGTGCCAGGACAGCCAAAACGGGATACCCACGTAGAAATGAAAACGCGGGCAACTGTCTCGGCTGTGATATCTTGAATTGGAACAGCCTCTGGCCAGCGTGTGAAGCGATCGACCATGGTCAATATATAACGGTACTCCTGAGACACTGGCAGAGGGCCCACAATGTCGAGATGAACATGGTCGAAACGACGGCCGGGTGGAAGGAAAGGTTGGGGCGGCGTCTTAGTATGACGGGAGACCTTTGTCATCTGGCAGGGCAGGCACATGCGCGTCCAAGCGCGCACATCACCGTTGATTCCGGGCCAGACATAGCGCTGGGTGAGAAGACGCTGAGTAGCCCGAATGCCAGGGTGACAGATGTCGTGTAAGGAGTGGAAAACGGTGCGTCGTAATGAAGCGGGAACGAAAGGGCGGGGAAGGTCAGCTGAAACATCGCACCACAAGCGCTCAGATGATAATGGATGAGGCACCAGGCGTTGTCGGAGAGAACGGGGGTTCTCCCGAAAAGCGGCAAGCTCTCTATCATCCTGCTGTGCTGAGGAGAATGAGGCCCAGTCGATGGTTGGCGGTGGAGAGTCAACCGCGGCTATACGAGAAAGGGCATCTGCGGCGGTGTTGTCAGCTCCTTTCACGTGGCGGATGTCAGTCGTGAACTCCGATATATAAGCCAGATGGCGGAGTTCACGGACGTCTCGGCCGTGCAACTGCGTCTCCCATCTTTCTGGCCACAGGACCCGCAAGTTTGGTTTCATCAGGTCGAGGCGCAATTCTCCCTGTACCACATCGCCTCGAAAACGACACGCTACTACCACGTAGCCTCCGTCCTTCCTCCTGACGCTGCCAGCGAGCTCTCCGACGTCCTCTCCAACCCCTCGGACACTACGCCATATCAGCACCTTAAAACCAAGGTGCTGGAACGATTCATGCCTTCGGAACGCGTCCGCCTACAGCAGCTCCTTGCAGAGGGGGACCTTGGCGACAGGCGCCCCTCCCAACTACTGCGCCGAATGCGACAGCTTCTTGGGAAACACGACGTCTCTGCCGACTCAGCGTTGCTTCGCGAGCTCTTCCTCCAACGCCTTTCTCAGCCAATCCGCCTCGTCCTCGCGGCGGCCGGCAACGTCAATCTCGACCGCCTGGCGGAGCTCGCCGATCAGGTTCATGAAGCGACCTCCCCATCTGTCAACGCTGTCTTACCACCAGCAGACACGGCGATTTCGCGCCTTGAGGCCCGCATCGACGAACTCGCCGCCTCCATTGCCGCACTCCGGAGCCCCCTGCAGGAGACTCGTTCGCCTCGTTTTGGTCGTCGAGCTCTTCCACGCACACGAGATGCTCGGAGTCCCAGCCCTCCACCCCTCTGCTGGTACCACCGGCGTTTCCGACACCGAGCCACGAAGTGTACACCCCAATGTTCGTGGCAGGGAAACGCCTGCCGGGATCACTGACGGCGGCGTGTGATCTCCCTTCTCGTCCCAGCCGCCTTTTCATGGTGACGGACCAGCTATCGGGCGCCAGGTTCCTTATAGATACGGGCGCGGAAATTAGCGTTGTGCCCCCGACTAAGGCTGATCGTTCAAAGTCACAAGGGCAAGTGCTTCGTGCTGCCAACGCCTCGTCTATAGCAACGTATGGGCTATAGACGAGGCGTTGCCGATCTCTCACCCTCGACTTCAGCCTTCGCTGCATTTTCCGGTGGGTTTTCGTCATCGCAGACGTGGTTCAACCGATCATCGGCTCGGACTTCCTCTCATACTTCGATTTAGACGTCAGCGTGCGGCGGCGCCGCCTCATAGATGGTAAGACTCGTCTCTCCATCTCGGGAGTCCTGTCCGACATCGCTCCAATGGCCATCCGCATGCTGATACCTTCCTCACCGTTCGAAAAAATCTTGGCGAGTTTCCCGGAGTTAACTAAACCATGCAACCTCACTCAGCCGCCTAAACATACGGTGACACACCACATCGTCACCCGGGGTCCACCGGCAGCCGCTCGACCACGCCGCCTGTTAGGAGACCGCCTAGCTATTGCTAAACGGGAGTTTGACCACATGCTGCAGCTCGGCATTATCCGCCCGTCGTCAAGCGCTTGGGCTTCCCCGCTGCATTTGGTGCCAAAGCGTGATCCTGGTGACTGGCGTCCTTGTGGGGACTATCGAGCGTTTAACGCCAAGACTGTCCACGACAGCTATCCTCTACCTCACATCCAAGATTTTACATCGCGCCTCGACGGCTGCACAATTTTCAGCAAAGTGGATCTTGTTAAGGCGTACCACCAGATTCCTATCGAGCCCGCCGACATACCTAAGACCGCCATCACGACGCCCTTTGGGTTGTTCGAATACGCGCGGATGCCTTTTGGACTCCGCAATTCGGCTCAAACTTTCCAGCGGTTCATTTCTGAGGTCACACGGGGTCTTCCTACTGTGTTTGCGTACCTTGACGATGTCCTTATCGCCAGCCGCACACCTGAAGATCATGAGCACCATCTACGCGCTCTGTTCCAACGTCTTCAGCAGTACGGCCTCGTTGTGAATGCCTCTAAGTGTACTTTCGGCGCATCTGAGCTCGAGTTCTTGGGCCATCACGTCCGGGTCACCACTTGTAGGCTTGTGCCACAGGAGCGAAAGAAATACACGCCTGAACGATAACCGATGCCAGCCAGGAACGTGAGCCATGGCTTCACGTGCCACGGCCTAGCGCCTTCTTTATTTTCTTCTGTCGCCATCGCGCGCTCTCCGGTTTGCGCGCCGCCCGAACGAGGGCGCTACAGACCAACTTCAGGAGCCTGATGTTCTCCTCGAAGACTTGAATGCCCACAGCAGGCTATGGGGTGGCTCTCATTGCGACGCGTGAGGTCGACTGATTGAACAGTTCCTTCTTTCATCGAGCGCGTATCTTCTAAACTTAAAAGAACCAACCTATTATATTATCGCTAATAATGCCTACTCCTCCATAGACCTAAGCATAGTATCTTCGTCTCTTGTGACTCTACTAAAGTGGAAAAACATCAGTAATCCGTACGGAAGTGACGACTTCCCCGTAGTTTTGAGCGCAACTACAGAAAGTGAGTGTCCACCACGAGTTCCCGAATGGCTCATAAACAGAGCCGACTGGAAACAGTTTTATACTATCGCATACTTCTTAGATCTACTTCCTAGAACTAAAACAGAAATACACAAGTCCCGAGTTTCTTACGGATGCTTCAAAGTCCAACACTTCTGTCTCATACGCAACCATCGGCCAATCCTTTTCGGAAGTCAGCGTTCTGCACTCTGATTCAAGTATTTTCACCGGCGAAGTTTATGCGATACTTGCGGCTGTTAAACACTATAAACGAATGAAACTACCCAAGGCAATAATATACACAGATTTCCAAAGCGTAGTAAAAGCTCTGAAAAATCTTAAAATGCAAAAAAACCCGGTCTTTGTCTCGCTTTCTTCGCTCTTATCCACAGGCTACTCATCCAAGAAGCATGTGGTAGTCTGTCCGCTGCCAGGACACCGCAAATAACAAAGCAACGTTCTGGTAGACCAGCTAGCTGGATCCGCCAACAAACCCGCGTCCAATGCATCGATACCAGTTTCTGCACTCAACTTGAAACCTTTTCTAAAACTAAAGCTGAGGGTTTATTGGCAGAGCACATGGGACACACACAGGTAATAAATTGCATGTCATCAAGCCGCAACTTGGTCATTGGCCGCCGCTATCAAAATCACGCAACACAGAAAAAATACAAGGTTAAGAACAGCACATACACACACAACTCATTCATTTCTTTTGTCTGGGCTCGATCCACCTTTGTGTGACAGATGTGGAGAAGCACTAACCATACTTCAAATTTTGATGCAATGTAAAGAATTAAACACGCTAAGAAACACTTTCCATTACCCTACAGACAGCAGATACCCCTTCACCTTGCAATGTTCATCGGTAGTAAACCACTTTTTACACATAAATCACTGTTTGCTTTTTCAAGAGAGGTTGATACGTCTCATATCATATACCCAGGCATTCCGTAGCACGACCTCTCAAGAGAGGTCTCTGCTGCAGTTGCTACACTCAAAAAAGCACTTGCCTCACAGCCCTTGGACGCAAGGGTGTGAATGAGTGAGGCACTTGTGCTAATGCCACACATGTCCACCATGGTTTTTATCATCAAACTTTCGGCATCCATTAACACCACGCACTTTTCACAGCATGGTAATAATTTTATTACTTCTAGGTTTTTACCCGCTTTAGGGCGAAGAACGTTTAAGGCCCTTATACAGCCGCAAATCACAATCCTTGTCCACATATATTGCTCCATGAACTGGCAATCTTTGGCCATCAAATGGCCCTAGCGCCACAAAGCACCAAACATCATCATCATGATAGTTGGCACACTGACACCTGTTAGTGGATTTGTAGTTTCGTGTAAATTTTGTCAGGGCCAATTGATTGTACAGGAGCTGTTGCAAAGCAACCTTATACGATGTAATACTGAAGACAACCGCTCAAAACAAGCTTGCCGACTACTATGTCTCACTGACTCTCCCAGGCTTAGTTCCTCACAATGATTTAGGGATGTGAATGATTATATAAAAACAAGAACGTTTAAGTACATCGAGTACTTGCACTAACTTCATCGATGCTGTAAGGGGGGGCAGCAGGGTCTCATCTTTAAGATTTCGGGTGCAGTAAATAATAGGGTACATTCATGAGATATGAAAACTTTGGTTCTGTAAAGACGGTGGGCAGTGATCGAGTGAATCGTAAAGATTGAATAGTAAACTGCGGAATAACGATGAAATGTGTACGGACCAATTAACATCTATATGAGCTACTGGCAAACTGGAATGGTGGAAACACGCATCCAAAGTTCTATTTCCTTTTCATGCTGTAAGGTAATGCCAGAAAGTTCACTGTCACGGCAACGTTTCTTTTTTTCGTGGATAGTTTTGTGTTTACCGATAGAATCTGCAAACTGCGCTTCGAGGAAGGCGCTATAGGAAGCATAAGCTAAAAAGTATGCTAAGTTATCAAAACAATGAAATTAGGGCTGTAGCTGGTGGGCAACTGTATATTTGGATTTGACTATAATATATACGCGAAGGTAACAAAGAAAAATATTTGCCTACTTGGTGGAGCCAGGTCGTAAGAACATGATCGCTATGTCGTGGAGCGATTGGCAGAAGCGCCAAAAGTAGTTGTCATGGAGGATATGTCCCACTGATCTTATGTGCGGTGACAGACAGCCGCAGGGTTTCCGTAAATATACAAAGTGTAGGCTCTAGCCCAGTCACCAAAAATATCATCCAGTTTCACTCCTGTGAAATAAAAGTTCAGAGCAGAGCTGCCATGCAAGTGCCACCATCTTGCCAACGCTGATAATTCTTCCTTCAGCATTCTTCATCCTCTTCTTTCATCTTTACTTTCAGATTCCTTTCTAATTCTTCTTCTATACTTCTTTTGTCTTGAATGTTTATTTTTTTTGTCCTTCTATATTGCTCTCTCTTTTTGTTTTGGCATCGTTACACTCATATCACTGCTCCTCAGCGTCACTTCTTTTTCCCACACTTTGCTATGCTATACGGTGCATGATTATGCTATGGTTTATCCTCTCGCCTGCTTATTTCTCTCCTTATTACCACAAAATTATTCCTTCTCACCCTTATTTTTCTTTCTCATTCCCGTGGCAAACTATATCATGCAAAGCTATGCCGCGCTATGTCATGAACCCTCATTTCAACTGCGAAGCATTTCTTAGCAAACTTCGGCGACTTTGAGCGTGTCTATCATTCTATCTGTCTATCTATCTATCTACCTTACTATCTATCGATCTATCTATCGGTCTATCTATCGGTCTATCGGTCTATCTATCTATCTATCGGTCTATCTATCGGTCTGACTATTGGTCCATCTGTCTACGTCTATCTGTCTATTGGTCTATCTGTCTATCTGTCTATCTATCTCCCTATCTCTACGACTTCTACCTCTCCTGGCCTTATCGGTAATTGTATCGATTCCGTAATTGGTATGCCATAACATGACTCTACGACGAGCACAAGTGACTAGTAATAACATGGAAATCTTGACATGTATGTCATGAACGTCACGATTTACATTTCATGGTCTTGCTGCTCTTGCGGTGGTTTCGTCAACATGAGATATTACATAACTGCGATCGTATGACATAAGTGCATGGCGAATCTATCAGTCCCTAACGTGGAAATCATGATATGCATGTCATGTAAGTCATGACTACATGCCACCTTCATGGTGCACTAATGTTCGTTTAGGTAGCTTCACATATACCGAATTTGGCGTTACGGTACATAAATTGATGACGAAACTACACGACTGGTGAAAACATGATAATAATGAGATGCATGTTGTGTAAGAACGTGACTACATTCGACGCCCATGATGTGCTCGCGGCCATCTTACTAGCTTCACATATACCAAATTTGCATTACGTGGCGCAAATGGACAACGAAGGTAAATGACGCGCCCAAATATGATTATCATGACATGCGTATCCCGTGAAACAGGCCTCTATGCTGCGCTCATAGTGTGCTCGTAATCATTTCGCTAGCTTCCCATATACCAAATGGGGTGTTACGTGACGTCAATGAATGACGAAGGTGTATGACTTGTGCAAACATGATAATAATGGCATGCATGTCATGTAAGAACATGACAACATACAACGGTCATGATGCGCTCACGGCCGTTTCGCTAGCTTCACATATACAAACTTTCCGACCGCGTGAGGTAAGTAGTGCCAAAAGGTGAATGACTCGTTCAAGCATAATACTCATGATATGCGTGTCTTGTAACACATGGTTACATGTTACGCTTACAGCATATTCGCGGTCGTTTCGCTAGCTCCACATATCCCAAATATGATATTACGTGACGTGAATAGACGACGAAGGTGAATGACACGTGCAAGCAAAATAATCATGACATGCTTGTCATGTAAAATATGACTGCATGCGACGCTCAAAGCACGCTCGCGACCGTTTCACTTGCTCCAGATATACCGAATTTCGTATCACGTGACTTGTATAGACGATGAAGGTAAATGACACAACCAAACAGCGCGTAGCGGGTGTCTCCCTCGTTCAGACTATACATACTGCAGCCCATCATGGGCTATGGCAGGAGTAGATAACATCACATGTCAAGCGCAGACAAAAATTGGTAACTGATAAAGCACGAACTATCCCAGGCAAGACATTCCAGCAGTTGATTGTTGGAGCAAATTAGCTATATTTGTACACATCAGTTCTATATTTAGGCGGGAACATATTAAGATTATGCCAGCTACGAGTGCAGGAAGGTTGGGCAAACTGAAAATCCTGGTTTAAGTGGGCCCACCGCGGGCACCCAATCAAGGCATGAATGAACATCAAGCTTTCATTGCGGTGACGTGTGGCCACAGTAGTAAGACTGAGATCAGAGAGTTTTTAAGAGGGCGAGAAGTGCCCATCGTAACGACGGCAGATAAAACGAATAACTTTTTTGGAACGCACTCAACCTTGTCAATATCGTTTTTAAGAAATGTATTGCAAACAATGGATGCATATCCTAGGATTGGATAGATTAGTGTTTCAAATGTGAGCAGTTTCGTTTCTTGAGGAAGCTACTCGAAATGTGCGCTCCAGGTTCCTGGTATAGTACAGCGTGGCTTATACTATGCGAGGAAGTGCTTGCAACGTACCCACAGTTTGTGGGACGTAAACTGTAGTACAAAGTGCTATGCTATGATTTGCCATCTCGCTTTCATTTTTTCTTTGTCCTCATTTCTATATACATTCTCTCTCCTACTTCCCTTCCCCCCTTGTTATTCATTAATTTATTTCGTAATACCCTTTGGGCCAAAGGCTTTATGGAGGGGGGGGGTGAAACACGATTTGTACTCATACAATGTTAGCTTATACTAAAAAATAAAAAATAAATATTACAAAATGTAAGCATTGTGTACAAACAAAACAAGTAAGTGTGGGCATTTAAACATTGCTAGTTGGCGTTGAACGAAACAAGTGGTGATCGGTCAACATGGCCACCGATCCGGGAAAGCGGCTCCAGTCTACTCATGTTCTGGAAACAAATGAATCGCTGCATATTTTGGTCATACTGGTGTGACACGAGCACTTTTAATCGCGATCAGTGTCAGTCGGGATTAACCGTGGTCCAGATAATGTGCTGCTACACGGTTACTTCTAATCATAATTAGGCGTGATCAGCATCACGACTATCGTGATCCGTGCATCACAATCTGCCTGTGATATCGCGATTTTGCTGTCGTCTGCACCCCCTAGCCGAGCTTGTTGAAAGCACAATAAACAAGAAAATCGAGCAGAGTTCTATAAAATAGCTTTAAGATGTTTATAAAAAGCAAATTCTAAACTGTTCGAGTTGGAACACCATCTGAAGTATTGCACACGTTAGGATTCGTATCGACTGCGTGTAGTTACGCGAGAATCAGACGACAAGCAGTCAACCGTTGCCTTGAGCGCTTGGTTAAACTCTCACCCAATCGGAGCTGTTAGATCACCTCGAAGCAAAGTGATTATGATTGTCGCAAGCCTTTCAACTACGTGGCAACGTCCGCCCACTTCGTAGTCGAAAGATGAGATATGCTTTCGCAGAGTGTCACGTTGGGCGAGTTGGTGCATAGCTTGATAAAATGGTGGTGGCGCAACAGATACTAGTAAGGAAAAGAGAAAGAGACAGGATAGAGTGCCAGTTTTCCAACTTGTTTATTTTCCTCGCATCACTCAAATAATAATGCTTCCAGTATGCGCACAAGGAGGGGGCACAGCACAAGCGGCCATTTTTCTGCACACACGAAAACCTGAACTGAAAAAAGCTGTTGCACAGAGCTATCTATCTTGAAACAGGTATTCTTTCTTGTACAAAGTGACCGACGAAACACTGACGCATTCGTTCCCCTTCCTTTGTATGTGGTATGCCTCCAGTACTTTACGTGCTAACATATCCCTGTTTCTTCCTAACACGTTTGTCTCTCGGAATAGTGGTGTGCAGCCGCACGAAGCACAATGTAACGGCAGGTGTGAACCCTCGCCATTCTTAATTGATAGGATATGCTCCCCAAGGCGATCATTAACACAGCGTCCTGTTTGGCCTATATACACCTTGCCACAGCTCAACATAATTAAATAAATAACGCCCACTATACTACGCAAAACTGGCCGGGCGTGCTTATTTTCGCATGAAAGGTTAGCTTTCTGCGAACCAATGCGGGCACAGAGCTTCGACAGATTTTCGGGTGCCGAGAAGACCATTATAACATCACGCCTGTTTGCAACTTTCTTCAAATTGTGGGCAATTTTGTGCATGTAAGGTAGAACTAGTGGTTTCTTTTTCCGCACCACCTCGGGCTGTCTGCTGCATCCTTTGAGCTTCTGGAGGAGAGATTCGAACACACTGTTTAAGACCACCGAAAGAAAACCGGCTGCAACCAGCCTTGAAATCTGTTCTTGAAAACCTTCGCTCATGGTGTGCTTGCACGACTTCAACAACGCCGACCGGAGACACATTGTCGCAATGGCTCTTTTTAAGGTTTTTAAGTGTGCTGATTCGTTAGGCAGGAGGTCTTTGTCTGCACGGGGGCTCTACATCCAGCACAAATGTGTAGCGTTTAATGACAGGTTGATGTCTAAAAACTGCAAATGATTGTCTTCAGGTAGCTCTTGCGTAAATGTCATGCCTTTATCCTGCTCAATAAAAACTGATAAAATAATATTCAGATCGTCACAAGTGGTTAAAGAGTCAGGGCTGTTTAAAAACTCAAGAAAATCGTCAACGTATCGCAAAACTTTGGGACAAAGTTTCGAGTCGAGGTTTTTAGCAAGTGTCTGGTGAATAGATGAAAGAAAGATGTTGCATAGGACATTAGCTGCACATGAACCAATGGAAATGCCTTTGCGCTGTACGTAGACTTGGTCGTTAAAACAAATAAATGTGCTTCTCAAATAAAATTCAAGCAGGGACAAGAAATTGTCATCTGATAAACCGACAGAGTTCATGAAGCCCACGCTATCATTGGCAATAATGCATGCTCCAACACAGGAAATAAATTGAACGTGCGGCACAGAATAAAATAAATCCTGGACATCGATGCTGAAAGCGTACCGGAAAGCACTTCCACTACTCGAAAAATTGCTCACCACGACTAAATTTCCGCTAGTATTTCCTTGCTAGTATGTGTTGCGCCACCATCAATTTGTTATGAATGAAGAGATCTTTGCAGTAACTGACCACAGGCAGGAGCTACTGGAACAGACATCAGGTGCCAGAAGTTAAACACTGGCAAGTACAACGAGAGTGACGTTTCGCTACGACTACACGGCTACAAGTGGGGGCATCAGAAATAAAAGCGAAGGTTAAGAATCTCACACAGCAATACAGGTAAGTGCTAGAGAATTCTTAACGAATGATGGATTCATGAAAAAACTATTGTAGTGGCCCACAAAGATTTTGACGTTTGATCGGTTCTTGCACGAGTAGCATTATTGAAAAAGGGCTGTATAGATATACCGTACGGCGAGTTTGGTATGTGGCGTATTTTATGGCACACAAATGCCACCTGCGGCATTTCATCTGACCCAAGCTCGAACCGAATTAGCTGGGGCCGTGTAGCAGTGGTCATAATGTTGATCGCGATCAAGAAAACCGATCCGGATCACCCTGATCATGATTAAAAGTGCTCTTGTGACACCTGTATTAGACATCACATAACACCAACTTTGTTAGGATGATCAATTCTAGATGATAGGTAAAAAGGCTGAAAAATAAGTGCCTCACGAAGAGTTGTAATATTACGATAAATTTTGTGAAATAAGCAGAGGTGGAATAGCGTACGACGAAAGGCAAGAAACGGCAGTTCAAGTAAGTTTTTCATGGCAAAAATGCTAGCGTGACGGCTGTAATTGTGAAGAATGAACATAATTGTTTTGGAATAATTCAAGGGCACTGATTAAATTATTTGAACTCGGATCCCATACTGCAGTGGCGTATTCTATCTTGCTACAAACCAGTGTCTTGTACATTAGTAGTGTAACTGAGACAGGTGCAAAAGAAAGGTAGTGATGAATGTAACCAGGCATGCGGTTTGCATTAATAATAGAGAGGATACGGAGTGACCAGCTTAAACGTACTACGCGTGGCTATTCGTACTATGCCTGGCCATTTTAAAGCAGGAGCTGCTTGATGCGTGCCCACGTAAGCATATACTGTGCAACACTATACCAGACTTGAGCCCATCTTCTTTTATATGCGAAGCATTTCTTAGCGAACTTCGGCGACTGAGCGTATCTATCTATCTATCTATCTAGCCACCTACGACTTTTAGCTCTCCTACCCGTTTCAATAATGGTATCTACACCAAACTTGGTACGACAAAACTTGACTGTATGAAGAACATATTTGTCTAGTCATAACATGAAAATAATGACAAGTATGTCATGAATGTCATGATTTACATTTCATGGTCCCGCAGCTCTTGCAGTGGTTTTGCTCACATGGCACGTTGAAAAACTGTTATGGTATGACATGATAGCATGGCGAACAGAAGCGACCGACCCTAAAATGAAAATCATGACATGTGTGTCATGTAACAACATGACTACATGCCAAGCTCATAACGCGCTCGCGGCCATTTTGCTGGCGTCACATATACCAAATTTGGTATTACAGTACGTGAATGAATTACGAAGGTATGCGACTGGTGCAAACATGATAATCATATGATGCGTGCCATGTAACAACATGACTACATACACACTCATGATGTGCTCGCGGCCGTTTCGCTGGTTTCACATGTACCAAACTCAGTAATACGCGACGCGAACGAACAACATTGGTAAATGACACATTCAAACACGATTATCATGACATGCGTGTCATGTAACTACATGACTACATGCCACAATGATGACGCACTCGCGGCTGTATCGCTAGGTTCACATATGCTAAATTCGGTATTACGTGACGCCAATGGACGACGAAGGTGCAAACATGATAATGCAAACATGAACATGACGAATGGTGCGAACATGTTAATAATGAGATGCGTGTCACGTGAAGACATCACTACATGCCACAGTCAAGACGCCAATACATTTCGACGCGACGCGGTGCACGTGATCGCCGGCGTTCACTTTGTCATGTCACGCCGGCGTTGCCAGGCTAGGTGCCGTTCCTGCCATATACTCGCAGGCACGCACCGCGCTGCGTTGCTTTGACGCATGCGCGTTTCAGCGCGTCCGGCGTCCTTCCGTAACGAAAAGAGGGAGACGCAGTGTTGTCTGGGTAGCGCCTCGGCGTGAAATGCAGCATGTCGCATTTCGCGGCGGTTGCCATCGGGCCGTACCGATGGACGCAGGTCCTGCCGGTCGCCCCTGGCGTCTGACTATAGAGTGCTCGCGTTTCGCTAACATAGCGTCGCTGTGCCAAGCGTGAGCGCGTCAATGCTACATAGGAGTATAATGGACCCTTCATAATGAGCTCGCTGCCATTTTGCTAGCTCCACATACAACAAGTTTGGTGTTGCGTGACGTCAATGCATGACGAAGTATATGACTGGTGCAAACATGATAATCCTGACACGCGTGTCATGTAGGAACATGACGACATACCACGCTCATTGCGTGCTCACGGCTGTTTCGCTGGCTCCACATATACTATATTCGGTATCACGTGACGTTAATAGATGACGAACTTGAACGACACGTTCGAACCTTTAATCATGACGCGTAAGTCATGTACGGCATCATTACCTTCCAACTCGTAACGTTGTGCTGATTTTAAAGCGATATTTCAACAATTATCATTCGTGCTTCGCATATTATCGATTCCTGCTGTACGTGGGATCTGCCTTTTTTTTTAATGTGAAGCATTTCTTTGTGTAGAGTGAGCATTTAATTGTCTGTCTGCCTGTCTGTCTGTCTGTCTGTCTGTCTGTCTGTCTGTCTGTCTGTCTGTCTGTCTGTCTGTCTGTCTGTCTGTCTGTCTGTCTGTCTGTCTGTCTTTCTCGCCGCGTAATTCTCGCTGTTCTCATCATTTTTTTACATTGGGGTAAACCAAATTTAGTATGGGAGGATAACATAGTGTGAAGAATATGAATCTCTGGTCAGGGCCTGAATAATGTCACAATCTCGTTGCACATGTCGTCAAAGATAGGTGAAGGGATGAAAAACTTTATTGGGATCCTGAAGAATTCCAACCCCGTTCTAAAAGGGTAGGATCGCGGGCCACTCTCACGTAGCGACGACTCAGGGCTGTCGTCAAAGAGTTTCTAAATATTAGTGGCATAGCGAGCGGCGGGTATGTGCCCATGGTATGCCGGTATGTGTCACAGATGCTTGACAGTTTTTATCTACCCCGGCAAGGCGAGAGCGCACATGGGTAATTTTAACGCTTGATCATTAGAGGGAGCATTCATAGGACAACTGTAAAGATTAAATGTCATTGCCCCCGCAGCAATCGAACCCCAATAAAAAACGTTACCACTGAGTCACGCCATGTCTTGGAACTACTTTTCAAATAGACCCTAATCTTCGGAAAAATTCAGTTGTGGATGGAGTGCTAGGTTTCAATTTTTAAATACATGTGTGTTTCTAGGATACAGCCGTCCTGTCGGGTTAGCAAAGTGTATATAGGAGTCATCCACTTAAGTTTATTCATGTAGCAGTGTCCAGGGCTACGATCCTTGTGAGTACCTGTGCTTCGTATCGGCTCACCGTTTCTGGGATCGCTGATATCCATGTTGCTGTTAGCATCGTTACACAACTGCAAACGAGTGGTTATATAAGATAGATGAGGCTGTTTAACGTATGCCTGTGCGTACACGTGTACATATCTTTACCGCAACTGCGTAACGCCCCGATGAATAAAAAATTAAACACAGTCAGACTGCACGCCCATTGCTCACATAACATCTGCTCCCAAGGTACGTAGGATCTGTCAAACTTTTTCTTCGTTCTCACCATTACAGTATTTCTTACACTTACTTCTCTTTTTTACAATACTAAACATGGTTATCCCCTAGTTAAAGTTAATTGAGAAGAGTTTTTACTTCTGAAACAGCGGCCTGATACCACGCCTGCACAGCTCCACTTTTTAAAGAATACTAAGCTGCCCCGTTATCCGAGACGACGAGAAACGACAGTTCGCACACCAGTTCAAAAATTGCACAACCCGCAGCCATATCACCTTTAAAAACGTAGGCTCCGACACCATCTGGAAAAAGAACGCGTTAGGAAGGTAAAAACAAGGCCCTGAAGCTTTTTAAGCAATTTTAGATCGAGGAACTGTGGCTCTTATATTTCATCCTGCATGTACCGAGCTGAGCAGCGGAGCGTTGCGGAAAAAGAGGGGCATCGGGTATGAAAACATTGGCTCGAGGTGAATGTGGAACGGCTCGAATAAGAGCCCGGCGAGTCGCGAGCAGCACCGCGCCTCTAAACGACAGTCTGGTTGGGTGACAATGGCATGCAGAATGCTCAGGAAAACTGCAGTAGCAGCAAACGTTTAGTAACTAGCCCTTGGCAAATGCTACACGTTTGTTCAGGGTATTCCAAGAGTTATGCAAAGGCACGAGAGGCGGGAAAGGTGGTATGTGAAAGGTTCGATGACGAGAAGTTGGTTGCTGGGCTTGGTGACGCTGGTGGTTGCAGTGTAAGTGAGGGGCTCTTTTACCTTCGCTGATTCAAAAGCATGATTCAAGGGCAGTCGGGAGTTCCTCAGCAAGCCTTGTCTTATATACACATTCGATGATTGGTCAAGGCTTTACGGAGGCATGTAGTTACAGACATTACAAAAGAGAGCTCAAGGGCGACTTCTTAACAAAGTTCAGAGGCCATCTTCTGCCTTCGCCTAAGACGACATCATTATACTTAGTCGATGTAGGAATCTTCCATCACCACCTCTCCGAAGGCTCTGTTCACATTATGTGGTTTCGCACAGCCTCCACAAGTACTGCAAACGTTCTTCACCACAACCGGTTTTGAACGGCCTCCAAGATTGGCTCACCTTTGACCAAAGAAGGAGGTCTCAAATTCGGGCGATTTGTAGCATCACATTGGCGTCATATGCTAGCGTGCTTATATGATTATTACTTTCGCGCCATCGCGTTGACGACGACGCTGCGGAATGCCGATAACAAATGTTCACGTTCGGTGAGGTCCCTGAAATCGCGTTCACACTTGGCCTCGAAGAGAGCGAAACCGGTGAAACTCTCCGGAAACTGACTCGTTTCGCCGCCGAAGCGGTCGGAAAACCACGCTCTACGGCTGGCGCACGAGAATAGCTCCGAGACAGATTTTGCGACCACGCGAAACCAGATCCGGATTCCACTTCACAGTCTTGGCTGTGCTAGATCAAACCACGTGAACTAACTAGCTGATTGGAGATTGAACATGGCGACACAGGCGTCAGCGGTGGCTCGCGTAGGCTCAAATCGCAAACTACCCGTGCAGCACGACGAAGCTTGATGGCATCAACGAGGATGTGTTCATCGAGAGTCTGACTTAAATTACAGTCGCCGAGAACTCTGGAAGTATAGAGTACATCGGCAGCGAGTAAGCATGCCCCAACATGTCTTTCTTTTGCGTACAGCCGGGTGAAACTGCGCCGCCGCTGCAGGTGCGTTCGCTTGTGTCGTTTCTGCTGGCGTATCTCCCGAGACAACGTTTGAAAAGGTGCGAGCTCTTCCCTTTCGCTACTTTGTGTCAATAACTATATTACGAACTTCAGTTCTCAGAAACCAGGCAAAATCGAATTACTTGTCGAGGTAGCGACGGCAGCGGCGGCAAGATGGGCCAGAATGAACGTGAACATCTTCGACGCACGCGGCCGTGGTTTTCCGGCCTCTCTGGGGTTTTAGGTTATCTTCACTTCTCCAGTGTGAATGCGCCATAATGCTTTAACCTTAATGCATGGCTGAATTCACGTCCGTAAGGTGGAATATTCCGCACCACTGGTTCTGGTTTCCAACAATGAGAGTTCCGTGGTGCGAATATTTGTGCGATTGGTAAAAATGTGGTCTTTAGGGCTGCTTCGTAGGCTACAATCTAAGCGAAAAAAATCGTTCTGTTAGCTCCGTTCACAATTGATGCTAATGATGGTTTCGTTTCACATAGAATCCAAATGCTCAGCGATTTCAGTTATATGGCTGTAGAAGCCAGCAACATTTCTTGCCACCGTTACTTTTAGCGAACATTGCGGAATTTTTCAAATGCAATGTATCAGTTTGCGTGTTACGCACTTTCATAATCCGTGACTATTGGTGCCCGGTGCTCTGCGAAATGCGCTATTGGCACAGGAGCAGGGAGGTCTGCAAAACGCGTCTTGTAGGGCTCGCACCTCCTGCCTCTCACTGCGCTTTTGCTTGGCAGGGGTGGTATTGCCAATAATGAAGAAGCAGGGAAGCCAATGACTGCATCATAATCACGGCCGACGAGATTTAGAACACGAAATCTGAAACGTCATGGCACCAGAAGAGGGTTTCGATAATCATAGCATAGCCAGCGCCTCCTTTTTTTATGTTTGTAAACTGACGAAATGCTCGACCATCAGATGTTATTAGTGCAACGCCGTGTACGTGTTGATGAGATTCAGTGACGGAGCAATTAGGAGCTTTGCATTTCGTGTATTATTAACGTGTGACGCCTAGCCACCGACGTAGTGCAGCTTTCACCATGCTCCAGGAAGAAACGGCACATCTTCGTGCGTTCTCGGCTCAAAGTTTGACATCAGCCTCTGTCGTTCTTCAAACAGAATGCGAATTCGGGAAGGCAGGGAGGTTAATCAAGCACGAGTCTGGTCTGCTAACCAACGTTAATGGAAAGGGGAAAGGGACTGGAAACGTGAGAGAGAAGAGCGAGAAAAAAAAGGAGGAAATTATGAATAAATATTCTCACACGTCTGTGGTGGGGGTACAGTACACTATTCTAAGGCATTCAGAAAGGCCTCTCTAATGTTTCGCGCGTCACATTGTAATCATGGTCGTACATTCGCCGAAGCAACCTATCAGCCCAACGCCGCTAGTCAGCACAATGCCGCGCGAGAAATGCGAGGTAGTCATCGACCCATATTTCCTGATAGTTGCAGATGAGGCAATGAACAGCAACAGGGGTGCTAGTTAGTCATCAACATTAGTCGTTGGGATGGAGGAGGGCCGCCAGGTGTCAACGTTCCTGCAGGCATTTCAAACAGAGCCATGCCGGCTCAGTAAGCACAGAGGTGTGCATTAAATTCGCAATGAACAATCAAGATATTTTTAAAGCAGTTTCACTTTCATGCCCTACAAGCTAGTAGGACGGAGGATCAAAAGCTGAATTTTCTTCTCAGTCAATTCTCTAGTGATAACGTAATTGAATAGAGGCTGGTCTTTGCTGTGAAACGTGTTCATGCAACGTTGACCTAGGACTCACGCAAAGTGCATTTCAATATCTACCACATATTCGGCCAGCGCTACGTCAGCAGCTTCAGAAAATTAGATAAGAAGCAAGGCATCAAAACGTGGAGAGAAGAAAAGTTGACACGACTATCAGGTGACACGTGAAGACACAATCAAGTCCAGAAAGGAGATAGGGTCTACCCTGAGCTATTCCTAATCCTCCATTTTTCTTGTTGGAGGCTGCCCGTTTACTTTGATATTGTTTTTATAAAGTTATTTCTATCTATTGATTTATCCAGAAAGGCATTACGGTGAAGAAGACCTATACCACTGCTAAGTACAAAGGTGCTTCAGAAAGTGAGATCCGTTTGCTCATATTGAAATATTTGCGCATCAAAATAAAGATATATGTGTACAGAGCCATTCGCTCATTCTTAAGCCAGGTGCTGAAATTGCTATTCTAGCTTTGTAGTCGAATGCTTGACGGGCGACGGAAATTAAACTGTCCGCCAGAATCGTTGCTCGTGAAAGTTGGGAAGTGCAAGCTGTAATTCGATTTTCGCGACAAAATGGTGAAGAGCTTTTTAGATCCATAGACCAGCTTTGCTGAGTTCATTTTTCTAGAGGGATGAGTGAAAAAAGGGGAGAACATTGTACAAATAATTCACAAATGGTTGCATGGTTCGTGCGACAAAGATGTGCAGGCTCTGCAAACACCAAACAAACTGTTAAAGATTTAACCGTGAATTACAATTACGGGGACGACTGACAGTTTATGGTCTCAGATTTGGTTTTCTTTTCCTTGAGCGTTCTACAAATTTCATGACTTTTACCAAAAGTCTCGAAGTTCACAAACTGCCTTCAAGAGGGGTAGCAAAAATGATAACCAGACAACTCGGAATTCCAAATTTCTCCAGCCACGCAATTTTATGCAGACCTTACGTTGATTGCGTAGAAAAGTGAACCATGCCTGTATTGATGTAAATCTACGAACACAAACTTTCATTCATGAATATTCATTTTCTGGGAACCAAACTGAATTTACATTTTGAATAACCCTATACAAATAATCAACTTTGCTGCTACGGCCACTCGACAAATATAGCGTTGTAACACTTTAGGTTGCGTGAGCTTACCGGCGAATATTTTGTTTGAGCGCCCAGTATATTTGGACCAGCGATAAAAATACCGAGAGTAGCTGTAGAAAACTTAACGAGCACGTTCCGCGCCTCGACAAACCTGACAAAAAAAAAAAGCAGTGCGAAGCACGGGCCTTCTTTTTCACAATGAGCGAATGGTGTGTGGTACGTACAACCTTTCTTAATTTCTTCGGCATAAACAGTCAAAGCTCGCTACTGTTTTTTTTTTTTTGCTCCGCACATCTGTTACGCTGGCTGCACTTCCTAGTTTTTTTTTTTAATTTCCGCCCACATTTTCCTAAGACCATTTCACTCACCTTCTGAAGCTGGTAGAACAGCTATTATTGAAAATACAATTGGTAGTTATCCAGTTTTTGCAATAAAAGCTTTCTCGTTATGTAGCACTGGCTCTTAAGTTTTTCAGGGATGTTTCTTTTTGTGCTACAGCCTCGTCTTCCTAATATTTTGTCAAATTTGCGCCTAACTTGAAAGTGTTGAAAGTTGTACGCCTTGTCACAAACGTGACGTGCTTCTAAATAGTAGGTTTTTATGTCCCATCTTTTTTCCTCCTAGTCAATCTGACTGTTACTAATGCGCTCCAAATCAGTGGTGTTTGACATCCCTGAAGTGCTGCACAGAGGAAGTACGCGATGAAGTCTTGATACTCTGGAAACCAACACCAGAAAACATTGCATGCACACCGTATTCGCAGGAAGAGCTAGGGCACCTCGTCGACAAGCTTCTGTCACTCCAGGGGAAACCAGTGATTCCCGGGGTGATGCTCACGCCGAGTGTGTCCAACATTATCTCTACTCTGGTGTTCGGCCGTCGTTTTGATTACGATGACCCAGAGCGTGTCTACCTGGACAAGCTGATCAACGTCATCCCAGCGCTGGCGGCACAGACATCAACTGTGTACTTCTTCCCCTGGGTCAGAAAGTTGCTTCGGCTCTTTCGCGTGGGAACCTGCGAAAAGCTAAGAGAAGCGCTCATGCTCAGGGAAGATTTCGCTGAGTAAGTGTATTATAAATGAACAGGTATCACATGAATGTTCCGTTTCTAGGATGTATACACATGGCTTATATTTATGGAGCTTGACTGTGCTTGATTGAGATGAGTCATGAAGTTTACGCTTAATTAAGCATCGTTGATGCTAACAATGGAGGACCTGGCCGCTTAGACCAACAGCGCACACAGCATAATTTGTTTTTGTCACTTGAAGATTTTTTATTATGTAACTGCACTTATTCTGCTCCAGCTCAATAAACAATCATTGCGCGAGAAATAAAGTTTTGTGCCTACACGCACGTACTAAGGGACTTTGCTTAGGATAATGCGTTTGAACTGTTCTGACGTATACGGGGTACTTATGAACTTCGCAGCCAGAAGAACCTTTTCCTGTTTTCATAAAGTTTTTTGCCATAAAAGTCCTCACGCTTTATAACTGCATACACTATAGAGTACTAATATACTATAATTCCTGGTTATAAAAGCTCTTGCTATAAATTCCATAGCGATTCTACAAGGTCATTGAAGCAAAATGTTACTTCCTGTTCGTGCGGATTGATGCCGCACTGCTTGTGCTAGGGCAAAGCTTGTTCACTGTCGAAATCAACTGAATTCAGAACAGAAGTCGTAATGCTGACAAATCTGAAATGCATGTTCACTATAGTCGTTGAAACACTTGCACACAATTTCGTTACGTATATATCACAACGGGTATTTTTACAATAATACAACGCACGTGGTGGTGATGAATCTTACCTTAGCAATCTGATTACATGTCATGAGAAATTATAACTAAAATACGTTATATGCCAGATTTTTCTATGGCCAGGTCTATTCGCGGAAAGAAGTGATCTGCCTGCGTGTAAGTATCTAAAACGTTTTGCTTCAGGTCAAAGATTGACGAGCACCATGTTACCTACAAGGAAGGTGTTGTTCGAGACTACATAGACGGATTCCTCAGCGAGATGGCAAAACGAGAAAACGAACGAAACAACACATTCACTCGTGAGTTGGAGCAAGAAGTCTTTTTACCTTTTATAGAGTGCTGAAAAAATGAAGTTGCATGAGCTCACGTTAAGTTTGTTGTAGAAATTTGACCTTCTCATGCAACGCAGATAGTGCACGTGTTTGCTAATTTACTCGACATCATATCAGCATAGAAAAAAGTGATTGCCTTTAAGTGAGCGAGGAGGTAAGTTGGAAGATATGCTCACATAGGCGAAAAAACACAGGCAGCCCAGCCGCCATTGCGCAAAACCGAAAGATTGTCAGTGTTGCCACCTCTTTAGCTGCACTCTTACCGAAGATGTAAAAAGGTCGTGAAATGGTCGCTTTACAACGACAATGCGGCTCCAACGGCAGCCATATGCGCTAACTGTATCAGCCCGAGTGGACCTGAACAGAAGCTTTGCCTATCGAGAAACGCGGAACTCAATGGCATATCCAGCACGCGCAAGAGGTGCTCATCGGCGTCTGCCATACGCGAACCGCGTCCCCCAAAGATGCTGCTTAATATGACGTCAGAGTTTATGTTAGCGCTGATTGCGTATGACAAAGGTACTGATGAGCGTCCTAGTTGCACGCACTCGCAAGTACCGAAAAGTTCCGCGTTTGTCGATAGGCAAAGGATTACTTATGATGACGTCACCTAGTTATAGTTCGTGTGGACGCCGGTGGCTTCGCATTGTCGCTTTAGAGCGAGCGTTTCACGGCCCCTTTAACGAGAGGGACTCGAGATTCTCCGTGATTCATGCGCTATACATACGGCAGAGACCATCTTTCTTTTTTCAACACTGCAAATCTTGCTTAGGTTTATGCAGAGTGAAGGAAGAAAAAAACAACCAAATAGTGCAAACTCCCAAAAAAACATTTTGAATGTACCACAATGTGTATCAAGGCAACAAAAAGTTATTCTTGTGTATCACAGTGTGCAGAAAAAAAAAGAAGTCTGCTGAAGCGGTGTAAAACTCAAGCAAGAGCGAAGAAGGTTGATTTGACGGGTTCCGCGTGGCCCTCTTGGCTGATGCTGCGTCTTTCGTGGGAGTAGAGGAAGCGGACTTAAACTGCAGACTGTTACAGACCATGCAGCAATGTGCCAACTGCAGCGCTAGAACTAACGTGCCATGCTGCTGGTGGCACCTTAGAACTGTGGCACTAGCGTCTACAGGAGCAGCAACGCAAGGCGCTTCAACGAACATGGGAATGATAGGTAGTAAACAAGGATCGGTGTAATCTTCGTACTTCTGGCTCCGTGTGTGTTCATTTGGTTTGGAGCTGTTTCCTCGCGAAGCAAAAATGAGGAAATATTCAGCGGTTGCGCTTCACCACCTTATTCTTTTAGGCTTACAATTTGAAATCGGGTGAGAAAGTTCAAAAAAGTTCCTTGTTTCCTTTGAAACAAAACCAAAACACGGCAATAGCCCCGCCACGGTGGTCTAGTAGTAGTAGTAGTAGTAGTAGTAGTAGTAGTAGTAGTAGCAGTAGTAGCAGTAGTAGCAGTAGTAGCAGTAGCAGTAGCAGTAGCAGTAGCAGTAGCAGTAGCAGTAGCAGTAGCAGTAGCAGCAGTAGCAGTAGCAGCAGTAGCAGTAGCAGCAGTAGCAGTAGCAGCAGTAGCAGTAGCAGTAGCAGCAGCAGTAGCAGTAGCAGTAGCAGTAGCAGTAGCAGCAGCAGCAGCAGTAGCAGTAGCAGTAGCAGTAGCAGTAGCAGTAGCAGTAGCAGTAGCAGTAGTAGCAGTAGCAGTAGTAGCAGCAGTAGTAGCAGTAGCAGTAGCAGTAGCAGTAGTAGCAGTAGCAGTAGTAGCAGTAGCAGTAGTAGCAGCAGTAGTAGCAGTAGTAGTAGCAGTAGTAGCAGTAGTAGCAGTAGTAGCAGTAGTAGCAGTAGTAGCAGTAGTAGCAGTAGTAGCAGTAGTAGCAGTAGTAGTAGTAGTAGCAGTAGTAGTAGTAGTAGCAGTAGTAGTAGTAGTAGCAGTAGTAGCAGTAGTAGCAGTAGTAGTAGTAGCAGTAGTAGCAGTAGTTTTATTTACAGTAAGCCGGATAAAGAGCTCACTGCAGGGGCAAAGGGCTAAAGGTAGTGGCTAAGGTACTCGGCTGCTGACCCGCAGGTCGCGGGGTCAAATCCCGGCTGCGGCGGCTGCATTTTCGATGGAGGTGGAAATGTTGTACGCCCGTGTGCTGAGATTTGGGTGCATGTAAAAGAACCCCAGGTGGTCGAAATTTCCGTAGCCCTCCACTACGGCGTCTCTCATAATCATATGGTAGTTTTGGGGCGTTAAACCCCACATATCAATCAATCAATCAATCAAAACACGGCAATAAATGAAGCCGCAAGTGTGATTCGCCGCCCGCAAGTACGAAGACTAGGCAAATCATGCACTGCCCATCATTCCCATGGTCGCTGAACGATCTCAGCGCCAGAGTCCCCTCTAGATTGTCGGGCCGATGGGCCCTTATCTGCAGCACGCACGGTGTAAGCAGGGCGAGGAGAGCACATGCGCATTACACATGCGCGGAAAGAGCGTCAGCATTTAAAAACGCCACAGGGGGTGGGAAAGTGGCACGCAGATATGAAGGGGTGCGGGACGAGCCCGGGTGTGTTCTCGGAGGCAGGCCAGCGATGGGATGCTGTGTCGGTCGCGCTAGGCACAATGGGGCTTTCCTCCGTTCGGGCTACAGAGGGAGGTCACGCTGGTTTGGAGGCATCGGCTAACGCGAGTCGATGGCTCGTACTCTGCGGCGAGTTGCGTGTGAGTTTGATTTTCTGCTGTTATGTTTCGCGTTGGCTTTCCTGCCATTGTTTCACTGCATATGTTTCTTTGAGCACCAGTCTGTGGGGATTGCTTGTTCTGGGTTTTTGGTTCCTCTATGTGCGCTAGTGCTGCGTTCTATTAGTCCAGATCGTGATTCTTTGATCGTGATTCTTTGAAGGGGGATCGTGATTCTTTGAGTCGTAAATTAACAGCGGTTCTTGTTCTCAGTGTTGCCGGCTTGTGTCCTGGGAATTTAGGCTGACTGACCTCCCTGAGCGGAGGCGGGGCCTTTAAGTTTTTTAGGAAACTCTGTGTGGCACTCCGGTATAAGCGCGTTCCTTTCGTTACTCGTACTCTGCTCGCGCGGCGGCTAACAACCGCGAGGTGGTTGGGCTGACTGTCTCCACTGATGGGTGCAGCTGATAGCAACGTCAAATGGACCAGTTGCTGATTCATTATGTATTCTGCACGGTACTAAAACACGGACTAAAACAGACATTAGAGCTCTGCACGGGCCAATTTTTGTGGCCCGGGCATGGCCCGGCCCAAAAACGTCATGTTCTGGGCCGGCCAAACCCGGCCGAGTGTTTTTGAATACAGCCCGTACTCGGCAAGCACCCGCAAGGCTTGGGCTCGGCCCGTGTCAGCCAGTTAGGCATTTAACATAAACGAGGCACTGTCCACTCTTCGGTTCTTGTAAGGATCCGTTCCTCACACACAATATTTTATATTGAATGTTTTGGAAGTTTTTTCAGTGTCACCACTTTTTTGTGTCACAACTGTTTTGGAAGTTTTTCAGTGTCACTACTCTGTACACTTTGGGGTAATAATGTTTTTGACACTTTTCGAAGAAATTGCGGGGTGATGTAAAATATACTTCTGGCAGTAGCTGACTCTCTCGTGTATGCAATGCTAACCACGCAATTAGTTTTTTGTATTTCGAAAACGACAGCTATATTTACTACCCCCCTATAGTGGGAAAAGTAGCTGACATTTGTAGTCATAGTCTACATAAACTGAATGCGAGCCGGGGCTGTTGAGTAAAAGTAAGACGCCTCTTCCAAACGTCATTTATTATGCCATGCAATAAAAAACGTACTACAGTTGCTGATGAGAGGTATAGACAAGGATGGGCAGCTTCACATAATAAAGCTATTGTGTCGACTACTCAACTGTCTTCAACGTACACTGATTTAGATCTCCAGACAGTTATATTCCCCACTCTCTCGAGTTGCAGCCACCGAAGTTCCTTAATATATCAAAGCGTGCCACACCTATTTGCAAGCAAGCCACTATTTTTAGTTCTTCCCTGAAGATACATATTGCGTCTTCGTGTTACGGCCATTGATGCTTAACAGTGCAATAGTCTTTGTGTGAAAATCAGTCTGGAACCTTTCATGCCACTCAGTGTGGTGACGTCAACAACGTGGTGTACATTTGAACAGTCCAAAAAGAAACAATCCTCTGCCGCACTACCCTTCTTAGTCTTTTCAGTCCGTGTTGCGCGCAGTTTTCTATTTCGGCCACACAGACGATTTCACTAACCTTTCTTGAATATTCTCCACAGGTGCCTTTTACCGCCCGTATTATCTTTCCACAAACCCTTCCCACAACTGATAACGCTCAGCTATAATTTTCCCCTTATTTGAACGAGTGTTGAGCAGTCCTAAAATGTCTTAAAAGGCTCGACTTCATTACACGACTATCTACCTTCATCGTTACTTCCTTGTAGGAACGTGAAGGTCTAAACGAATAAAGCACAGAAAGCCTTCAGAGATCTGTTAGCAAGCATGATACTTCAAGTAGGTCCCCTACTCTAACCGGTACACATTTAACGATGACAATATTCCCTTTGACTATAGTCTTCCCCCCGCAGCCACAGGCGCAACACTTAAGACACTTTTGACTTGAAGCACCTTTGATCGGTACACACTGTCTTTTAGAGAGGTGTTGTGACTGTTGAGGCAGCATTGAGGGTAAACTGCGCGCACGCATGGCAATTACTACCCACTTGTTTACCCCGTGGGTGTTGTCTTAGTGAGCAGAACCGTTTGATAGCTCAGCAAGAATGTCATGAAGGCCACCATGACGGCGGCGTTTATGTAGTCCACTGGAATTGAGGTGTGCATAATAATGATACTGTGGCAGCAATGCAGGCCAGTTGGCATCTTCTCAAGTTATCGCGTTCTCGAGAGGTAATGCAAGTGTGCCTTTGTCTTCAAGTTGTACAGTGAAGGACACTCTTATGCTTTCTTTGAAGGGGCGTCACGCACATCAGCGGTTCTTGCGTGCCTGTTTCACGGATCACTTCGGACATTTGATCAGTAGCGATAGTCTCTGCGTGTCTTATCGTCTTTTGTATGGTCTTACACTTTTTACACAAGGTTCTACTGTTCATTTCTCCAACGAAATGGCAACACTGCTATGATCCTCTGCTGATGTATTTTCGTAGTGCAACTTCATCGCGATCATTTCGGAAATCGATGGTTTCAGTGAACATTCTTATGTCGATGTCTTGCTTCGGTAATGTATTTTCTGAAATACCACAGGTATCGCGCTCCGCAACCCCTTGTGATAAGCAAGCGATATTTTTCTCCTGATAGACATCTGTTCACAGGGCGCACATTTGACTGTTTTAATACTGTCCACCTTTCTCCTCGACGAATGATGGTCCTTAGAGAGTCCACTTCATTTTCGTGTCAATGAAGATTAACGTTTTGTTATTCGACACCCATCGGACTTTGCTGTTGTTTGGCACTGCTTTCTCAATCGGTGCGACCCAATCAGAAGATTTACTCCGGGTTCGAAGGTTACGCAACAGAAAACAAGTGCATCCACCAGCTGTTTACCTTCTGCAATGATGACTTTATTTAGTTTATTCATCTTGGAAGATTTCAGTGATGTCACCGCAGATGAAAAAACCACCACAGCTTTCACCCGCGATAATCGCGGCAGTAATACGAGAAATTGAAGCAATTACTTTTCAACGACTGGAAATAGCCGGTCCAGTCAAAAGGGTGAAATGAAATTTTCTTCTACGAATATTTTATATCCGCATATTAATTCTCAAAAGGCAGCCACTGGTAATCACCGCGAAGCGATGAAATTTGGGTAATATAGATCACCAAACCGCAACTGACACACCAAACAGCGCATTCACCAATCACTTCCTTAATGGCCACAATTAGGTTAATTGCCTGATTTTCTTATTTAGTGCTTTGATTACTGTCTGTACACACGTTTTCTGCTTCCAAAGTAAAGGGAACTCCGCAGGTAATATGGAGATACCTTTTATCTGTAATTTAAAAATAATAAATTGCATACATTTCTTGAAACACCCTGTGTATAAGACCAGGGCCTAATATGGGCCTGACTGAGGCCCGGACTCCACCGGACCGCGACCCTGGCCCGACCAGGCCTTATCCATCCCAGCCTGGGCCCGTGCAGTGCTCCAGCAGACAAGGACAAGCACATTCAAGGTCATGCATGAGGCAGAATAGAAGACTCATTACCCACATTAGCAATTTGCCAGATACTGAACCTCTTTATCTAGAAGAGGAATCAATAACTTGCTCACACAGTTGTCAGGTTCCAGAGACATTTTTTTCTGCTTGATGGACGTAATGTACGTAATGGCAATTAAGATTTCTTGGCTCAGCATGTCAGCGGGTGTGATTGTCATGTGCAGTTCAAAAATACAGCTGTATTGCATAAATACAAATACAATCATACCCGGATAATCATTGATGCAGAAAAAATGGCGCGGCATCCTGACAACTGCGTGAGCAAATCATCGATTGCTGTTTTAGATAAAGAGCTTCAGTATCTGGCCAATGGCGCATGTGGCTAATATATCTGCTATTCTGCCTCATTCCGCTTTTCAAACTTTGTTTGCTAAAATATCTTTTCTTTTTTTCTCGGTTTGCCATTAATATGTGTAGGGCGCGATCTTTTTGTGTTGATAGTCTGCGCTTCTCCTTCTATGCTTCTTGTCCGGGTTTTCACCCGAGCAGTGTACATTGATTATGATAGCAACGGCTTTGAGTATGTAAGTGTGAAAAAAACTTTTTGCGTACTATAGGTACTTTTTGGTATCTATCTATCTATCTATCTATCTAGCTATCTGCCGACGTCTGGGTGATCTCATTGTCACCCCCTTAACTTGGATTACACCAAAATTTGTACGGCAGGGTAATACAATTTGTCTAATATGACTCACTAGTAACGACAATTTGTGTTATAAATTACAATTTCGTCGCGTAGGTTGTCAGACTTTTGCCAAAAAATAGTGGCGCATACTCGGGGGTGGGTATGTGCCACTGGTATGTGGGTGTCACAGGTGATACATTTTATTTCTACCGAGTAGCTGTGAGAACACACGAGTAACTTTAACGCTTGGGCGTTAACAAAAAGCCGCCATATGCAGCCTTGATCGGATGAATACAAACAGTAAATTTCAGTGTCCCAGCACGAATCTTTATTTATTGCGACAAAGATTTGTCTTTAAGGCATGATATTTTTTATAAATGTCTGCTGTTAGGCCGGTGTTGTGTATGAATTGAAGTAGTGTCTTGTGGAATCTGTTTTCATGTTTCTAGCGGTTGTAACTGGTTGTTTCACTGTAGCGAAGGCCGGCTTGAGCGAGGTTACGGGATCTTTCTGGTTGCAACCATTTACATGTCCATAAAGGTGGTATGTACCTGCTTGCATCGCAAGAGAGGGACAATATGGACACGTATCACCAACTCGTAAATGTGACCAGTTCCATGACAATATAACGGCTGGTGTAAGGGCCACCCCTGCCCGAAGCCTCCTAAGCACAACTTCCTCCGCCCTAGTAAGGTTAGGAGGGAGAGAGCAGACACATGGTGGAATCAGAGCGCGTGTATCCTGCCAGAGAACATTTTTACGGGTATGGAGTAAGTTTACGGGCTGAGGTGGAAGGGGAATGGCTGGAAGGTCTATGTCTGGAGGGCAGTGCGCCTGCTGGTCAGCAGCAATGTTGTGTGGGTTCGCAGCATGGCCTTGAATCGAATGTACTTTTACGCAAGCAGCTGTATCATGGTTCAGCTTATGAATCGCCTCGCAGGTCTCCATCGCCTTGTGTAGTTTCTTGAGCTCCTTAATAGTTCCTGAGGAATCAGTGTATACGTCAACCTGCTTAATTGTGGGCAGCTTAGAGGTAGCATCCTGGATTGCGTCGTGGATGGCTTGAAGCTCCATCACAAGAGGAGTGGATTCCGTAGATAGATAGCACTGGTGGCCTCTGACGAAATTATGCGTAGTACTGAGGAATGATGTTCTCTCCGTCTTGTAGGATAGCAGCATCTGTGTATAGTTTGCAGGTATTAGAGCATGGGGCCTCGATGATGGAGCGTTCGTTAATTGTAGATGATGTATCGAAGCGCCGTAACTTTGTTGTTTTATTGACAACCAGCCCGAGTCTATGGCTCCCAGGGATCCATAGACTCGGGCTGGATGTCAATGCAAGAGCCATGGTGAAAGTGAGCATGCAACGTAGCAACAACCGGTACAAGTTGCCTTTTGATTTCACCAGCTTTTTCTCTTTGCGAAACCAGCTCTGAAATTGTGTTAACCTGGACGTGCTCCTGTAAAGTCTGTATGGGAGTGATGCGAGGTAACACTGTTAATGTGCGCATAGCATCACGGTTATTAGTCTCCAACTGTGCCAACTGGGCCAAAGTTAACTGTTGAAATCGCGTCTGGTATAAAATTTTTCGTTGCAGAGCTGTGTGGACGAGCCGTCCAGCTATGGTGTGTCGTTCAAGCCACCAGGAAACACGAGTGGTCAGCATCTTTTCAGCAAGCTTCCAGACAATAGCAGTCAATGAAACTGGGCGTAAGGATTGCAGGCTATTTGGAGACTTTCCGGGTTTGGGAATCGGGATGACAACTGAGTGTTTCCAATCAGATGGGAGGCCCCCAGTTTTCCATAATTTAATAGCCTGCAGAAGTTCATCAAAAGCTTGACCTTCCATGTTCTTGAAAACTTCGTATGGAATACCGTCAGGACCAGGTGTTGTTTCTTGGTGAGAAGTTTGAATCGCCGCTACTAGTTCGGCCATGCCGAAAAGAATGGATATATCGGATTTGGCACATGGATCAATCTCGTCGATTTCGGGGCAGGTTATAGAAGATGCGCTATAATACTTCGGGAAAAATGCTCTTGCAGCCTGCTCTGCATATTCTTGTGGCGTACTTTGCATCGATAACCTAATGCTCGCTGCAGAGTCAGGTTGCTTGTAACCGCGTTCCATCTACCTGAACGTACGCCAAAGTGCTCTGTTTCCCATGCCAGATCCAAGTTTTTCACACCACTCCTGCCACCGCTGTCGAGAAAGCTGCTTTTCGCGCCGACGCGCCTTTGCTGCTATATGGTTGGCATGTGTGCCGCTACCTGGTGCATCTGGATTCCTCGACGCTTACAGCTCCGCCTGATGTCGCTTCGCCCTGAGTCTCAAAAGAGCGAGGTCTGGTTGAGGTTAATCTTCGTCAATGGTGGTCACGACTATGTTACTGGGGAGCAGCTCTTGCAAAGCGGGAAGAATTTCTGTGGGCTCTGTTGGAACTTAATCAATTGACGATTACAGCAGTATTCACGAATCCAACACTAGCGTTCTGCGTGGAAATATCGTTTACCGTAGAGCCACGCCAGGCTTCGTATATACTCTTGAAATGGACCTTAATGTTCGGATAGCATCAATGGTGGTTGAAGTACTGCCTATCTCATTTTGCACACATAAGTATACTTCCAAATTACAGCCTTCATTTCGGCTCAACGTAAATTGTAGCTAGGTGTCATCCACTTAAGTTGATTGGTGCAGCAATTTTCAGGGTTACTTTAATCACGCGTCTCAGCGGAAACACCAGCACTTTATATCAGCTTGCCGCTTCTAGTGTTGCAAGTGTCTATATTGCTGTTGGTAATATAGCGCAACAGTGAACAACTACAAATATAAAACATAAGCGGTTGTTTGGCTTATACGTGTGCTTGCATATGTGCATATATTTAGCGCCACTTCATACCGTCTCGCTGTGTATCAAAAAAATAAAAACCACTCGCCTTCCATTTGTATTCTACACATACCATCGATTCTCAAGTTACGTGGAATCCACCGTTTTGTTTTCTTTTTTTTTCAAACCTCGAGCTTTCATAGCTTCACTCTTAAAATTTTATTAAATCTACAGTAGCAATGTCTTAAGTTTTGACTTGATAGTGGTGACGAAATAGCGTCCTTAATTACGCCTTCCGTGAAAGTTCATCAGTAGTGCATAGTCCTCCTTCTGAAGTCCAGAAGTGTGATTTGCAAAGAAGAAATTATTTTCGTCGTTACACACACATCTTTCTTCTGGTAGGACTAGGCAGGTAGGTGTACCAGCCACTAGAGTGGTTCCGTTCAATATCGAGACGTAAAAGTGAATGAAAATAATGGGTCTTCATCGTTCTGGTTTTTTTCTTTTGTACAACGATTCAAAATTAACTGCAACCTACTGTCACACTCAAGGTGACCGGAGCACATGCGAGACAAAATTTGTCTGGCACGAATAGGATTTCTTTCACGCGTGCAGCAGTGATTAAGAGAAGACGTTAGGAAAAAGTAGAGTAAAACTGTCATCGTTTATAATGGTGAGGCCGCATAAAATTAGCATAAATGACGTGGAGGCCTGGAATAAAAAAAATTACCTATACGTAGGTAGTTTCAGAAAATGGAATAACGGCGTATACGCACGTCCGAGTACGGGAATATATAGGCAACCAGGTCGCACGCTCTTGCTCAGAACATGTAAAGTGGTGAAAGTGCAGTCACACATTCTATTTTGAGGAGAGGGATTTACCAGGTAACGTAGGTGCCGTCAGTGTTTTTTTTTTCATGAATTAGCTGTGAATAACAATAATGAGGGAAACCTTTCGTAGGACTTTCAATAGAGGGGTGCCAGGGCCAAGACGTTTAGTACGGAGGGAGCGTGGTAAAGTATGAAATTCTGTTCCAAATGTTCCCGTGCCCATTCGATCAACTGTAATGTCATGAAATACCACCGTCATCATCATCCGTCTGACTACGTACACTGCAGGACAAAGGAATCTCCCATGTTCCACCAGTCGACTCGGTCCTGTGCTTGCTGCTGCCATTTTATACACGCAAACTTCTTAATCTCATCTGCCCACCTTACCTTCTGTCTCCCCCTAACCCACTTGCCTCCTCTGGGTATCTAGTTAGTTACCCCTCGTGACCAGTGGTTATCTTGTCTACAAGCTACATGCCTGGCCCATGTCCATTTCCTCTTTTTAATTTCAACTATGATATTCTTAACCCCAGTTTGTTCCCTGATCGACTCTGCTCTCTTCTTGTCTCTTAAAGTTACACCTACCATTTTCCTTTCCTTTGCTCGCTGCGTGGTCCTCAATTTATGCTGAACACTCTTTCTAAGTCATCGCGGTTCTGCTCCGTAGCTAAGTACCGGCAAGATGCAGCTGTTATATACCTTCCTCTTGGGAGATAGTGGCAATATACCTGTCAAGATTTAAGAGTTCTTGCCAAATGTGTTCCACCCCATTCTTATTCTTCTAGCTACTTACCTCCTGTGGTTTGGCTCCACAGTTATTACCTATCCTAAGTAGACATAGTCTTTTACAACTTCCAGAGCACTATTACCTATCTCGAAGCGCTGTTCTTTTCAAAGGTTTTGTACATTACTTTCGTTTTCTGCAGATTCATTTTAAGACCCATCTTTTCGCTCTCTTTGTCTAATGCCATAATCATGAGTTGCAATTCGTCCCCTGAGTTACTCAGTAATGGGATGTCGTCGGCGAAGCGCAGATTACTAAGATACTCTCCATTAAATCTTATCCCTAACTCTTCCCATTCTGGGCCTCTGAAAACCTCCCATCAGCACGTGGTAAATAGCATTGGGGAGATTGTATCTCCCTGCCTTACGCCCGTCTTGATTGACATTTTGTCGCTTTCTTTATAAATCCCTATGCTAGCAGTTGATCCCCTGTAAATTTCTTTCGGGATGTTCATGTATGCTTTGTCGACGCCCTCATTTCGCAGTGTCTGCATGACTGCTGATATTTCTACTGAATCAAACGCCTTCCGTCATCTATGAAGGCTATGTATGGTGGCTGGCTGTACTCGGAGCATTTTCCTTTTACCTGATTGATAGTATGAATGCAGTCGATTGCTGAGTAGCCTGTTAGAAATTCTTTTTGTACTTTGGTTGATTGAATTCTAAAGTTGCCCTAATTCTGTAAGAAATTACCTTTGTAAATAGCTTGTATACGACGGAGAGCATACCGATTGGTCTGTAATTGGTCAAAACTTCATCTTCTTTCTTTGTGTATTAAGGTGAAGTTAGCATTCTTCCAAGGTTCTGGTACTCCTCTTGTCAGGAGACACCTTGTAAACAGGGTGGCTAGTTTTTCTAACACAATCTGTCCTCCCTCTTACAGCAGATCTGATGTTACCTGACCCTCCCCAACATCTTTGCCTCTTTGCATGCTCTCCTAGGCTTTCCTGACTTATTCTATCATTACTGGTGGGGCACCATGAGTATTACTGCTAGTTGTTATAGTAAGGCCGTGGTTGTCCCAGCTACTACACAGATCTATGTGAAACTCCTTCGCTATTTTAATTATCCTATGCATTTCGGTCGGTATTTTCTTTTCCTTCTCTTTTAGTGCATACATCTCATTTTCGTGTATCCCAAGTTTCCTTTTCACTGCTTTGACGCTTCTTCCGTTCTTCAGAGCGTGTTCAATTATCTCCATGTTATACCTTCTTACATCGGATACCTTACGAAACATACATTGGAATATACAGAATATGCATCCTCATGGAATCTACATTGGGCTAATCTACGAAGCGGGAGCCTATTGGCAACGCTTAACTGATAATTTTGCAATAGAGATGCGCGAGTGTACAGGACACAGAAGAATAGTGGAGCCGGCTCCACTGCTCTTCTGCATAAGAGCAACATCTCTATTATCAAGAGTTGCTACAACAAAGGCGCTGCGCACAATTCCAGTTCTTGTGGTGATATGAAGATTCGCTTATTGTCAGCTTTAAAAATAACAGAGAAGACACTGGTTCCGTATCTGCAGCGTGTTTCACCTCACTCAAAGTTTGAAGGACTTTGTGAGTCGAAAGCCAGCCTGGGCTAAGTATGCATTGTAGTGTGTTGTGGTCTGCAAAAAAAAATCTTCATCATAATTTTTTTGACATCGTCATTGAATTTCACACAGTGGGTTTGATATTACCACATTAGCAACTCTTACTTTAAAATCAGCTGTTACTTTAGGTCTTGCTTTTTGAGCAGCTGAATAAGCTATGATTGTGATCGAAGCTAGCAGCACTCATGTTGAGTTTTCTCGGCTATATTTTGTCGCCCTATTTTCTTGAATATACAACCCTATACCCTATATTGTCCAATACGAAAATTCTGTTTGCGCACATCCACAGCATGCTTTATTAAAAGCAGGGTTCACCAATGCTCTTGCGCACAGGAAGTGTGTTTAAAAGTTTATCAAAAGAGTTTAACAACATTCACGGGACAGCCAGCTAAAAAGAACGTACTTTTGTCGACGCAACAACCTATATCAGCGCTTAGATGCCGAAATTACGTGAGCACTTAGGTACCAAATAACGACAGCTTAGGCACGTTTATGATGATGGTGAAGCCATGGGGTGCGCTACCGAATTGAAATATGAGTATATTTTATTGTCTACACCGATAAGCTTCAATAAAAACAATGCTTGTCGCACCCTACCCTATTCACGCAGGCAACGTTCTCAAGGGTAACGTAGCCACGTTCTTCGGCGCTGGCAGTGAGACAGTTCGTTCGACCATGGAGTGGCTGCTTCTAATGTGTGCGGCAAAGCCTGAGCTGCAACATCGGATGCAGAGAGAAATCGACTGCTTGCTCGTAAAGAGTCAGCGTGCGCACGTCCGCTGGGAAGACCGCGGAGAGCTGACGTACACGCAAGCGTTTATATGGGAAACCATGCGATTCAAGCCACCAACGCCACTGAACCCGATGAGACAGTGAGTATTCATTGACATACTTTCTTAAGTGTTTGTCAAATAGTGTTTCTGGTTAACCTTCTGCCTTCTACCCTTCTGCTTGCTTCTTTCTTTTGTCTAATACATTAGTAGGCCTACGTGATGAGTAAAACTGTCCGTTATCACTCTGTCACATACCCTTTGAAAATAGATGTAGAAACAAATTCTCACATCCCCAAGCTTCGCCTGTATATTTGAACGCGACAGTGATATCCGAGCAGTTGAGACAGTGGTATCCAAACCCACCATCGTTTTATCTGACGCAAGTGAGCTGTGTCCGATAAATATGTGCATAGACCTAGGCAAGTATAATACTTTGACCACGCAATTGATCGAGTTGCAAAAATACCCGCCACAGTGATCTTACGGTTGCGATGGTCTACTCCTGAGCCACAGTTCACGAAATGAAATCCCGGCTGCTGCGGCAGCGTTTTTGATTCCGGCAAAGATTGTTGAGGCCCGTGTGTTTAGATTATGGGCACGATAAACAATACCAGCTGTTCGAAATTTCCGGAGCCCTCTCCTACGGCGTTTCTCATTGTCATATGAGGGTTTTGGGACGTTAAATCTCAACAATGATATCGGAGAATGCACGCACACACGCACACACATTCCCTAGGCGCTGACACCACTGGTCACTGGAACTTCTGTGATACGAGCTCGTTCGAGCTATCACGTTAAAATGAATTTTCACTCCAAACTGGGCCCCCAGGCTTCGTAGACAAGTGTTTTAGCCAATCAGCTACAGCCCACTCATGTTTTAAAAAAATACTAATATGTTTATTTGAACCGCACGAATGTCTTGTACCCATGATAGAAAACAGATGCGAAAAAAACATATTCATAAAGACGGGGCGTGCAGACACGGATACAATAAATAACTTACGGCAACAAGAACGCTCAGTAAAATTTGAAGATTCGCCCGAAGGCGGAAAGGAACAGAGCACCGGATATTCTTCTGCGCATGTCCATGCAATAGGCGAACATATCAAGCCGGCAAACGCGGCGGTGCACTTGAACAATTCCTGTTAAAGCATTCGATTTAATCTTTGTATGAGCTAATCGACGGCTTTCTCACGCATGTGCTAGTACAGCATATTTTATTCATCGTATTTCGGCACGGGCTTTAGCGAGAGTGCAAAAAGAAAAACTCAAAGTGAGCCTCCGGTTTGCGATCTTTTATTTATTATTGCCTTTGGTTTATATTACGACCCATGTGCGTAGAAATGGCTGCAGCACTCTTTGTGCGGCTACTGATAGTGTAGATGGCGGTTGTACAGAACACAATAACGCAAATATATCCCAATAAATATACCAAAGTCGACTCAACAGAAAGTATATTGCAGTAAATCCTAAGTACCAATCCTGAAAATCATTTCGTGAATGTAAAAGTATAATGCACAATAAATTATGAGACTGACAAACTACAATGGCTCACTTATTGAACCAGCCTAATGATGCTTGCAGGAAAAGGCTGCGCTGATGGTTTGCTGTTTTACACTGCAGGGCACCTGTCATGAAAATGTTTTGACGCCCTGCTTTCTTTCCTCAACGCAGTGCTACTGCAGACATCAAGGTCGGAGGTTACATCATCCCCCGTGGCAGCATTGTGATCGTCTCGTTCTGGTCTCTCCTCCACGACAAGTCGGTCTGGGGAGACCCAGAGGTATTCAGGCCAGAACGCTTCCTAGTCGATGGTGGGACTCGTGCCGTAAAGCCGCAACAGTTCATTCCCTTTTCATGCGGTACGATGTCTTCTGCATTGTCGCTGAAATAACATTTAAAGAATAATAGTGACAACCACAACAACAAGGCTCAACTGGTCTTGGAGAGCCCCTGGATATTGGAAATCGCAGCTTTTGTTACAAAAATACAGACGCATAGACTAAGAACGTGGCAGTTAACTCTGTTTGGTTATAAAGACTCTAACGTTTCGCAACAATTCGTTTTTAGAAATGCGAGAGGCGTCCGTTCCTGTGGGCCTTCACCGGTGACAAGAAAATATTTGGTAGTCGCTGGCATATCGTTGTCGAGGGTTTCAATTGCTGATGGGTTTAACTCTACACTTCCATAACCAGCCGAATCTCGCAACTTCATTGGTTATAACTGCCCGTTTCATATATAGCGCTCACTTTGAACACTTTCTCTGCAGGCAAGCGGTCCTGCCCAGGGGAATCAATTGCCAGCATGGAAGCCTTTCTCTATTTGACCACCGTGCTGAATAACTTTGTCGTTGAAGCACCGCCTAGTCGACCTGGTCTTGTGTTTGATGAAGTAGCTGGTATTTCCCTCCGACCGAAGCCACAAAAACTCATCTTTCGACTTCGACATCCAGGCACTTGATTAGTGCATTGTGCGATAAAGTACACCACATGAGATCTGATGCCTTCGTGAACTCTTGCTTCATTTCGCGCCGTTCTTGTTTCAGTGCACGTCATGAAATATTCACCCCTGCTGTAATCAATTTATTACGTAGAAACGCCCAATAACTAGGATAACTTGAAGCCCTGATATAAGTGACTGATTTGCCATTGAAGAAATGTTGCGAAGTAAACAATAAACTCTAAATCGCCAACAATGAACCGTGCCTGATAATATGTTTTTTTCATATTACGATGCTCCAACCTAAATGAAAAATTCAAGACAACGCTTGGGTCTGGAAACGCCAGCGTAAGCTGTTTGGCAATAGCTTTATGCGCTATGTGACCATCTCTCGGAAACCGGCCTACAGTACGAGACATTTTTTAAACAGTCAACACCTAAAACTGTACACAGTCTTTAAAAGAAGAAAAAAACGTCTGTTCTTGCATTTAGAATACAATAAGTAAAGATATGTTTCCTGACTGCTGCAATTATTTTGATCAAAATTCAGCACATTGAAGTTAGCTGTGACTGCAGGATTGAAGTCTATCATGACTGCTCAGAAGACTAAACTCGGGTGCTTAACCAGTCAACGAAGTTGCTGATAGCTATCTGCATTGCAGCTGAACTTCATCACACTCTTTAAGTTAGTCTCCACTTACTGTTTTGCCCTCTCAGAGTACGCAGTGCGTTCGCACACCATGATGTGCCATACGGGCCTCGGTACTTTTGCGCACCAAAGGGTGGTCTCGGATGGGGTAAGCGCCACACCAACACGAAGCCCCCGCAACGTAACCTCCTCTCGGCAGGATAAACTACCAGGGAGGTCTGATCCACACAGAGGTATAAGAGCTCACGTGGCACGTCGGAGGATTTCCTTTTCCCGGAGCATCTGACCTTGAGCGTCATCAGGAAAATGCGATAGCAAGTATGGTGTAGCTTGAGGGTGGGTTGCCAAATCAGCTTTTACAAGATCCTGCAAAGCGGCCAGTGGAACCCACTGAACACGTAATTGCACAGATGCGGAGGCATAAAAAACGTGCATAGTATCCAGGAGTAACCTAGAGTGATACATTAATCGTATATCGTGAATAGCTTGCGTCGAGTCCGTACGAATGATGAGCTGAGAGCGTCTGCCTGGTTGTAGAAGAGGTAGCAGCGCTGCCAGTCCATCACGTATGGCGGCCAGCTCAGCAAGGTGAGCTGGTGGGGCAGGATCAGCAAAATATGAGCATGTCTTGTCAGCCTCTGGAAATAATGGACATACAATCACGGTATGAATGATGGTGCCTCTCACACTGGCATCTCTATAAGCGACAACAGTAGCTGTTGTTTTACTTATCCATACGCTGATCCCGCATTTATAGTATTACTTGTTGAGCAGCTTTAATGTGTGCACTGAGAGAAGTACGTGCTTGACAAGTAGGACCACATTGAAACAGACACGCATTGAGGCTACCAATAAGGTGTACCAACTGAAAGAACGGTTAAAGGTGAGCTACTTGATTTATTTTAACTGACGCATTTCTTAGCAAATTTCGGTGACATTCGTTGCATCTATCTATCTATCTCTATCTATCTATCTATCTATCTATCTATTTATCTATCTATCTATCGATCTATCTATCTATCTATCTAGGCACCTACGACACATAGCTCTCCTACTGTTTCGAGAAATGATCTATACCAAAATCGGTATGGCATAACATGGCCGTAAGACGAACATAAATTTCTAGTCATAACATGCAAATAATATTGTGACGACGCGGGATCGACTAGCACACAATGCACCTCGAACAAATACGCTTTATTGATCCCAGGACAAAGACTGCAACGTCTTCTTCGTCTCTGCTCTCGGCGAATGCCACTCGCGCTGCTTCGTTGTCACCGCCACTGGCACATACGCGCGTCATTATTCCCTCTTTAAAAAAACACCACCCCGATGTTAAACCTTCTAAAATCAAGGTAAAACCAAAACTGCACCGTTAGTCACTGAAACTAAGGCTTCATCCGAAGCACGTGAACAATCTCTGGTGATTGTCTGCGGCGCTTTGAACACTGAACGCCGTCCGGAACAACCTCGTAGTTGACGTCACTGATGCGAAGGTACTTCGGACCCTACAAGGTTCGGCGACGCAACAGCTTTTCGGAGAGCCCACGCGGACGAATAGGTGTCCAGACCCACACTTTGGCGCCCACGTTGTATGTGACGGTTCGGTGCCGGAGGTTATGTTTGGCGTCATCGTCTTGTTGATTGGTTATTCGGAACCTGGCAAGTTGTCTGGCTTCCTCTGCTCACTGGGTAAACATCGGCGTCATTTCATTACCATCATTTTCATGAGGGAGCATCACGTTTAACGTTGTCGTGACTTCGCGTTCGTAAAGGAGACTGAAGGGTGTCTACCGAGTGGTCTCCTGACGAGCCGTGTTGTTTCATGAGGGAGCATCGCGTCTAACGTTGTCGTGACTTCGCGTCCATGAAGGAAACTCAAGAGTGTCTTCCGAGTGGTTTCCTGACGAGCCGTGTTGTACGCGAACGTGACGTAGGGCAATATGTCATCCCAGTTCCTGTGCTCTACATCTACGCACATGCTTATCATGTCAGCTAGTGTGTTGTTGAGACGTTCGGTGAGCCCGTTGGTCTGGAGATGATACGCCGTTGTCTTCCTGTGAGCTGTACCACTTAGTCGGAAAACGGTGTCTAAAAGCTGGGCCATAAACGCAGAGCCTTTGTCGGTGATGAATGTTGCGGGAGCACCGTGTCCTAAAATGATGGCTTCGATGAAAAATTGCGCCGCTTCAGCTGCCGTTGCGCGTGGCAGAGCGCCTGTCTCCGTGTATCGAGTCAGGTAATCTGTGGCGACAATTATTCACCTGTTTCCAGTGGCAGACTTTAGGAAGGGGCCCAGAAAATCCATGCCAATTTGTCCAAACGGTGTCGCCGGCACTCGGACAGGCTGCAGCAGGCCGGCTAGTTTGATGGATGGTGGTTTGTGATGCTGGCCATCTAGACATGCCTGCACGTAAGTTTTGACAACTCCGGCAAGTCTTGGCCAGTAATAGTATTGCCTTATCCTCGCCAATTTTCTTTCGTAGCTCAAATGACCAATGGTAGGTTCGTCGTGGCATGCTTGCAGTACCTCACGGCGAAGCGAAGAAGGAACGACGAGCAAGTAGCTGCTGCCGGTGGGTGAAAAGTTCTTCTTATAAAGAACGTAATTTCGCAATCAGTACGACGGCAGCCCTCAAAAATCACTTCGGCACGCTATTCGTTCGCCCTTTTATGTAATTTATGAGTGGTAGATGTTCAGGGTCGTCACGCTGCTGTTGAGAAAAGGCGGCAGAGTCCACGATTCCCAAAAAGGCCGTGTCGTCGTCGTCATCTGGCGATGCCGTCCCAACAGGAGATCGAAAAAGACAGTCGGAATCGGTGTGTCGTTTTCCTGACTTGTAGGCAAGAGTGAAGTCAAATTCTTGGAGCAGAAGACTCCAGCGTGCAAGACGGTCAGATGGATCTTTCAAGTTGATTAACCAACAGAGCGAGTGGTCATCGCTAATAACGGTGAATGGGCGGCCGTACAAATAAGGACGAAATTTCAGGACTGCCCACATCATTGCAAGACATTCCTTCTCTGTCGTAGTATAGTTAGCTTCTGATCGGGACAGCGTCCTGCGGGCGTAGGCGATCGTCTTTTCCATGTTGTCCTTTGGCTGTAGAAGCACTGCTCCAAGACCCATATTACTAGCGTCTGTATGAAGTATTGTTGGCGCGTCTTCATCAAAGTGGGCGAGCACGGGTGGTGTTTGCATGCGCTGACGAAGCTCATGAAATGCCTGCTGCTGGTCTTCGCCCCATGTGAAGGGAATATCTTCTCGAATAAGCTTTGTCAATGGCCATGCGATGCGCGAAAAATTGGCAATAAACCACCGGTAATAAGCACAGAGTCCCAAAAACCTTGCACTGATTTTTTGTCTGCTGGCATCGGGAAATTTGCCACGGCGGCAATTTCATCCGGGTCGAGTCAGATCCCGTGGCTGCTCACGATGTGACCGAGGAATTGAAGTTCGTGGAAGCTGAAGTGGCACTTTTTGGGTTTCAGAGTAAGACTGGCCAAGCGTATGGTTTCAAAAACTGCTTCAAGCCTTCGTAAGTGTTCCTCGAAAGTCACCGAAAAGACAATCACGTCGTCGAGGTACACCAAGCAGGTTCGCCACTTAAGTCCCGAGAGAAACGTGTCCATCAGACGCTGGAATGTTGCTGGCCCAGAACACAAACCGAGAGGAAGTACCTGAAATTCATAGTCCGTTGGGCATAACAAATGCGGTCTTCTCGTGATCTCTCTCATCCACTTCAATTTGCCAGTAGCCGCGTTTCAAGTCCATGGACGAAAAGAAGCGTGCGTTTCGTAGTATATCGAATGAATCATCAATACGTGGCAGAGGATAGACTTCTTTATTTGTGATCTGATTTAGCTTCCTATGGTCGATGCGGAAACGCGAGCCGTCGTCCTTTTTTTTTGACGAGTACTACTGGTGATGCCCAAGGACTGTTGGATGGCCAAATAATACCATCTTCCAGCATCATTTTCACCTGTTTTTGAATTGCTTCACGCTCTTTTCGAGCGACGCGATAAGGATTTTGCGGGATGGGTCTGGCGTTGGAATTCGTGATGATGCGGTGTTTCATCAGTGCCGTTTGGCGAACTCTTGATGTGGATGAGAAGCAGCTGAGGAACTTGTCTATCAGCGTGAAAAGGCGGTCTCGCTCAATGGGAGATAACGTTGGACTAACTTCGACATATGTCGGTGTAGTGATAGTAGAGGCTGCTGCTCCTTCTACTAAATGACAATTTGCTATTTGAGCGAGTTCGTCGAAATAGGCAATAGCCGTGCCTTTAACTATGTGTCAGCGTTCTCTGCTGAAATTTGTCAACAAGAGTTCAGTGCATCCGTCAATGACAGTGACGACAGCCCTGGCAATAGAAATGCCGCTAGTGAATACGAGCCCCTTGAAGTTTTCAGCGATGCCAGTACCGTTTTGTAAGATGTCACAGTGCATGGATATGAGGGAGCAACTTCGTGGCGGCAGTATGACGTCGTCATTGGCAATACGGAAACGAGGTGGCTGGTGTTCCTCATTAGTAGCAGTGTGCGAGCTTATAACGAACGTTACGCTTCTGTCGCGGAAGTCAATCACAGCCCAGTATTTGCGCAAGAAATCCATTCCCAATATGAGCTGTTTAGAGCACTCGTGAAGAATGACGAAGGTGGCGACAAAGGCGGAACCAGCGATGAAAATTCGGTCAGTGCCCTTTCCAACCGGTGTCATCAACTGACCTCCTGCAGTTCTTATATTGGGTCTGTGTCATGGCATCTTCACTTTACTTAGTGTTTCGGCTAGCTTTAGGCTTATTATAGAAAAGTGGGAGCCAGTGTCCACAAGAGCCGTCACTTGGTGGCCGTCAATGTGAACGACGAGGTCAGCGCTGATAACGTCGGTTACGTCGGCAGTTGTCTCATTCGTCGAATTAGTCGTTGCTGTCGTCTCCTTCGGTATCGGTGGCTTCGAGCTGTCATTTATCTGCAATGGGGGCTGTTCGGAATTTCGAATGTTGGCAACCCCCCCCCCCCCCGAGGTCGCTGCGTCTAGTTTCCCCGTCGCGGGCTAGGGGACCTGCCCCTGGTGACGCCGGCAAAACTGTGACGATCAGGTGAACTGGCCCGTGCAAAAGATGGAGAACGTGATCTGGGCATTACTGGATTCTGTGACGGTGTGTTCACAGGAGCGTCGTTGTACATGCGTCCATCGTCGTACGCAGCGTAATCAGGGTAGCGAGGAAATCTCGAGCACTGAGCATCGCGATAACGGCCATTTCTGTAGACGTGCACAGCTCCGCCACAATGAAAGCATACCGGTCAGCGGTACGCCACAAATCGGTTTTCTGACCCTGGTAGGTAAATGGAGACTCACTACTGGGCCACGTTGTGGGGCATGTTGGCTATGCGGCATTCGTCTTGGAGGAGGAATCGGTGAGGTTGGAAAAAGGTCGGCGCTGAGAGTGGCTGTGTTTGCAGGGTTGGTGGTGGTCCAGTCATTGAAGTTCGCTGTGCCGAAGGCACGACGACGGGGCGTCGGACTGCATCAGCATAAGTAAGATGCCGTCGCACATCGCCATAGCCGTATGAAGAGAGAGCCTGACGGACATCATCCCGGACAACATCTGCTATAAAAGACTGTGCCAGCGTCGGTTCGGTTGCTGGAATTAAACCAAGCTGCCGACGCTCCTCCCTAAAAATTTCCCGGATGACTTCCCAAGAGGCCTGTCGTTGTCGGAGAGGCTCGCCGCAGCCGTAACAAGACTACTCGTTCGAAAGTTGACCGGGTTCTGCTGGCGGTACCGTTGCTGTAGGGCCCGTTCAATAGCTGTGGTTTCTGTCGTGAACTCAGCTACTGTAGTTGGTGGATTTCTCACAAGCCCAGCAAACAGTTGCTCCTTCAAGCCTCGCAATAAATATCGCAGCTTCCTCTCTTTCGTCATCTCGGGATCTGCCCTGCCGAAAAGACGGGTCATGTCCTCGACGAACATAGCAACGCTCTCATTTGGTTTTTGAAATCGAACTTTCAAAAGGCGTTGCGCATTTTGCTTTCTGTCGAGACTGATAAACGTGTCAACCAGCTGGTTGCGGAAGTCGTCCCACGTAGCCAAGCTTCTTTCCCTGTTTATGTAACACGTCTGGGCGTTGTCTTTCAGGTAGAAGTACACATTCGCGAGTTTGTCTTCTGGGGTGGCCCACTGGTTGTACTTCGCACAGCGTTTGAACTGCTCCAGCCAGTCTTGGGCGTATTCACAAGTCTCACCATGAAAACAATCTGAAATCATGGTATTCTGTAGTGTCATGTGCACTGGAGCTGCAGTGGCTGCGGTGGTTGAAGGAGGCAAGCGATTGCTGGCAGTTTCTCGCAAGGGATTGAGCTCAGAAGCCAGGCCTAGCAGATGGCGACTGAAACGGTGGACTGGTGTGTCGACGCGTGGTAGCGATTCCGGGCTCAAATGTCAGGTCCGCGAAGGGGTGCCAAGCATGAAGACTACCCCGTACCTCCACCAGTGTGACAACGCAGTATCAACGAGCACACAAAACCCCTCGAACAAATGCGCTTTATAGATCACACGACAAAGACTGCAACGTCTTCTTCGTCTCTGCCTTCGGCCAAGGATACTCGCGCTGCTTCGTTGTCACCGCCACGGGCACATACGCGCGTCAATATCTATGTCTTGAATGTCATGATTTACAAGCCATGGTCCTGGTGCTTTTGTGGTGGTTTTGTTTACATGATATATTGAAAAACTCGTATTGTATGACATGACTGCATGGTGAACGTGACAAACGCTAAGGTAGAACTCATGACATCCATGGCCTGTAAGTCATGCCCACACGCCACGCTCGTGGTGCGCTCGGGGTCGTTTCGCCAGCTTCACAATGAAGAATTTCGTTTCATGTGGCATGACTAGATGACGGAAGTAAATGACATGTCCAAGCATGATAATCATGACATGCGTGTTATGTGAAACACGACTACATGCTGCACTGGCAGCACGCTCGTGGCCATTTGGCTAGCTTCACATATACTAAATTTGGTATTACGTGACGTGAATGACTGATGAAGGTAAATGACACGTTCAGACATGATAATCATGACATGCTTGTCACGTAAAAGATGACTACATGCCACGCTCATAGCATGCTCGCGGTCACTTTGCTAGCTTCATATGTAACAAATTTTGTATTAAGTGGCATTTTGTATTAAGTGGAAGCAGAACGATGACCACAAATGCCAGGCGCAAATACGACAATCATGACATAGAAGTCACTCATGGCATAACTCAGATGCCTATCATTGCTGGTACTGGTATTGCAAACGTTAATGGTGCCGTCGTTACGCAACTATAAAAAACATACTTGCATCTTATACCTGAGTATGCATATAAATTTCTTCTTGTGTTTACTGCGTACTGGTAACGCTGTCCTGATGTTAAAGTGACATATTAACCTTCCTCATTCGTGCTTCGCATACCATCGGTTCCCACTGGACGTGGAGTTTGCCAACATTTTTCAAGGCAGCAAAAAACAGCGTAGATGCGAGACAAAACCGAATAGACATACGAGGACTGGCGCAGACTCTTATCTTAAGCTTTGTTGAAAGGAAGCAGAAGAAACGAAAGAAAGCATGAACAAATAATACGCATTGCTTTTGAACCGTAAACGAGATGTCGGGTAGCTGATATCGCTGTATAATAATTGAAGAGACGATACGCTGATACACGTCTCCCCTTTCTCGCTTATTGCATACACCTCAAACATCTCTAAGGCACACCTGTCGCGATAGCACTTCAGCAGCTGTTTTTGCTGTCTACGCTGTTTATTCTGTTTGTAAGATACCTCAGGAAAATGAGCCTCATTTTGCCATTCAGCGAACGCATCCAGTGATTCCCTGCATGCCACTGAAAATTCTAAAGGGAGTTCGTGTTTGAGGGTAACTGACCTTTCAATGATGACATAGCCTTCATATCAAGGCACCGAGCTGCTCCTTTCAAATACTATGGGTGATTGCAAAGAACATGAAAAACAAAAAAATACATAGATTTGCGTTGCCCTCGCACCACATTCGTTTCTCGCTGCCTCTGGTCCCGCCAGCTTACCCGTCACATCACCACAAACAGTTTTTTGAAGCGACGTTTTTGTCACCTCCTTCAGGGTGTTAAATTATTCCAGAGAAATGTGCATTGCAGTGCTCTTACCTGAACGAGCTACTGCCTTCATTTAACAGATGATTGGTTAAGGACAACTCGACTCTTTTAAAGAGAAACTGCCCTCGTTAACGAGCGTGTTCCCCCAGTAAAAATGACTAATCGCAAGACGCACCCATCTTCCAGAAAGTTGATACGTTTAATCTGCAACACAAAAAAACTTGTCTAAGGCTGCTTGCACAGGCAAGCAGCTTAAGACATGTACAAGAAAAGCCTCAATGTTTACTGTTCTTCCCTAAATTTAGCTAAGTATCAATGCTTTACTCGGTACACACCATGCCTTTTGAAGTTTTGGCGCATCATAAGCACACATCATGACTACGGTAGCATGTTTTTAAACATTCTTTATGCTCACAGATGTTGGCAGTGCTCCTGCTTTTACTTCTTAAAATGAGAATAATAAAATTAACAAACACGAAAGTGTTTTATGCCGGGGTCCACTACGGCTCCATGACATGTTTTCGCCATGGATATGACACTCTAAAGTATTGTCATGAATATGACACTCTAAAGTATTGTCATTGTCAGATCACAAAGAAGAATATGAGAAGAAAAAGTTCCACGGGGGGGGGGGGGGAGTCCAGCTAATCACCTCGCGCACACAGCACGCCACTCTAAGCACTGAACCACAGAGCGAACCTTTCCCGACCTGTTAACGGCGGGCCGTTTTACACGGTCCTCAGAGCTCAGAACTTTGCGCGCATTTTTGTTTTCAGTAGCAAAAGGCCACGACAGGGACACGTTGATTGCGCGGGCTCAAAAGGTCGTCATGCCGCGCCACCCCGCACGTCGCTACATGTGCGCGCCTCTAGAAGGCTTGGTCAAGATCGTATCGATGTTCTGTCGCGTGGTGACTCACTTGCGCATGGGCTTACCTCAGTATCCGGGTGCTTTGTACCTCTTCTGCAGCTACAGCAAGCTTGCTTTGAAGTTACAGCAGTAAAAGATGTCACGAAGGTGACTTCGCTCGCTGCCATGGCCGCGTTCACGAAATGAGCGCACTGGTCACACACGAAGTAAGAATCGTGACCGCTATTCCCGCTCGTCATGCTTGTGTATACATGTGACTTCATTCCGTGCGTCTTTATTTCTGCTTGAGCAGCGTGCTGGAAATGTCCAGTTGTTGCAGTTATTTTTCCGCACTCGTCCTGTAGTCAGTTAGTTTATCCTTTCTGCTTAAGGTATGCGCTGCAAGTACCAAGTTGCTTGCCGCTCTTCGCGTCATATTGTAATTTCTTACGGCAGCATTCACTCTTTCGGCCTTGTGGCGAAACAGCGCACAATGAATTTTCAACTACCTCAGCGATGACACCGTTTCATTTTGCTTTTATACCGATTCATAAAGGAAGAGTTCAACCGTTTTTTTTTTACTCACTATGAAAAACCAGTTTAAACTTTCGGAAGTCGGAGAATTGAGTTATGCCTGTACGTCACCTACAGAAGTAATGGCGCGGTAAGCCTAATACAGAGCGTCGAACTAACCTCATCATGTGGCATCGATGACGTTCATTTCAAAATCCTGGCAAACGCGGGCATAGTGTATAGTCTAACTCTGACCCACAATTTCATACAATAATTAAAACATGCCTGCTACCATTACACTTGAATATAGTTAACGCATTAGCCATACTTGAAGTCATATTATATTTAGGTGAAGTAACAAACAATAATAGATAACCGTTCTATACGACTAACATCTCTCTGTTTTAAAATGATTGTCACTAGTCCCGTAAATAGGGAGGCGATCGTCAGGCTAATTCTTTGAGTGAACGTGTCGGGCCCCCAAAATTCAGCACAAAAACGTTGGCAATTTAGTGTTGGTTCTTCTAACGTCTCAGCAAGCACGAGCTTTGGCCTAAAGAACGAAGCAGTGCCGAGAGTTCATAAGGCAACAAATATATTCTCAGATAAGGCAGAAGAAAGGACACACAAACATTCTCACTCGGCAGTTATCAAATGCAGTAAGAAACTACTCACAAAATACTCCAATAAAATCAAACAAGCACAAATAGCTCAGGCTACAATGTAGTTCCATGCTTTAACTGACCAAGAAACTTATAGACTAAAATGTTCGTCAAACATATTCTGTCCGAAGTTCATGGAACAAAGCTTGAATGCTTCTCTTCAAGAGAACACTTGAAGTCCAGCTTCGGTAGTCGTACCACTGCGTCCGAGGTTTCCCTTCCAGAACACTCTCGCGTCGTCAACTGGCCACACTTCGAAAACAAAACTTCTTCGCCGGTAACACGTCGGCCACTCACGCACTGCTACTACAGGTGCGTCTTCGCCCTCTGGTGGAAAATGCACATAATCTCCTGCTTTGTCACCGTAGGACAAGCCTTCACACCAGCCGGAATACCCTCTTCATCTCCTGATCGTCACCTTCTGCTGCTTGCTTATATACACTCGCCCTGGGTTTCTGAAGTTGCGTCGGCGCGCCACCCAGCGAAGGTTGGGGAAGGCTGAGACCATTCTGGTAACGTAACGCAACTCTGCAGCACCACGCTCTTTCCTTCAAGATATTTCTAGGGTTCACTCGGCATTTCGCCCTTGACTTGGTCGGTGTGGCGGCGGCTGTTGTGAGGATGAGAGGAGACGCACGCGCAGCATGTTTTTATGCTTGTTTATTCGTGGTGCCGGCTTTTAACGCGATAGCGGTAAAACGCTCGTCTCGCAGAAAACCCGCCGCTGGCATCGGCCCCGTTGGTTGTAAGCGAAAAATTATTCGTGTATCAGTGACCGAAAAATTAAGTTATCGAGATAGTTGTGAGCGGTCGCTACTTGTTAAAGCGTGTGCACGCGATTACACTGAGGAAGCCGCGCATTCGAAGAAAAAGAAGTGTTCAAGGTCGCGAGGCACGGTAGTTACTTTGCTCTTACACCCCTCCCTGCTTAGCTTCCAGCGCTTTCGTCGGGACGAGAGAAGAAATAATGCAATGGCAGCATGCGACAAGCTTTTCTAGCTCCACTCGCACTGGACGGATTCCTAAAATTTTTGCGGCGTTGAATTCGCGATTCAATAAGCTCTTCTGGTGAATTCATTCCATGTTTACTTGAAAAAGTGTTTCAGGGCCCCTTTAACGCATTTTGTTCGACAGGTGTCATGACGGAAACGAGCCCATTCGGCGATAATAGCGCGCGCTGGTCCAATCTGCTGTGTGCGTGTTTGTGTGCGTGCGTGTGTATGTAACAAAACACATAATAAGTATGCACTTAACAGTGTAAGGGTGCACTAGGGGCTGGATTTCGCTATCGTGTTCAACTCCTAAATGCGAAGCTTAAGGGTCCCCCAAATTTTTAGTCACGTCTGCCAGGCGCCTGCTTTTCACACAGCTGCTGGAAATTAGGGCCGCGCGCTTTCTTGAGCGCTAGTTTGTGGCAGTGATAGAACAGATCATTGCTGCATCCAATGCCTACAGGCACCTGGAATCTACCTTTACCCTGGAAGATAACTAGGGTTATGTCCATATTTAGGTCAAGTAACAAATTCTCACCGGTAAATCACCGTTCAATATCAGTGACACTGTTTGCTGTAAATACGAGGACATAGCACATCATGCAACGTCTGTGGCCACTTGGGAGCTAACAAACTTTCGAAGAAATTTCTCATGCGAAACGCAAATACGCTATGACCAACCGCTTTACATGTTAAGCTGCATTTAGGGACATCTGTGCGTGGTGGTATCTGTAGGTTGGCAACAGCGTCCTTCCTTGACTAGATGGAATGTTACCAAAAACAAAATCATATGTGATGAAAAAAGCTAATTCTCAAAGACAACTACCGGTTATACACAACACAGACCCTTCGGAGTGTCCTTGATCACGCTAGAAAGATTGTGCCTTCTCAAGACAATTTGACACATCCCATTGAAAACACGTGGGTTCGCATCGTAAAATATTGAATACTAGAGGAGCCACGCGGTTTCGAATGCGACATTGTGATCTACACAGAACGTTCCAGAGGGTGTGCACTGTATATAACCACAAGTTGTTTTGGTAAGTACATCATTTTCCCAGCCATAATATTTGTTGCATATTTTTCAATAATTCACGGCAGGTCACCACTGTAGTTGCATAAAGATGGCGCTACAGCACGTCCCCAAATCTTGGTCATGAACAGACTGTGCTTGCCAGCACTATTCAAAAGCATTGAGTGTTGTCGCACATCGTACATGAGTGTTCAAATGACTATATCTAAACCTAGACTTTCTCACTTTACTGCCAAAAGATACTTAGAAGTGGGGCTGTTTGAGCTAGTTCGTTTGACATGATGATTAAGCGCGAGAACAGAACGACGTCTTTTTCTTGTCCCTTTGTCGTCGTTCTGTTCTCATGCTATAACTATCATCATGTCAAAAGGAAGGGTTGAGCTTTTACTATTTCCTAAATAAAATAATTACTAGCCCAGTAATGTTTTCCCACGTTTGGTCAGTTGCACAGATGACTGCGTTATTTATCGTGTGATTTAAACGGAGCGTCGACGATCACACAGTACTCTAGAAAAATCTTGAACTTGATTTCTCTCATTTAAGACTTGGCTATTGAAGCCTCAACAATCGACCACATTCATACTATCAATCAGGTAATAGAGAAATGTTCAGAATATAACCAACCACTATACATAGCCTTCATAGATTACGAGAAGGCGTTTTATTCAGTAGAAATATCAGCCGTCATGCAGACACTCCGGAATCAGGGCGTCGATGAAGTATATATAAACATCCTGGAATAAATCTACAGGAGATCAACTGCTACCATAGTGCTTCATAAAAAAAGCAACAGAATACCAATCAAGAAGGGTGTAAGGCAGGAGGATACAATCTCCCAAATGCTATTTACCGCGTGCTTACAGGAGGTTTTCAGGGGCCTAGAATGGGAACAGTTAGGAATTAGAGTTAATGGTGAGTACCTTAGTACCCTGCGCTTCGCCGATGACATTACATTGCTGAGTAACTCAGGGAACGAACTGCAACTCACGATTATGGAGTTAGACAAGGAGAGCAGAAAGGTGGGGCTTAAAGTTATTCTACAGAAGACGAAAGTAATGTACAACAACCTCGGAAGAACGCAGCGCTTCGAGATCGGTAATAGTGCATTTCAAGTTGTAAAAGACTAATTCTACTTAGGACAGGTAATAACCGCGGAGCCGAACCACGAGATTGAAGTAACTAGAAGGATAACAATGGGGTGGAGCACATTTGGCAAGCACTCTCAAATTATGACAGGTAGATTGCCACTATTCCTCAAGAGAAAGGTATATAACAGCTGTATCTTGCCGGTACTTAGCTACGGAGCAGAAACCTGGAGACTTGCAAAGAGGGTTCATCTTAAATTGAAGACGACCCAGCGAGCAATGGAAAGAAAAATGGTAGGTGTCACCTTAAGAGACAAGAAGAGAGCAGAGTGGATTAGGGAACAAACGGGGGTTAAGGATATCATAGCTGAAATCAAGAAGAAGAAATGGACATGGGCTGGGCATGTAGCACGTAGACAGGATAACCGCTGGTCATTAAGGGTAACTAACTGGATTCCCAGAGAAGGAAAGCGGGTAAGGGGGAGACAGAAGGTTAGGTGGGCAGATGAGATTAAGAAGTTTGCGGGTATAAATTGGCAGCAGCAAGCACAGGACCGGGTTAACTGGCGGAACATGGGAGAGGCCTTTGTCCTGCAGTGGACGTAGTCAGGCTGGAGATGATGATGATGATGATTATGATGATGATGATATTAAAACCTAAAGGGGCCCTGCATTACTTTTTCATGTAGCCTTGCATTTGATTCACCAAAAGAGCTTATTGCCTCAGAAATTCACCGCCGCAATTTTTTTTCACATACAACCCAGTGCGAATGTAGTTACAAAGATTTGTCGCACACTGCAATCGGATTCTATGTTCTCTCGTTCCGACGAAAGCGCTGGGAGCTAAACAAGGAGGGATAGCACGGGGAAAGAAAAATGTTATGCGCGCCTCGTAGCCTCCAGCCCTATTTTTCTTTTCTTTTTTTCTTCGAATACGTGGTTTTTCAGTGGCGGCGTCCCGCGGCGATTTATGTAGCGCCAGACCACGCCATGTTCAAGTCAGCCTATGACTGACACAGCGGCTGTAATGAGTAATATTTTAGCTTCTTTCGTCATTTGTTAAGAGAAGCGAAAGCAGGTATTAGCTGGCTTGTAGACTTTACTGTGCATTCGAGGCCGCATGCTGCGCATTAATATTTGGCTCGCGTATTTGGACCATGTTCAAAACGTGTTGCAGGGCCGCTTTAACATTTTTTTTAATTTAAAATCGATTGTTTCAATCGCATGAGTACTATATCCGGCAAGGCTATTTGCATCTCGACTGCGCATCAGACCTGCACAGATGCTCACGGCGCGCTATCGTGCGCCTATATAATCAGTGACTGAATAAACCGATATAACTTCTTGTTCTGGCCATCATGCCGTCTCGTCGTCCTTGCTAGCTACATGGTGTCAGAAGTGGCCACCGCAGACCGAAGCACGGCAGCAACGGCGCGGAATCGCCATGAACCTACTGAAGCCGCCGGAGCCATTGCGCCTATCGGGCAACTTGTCTGAAAATTGGAAGTGCTTCAAGCAAAGGTTCGAGCTTTTTCTGCAAGCAACGGCAGCCGAGAAGTCCCCGAGAAGTGACTCCTCGAAAGTGGCGCTCTTGCTGAGCTTCGCGGGAGACGAAGTGCTCGACATCTTCAACAACTTTCAGTACGGGCCCGGAGAAAGCAAGGAATCTTATGACACGGTCATGCGGAAGTTCGACGCCTACTTCTCTGAGGTGAGCAATGAAATTCACGAAAGATATGTTTTTCGTACACGAAGCCAGGCGGAGAAAGAACCTTTTGAGAAGTTTGTGCGGTACTTATAGAAGCAGGCGACACAGTGCAACTTAGGGGATCAGCACGATTCACTGATTAGAGACCAAATTGTGTTTGGTACGAACGACCCAAAGCTGCGTGAAAGAATGCTTGCCGAGAGAGGCCTGACGCTACTAAAAGCCGAGGAAATGTGTAAAGCGGCAGAAGCAGCGGCACTAAGGAGCCTAGTTTCGAATAGGATGGAAGACAGCATTGACGCAGTTTCAAGTGGCGAAACGGTGACGAAAAAAACGGCAGCAGCGGAAAAAAAAGCAGAGTCGCGATAATCAAGATATTTGCTGCAGAAAGTGCAACCGCAAACATAAACCTAAGCAAAGCCCCGCGTATGGTAAATTATGTCATTCTTGCCGCAAATGCAACCACTTCGCAAGTTGTTGCCAGAAGTCTACCGCTGTTAGCGAAGTAGCTAATCTCGTTGAGAATGACTTTGAGATTCTCTAAATCGGCTCCGAAAATTGTCGCAAGAAAGACTGGACAATCAAGGCTCGAGTAAATGGCAGAGAAGGGACGTTCAAAGTGGACACCAGTTCGCAGACAAGCTTACTTCCATTTACAACGTACCGTAAGCTTGGATCCAAAAAAGCGTTGCAACCTACCACGTCAGTGTTGCGCGCCTACAACGGGGGCGTTATTTCAAGCTATGCAACAACGTCACAGAAAGTGTCTGTTGGAACCACCGAGATAAGCGTGAAATTCTTCGTCGTAAAGAATGGGCGCCAAGCCATCCTTAGGCTCGATGCCAGTGAAGCGCTTGGATTGGTTCGACGTATGGTGGACGCTGTCAATGCCTCGTCTGAGTATGAACTTTTGAAAGATTTCAGGCACCTGTTCTCAGGGCTCGTCTGCTTGAAAACGCAGTAAAGAATGGTCCTTGATCCAGACGCGGTTCCAGTCGTTCAGCCTGCTCGCCGGGTTCCACTTGCACTTCAGGAACCTCTGAAGAAGGAACTACAGCGAATGATCTAGGGGGCATCATCGTCAAAGAAAATGAGCCAACCGACTGGGTAAGCCCTCTGGTACTGGTAAAAAAAAAGACGGTGCTCTAAGGGTTTGCATGGACCCCAGAAGGGTGAACAAGTATATCAAGAGGCAGCATTTCCCTTTACCCAGACGCGAGGACTTGGAAGCACGGCTAACCAGTGCTACTTATTTTGGCTGTTATGATACAAACGCCGGCTTTCATCAGGTGCCCTTAGACAATACAACATCAAAAATCTGTACGTTCTCGTCGCCTTTTGGCAGATACCGTTTTCTAAAGCTACTCTTTGGCACATCATCTGCACCCGAGGTGTTTCAGCAGGCACTTTGTCAGATATTTGACGGTCTGCCAGGCGTGCTCATATATATAGATGATATCCTGGTCTGGGGCTCAACGAAGGAAGAGCATGATGAGCGCCTGGTTGCAGTCCTCAAAACTGCTGAAATAGCTGTTTAATCTGCACAAGTGCAAGTTTGGCATAAAAGAGCTACGGTTTCTGGGTGATATTATAAGTGCGAACGGCATATCCCCAAATCCAGGGCTCGTAAAAAGTTTGGTTCAAATGCCAGTGCCAACATGCAAGGCCGATGTTCAACGTATGCTGGGTGTGTTGAACTACTTTGGAAAGTTCGTGCCTCAGCTATCTGAAAGAACGGCTCTGTTAAGAACTTTTATCAAGGCCAGTTCTGAGTTTGAGTGGACAGATAACCACGCCAAAGAGTGGAAAAGCATCGCGCAAATTCTGACCACCGCTCCCGTGCTCGCAATATTTGACCCACGACGGGAAAAAGTTATCTTGCGATGCATCGAAGGACGGCGTTGGTGCCGCCCTTCTGCAACGTCACAATAACGTGTGGCGGCCCGTAGCTTACGCATATCGAGTACTGACTAAGGCAGAAAAACTGTACGCACAGATAGAAAAGGAGCCCCTAAGAATTTGTTTTGTATGCGAAAAATTTCATCAGTTCGTCTACGGCCAGAAAGTCGAAATTGAAACGGGCCACAAACCACTCTTGTCAATTGCTCAAAAAGAAATTAGTGACATGCCACCTCGCCTTCCACGGTTCTTTTTGAGGTTGTTCAAGTATAATTTTGTTTTGCAGTATATTCCTGGGAAGCACCTTGTTCTTGCTGACATGTTGTCCCGGTCAACTGCTGACAACCAAGACGACGCTGGTGCTACTACCGACGTGGAAGTTCACGCAATCCAGCTTCTAGGTTACCGTGTCACAGAAGCAACGCAGAAAGAACTGCAAGCGGCAACGGCTCGTGACTGCTACCTACAGTCGGTGATCGCAAGTTTGTCGGCGGGGCTTCCAGTACAAGGTGAACTAAAGCCTTTTGAGCAAGAACTCTCATTTGTCAACGGAATACTTTTAAAGGCGTCGAAGGTTGTTATTCTGAAAAGCACGCGAAAAACTATGCTTGAAAAAATCCATGCAGGTCACCTCGGCATGCAAAAATGCAAAGGGCCAGACGCTTCGTGTTTTGGCCTGGGCTTAACGCTGAGATTGCTTCCATGGTGCAACTTTGTCCTACATGCCGCAAGTATGCTTACAAACAGCCTAAGGAACCACTTCAAATGCGGCCCGCGCCAGGTTGTGCATGGCAGAGTTGGAGCTGATATTTTTTCGTTTGCGGGGGACTCGTACATCGTTGTCGTGTGCTTAGATTTGGGTGTACGTTAAAGAACCCCAGGTGGTCGAAATCTCCGGAGCCCTCCACTACGGCGTCTCTCATAATCATATGGTGGTTTTGGGACGTTAAACCCCACATATCAATCAATCGTACATTGTTGTCTTTGACGCCTTATCAAACTTTCCGGAAGTTCAGAAACTACCTGACTTGTCGGCGCAATCAACCATCGCAGCACTGAGCGCTATCTTTGCCAGATTTGGCGTGCCCGTCGAAGTATGCACTGATAACGGCCCACAATTTTCCAGCCATGATTTTTTTTTGTTTTCAAGGAGATACGACTTCACGCACGTCACTTCAAGCCCTCATTATCCGCAGTCAAACGGACTTGCGGAAAAAGGTGTGCAGGTTGTGAAGCGCATCTTTAAAAAAACTGCTGATTCGGGCGACGACTTCTAGCTGGGCCTGCTGCCTACCGCTCTACCCCACTGGAGGACGGGCGATCCCCTGGTGAACTACTGCAAGGAAGGCGCCTTCGCGCCAAGCTCCCAGACTTCAGTACGGTGACCGCAAGCGACGTCAAAAAGCACAGCCAGGCCCAAGGGGGAAGACCTTTGCCTCCTCTGCAGAAGGGTGACGTTGTGAGGCTCAGAGACGCTGCATGGTCCCGGAAAGCTCAAGTGGTAGGTTCGCCATATCCAAAGCCCTACCTTGTAAAAACGGAAAACCAGAAGCTGTTAAGGCGCAACCGTCGTCACCTACTTCAAACTGGCGAACGGTTCATCGAGGAAAGCGACGACGACGTTGATACCAGCTCAGCGGACAACAACGTTGCTAGCCATCCGACAGTGGCAACTTCAACCTCGCCAGCGAATGGCCGACGTCGTGAAGTTCCGACGTCGGACGACCCTTCGCCACCTGTGGTGCGTCAGTCAACTTCACCACCGACGCCAGCTTTGAGAAGGTCGACTCGAACCGTGAAGCCACCACAGCGTCTTCATTATGACAAGGACTTTAACCAAGTGTATGATATCATTTTTTGAAATGCCATGTACTTACCACCGTTTCGGTGGGTATGTAATTTCATTGTTAACGGAAAGGATGTATCTGGCAAGGCTATTTGCATCTCGACTGCGCATCGGACCTGCGCAGATACTCACGGCGCTGTCGTGTGTCTATATAATCAGTGACTGAATAAACCGATATCACTTCTTGTTCTGGACATCATGTTGTCTCGTCGTCCTTGCTAGCTACAAGTACTAGTACTTTTCACCATATAAATATCACGAGTACCTTGAATGATACAAAATATAAATATGCTGGTGTTTAACTTTACGGTCTCGCGGTCAACCCGCATTGGATACGCTTATGGCAATGCTTTCACTTTACTAGGATGAGATGCCGGAATTTACATCACTCTACTAACAATAATTGTGAACTACCTTACATGACATTCGTACTACCTTAGCTTGAATGGGCAGCGCTCATTTCGTCTTCCCATCAAAATTATCTATTCGAAAAAATTAAATGTGTACAAAATATAGCTGCACATTTCATTTCATTTACCCACAACAGCATCACACAAATTAAACCCGTCTTATCACTTCATCCAATGTGTGATCGTTAGGATATCATTGTATCATTGTTTGATAAATATAAGTACAACACTGATTTATTATTTTCGCATCTTGAAGATCGACAATACAACGTCTATAAAATAAGGTCAATTTCGTGGCCAATAACGAGAACACTAAATCATTTATACGTTCTGGTTTTTCAAGAGCTATTCACAATAAAACGACCTTCCAAGCGCAATATATTTTGTAGGTCACCTAGAAAACTTCAAGCATCCGCTCAGTAAATATTGGCTAAAACTATTTTCTGTTGCACTGTTTTCATAGCCTTTATTGTTATTATTTTGCACTTTAACTATTGAATATTTTTGTAATAGCCAAGTTATGTTACGCGTGTGTCTTAATTATAATATTCGCATTTAAATTTGCGAAATTTTAACGTGCAAATGCGGTGCTGTTATCTGAACTGTGTTTTTCCTTTCTTCTGTGTGGTACAGCACCTAAAACATGCGACTTTGCCGCATGTTACGATAACATCTGTGTTGTTCTCAATTCTTTATGCCGTTATACCTGTTCTTTCCGTACACTGTACGCGCTCTCAAAAATTCATGCATTGTTCCCTTAACATAATGCATCTAGAGGCCATCTAGAGGCGTGAAATAAACGAGTTTAAGAACCTAAGCAAACTGCATGCCCTAATGCTGCAAATAGGACAGCGCAAAGTACCCGAGCAGCCTAACGTCAATAGTTTGCGCAAGCTATAACTGGTGTTTGGTGAACCCACTGAAGCGAAAGTATAGGGAGAATAAATACAGGCAGTTCAATGGCAAAAGCATGAACACGGAAAGCTATCTCGCCGTCTCAGAGTTCAGCAAGATTAACGGCTCACACATGTATCTATATTTCCGCATCATTTGCAAGTGTGCAGCCTTGGCATTACGCCTGCAGTTCAGGAAGTGATTCGACAACATTAAGGTCTAACGGTCGGCTCGCCACAACAGGAAGAAGTGGAAGGTGCTTCAAATAAAGTTGAAAGCAAAACTGTGAGCCGCCATTCAACCGACAGACGCATGGGCGCCATCACAGGACTTGCCTTTCCGCACAAGGCTGCAGCAGTTACTCTCGATAAATGCCACTTCCGATTCGTAGGTGGCAAGTGGGTGTATGGCCTGTGGAGCACTAAAGCAATTACTGAAAATATACTTACGTTGCCAAGGCTCTTAGTTATGGTCCAGGAAGCCCACAGGCTGAAAGGCTTTATACGCAGTGCGCGAGGACATATCTATGAAAAATATTATGATAATCAGTTTTGTGCGTTTATTGTTCATGTCTTACCCGACTCCTGCACCAGCGGGCTAATTCCACTGTGCTTTCTATATCCCGTCGGTTCCGAGTAAGAAAAAAAGTTGTTAATGAATGGTATTGTTACGAGATACACCCCTTGCGCAATAGTGACAAGGTTATTGAAAACGCAATTTTTGGACATTTGTAATTTTTTTTCTGGTGAATATATTGCAACTCGTTTTTCTTTCTGGAATACCATTCTGTGGTCTGTCGGAACAATTTAAATAATTTTGAACAACAACAATGTTGGGCTCTCCATTACAACTTTTTCATTGACCAGCAAGTTTATTGTCTTTTGAGAAACAACATTCATTACTTTAAAGTTTACTAGACCGATACGAATACTTAATATTATCTTATTATGAATAAGAATACTTATTCTTATTCAAATAAAGGTATATTGCTGTTCTATATATGAGCAAGCTAAGATGTTAACAGAAGCAGCGAACGCGTCCCTAATTGGAGGGGCAGCGGCTTCACTCTAGGCACATTTTAGTAGAGATAAACTCATGAATACTTTTATATATAGGTTATTTACTCCGTGAACAGCAATCTCCTAACTCACAAATATCCCAGGTCTACTTTGAATTTTATTGTTAAACATTTTATTGTGTCTCACATATGTTTCGACTATAGCAGCGGTTTCACACCATGACCACAACGGCAGAAAAAGCCAGGTTCCAACGAGCTTCTCCCGTGAAAATTCAATTCCACGTGGCGTGAGCATGGATGGTACCGACATGTTGGCTGGTCTAGCAGGTTTACTGAAGACTGTGAGTTGCAGAAATTCTCAAGGGAGTAGGTTTGGGGATTATTACTAGTGAAAATGTGCGAAATGATTAAAAGCTTTAAAGAAACGTCTAAACTTAAACGTAATTGAAACGCGTCAAGAGTTCCAAGGTGATGTAAAATATTTCTATGTTAATTAACAGTGAATCAAATGTGGAGGTAAAAGAAAGGTGAGCCACATTGGATATAAAGAACTTGAAGAACGAGACACCGAGGACATATAGGCGCAACCCTCCGAAACAATTAGGATGCGACTATTTCATTGTTAAGATTAATATTTGGGCTAAACTCAAACTACCAATTGAATATGAATCCATCAACTCAGATCATTTTTTTTTCAAAGACCACAGATGACAGAGCTCCGCCAGTCGGGAGCTACGCTGATTTACGCAATTTAAAAGACTTATTAAGTGCTACAAAAAGTAGTGGCACAGCTTGAGGTTAAAAATTTACTCGCAAGTTGCACACCTGTTAGTGTCCAAGCATGCTTTAACAAATAAATGAAAACTGCAAACACTAAGTCGTACACTCAAGACTAAGTTCATCTCGCTTAGCAAAGTAATGAAAATCTACACCAAACAAATTGCTGTTCAATACGTCGAATGACATGTATATTAAAAGGGGTAGTCACATGAGAAGAAGCATAAGAGGAACCTACTCAAACACATCCTCAACAATAAGCCATTGATAAACACGACTAATTTAGCTGGGCTTATCAAGACTAAGACTGCTCTCGGCTTCACGTACAGGCGGGTGAGTAAGAACCTAATTTGCACCTATTAAACCCCACAAGACCGTATTACGGAATACATACATCAAGACCAGGTGCAAGCAAGATGGAAGTCCACATGTCCACATAAGCCCGTTTAGACGAGCCATTAATAGATTCAGTAATCGGGCACGTTTTTGTTAATCAAAATGGCAAGTCTTCTGCGGCAGAGGTGGAGTCACTAACGAACTACTGTGTAATCTAGCTTTCTAAGAATAAAAACTGAATGTGTGGAAACCAAAAACAGTGATCGACGGCAGCGCTTTGAGAAAACATTGCTTCATGCTTGCATGGGTGATGGCGCATATTTCACGTAAAACAGAACGCAGAACAAGTGGGTTGATATAGATCTGTGTCGTTGAGCACCACGAGCCAGTTAGTGGTCGCACTGCCTTTGCTCACTTGGCAATCTTAATTCCCTATGGCTAGTTTGCACAATGCAAATAGTGCAACGTTTGCGCCCACGTGGAGAAAAGCGATGAAAACAGACACACGAATGTCGCATGTGAATTGTGTACCGCGAAATAGCAGGTAACTGAATCTTAGACTTTCCTTACCAGAACTACCACAAGGTCCCTATAGGCATGTGACAACAGAAGATTCTGTGATGTTTTCACAGACTGGGCTGACAAACATAAGCGGGAGTATATAGCTCTACAGCGGGGTGTTCTTATTCCTTTGCAATCCAAATGTGGCTCCAGGAGTCTCACAAAGCTCATGAACTCTTGTTCACGTACTGAATAGGCCATTTTCAAAATTGTAAAGCGTTTTTCTGGGATGTAGTTTGGACAATAATAGCGACTATTAAATTATTTCAAATAGCCTGTTCAAGCACCGTTTGCTTACGCAATGACATGTAAAATGTAGTCACCTGTCGTGAGATAAACACTTACATTAGAGAAGCCTCAACACCTCCAACTAGAACTACGGCTCTCCTTGAAGCATGACAAGTGCCGTCATTGCCGGTTCAACTATGCAGTGCAAAGATGCGCACTTGCAAATTATGCGAAGGGTTCACTGTCGCTGTGCTTTTAAAAGAAAATAAGGAGCAGAAAACCGAGAATGCAAAAGAGGACGTGCGTTTCCTCTGCACTTATATATTTGACAGTGCATTCTCCACAAACGGCCCCTCACCAGTCTCTAAAAAAGAAAACAAAAATCACGAACTATTCACGAGTAGTCAATGATGATGAGTGGGCGAAGCAGTCGGATCGTTTGGTGTTACTGTAAGTCACCCGTGACATTGACCACCCATGCAAACGAATGAGTGCCAAGTAGTGTGCAGTTATATACAACGTTTATTGGTGATAACTGATATGTCATGTTTAGTTGTGAATTTTCATTTTGCCTTCTTCATCACTGCTTTGTGGTATCGGATCTAACCTGAAGTTGGCAAAGACGAAATCTCGACACGTTTTCCTGGTGTTTGTTGGTTTTTTCCGGTCATACGAAATGCATCGCGGAGAACGTCAAAACGTCACTCACTACACAAGCCAGTCATTGTCCAGAATCATCAACATCATCAGCATCATCGTCATGGTGCATAGTGGGTACCTTGCATGTGCTGTGCAGGGATGGCAGAAATGAAATACGTGGTCTTAAACGCGTTTGTTCAATATCGTAATCAGCATCATCGTCATTGTCAGCGGTGTCTACGGCGCTCAACACCAACGCTCACGGACAAGCCTCGACCACAAAAAACTTCGCAACTAAAACGAGCATGTTATTTGTTCCTGGCCTGTCTCTCCTTTTTGGTGCACTTCGGGGCGCAAGGACAGTGATTCAGGTGACGTCATTGTAGTATATAGTCTCCATCGGACCTTCTACGCAAAACACCAATAGGTAACTATCTTCCACACTGTTTTGCAAAGTAGACGCTGACTCTTTTTTTTTTGCTTGTTTTGCAAACTATATTACGCGTGATCAACTCGTTTTGTTGGTTTCGTTTCATTTGCTGTCTTTCTCACTGAGCCACCTCGTCGGTCTAGTGTATTGTGGTGGTCAACTGCTGAGCCGCAGGTCCCGGGATCGAATCCAGGCCGTCGGCCGAATTTTCAATGGAAGCGAAAATGCTCGATGCAAATGTACTCAGATTTAGGTGCACGTAGAGCAAGTACCCCAGGTGGTTTAACTTTCGGGAGCCGTGCACTACGACATCTCTATGGGACGGTCTCCTACTAATTCTAATATTATAGATATTATGTTTCTAACTGCACAAGTGGAGCCGCATGAACAGTGTGCAGCCGTCTAATAAAGCGCGAAATTTCGATGGCTTCCACGCTTAGTACTGATATCTACTGATGTTTTTAAGTATAAATAAGTGGTACAGAGAAGATTCAGCTTGTAGGATAGGTATCAAAGGCGAGGAAGACATGACACCAACGTACTAGCACGTGGGTGGAAAGTGGATTAGATGCTACAAACAAACAAACAAAAGTGGTTTTTCAAGAATGTGAGGATTACCGAGTTGTATTCTTTAGGAGGTGTAACTATGCAAATGTTCCGCTTCGTGACACGGACACGTACGCGTAGGGGAAAGGGCAGTAAAGAAACAGTTTTGTAACACAAAACACCATTTCTTAGTTTTGCAGGATATAGAAAGTGAAACACTCGGACTGCAAATTGACACCATGAAATATAGCGAACTAATGTAAGCCATCTAAAGTTGATGTCACTTCATGTAAGTCACTTGATGTCACTTCAAACCTACCTATGCACAGGAATTAATTAGCTTCATTCAGCTGTGTATTGCATTCACTGTCGCGGCTTTTTGCTAGTTTCACCTGCTGGTGCGCAGAAATGCACCCAGCAGACATACGCTGTACAGCGCGTCGTGATGGAACAGATTCGAGCATTTGAAGATTAAATAAAATAACAGTAGTAGAAGGACATCACTTGTGGCGCTCTCTTTCGTATAGGTAAGAAAAGACTAAGCACCTTCACAATGCACTTCGCTGGGTGCCTGTTTAGCTGCTAATACACGTTTGATTCAGCTTGCAGAGTATGACATTTTGGCATCGCATGTTCGAGTATGGACTCTTCAATGACATTGCTAGGTATCCGTATTCCAGTTTGATATTTCAGTGAGTCAGGATGTGTTCCCACAAAATTTCCAATGACTTGCCTCAGCATGATGTGTTAGAGAGCAATTATTCAGCCAGATAACCCTATTCCCATTTAGATGAATATATGCAGGTGCTCAAGATGCGTTAAAAAAAGAGGATAGCTGTGCAAGAAAGTTTTTCTGAGAAATGGCGAAAATATCTTTTACGGCGGAAGAAACAAGGCAAAATAAAATGCGCTCAACAACTCCATATCCAGCCGGAGATTTTATGCAAGGGCTTGGCAGCACATGGGTGATTGTCACAGCGTTTGCATATATATTTGTTTACAGGGGTTTTCATAAAGAAATGCAATAAAGTCAGCCTTCATTGAATCTTAATCAAGGCCATAGATACATTAGGCCATAAAGCTCTTGAAACACATATATTCTGTCAAAATAGCTACGAGAAAATGCAGTGATTCACTCACCCAATGAGACATGACAATAGTTTTTTAGTGTTTTAGAGAACAGTCTTATAAAATATTTTATTCACGTCTGCTCTGAAGTAGCTCGCAGCAGAAGACCTATTGATGGCTCTTTCATTGTATTTGTTGAATATGTCCAAATACTTCTGCACGCATCAGACACTTCTCGTTAGGAGCCTGCAACATATATTTGCTCTCTTGGAAATTAGTTTGAATGAAAAAAGTTCATCGCAACTTTGGAAAGCCTTTGCAGGCCGAAGTGGCTGTTGTGCATAAGCCATACACGTCTTATCACTGGCAGATTAACGTAGCACCATGTTCTCGTTAGCTTAATACCACAAGCCGGTGATTTAGCTAACCATTGTTAAATACTTTAGGGCAGATCAAACTTTTCCAGCCCACGCGTACTTTCCTAGTGCACAAGGCATTTCTCAGAAGAGAAAACGAGAAATCCGTACGCACTGTCTCTATCACATCGTCGCATTAAAAAGAATATAGTCTTCCTCAATGCATCAATAAATCTGCGAATGGCTATTCCTTCTGTGCAATAAAATAATCAATGTTCACTGTTCTCGGTGACGGTGGTCGTGAAACTTTATTACCCAAAAGCGCTCCTGAAGCACAATCGGCTCGACGCCAATTGTAGAAGGTGTCTAACACTTTGGCACAGAGAGCCCGAAGCTTTCCGCCGCCTCGAGGGCCTCCTGGACTGCCCGAAGTTGGTCTGGTCTGCTAGTGAAACTTTTCTTAACACTTCGGTTTCTGTTACTCGTTCTCGGCATAAGTGTAACCTGATTCACAACCACAGAGACTATGGTTCAAATCTACACGTGTTCTTCAGCATTTTTCATCGGCACCTGTATCTTCATTTGTTTTTAATTTATTTTCCTCCAATGTGCTAATATATTACACTGTTATTACTATTTGTCTGGGTTTCCTAAAAACGGTGTTGGACCTTTTATATTCATAATTATTCAAGTAATATCGCACTCAGCATTATTTGTCTTCTCAACAAGCTGAGGGCTAAGAGAAACATAGGCACATGCCTCAACCACTACGTAGAGGCTAAGAAAAAAATGAAGTCATGTCGTCAATCATTTCTAAGGTGTGTCCTACCACTTTCTCTTCGTTCCAGTGAGCTTGACGATTTATATAGCTACAAGCATGCACCATATAGTAGCCTGCGAGATAAAGCTTGTGCGCCGTGCAAGTACTATAAACAGGCACAACAACGTTCCCTAGACAAGTTCTCCGAAGGCCACCAGTAGATAAAGGCACGCATGAGCTAAGAATCGCACGTAAAAACGAGAAGTTATTGCAGCAAGTAGCTGGAAAGGGGGGTAAAAACAAAGTGTAGAGGCCGTAGTTGTACGCTTTAATGTTCTTTAGCTTGTTCTTCAGTATCATTGGTGGCAAAACACTGTCTATAACACTTTCTTCAGTTGAAAAAAGAGGCTTGAACCTGGTATCTTACTTGTTACAAGGTAGTGTCCACGCTGTTCCGCTCCACGTGTATGCTTGTGCGTTCACCAGTTTCGTCTCGGGTACGGGTCAAACCACCTGTAAACCAGCGGCGCGACGCCTACCAATCGTCGCCTGCCTTTTCTCGGTTGTTATCCTATGGTTCTTGTTTCCTGCGTACCCTGATAGTTTAGTTTTCCTGCCCCACGAACGCCTGATACCAAGGCATGAACGAATTGGCACCATCTCATTTTAAATTGTGGAAAAGACTAAATCTTTCACAGCTTTTATGTCTGCGTTCGAGTAAAAAAATGTTGTGGGTTGGTCGCAACCTCTCTAGAACTGTCATGCCACGTTTAAAACACTACGACAGAAATGAGTGTGCAAGACTGTGCCGTCGTTATGCTTGCAACCATCCACGTCGACCTTTCTGGCTCACCTGAATACGCAGGCATAAGCCTCCCCGGGAAAATGTGGCGGTGCACGCATCCGTTTAAGCGCCGACCGTTTGACCGACAGGTCCCCGCACAATGGCGCCTGCCAGCAAGCGTTATCGAGCCGGTCGTAGCAGTACTTATATGCACCACCTCAGCAACTAAACTATTTGTATATTGGACGACAGCGTTATACAGCTCATTTCACAGAAATTCTGGTGGCGGTGGTGTCTTTGGTTGTGAGAGAAAGAGTAGATTTTGCCGCTAGCAAAATTGGAGGTGAATGTAAATAAAGATGTGAGCACAAGGGAGTCCTGATTTTAACACGGAAGTGTTTTATGCCGGGGTCTACCACTGCTCCACTGACGTATTTCCGCCACGGATATAACGTTCTGAAATATACACTAGCTGACTGCAAAGAACAAATTGAGAAGAAATAGTTCCGCAGTGGTGCGTCGAACCAGCCACCACACGCTCCTCAGCGCGTGATGCTAACCCCTAGTGTGCCCCATAGAGCGAACCTTCTCCCACAAGTTGACGGTGAGCAATTTATATACACCATACGCCGTTTAGCGGACCTCTGACCTTCGTAGCTTCAGCGTGTTTTCGCCATTAATAGCAAAATGGCGCGACGAGAACGAGCTGGGTGCATTCTTCGCCCGGCGCTGATCGCGTTTCGGTAAGCGCTGCGCCCACGGACCTCTCATCTACGCGCTTATCAGACTCGCGATTTGATAGAGCACAAAGGTCACTCCCGTTGCTGCCGCGGTCGCATTTACGAAAGGAACATGCAGCTCACACACGAAGAACTAATGGGATTGTGTCAGTTTTTCACTCTCTTCTTGTGTATAAAGTGCGCAGATCTTGTGCGTCTTTATATCTGTTTGAACAACGTGCTCTAAGTGTCGAGCTGCGCCAGTTGCTTGTTCGCGCTCGTCCTATGTATGCTCATTTTGTGCGTGCTTTCTGCTTGAGGTGTGCACTACAAGTTTGGAGCTACCTGTCAATCTTCGCGTGATATTACAATTCCTTGCTGTAGGATTCATTTCTTCAACCTTGTGGCGAAACAATGAACAAAAAACGCTAAACTACCTCGGCAAGGGCACGTTTCACTTTCGTATTATACCGATTTCTTAAAACATAGATCAGTCATTCTTTTTTTTTCGCTGCGGCCCTGCTTGAGGGTTCACCGACAAGCCTTGAAGCCGCTGGAAAAACTATATGTTTAGGTTTTCACCGAGAACCCAATAGGAAAACAATATCAACATGGCCCGATTGCTCTCTCGCGTTCTATTCTTGTTGCTGTCGCTTTCCATATACATGTTCGCGGGGAGTGGTGGCACCGCTTATTAGTGGCATCGCGCTAGTACTCCGCAGTTTTTGCCGCCTTTGCCGAGAGCTAGTGAGTGAATGCCGCGTGGACGTTCCCTTTCAAACACCTGCTGGCTGCATCAGGAGCTACCTGTAACATAAGTCACACATTTTCAGTGCACATTTTCCTTACACAGCCCCACAAGGTCGATTGATATTTCAAAAACAATGCCACGCACGTAGACGATCCCTCACGTCACCCTCATTTCAAGAACGATGCCACGGACGTAGACGATCCCTCACGTCACCCTCATTCCATCACGTAATGTCAAAGTTGCTTTTAGGTATACATAAGCTGTCGGTTACCTGTGGTGCATATCTGGATAGATGGATGGATGGATGGATGGATGGATGGATGGATGGATGGATGGATAGATGGATGGATGGATGGATGGATGGATGGATGGATGGATGGATGGATGGATGGATGGATGGATGGATGGATGGATGGATGGATGGATGGATGGACGGATGGACGGATGGACGGATGGACGGACGGACGGACGGACGAACGGACGGAAGGATGGATGGATGGATGGATGGATGGATGGATGGTCCTCGAAAAAGCTTGAGAGATACACTTGATTTGAAGTTTAGAACGCAATAGCGCCTATAGTTTCTGTGCGCATCCTCAATTGCTTTGTCGCTTCGGCTCCCGGTGCATTCTTAAACCGTATCGCAAGAAAACAAAGGAGTCTGCACATTCCATTCACCATTTCAAACTATCGTAGAACATATACTGTAAGCAGAATTATTAAGGTCCCACCATGTCGGAATAGTTTCTTTTGCGAATCAGTTAACGCCCTACAACATGTTCGTGAGGCCACATGCAAACATATATATATATATATATATATATATATATATATATATATATATATATATATATATATATATATATATATATATATGGCTTAAGCATTTGTTACTTCGTGGGTTACCAAAACACGCACTCATTGTGTAATTAACTTGTTTCGATGTCTCGCCTTATTCTACGGTTCTGCCACATATGATATTACGTCCGTTAAGGAGACTCATTTCTGCCTATGGCTTTCATGTTCTGTTCTCTTTTCAAATCGGTATGCAGCCACGTATCAAATTACTGTCATGTATAAGCTGAATTTTTTGCTTGCTTGCTTGCTTGCTTGATTAGTTTATCAAGAACTATTACATAAATTGTGTAAGGAGAGACGGCTAAAATCAAACATTGCCTGACTGGGGCAGGCCACTCAGCAGCAAGCCCCGCAGTGGTGGTCTAGTGGCAAACGTACTTGGCTGCTCACCCGCAGGTCGCGGGATCGAATCCCAGCTGGGGCGGCTGCATTTCTGATGGAGGCGCCATGTATGCCCGTGTGCTCAGATTTGGGTGCACGTTAAAGAACCCCAGGTGGTCAAAATCTGCGGAGCCCTCCACTACGGCGTCTCTTATAATCATATGGGGGGTTTTTCGGCATTAAACCCCACATATAAATCAATCAATCACCCAGCAGCAAGCAGCAGCCGCAGCGAGAGATTTACAAATATAAAAGTGTACTTGAAAATCAAATTCCACACTTGTTCACATAGGTGTATAACCTATCAAAGTAAGCGCAAAGAATGAAAAGAGACAACAATATCTATGTTACAGAGTTTAACTGGTATAAAATGCTAAAAAAAGAAAACATAAGCACAAATATAACGAAATCACTTGAGAAATAAATAATGGGATGCAACTAGACAGAACCTGTAGGTCTCGCAAGCCACACGTCAGGAGAGAAAAGTAGGGAAATAAAAAAACAAAACAACAGATAACAGTAATACGGAACCACATCTTTCTTTAATTAACTATCATAATCATCATCATCATCAGCCTGACTGCGTCCACTGCAGAACAAAGTCATCTCCCATGCTCCACCAGTTAACTCGGTCCTGTGCTTGCTACTGCACCTTTATACCCGCGAACTTCTTAATGTCATCTGCCCACCTAACCTTCTGTCTCCCCCTAACCCCTTGCCTTCTCTGGGAATCCAGTTAGTTAACCTTAATGACCAGCAATTATCCTATCTATACGCTACATGCCCGGCCCATGTTCATGTCTTCTTCTTGATTTCAACTATGATATCATTAACCCCAGTTTGTTTTCTAATCCACCCTGCTCTCTTCTTGTCTTTTAAGGTTACACCTACCATTTTTCTTTTCATTGCTCGCTGCGTCGCCCTCAATTTAAGCTGAACTCTCTTTCTAAATCTCCACGTTTCTGCTCCATAGCTAACTACCGGCAAGATACAGCTATTATATACCTTCCTCTTGAGGGATAGTGGCAACCTACCTGTCATAATTTGAGAGCGCTTGCCAAATGTACTCCACCCCATTCTTATACTTCTAGTTACTTCAATCTCGTGGTTCGGCTTCGTGGTTAATACCTGCCCTAAGTAGAATTAGTCTTTTACAACTTGAAATGCACTATTACCGATCTAGAAGCGCTGCGTTCTTCCGAGGTCGTTGTACATTACTTTCGTCGTCTGTAGAATAACTTTAAGCTCCACCTTTCTGCTCTCCTTGTCTAACTCCATAATCGTGAGTTGCAATTCGTTCCCTGAGTTACTCAGCAATGTAATGTCATCGGCGAAGAGCAGGGTACTAAAGTACTCTCCATTAACTCTAATTCCTAACTGTTCCCATTCTAGGCCCCTGAAAACCTCCTGTAAGCACGCGGTAAATAGCATTGGGGAGATTGTATCCCCTGCCTTACACCCCACTTTATTGGTATTCTGTTACTTTCTTTAGAAAGCACTATGGTAGCAGTTGATCCCCTGTAGATTTCTTCCAGGATGTTTATATGTGCTTCATCGACGCCCTGATTCCGCATTGTCTACATTACTGCTGATATTTCGACTGAATCAAGCACCTTCTCATAATCAATGAAGGCTATGTCTAGTCATCGGCTGTATTCTGAGCATTTCTCTATTATCTGATTGACCATATGAATGTAGCCGATTGTTAAGTAGCCTGTTCGAAAGCCTGCTTGTTCCTTTGGTTGATTGAATTCTAATGTTTTCTTAACTCTCTTAGCAATTGCCTTTGTAAATAGCTTGTATACCACGGAGGGCCAGCTGATTGGCCTGTAATTCTTGAAGTCCTTGTCATCTCCTTTCTTATGTATAGGATGATGTTAGCATTCTTCCAAGACTGTGGTGCTCTTCCTGTCAGGAGACACCTCGTAAACAGGGTGGCTAGTTTTTCTAACACGATCTGTCCTTCATCTTTTAGCAGATCTGATGTTACCTGATCCTCACCAGCAACTTTGCCTCTGTGCATGCTCACCAAGGCTTTTCTGACTTCTCCTAGCATTACTGGTGAGGTGTCATCTGGGTTACTCCTAGTTCTTATAGTATTAAAGTCGTGGCTGTCCCGGCTACTGTACAGATCTCTGTAAAACTCCTTCGCTACTTTAACTATCCTATCCATATTGGTAGCTATTTTGCTTTCTTTGTCCCTTAGTGCATACATATGATTTTTGCCTATCCCAAGTTTCCTCTTCACTGCTTTGACGCTTCCACTGTTTTCAGAGCGTGTTCAATTCTCTCCAGGTTATACCTTCTTACATCAGATACCATACGCTTATTAATCAACTTCGAAAGCTCTGCCAGGTCTATTTTGTCTGTTGTGCTTGAGACTTTCATGCTTTGATGCTTTTTAATGAAATTCTTCGTTTCCTTGGAAAGCTTGCCAGTGTCCTGTCTAACTACCGTGCCTCCAACTTCTACTGCACACTCCGTAGTGATACTCGTCAGATTATCATTCATTGTATATACAGTAAGTTTGGTTTCCCGAATAAAAGCTGAATACCTGTTCTGAAGCGAGACTCTGATTTCTTGTACTTTCCCTCTCAGTGCTAGCTCATTGATTGGCTTCTTGCGTATCAGTTTCTGTTGTTCCTTCTTCAAGTCAAGGCGAATTTGAGACTGTACCTTTCTATGGTCACTGCATGGTACCTTTCCAACTACTTCCACATTCCGCACGATGCCTGGGTGTGCTCTTTCTTATTTTCGCCATTAGAGCTTCTCCATGTCCACTTACGGTTTCCTCGTTTTCAGTAGAAGGTATTCAAAATCCGTAAATTATTGCGTCTGGCAAATTCTACTAGTAGCTCTCCTCTGGCGTCTCCAGTACCGATGCCATAATCTCCTACTGCCTGGTTTCTAGCCTGCTTCTTCCCTATTTTTGCATTAAAGTCTCCCATCAGTATAGTACACTGTGTTTTCACGTTACTTATTGCCAATTCCACGTCTTCATAAAAGCTTTTAACTGAAGCATCATCATGGCTAGATGTAGGCGCATAAGCCTGTACCACCTTCATCTTGTATCTCTTATTGAGTTTAGTTACGATACCTACCACCATTTCTTTAATGCTATAGTATTCCTCTATGTTGCCAGCTATGTTTCTGTGAATTAGAAACCCCACTCCCAGCCCTCTGCTGCAAGCCAAGCCCCGTTAGCAAAGAATGTGCCCATTCTGTAGCACCATATAGGCCTGATCTGTCCTTCTAACCTCACTGGGCCCTGTTATATCCCATTTAACACCCTCTTGCTCGTCATATAGTACAGCTAGACTTTCCTCACTAGATAAGGTTCTAGAGTTAAACGTTCGCCAAGTTCAGGTTCCAATGGTGGCCTGTCCGGAACCAGAGGTTCTTAGCACCCTCTGCTGCGTTGCAGATCTGAGCACCACCGTGGTCAGTTGCTTCGCAGCTGCTGAAAACTGAGGGTCATGAGGTAATAGACGTATGCATGTGGGAGGTAGTGGCCAGGTGCTGCACAAGGGGGGCCAATCCTGCTCTGGTGAGGAAGTGCGTTACCGGCGGTGGTGACCGGTGAGGCCGCACCCCAGGCCTCTTAATGCAGTTCCATCACGATACGGATTTTTTTCTGGTTGGGAACTGCGTGGCACCAGGATTTGAGCCACGGACATTTTGCATACGAGGCGGATGCTATAACCACTACGCCATCGCCGCTTCTATCACAAAATCAGGCCAAAAATACATAGCATTTATGAACATTTACTGCGAAAAAGACAGTCATGTCAAAGGTTTCATAACATCAAGGACTAGGCAAGTGCGAATATTCGAATGCTTCGAATATTCAATCGAGTAGTAGAGTATTCGAATTCACTTCTATCCGAATTTAAATTATCGAATATTTCGAAGTATTTGATAGGAACGAATAGGTTTGTAGTAATTCTCATGTAACTGCTTGTAAGGGTAGTTTCCTGCCGTTTAGCAGTGCTAAACCGTGAAAGCACCTGTGAAAAAAAAATTTGCTCTGCCGTGAAGCCTCACTTCAAATTTGAAGGGGCCCTGAAACACTTTTTGAGCCTGCTCAGCAAGCATCGGTCATCAAGGCTACCAAGAACACGTGAGCTATATATTATAGTGCAGCATGCGACCTAGTTCTCACAATAAATTCTCAAAATCAGATAAAAATTGCTCTCTTCTCCCGGAAAATGATGCCACAATGTCAGAAATCACTCCTCACAGCCACTGTAGTAGCCATTGGCTGATTTGAGAATGGGGCGCTCGGTCGTTACTAGGATGCCGCGGGTGGCCGCGACTTTTCCACACGTACATGCGCGATTACATTGAAAAGCCGCGTCTTCAAGTATTCAAAGGAAAAGAAAAGAGAAAGATGAGTCAAGGTGACGACGCGCACGTCATGTATTTTCTTTCCCCATGCCATCTATCCCGGTTTTGCTCCAAGCGCTTTCGTCAGGACAAAAAGAGAGGATGCAATCGCAGCATGTGGAAAATCACAAAACACCACTCATACTGGACAGATTTTAAAAGCTAAGGCATTGGCTAATTCGTGAGGCAATGAACTTATTTAGTGAATCTATTCCATGGCTACTTGAAAAGCTCTTGAAAAACCCTTTTAAAGAACATATGATCCTCAATTGGATTGATCATTTTTTCTAAGCTACAAGCTTGTTTTGCATACTTATACACACAAACTGTAACGAATATTGCTACGTATTCCACACGTTATCCCTTGCATCCTAAAGTCAAATCCTGCTACTTATCAAACTTGTTCTGACTTCCTTTGAACGAAAAAAAAGAAAGCACTTACATAGAGGCCCCATTCCAATTTTAAAAAGTTACTGTGCAGGTCAGCTACGTCACAATAAATATGCCCATTTTTCTTCGTACATTATATATTTTATTCGAAACAAATTCAAAACTTTAGGACAAAATTACTATTCACTTCAAATTTGCTTCAAACCTAAACAATACTATTCGCAGAAGCCTGTCAAGGACCACTACAACAGTTATCTTCAATCTCTAGAAAACACAGCAAGGAAAGAAAGTGGCTGCAACAAAAGTGAGCATACTGTCCTTCTGACCTCTTACTAAAAGACCTCAGCAGCACATGTAAATGCATAAAATTAGGCCCTGGAAAACAAGGAAACAGTTTCTGCTCATTACCAGCGTTTGAGAGGACTACCACTAATTAACTATAGTCTTTTGAAAATAATAATTCGTTTATTACTTTTTGATATGCTTGCTTCCTCATTACGGAACTTAGGAGATCTATGGTTAGAGTATAGTCGTTGAGGATGTTATAAATTCGAAGAGCAAGTTTGTGCTAGTAAGTGCTTACACACAAAACCATTTCTGAAATTATAGCCTGTCGTTTACGCACTGTATATACATAGGAAGGAATATCTGTAGGACGTAAATTGCTGCATAATGTCAAGGAATGGCTAATATGCATAGCGTTTGGACGCATTTAATATTTCATTTTCGAAGTATTATTCTGTGATGCTAGCCATACGGCCTAAGTTTTAAACTTCACGTAGCGCACGGTTTTGTGTACCATTAATGAAAAAATAGTGATGCGGTTCTGTTGTTAAACACCAGCTTGCCTCGCGGATGCCCGGGCTTTGATTCTCAATCGGACCAATATTTTTATAAATTATTTTATTTGCAAGTTGCTTGACAAGTTTGTCAAGGAAAAGATTATTATTATTCGTTCCAAACGAATGGCACCGGTGCTGGAATTTCAGCAAAAGCAGCAATCAAAAGGACACTAAAATGAAACGACGAATTTGTTTAGACTGATAGCGTGATCTGTGGTAACTTTAATGCCGTTGATTTCACAACCATAAGTATTTGAAAAAGTATTTTTTGCATTTTGAAAAAACAAAAATTGTTTTTCTAATATAAGTTCAGGCGTATACATGGCTTAAGTGAACTACTGGTAACAAAAAGGAGAGTGGCAGTACACGGGGAGCTTGAAAAAAAAGGATTCCGTAACAAAACAATAATGGTGCATGCGAAACAATGTAAATCAGAAAACATATAGGAACATGCACCTTTCCGTGCGCTTCTGTGTCCCTTTCAACGCCTTGAAGTTGCTAGTGCGCCCTTATAGCGCCATCTTCCGAAGAAAAGTGAACTTGCGAAGCTAAGTGACTGATGACAGGGCGCACGCTTTTTGAGGGCAGGCGTTCGCATGTTTGTACAAGGCGATGCAAGATTTATTTATTTATGTATTTATTTTGATTTATTTTTTACTGTCAGCTTGGTTTGCAAGCCATTCGCAGGAGTGGAGACAATAGTTACAAACTAAGAATACACTTTGAAAAAAAAATTTGTCTGTAGAACGATTATGAAGACTGTCTTGAACAGTAATTACAGCATGTAAAACACATGCAGGAAACAGTAGACTACAAAAAACACATAAAATACTAGAGGAGAAAATACCGGAAAGAATTTGCATAAATCACCCAAAAATTACGTCACTTTATAACAAGCAGTAGTAACGACGGAGGAATCACAAGCAAAAAAAAACCGACAAGCGTGTGCAATGGAGCGCATGCTTACACAGAAGTCTGCTATGCAACAAAAACAATATTTTTTATTCCGTTTTATTGCATTGTACAATATATTGTCACGGGGTCGTGACGTGTCCAATAACAGGAGTCTTTATGTTGGGATATAACTGTTTATTTTGGCGAACCTGTACCCGGTAAACGGGAAGTTCGATTACAGTAGCAGTCTTGCACAGATAGCAGTGAACGGAGCGTCGGCCGTCGATCAACTACTGACAAGCGGCGAAGCGTGCCCCGCCGCGGTGGTCTAGTGGCTAAGGTACTCGGCTGCTGACCTACACGTCCCGCGTTCGAATCCCGGCTACGGCGGCTGCATTTCTGATGGAGGCGGAAATGTTGTAGGCCCGTGTACTCAGATTTGGGTGCACATTAAAGAACCCCAGGTGGTCGAAATTTCCGGAGCCCTCCACTACGGCGTCTATCATAATCATATGGTGGTTTTGGGACGTTAAACCCCACATATCAATCAAGCGGCGAAGCGCGTCGGCATTTATACTCTCGCCACTGAATGTTCTAGCGTTATCGCTGGCGGTGGCGTAGGTTCCAGATTAGTCTGTACAGTTCGCAGGGTAGGCTTGATCTTATCGAAATGATCTACTACCGTCCGGAAGCTTCTCAAAAAATGCAGGCGCGGTTTGCGCTGAGAATTGTGTAGTGTTTTCGGACGATAACAAAACTGGGGAAATGGAACGTGGCATTGCCCCCCTCTGTAAAAGGCATCGTCCCGATGCTTTAGCTGAAGATGAAGGTGCAACAATAATGCAAGAAAGTACAATGAATAAATTACGATACAACAATAATACGAAAAAACACTTTTTCAGCTAACGCGCATGAAACGGCTTGAGGCGCGTGACATGGAAGACTTCAGGTCGCGATCGGCGTCGTTGAGAGTTCGTGATGCCGTCAGGGACAACCTTGAAATCAAGTGGGCCGAGACGTCGAACCACCCTGTACGGTCCGAAGTACCGTCACAGAAGCTTTTCACTTACTCCACGTCAGCGTATCTGCGTCCACACCCAAACACGTTCACCGGGCTGGTATTCCACGAAGCGTCGTCGAAGGTTGTAACGGCGGCTGTCGGTCGTCTGTTGATTCTTGATACGGAGACGCGCGAGTTGTCGGGCTTCTTTGGCGCGTTGAAGGTACTCACTTACAGCGAGGTTTTCTTCGTCGGTGACGTTGGGTAACATGGCATCGAGCGTCGTTGCCGGGCTCCTTCCGTAGACCAATTTGTATGGAGATATCTGCGTCGTCTCCTGCACCACCGTGTTGTATGCGAAGGTCACGTACGGAAGAATGACGTCCCACGTCTTGTGTTCGACATCGACGTACATTGCCAGCATGTCGGCGATCGTCTTGTTAAGCCGCTTGGTGAGGCCGTTGGTCTGTGGGTGGTACGCTGTCGTCCGGCGGTGCTTTGTCTGGCTGTATGCCAAGATCGCTTGAGTTAAGTCGGCAGTAAATGCCGTTCTTCTGTCGGTGATAAGGACCTCCGGGGCGCCGTGACGTAGGACGATATTTTCGACGAAGAACTTAGCTACCTCGGATGCACTGCCTTTGGGAAGGGCTTTTGTCTCGACATATCGGGTGAGGTAGTCGGTAGCTACCACGATCCACTTGTTTCCGAAAGCCGAAGTCGGGAACGGCCCCAGTAGGTCCATACCGATCTGCTTGAAAGGTCGGCAAGGTGGTTAAATTGGCTGCAGAAGTCCCGCTGGCCTTGTCGGCGGTGCCTTGCGTCGCTGGCAGTCCCGGCATGTCCTCACATAACGAGTAACGTCGTTGGTAAGACGTGGCCAGTAATACCCTTCTTGTATTCTCGCGAGCGTGCGAGAAACACCGAGGTGCCCTGCCGTCGGATCGTCGTGCAGGGCCTGCAGGAGCTCTGGTCGCAAAGCTGAAGGCACCACAAGGAGGTACTTAGCTCGAAGCGGTGAAAAGTTTTTCTTTTGTAGAAGACCGTTTCGCAGGAAGAACGACGCAAGTGCGCGCTTGAATACCTTCGGAATTTCGGTGGTGCTACCTTCGAGGTATTCTATTAGGGCCTTAAGTTCCGGGTCGGCCCGCTGTCGTTCAGCGAAGTCGTCGGTAGTTATCGTTCCCAAGAAGTAGTCGTCATCCGGGTCGTCGGGTGGTGGTTGGTCGACAGGCGCACGAGAGAGACAGTCGGCGGCGGAGTGTTTCTTGCCGGACTTGTAAATGACAGTAATGTCATATTCTTGAAGTCTCAGGCTCCATCGCGTGAGGCGACCTGAAGGGTCTTCCAAGGTGGCTAGCCAAAACAAGGCGTGGTGGTCGCTCACAACTTTGAAGGGCCTGCCGTACAGGTAGGGGCAAAATTTCGACGTAGCCCAGATGATGGCGAGGCACTCCTTTTCTGTTGCGGAATAATTGGCTTCTACTTTGGATAGCGATCGGCTGGCGTAACTAATAACCCTTTCAAGTCCGTCAGCCCTCTGCACAAGAACGGCGCCAAGACCTACGTTAGTTGCGTCAGTGTGTATTTCTGTCTCGGCAAATTCGTCGAAATGGGCAAGTAACGGAGGCGTCTGGAGGCGAAGTTTAAGCTCCTGGAAAGCGTGTTCCTGTGGCGTTTCCCACTTGAACTCCACGTCGGCCTTGGTAAGGTTAGTGAGAGGATCGGCGATGCGGGCGAAGTTTTTCACGAACCGCCTATAATAGGCGCACAGGCCCAGAAATCGGCGCACCGCCTTCTTGTCAGTGGGTGGCGGGAAGTCGGCGATAGCGGCTGTTTTCCGTGGGTCGGGAGGAACTCCAGACTTGCTAATAATGTGCCCCAGAAACAAGTGCTCCTCGTACGCAAATCTGCACTTTTCTGGCTTCAGTGTGAGTCCGGACGTCTTGATGGCTTGAAGTACAGCTTCAAGGCGCCGAAGATGCTCGTCGAAACTCGAGAAAAACACGACGACGTCGTCCAAGTACACAAGGCAAGTCTGCCACTTCAATCCTGCCAGTACTGTATCCATAACGCGTTGAAAGGTTGCAGGCGCTGAGCAAAGACCGAAGGGCATCACCTTAAACTCGAAGAGGCCGTCCGGTGTTATAAACGCCGTCTTCGTTTGGTCTGTTTCGTCGACTTTGATTTGCCAATAGCCAGTCTTGAGGTTCATTCACGAAAAGTACTTGGCGTTATGGAGCCGATCAAGTGTGTCGTCTATTCGTGGGAGAGGATACACGTCCTTTCTTGTGATTTTGCTCAGGCGGCGATAATCGACGCAGAAACGTAGGGTCCCATCCTTTTTCTTCACTAACACCACGGGGGATACCCATGGACTCTTGGACGGCTGGATATTGTCATACCGCAGCTTTTCATCAACTTGTCTCTTCATGGCCTCACGTTCTCGCGTCGAAACCCTGTACGGACTCTGACTGAGTGGTCTCGCATTTTCTTCGGTTATGATGCGATCTTTCGTGATTGGGCTCTGCCGAATTTTTGATGACGACGAAAAGCAATCTTCGTATTGCAGGAGCAGGACCTTGAGCTGTTCTTGCTTACGGTTCAGAAGTCTGGGATTGACATCAAAAGCTATGGGAGGGGCTTGGTTCCTCTGAGCAGGTTCCGCAAAATCGGCAAGGGCGAAAGCACTGGTGGCTTCGACAACTGCTGCGATGTATGCGACTGTTGTTCCTTTGTTCACATGTTTGTACTCATTGCTGAAATTCGTGAGCAGAACCGTTGCTTGGCTTCCCCGCAGCTCTGCAATTCCTCTTGTGATGCAAATATTTCGAGTGACCGACAGATGCTGACTGCCTTCAACGACGCCTTCCAAGCCAGGTGATTTAGGAGCGCCGACTGAAATAATGACGCTTGAGCGAGGCGGAATAGTGACTGTTCTTCCGGCATGGTTTCCTGACGGCTTGCGCGGCGGTAGTGCTTCTTCTGTGGATAACGTTATCGACTTTGTTTTTAGGTAGATGACAGCACCATGGAGGCCTAAGAAGTCCATGCCAAGGATGACATCTCTCGAGCAACGCTGTAGGACTACGAAATCTGTAGGATAAATACGGCCATTAATGGTGACTCTCACTGTGCAGATTCCTGGGGGCGTTATGAGATGACCTCCGGCTGTGCGTACCTTAGGGCCTTGCCAAGCTGTCTTAACTTTCTTTAACTTCGCGGCGAATGACCCACTGATCACGGACTAGTCGGCTCCAGTATCGACGAGAGCGGTGACACAGTGGCCGTCGATAAGAACGTCGAGGTCGCTAGTTCGCCGTCTCGCATTAAGGTTAGGGCGTGGCGTCGGGTCACGGCTGCGTCGGCTTGTTCCGCTGCTTCCATGTGGAGTCGTCAGGTCACCTTCGGTAAGTGAGGTTTCACCATCAGGGCTTTGCCTGGTTGGCGTTATGTTCGGAAAGCTCCGTCGCGGCGTCGTCGTCGGAGGAGGATCTTCGGTAGTTCGTCGCACAGCAATCGCACCTACACCGGTTGCTGCCCTTAGTTTCCCGGATACGCGCTAAGAGACCGGCCCCGCGTAGGGCCAGACTACTGCCGGTGGTGCGGTGACGTGCGGCGGCTGGGCGACGGTGAACGCGAAGGGCTTCGTGGTGTCCACCAAGTTCCTGTCAGGTAGTCGGCGATGTCACGTGGTCGTTCTCGTGGCTGTGCACGCCGTGCATTGACGGCGAAGCCACGGAGTCCCATCTGTCGGTACCGGCAACGGCGGTATGTGTCCGGCCTCGCCGCCATGGTAGCAGAGTGGGCGATGGTCAGGGGTGCGCCAGACGTCAGTCTTCCTCGGTGCACTGCGTTGGGCCGCTGGCGAACGGCATGACGTCGGTGGGGGTGGTGGCGGGGGTTGCGTCTGTCGACGGAAGTGCGATGGGGCGGCGTTTTGGTGTGCACGCGGAGGAGCATTGCGGCGCAGTGCAGCGGCGTAACTCATAGCTTCCGGCTCGGGCAGCGGTGCTTGAGGAATTTGAAGCGATTGCCGAACTTCTTCTCGCACAATGTCGGCGATCGAATCCACTTGAGGTTGCGCCGAAGAAAACAGCTTGCGCAGATCTTCCCGCACCATCGCTCGGATCGTTTCACGCAGGTCTCCGGAGTTACTGGCTTGAGCAGCAGCGCAGTCTGCAGTCAGGCGACGATTATACTGTCTGGTGCGCATGTCCAGGGTTTTTTTGATAGTGGTTGCTTCGGCTACCAATTTTCGGACGGTGTTTGGTGGGTTTCTCATCAGTCCCGCGAAGAGCTCCTGTTTGATCCCTCACATGAGGAAACGAACTTTTTTTTCCTCAGGCATGTCTGGGTCAGCGTGACGGAATAGTCGGGTCATTTCTTCTGTGAAAATGGTGATATTTTCATTTGGTAGCTGAACCCGGGTCTCTAATAAAGCAGCGGCCCTCTCTTTGCGAGCGACGCTCGCGAACGTTTGCAGGAATGCGCCACAGAAAACATCCCACGTTCGAAGTGTGGACTCCCGATTTTTGAGCCACGTCTTTGCGGTGTCTTCCAAATAGAAGAACACACGACGCAGCTTTTCGTCATGGTCCCAGTGATTGAGGGCGGCCACACGGTCGTATGTTTCTAGCCAGGACTCCGGGTCTTCGAACGATGACCCATGAAAAATTGGTGGTTCCCTGGGTTGATGCATGACCATCGTGGGCTGGGCAGCTTCGGTTGTCATTGTCGCTGCAGTCGCGGTCATGGCCTTGATCTTCCGCGCCTTGTCTTGTAGAAGCCCGTACTCCGGTGGTAGCCCTTGCTGTCAGCGGCTTGTTCGCTGCTCCTGGTTGGCGTCGGTGTCTTCTCCGCGACGTGGGCTGGGTTCACGACTTGACGGGGGCGTCCGGTACATGAACGAAGCAACACCTCCACCAGATGTCACAGGGTCGTGACGTGGCCGAAGACAGGAGTCTTTATGTTGGGAAATAACTGTTTATTTGGGCGAACCTGTACCCGGTAAACGGAAAGTTCGATTACAGTAGCAGTCTTGCACAGATAGCAGTGAACGGAGCGTCGGCCGTCGATCAACTACTGACAAGCGGCGAAGAGCGTCGGCATTTATACTCTTGCCGTTGAATGTTCTAGCGTTATCTCTGGCGGTGGCGTAGGTTCCAGATTAGTCTGTACAGTTCGCAGGGTAGGCTTGATTGTATCGAAATGATCTACTACCGTCCGGAAGCTTCTCGAAAAATGCAGGCGTGGTTTTCGCTGAGAATTATGTAGTGTTTTCGGACGATAACAAAACTTAGGAAATGGAACGTGGCAATATGTACCTTAGTAACCTGCGCTTCGCCGATAACAGTGCATTGCTGAGTAACTCAGGGGACGAATCGCAACTCATGATTACGGAGTTGGACAAGGAGAGCAGAAAGGTGGGTCTTAAGATTAATCTGAAAAAAAAACACGAAAGTAATGTACAACAACCTCGGAAGAGAGCAGCGCTTCGGGATAGGTAAGAAAGCACTTCAAGTTGTAAAAGACTATGTCTATTTAGGGCAGGTAATAACCGCGGAGCCGAGCCAAGAGGTTGAAGTAACTAGAAGAATAAGAATGGGGCGGAGCATATTTAGCAAGCACTCTCAAATTATGACAGTTATATTGTCACTATTCATCAAGAGCTGTATATTGTCGGTACTTAGCTACGGAGCAGAAACCTGGAGACTTACAAAGAGGGTTCGGCTTAAACTGAGGACGACGCAGCGATCAAGGGAAAGAAAAATGGTAGGTGTAACCTTAAGAGACAAGAAAAGAGCAGAGTGGATTAGGGAACAAACGGGGGTTAAGGATAGCATAGTTGAAATCAAGAAGTGGAATTGTACATAGGCCGGGCATGTAGCGCGTAGACAGGATAGCCGATGGTCATTAAGGTTAACTAACTGCATTCCCAGAGAAGGCAAGCGGGTTAGGGGGAGACAGAAAATTAGGTGGGCAGATGATATTAGTAAGCTTGCGTGTATGAATTGGCAGCAGCAAGCACAGGACCGGGTTAACTGGCGGAACATGGGAGAGGCCTTTTATCCTGCAGTGGACGTAGTCAGGCTGATGATGATCATGATGACAAGGTTACTAATTGCCTAGCGGTGACCTTCTGCTTGAGCTACCTGAAAATCACCACTTTGACAAACTTGGCAGTATTGCAACATTTGGTGAAGTTCCCATATGTCATTCACCTCAACGATCAAGGAACGCCTCACTCTGAGTCGTCTCGGAAACAGTCCTGCTTGAATTGGCCGCACAAGAACTTTTAGAAGGATGGAAAGCCCATAAAATCACAGTTCGTGTTCCCTCGTTGTCGTCGTAGGGCGTCCCTGGGCTGGCGGACGCCCGTAATGGCAAGCCAGCCCCCGAAGAAGGCGCTAGCCTTCGACGTAGTCGTCCCCGAGAGGACTAGTCCCGAAGACGTCGTTGATGCGCCGTCTTCAATAGTAGGAATTGAAGAAGCGTACTGCGTTCAGCACTTTGGAGGCCGGAACTACCAAGTTACCGTCAACAGTGAGGCCGCACTGGCCCAAATTGTAGACGCGTCGCACCTTATAATCCGAGGAGAGCGCGTCGCCGTCGTACCCCTGGGACCACAAGTGACCCAAGTGACCGTCCTGTTCCTGCCGTGCCGCGTAGCCAGCGAAGTCCTCGCACAAGCACTCTATTCCTACGGGAAGGTGCTGCACATCACCAGAGGACTCATGGGATCAAGCCCAACCGTGACCACTAGGACGTGATACGTCCGCATTGAAATGAAGGCTTCGTCACCGGTGCCCACCTACCTCAAGGTCACGGGCCATCGCGTCCCTTGTGACTATAAAGGCATCCAGCGAGTGTGCCATTGATGTGGAGACAGTGGGCACTTCCGCATTAACTGCACAGCTCCGTTTTGTGGAAGGTGCGGCGTTTATGGCGATGACGGGAAAGGCTGCTCGCTGCCGTGCCGCCGTTGTGGGGACCCACATGCCACCGTGGCCTGCACCATCAGGCCATCGTATTTTGAGGCGGCATCCAAGAATTTCCCTCTACTTCAACCAGGAACGCCATCTAAGAACAAGTGCGACGATTCGTCAACGCGAGCCGCGGTAACCGACCACGACGAAGGTGCGCCAATCGCGACGCTGCACCAGACGCCCACTGCGTCCCCAACGATTCCGAACCTGGTAATCCTTCCAGGTACTGAAAACTTAAGTTCCCCGCGTCCCGTGGCCATTTCTGAAAAATCGCAGGCCAAGCCCTCGTCAGACGAAGCGCCTCGTGAGGACGGCGTCTCGTATGGAAATATCGCATCTGACGCTCCTCGCGTTGCTGCTCTCTCGACAACAAGCTCAGGTGTCATCGAGGAGTCTACATCTCAAGACGACGACGCCTGCATCTACGAGGACTCCAAAAGCACTGCGAGTGAGGCGCCCCTACAAATTGACGAAGACACCAGCCCCAGTGACATAAGCCAGGACCGTGGAGACGCCTTTGTACCAATCTCACTCAAGAACCTGGACTCCAAACGCCACCGGATAACTACTCGTGACTTAGAAGCCCCCACCAGAGAGAGAAGTCCCCTGCGGACTTCGACGCAATCCCGGAAGCCCCGAGCCTCCGGTGGATCGCCTGGCCGGAAAAAATGACTCAGCCACTTGCGGGGCACCGGCTCCCGCACCTGATAAAGGTACCCCTGCATTTGCGTGATCCTATACTATGTTTTCATTTTCCCCATGCCTCTTACTCTAAAGGTTATTACTTTTAACGTTCAAGGTTTCCGCAATCCACAAAAACAGGCTGAGGTATTGGCTTTTGCGCGTTCAGTGCACTGTGATTTGCTGTTCGTGCAAGAAACAAATTTTTAGATGCGGAGCATCTAATACTCGAGGCTTGTAGTGCGGCGCCGTCCGCAAGCTTCCTCCTCCTCCTTCCACCATCTGTGCATCCCTTCCTCCTCTACACTCCGCGCGCGCTTCACTCCTCCACCATCTGTGCACCCTTCCTCCTCTACACACCGCGTGCGCTTCTCCTCTTCACGAACATTCGCTAGGTGTATAATGTAGCGCGCATGCGCCGTCACGCTTCGAGAACATCGGCAGCTGACGCGTGCGCATGCACCGTCGCGCTTCGAGAACATCGGCAGCTGACGCGCGCGCATGCGCCGTTGCGCTTCTCCCCCTTCTCGAACATTCGACAGCTGACGCGCGCATGCACCGTCACCCACCATCTGTGCCGCGCGCGCTTCTCCCCTTCGAGAACATTCTACAATTCTCCTGATTCTCCAGTGGACGCGCATGCGCCGTCGCGCTTCGAGAACATTCAACAGCTGACAGTGCATGCGCCGTCGCGCTGTATATATACTCAAGGTCGGCGCTCGCTCGCTCAGTTGCCGCTCGTCGGTTGGTTTGTACGGCGCGTCGACGTCCAAGGTCGCGGTGAAATTAATTCCAACGAATCCACAAACACAATGATCGACGTCCCTTCGACCAGCGCCGCCCTTTCGCATACGTGTGTACGTGTTCACTCATTTAACACCCCCTCCTACAACCACGTTAACCAATTTAGCCATCGACCCAAGTAAGTCGCAATTTAACACCCCATTTCACAAAAACGTTAACCAATTTAGCCATCGACCCAAGTAAGTCGCACTTTAACACCCCGTTAACCAATTATATGCTCCGCATCCTCCTCAGTGTTCCCCCGAGGGAAGCTGCGGGCAATTTTTTTCAAGCTTTCTGATGTACTCGCTTTCAAGCGTGCGTTCAATATTGATTGTTTCTTTTCGTACGCCAGCACGCGTTCGACTGGCGTCGGAGTCATTATCTTTAACCGAGGTCTTTTACGTGACCATCATGTTTCCTTCGATGCCTTCGGACGCGTGCTGGCGTTCGACTGCACCTTTTTTTCGTTAAGAATAAGATTTGGTGCCGTGTATGCCCCAGCGGCACGCGTGAACTCAAACGCGTTCTTCCAACCTCTTGACGCGGTCCTTTTAACTTCCCAACATGTGGTACTTTTAGAGGATTTCAATTTTGTCTTAGACTCACACGCAGACGTTCGAGGTCCGGGTCGCGGCCGGGCAAACTGGAATGCCAGAGAACTCGACCGTCTAGTGCAGTTTTGGCATGGAGTGGCATTCATCAAAGTATGCATGGCAGTAATTATACTTATATTTGGCGTCGAGCAGCGTCGAGCAGCCGAATCCATCGCATGTATGCATCCCCCAGTCTCATTACCTACGTTCACGACACCGGGGTAATGTCATTACCACCGACACCAGTGTACATTAGCGACCATCGGCCGATTATGTTCTCTTTCTGCCTGCCAGCGGGAACACCAACAATTCACAGACCATGGCGTCTCAATTGCCGCATCCTCCAGGACTCTCAGGCTACGGAGAAATTATCCCGAGCGTTACGCGCATCGCTCATTGGGGCGGATGTAGCTGATTGGGTTCACCTCAAAGAACAGTGGCGCCATTATTGCAGTGCGTCGGGCAGACGACTTTGCACCCGTATGTCGAAAGATGTGTCATTGTTAATCCAGAAGATGCGCATTGCCAATCGAGATCCCAGTCCTTCCACTTTAATGCGGGCATGGTAAGAGGAGCTCGTTGAACGGTACCAACGTATTATGCGCGCTTCTTCACTCTCGGCTGCAGCTTGGTGCTGTAGATGTGCACCGTGTGCGCACCCTGAGGTGCTAAGGTATGCACGAAGAGGTCTGCTTTTTCCACCAGGCTCGCCTGCCCACTCGCTGAACTCTCCCGTCCCAGCTGCTGCGGGTACGCGCGACTTTCACGAATTCACTCAACACTTTCAGTCAAAAGCTCAATCTGGTGCTAATGTCTGTTACCCAGGATCCGTTTCTTCGCATCCTCTGCAAAAAGATTTACCTCATGATTCCAACATATCAAATGACGTCCTGCTATCACCGCCATCTGATGACGAAATCAAGGGCGCATTAGACGCGATGAAAAGGGATCAGCCCCAGGGCCTGACGGACTCCCTGCAGAAGTTTATGTACAGTTCTGGCCCATCATTGGTCCAACTATGTCATGCGTCATTCGCAAGTTTTTTCAAGATATTACACTTCCAACCTCTTTCCACAAAGGCCATATAACACTAGTTCCCAAGAAAGACCCAATGTCCACGCGACCAGAAGATTGGCGCCCTATTACCCTGCTCAATGTAGATTACAAGCTCTTGGCCAACATTTTGGTGCGCCGAATCAGTCCATTTCTTGCAACATTATTCGCTCCCCACCAGGTCTGCTCTGTTTCGGGCCGAAAAATGCACACCCATACGTGGTTAACGCGTGACATTATTCAATACACCATTAGCCGATGTGCGCAAGTACTGTTGGTTTCATTAGATCAAGAGAAAGCTTTTGATTTCATAGAACACGGCTACATACTAAATGCTTTACATGCATACGGATTCCCGGATAAGTTCGTTGACCTCATCCACGCGATGTACACTAATTTAGAAAGTACCCTTTACTTAGATTCCTGTGAGAGTCACGCATTTAGAGTGACGCGTGGGGTCCATCAAGGGTGTCCCCTCTCCCCAGTGTTATTTATCCTTGCATTAGAGCCCTTCTTAAGGGCCGTTGAACATCACCCGCAGATTCGTGGCTTACCTCTACCCGGTAACACTCAAGTAAAGGTCGCTGCATATGCAGATGATATTACTCTATATGTACATAATGAACATTCGCTGCAGCATCCTCTTGATACATTCTATGATTTCGGTATTATCTCCGGTGCAAGGTTAAACTTTTCTAAAAGCCAGTATTTTTTCATTGGCAACCCCAGTGGTCATATGAACATCACGTCCCCTTCAGAGTGGTCTCCTGAGATTTCAATACTCGGAGTTACTTTCACTGTATTTTGTATACAGGATAGCATCTGGTCATCCGTTTTACAAACTCTTCTAAATGATATCAAAGCAGCCAGGTACTTCGAATTCCCCCTCTTGAAACGCCGATACTTAACTCAAACGGTGTACCTAGGAAAATTTTGGTACCTTTGCCATTCTGTTAAACCACCGCTCCACGTCTGCAGGAAAGTGCAAAGCTGCATCAGTTCATTTCTTTGGTCTGGCGGCACAGAATCGTTATCGCGTCTAGCGTTAGCTCAACCGCGAGATTAAGGCGGTTTTGCATTTCCCGACGTTTCCGTCACGGCTTCTACATTGTGCCTACGCACTCTATTGCGATTACTAAGCAATGATGACATGCCCGCTCAGACACTGGCTCGCTACCATCTGGGGCCATCACTACGTGTCTTCTTGCCGGATAGCCTAATAAACAAAGGTCCCCTATCAACTGAGTTACCATCTTTGTATCGAGCCCTTCTGGCATTTCATCGACGTTTGGAAGCTACGTGCCCAGAGATAGAGGTGGCTGATTCTAAAGTGGTGGACACAATGGCCGGCCTTCTATGGCCCTTGGTGCCCCAGCATCGTCAATCATTAATGAACCACGCTTGGAAACCAATAACTGCCGCAGTGTTGCCAGGGCATCTCAGAGTCTTTGTCTGGAGGTTGGGCCGGGGCTTGCTCCCCACGCGAGAGCGGTTGCAGCGATGGCTGGTGGTTCGCACTTCCACTTGCCCCAACTGCGTCATGGTAGAGACCAATCGACATGCGACGTTTGAATGTGTGGTTTTCCGCCTTTTTTGCGTGCGGTTAATGCTGCTTTTCGGGGACAGGGTGTGCGAACTTTCGTGTCCAATGGCTGATTTCCGCGTAGCCGCTTCTCTGCTCTCTTAATGGTTACGGGGCTGTTCAGCCTTTGGAGAAACCGATGTGAGGCCGTAGCTGCCAATTGCCACCGGCGTGCCTTGTGGCCGATACTGGGGAGAATGAGACGAGAGATCCTCGCGTTCCTTTCCGAGGAGCTTTTCTTCCTCGGGGAGCAAGATTTTCTGCGGCATTGGTCGTGCCCTTTCGTCAAGGTGGAACACGAAAGGATACAACTCATTTTTCGACCGACTTGGTGCTAAGCAGCGCCCGTTGAGTTATTATAAATGATTTTATTTGTTACAAATTGTGTTTCATTTGGATCTATTGTATCGTCATACCCTTGTATCATGATAACACATTGAATTCTTGTGTACATGTATGCCAACATAATCATGTATATTAAAGCAAATGTCTTCACTGTAATGTAGTGATGTTAGTCGTGAAATATAGATGTGCCGAAGTGTATGTGCCCTGTTACTGGAAAGTATGAAGCCTTTGTGCTCTGTACATGCTGTAAATAATTTTTTTTTCTAAACGAACCGGGTTAACTGGCAAAACATGGGAGAGGTCTTTGTCCTGCTGTGGACGTAGTCAGGCTGATCATGATGATGACAATGAATGTAAATCGTCAAACAGTGTGAAAAGCCCCTTGCATCATAAATTAGCAAAAGCGCGCACAAACGGTGCAGTGATTGGCCTGCACAGTACATACTCAGGCAATGCGTTCCATTCATGGATGGTAAGAGTAAAGAAAGCCTGTTGGAAAAGTGGGTTTCGCAGAATAATTTATTTAGTTTGAGCGAATAAGATGAACGTGTAGGGCGCCGGCTACATGTTAATGTACAAATCTGTGTATACTTTGACATGTTCGTGGTGAATTAGGTGCAGCAGTTTAAACCATTCTCGAGAGCGTCATATCTCAAGAGTTTTTCGCATCCCATAGATGTGTGACGGTGGTAAAAATTTAACATAAATCTGACCGATTTTAGCTGTGTTCTCGATTTCACTTATGGCTGACTGGGTGTACGGAGTTCCGACAGAAGCAGCATAATCTAACATTGGTTGAACGAATGTCTTGTATGCCAACAAATTCATATCACTCATAGATTTTGACAATGTTCTTCCTAAATATCCAACCTTTTTCATAACCTTATAAATGCGAAGCATTTCTTAGCAAACTTCGGCGACTTTGAGCATATCTATCGGTGTATGTACAATCAAAATATTAGTGCTTGACGACGAAGTACTGCGGATTTCGGTAATTGCTACTCAATAGAAGGTTTACTATAAGAGAAACATTTATATGTACGTTGGTGCGTGACTCGTCAATTGTCGGTGGCAGTAACAACGTCAAGCATGAAGAGATACGTTTTTTTAATAATCAATACAGACGGCAGCCCTTGGCCGAACGCTCGCAGTACTGAAGAAAAGAATCTTAGCTAAGCAGTGAGTGGAATACCACGGTCTACATGCAGCACAGTTCAAAATTATTTCTGTGTTCCTAAATAAAATCTTGGGTTATAGGTCACAAAACCATGATATATTTTTGAGATACAGGGGAACTTGGGCTTGCACTACTTTGTGCTTACATCTTGACTGAACAAAGAAAAAGTCACAGCAGATCCACGAAGTGAATTGTGATGAGTTGGGCTAAGCGTCTGTTCGTCTTTCCGGGTGTCATAAAGGACGGATGGGCAAAGGTACGGACGGAAACACGGATGGACTCATGGACGCATGAGCAGACGCATGGATGGACGGACGGAAGCATGGATGAACCAGGGTCCAAACTCCGCTCTGCCCTTGGTGTTTTTAGGGGTGAAGCTCTTTAAGGCGTCACCTGATCTTCATCTGTAATAAACACCTCTCTTTAGTTCTTGAACCCGCCATGGAGGGTGCTAATAGTACTATATAACGAATGCATATACGATCAAAATTGCAAATGGTACGACACTAGAGGGCGTTACTTGTGGAAAAGATATTATTAAAAGGTGAGTTTTGTGAAAACTCAATTTACGTCAGACGTACGGAAGGAGAGAGAGAGGGAGACGATCACTTGACTCGATCGCGTGTTCTTCGGCGGTGCCGTACGCTAGTTGGCGCTCTTTAGTAAAATAAAAGTACCGTTTTAGCACGCGCGTGTTCAGAGGGTCGGCGGATGGGCAAGGCTGGAAGAAGGAACCCCTTGTGCGGGCGTGCGAGGCAGAAGCGTAGCGTGAAGTCGCGCCGCGATGCCGACAAGATCCCGGTGTACGAGCGTGGGAGGCCGAAGCAACGCGAGAGTGGCGCCAGGATGCAGGAGAAGCTGTACTGGAGCCCAATCTTCCAATCGAAGATGTCAAAAGGTTCATCGACCTGGACATGCGCATGTACGACAGGTCGAGAACGTTCCTCCTCGTCGGCGACTTCATCGTCGACGTATGGAACCCGGACCCGAGCACACAGCATGAGGGCTGGTGCTGTGTGCCTCTTCATTGCTTCGAGTGTGTGTTCCTTCCGCGCTCCCAGTTCACTGAAGTCTTACGACAACTCGCATACACTGGTTATAAATGACGGCCTTGATTGCGTCGGCATGGTCACCGAATTCCGGAAGGCTTGCCTTCGTCTGGCGACATTCTGAGAAACATGGCAGAAAGTGGCGGGTCCGGTAGTGCAACATGCAGCAGCCATCGAGGCTATCTGCACATCTTGCACTGGGTCGAGGGACGTTTTTCAGAGCGACTATACGTCTGCTTGTCGTCAGGTTCGCGCACTGAACTGCGACGTGTCGTGTGCTTTTGCAGAATTGTCGCTGCGGGGCTCCCTAGCTTTCTCAAGCCAGGAGTTCTTGAAGCTGCGCTGCGTCTGGACGGAAACATTTTACGGAAGATGGTCCACTGGGATGGAGCTTATGCTGGGTGGCCTGCACAACAGCTGCACAAAAGCTAGTACAAAAGCTGGACCAACGTTACCAAAATAAATATTCTAGTACCGTTCAGTTAGACGGTGACGTCTAAGACGACTACAAGCTTACGGGAACAAGCCTCCTCCTTTTTACCATTACACTACAGTCACGGGCCCCGTAACCGTATAGTCATTCCTTTACGGTGACGGGGCCTGTCACTATAGCTGCATCGCTATTATGATGGGCCCCTCACTGTTACGATTACACTACGCTGACGGGCCTCCTCACTCTAATTTTAGTACTTAATTACGAGCCCCGTCATCGCTGCCTAGCGTCAAACCATACCTTTTTTCTTGAATCGTGCTGTGATTAGTGAGCTCCTTTGATGTTGTGGGAGTTAGTACGTTATGATGTCTGGGAAGGGATAGTTGTAGAGACTCCAACCAAGATCATAATGACATAAATTTTGAGAATCTTTTCAGCCGTGTCAACGAAAAGTTTTATATCAACGAAAAGTTGATATAAAAGTTTAAACCTATTCTAAAGAAATGACAGGCTTCTTCGATAGATAGATGCGTTTCCGACTGGTAGGCAACAAACAGTCATTGTTGACGACGCTAAACCTGTCTCATGTGATGTGCAGTCTGGAAAAGCACACGGATCAGTTATAGGTTTTCTGCTTACTATTAACCTAGTACAAACATACACCTTAAACTCAACTGCTCGCAGACAATTGACCACTTGATCAAGCAATTTGCAGTGAAGCAGATCAGGCTCCGCTGAATTCATCTTTATCCGTTATTGATACATGGTGATTAGAATGGCAAATAAATGGTAAAAACAGTTTGATGGTCATAACACGCAAAATAAATACATTACGTTTTGTATACAGCATTAGCCGTCGTAACATATCGTCCGTTACTGATTTTAAGTAGTTTGACCTAGTGATCACGTTAGAACTTAAGTGAAGAGCTTTATAGCTTACATAAAAAAAAGAATTGCAGATCCCACGTACAGTGTAAATCTATGATATGCGAAGCACGAACGAGAAATGTTGATATGTCACTTTAATATCAGAACAACGTTACGAGGTGGAGGTAAATGATGCCTTACAGGACTTCCGTGTCATGATTAATATGTTTAGATGTCTCGTTTACCTTCATCATCTATTCACGTCACGTGATTCCAAATTTATTATTTGGGAAGCTAGCGAAACGGCCATGAGCCAGCTATGAGCGTGGTATGTTGTCATGTTCTTAGATGACATGCGTATCAGGGTTATAGTGTTTCCACCAGTCATATGTTTCGTCATCCATTGACATCACGAAACACCAAATTTGGTATATGTGGAGTTAGCGAAACAGCCGCGAGCACATCATGAAGGGTCCAATATACTCTAATGTACCGTTGACACACGCGCACGCTGGGCGCAGCGACGCTGCGTTAGCAAAACGCGTGCACTCTATAGTCTGATGCCAGGCGCGACCAGCGTTCGTCTACGCGGCCCGACGGCAACCGGCGCGAAATTCGACATGCTGCAATTCGCGCCGATGCGTTACCTAGACAACACTACGTCTCCCTCTTTTCGTGACGGAGGGACGCCGGACGTGCTGAAACGCGCATGCGTCAAAGCAGCGCGGCGCGCCCCTGCGCGTATATGGCAGGACCGGCGCGTGACATGGCAACGCCAGTATGACGCGACGAAATGAACGTCGGCGAGCACGCGCACCGCCTCATGTCGAAATGTATTGGCGCCTTGACTGTGCATGTAGTCATGCTCTCACATGATACGCACCTCATTATTATCATGTTTCCACCAATCACATACCTTCGCCATTAATGGGCGTCACGCAATACCAAATTATGGCATATGTGAAGCTAGCGAAACGGCCGCGAACACATCATGAGTGAGGCATGTAGTCATGTTGTTACATAACACGCACCTCATCATTATTATGTTTGTACCAGTCACATACCTTCGTCGTCCATTCACTTACTGTAATACCATATTTGATATATGTGACGCTAGCGAAACGGCCGCGAGCGCATCATGAGCGTGGAATGTAGTCATGCTGTTACATGACCCGCATATCATTATTTTCATGTCAGGGTCTGTCCTTCTCCCCCGCCGCGGTGGTCTGGTGTCTAAGGTACTCGGCTGCTGACCCGCAGGTCGCGGGTTCAAATCCCGGCTTCGGCGGCTGCATTTCCGATAGAGGCGGAAATGTAGCCTGTGTGCTCAGATTTGGGTGCACGTTAAAGAACCCCAGGTGGTTGAAATTTCCGGAGCCCTCTACTACGGCGTTTCTCATAATCCTATGGTGGTTTTAGGACGTTAAACCCCACAGGGTCTGTCCTTCTGTTCGCCATGCAATCATGTCATACCATACAAGTTTTGCAACATGCCATGTGAACGAAACCACCACAAGAGCTGCAGGACATCATAACACCCATGACATACATTTCATGATATTTATGTTATGGCTACTCAAATATGTTTTTCATACTGTCATGTTATGCCATACCAAGTTTGGTATCGATACCATTATCGAAACGGCCCGGAGAGCTAAAAGTCGTAGGCGGATAGATAGATAGATAGATAGATAGATAGATAGATAAGATGGATAGATAGATAGATAGATAGATAGATAGATAGATAGATAGATAGATAGATAGATAGATAGATAGATAGATAGATAGACAGATAGATAGATAGATAGATAGATAGATAGATAGATAGATAGATAGATAGATAGATAGATAGATAGATAGATAGATAGATAGATAGATAGATAGATAGATAGATAGATAGATAGATAGATAGATAGATAGATAGATAGATAGATAGATAGATAGATAGATAGATAGATAGATAGATAGATAGATAGATAGATAGATAGATAGATAGATAGATAGATAGACAGACAGACAGACAGACAGACAGACAGACAGACAGACAGACAGACAGATAGATAGACAGATAGATAGATAGATAGATAGATAGATAGATAGATAAATAGATAGATAGATAGATAGATAGATAGATAGATAGATAGATAGATAGATAGATAGATAGATAGATAGATAGATAGATAGATAGATAGATAGATAGATAGATAGATAGATAGATAGATCTAAAGTCTACAGACTTTGTTGTAAAGTAATAAAAAAGTCTGCAGACTTTATTGCAAGCACCACATCTGATGTGCCACTCAGTGTCTACGGGGAAAATACATGTTTTCTGGTTTTACCAATGTCAGTCAGCTGTGCAAGTGTTTTGTTGGATTTATTTATTGATTTATTTATTTTATTCAAAGTACCTTACAGACCCAACAGGTCATTGTGCAAGGGGAGCACAAAAAGAGTAGATACATAGATTTGCACAACTTATATACAAACAATAACATAAGAATTAACGATGAATATACAAGCCCTAACAGTATTATTTAAAGAGTCCACTTCTGCCACAGCCTTACAAAGTCATCTATTACGCAGTACTTGTAAAACAAAAGCACGTGTGCTTAAACATGCAGTTCTTTACACTGGCAAGGATGGACGATTGACACAAAGGCGACAGTTCTCGCTCCTAATCGGCCTTCAAGTGCATGGACGTTAACATAACTCCAAAAGCTTTGTCACTGTGCACTCGCATTTTTGTTCAGCCTTACTTATCGATAGTTTTATACATCATGATGTTAGAAATATTGTTTGTGTTTTCTATAACAAGGGCCTCTCTCGTTATTCTTTTAGTGTAAGCTCAAAGCATGTCTGACAGCGTCCTGCAAAAGGCTGCACTGCAATTGTCGCACACGTTGTGAGGATCAGTCACACTTGTGTGAGGCGGGTGTATTGTGTTTTCGCGAATGGCAACCACGCACGCGCACCTTTCATTTGATCTTAAAATTATTTTAGCAGCAACGTAAAAATACTGAGCCTAATGTACCCTTTGATAAAACAGCGCGGCTACACACGTGGTGACGCTGTCGATGTGGTTACAATATAAGTCGCACATGCAAGTCGTGTGGATGCTTAGAATGGAACTCCCGTCTGCAAACATAATTAAATCGAGTGAATAACGCGAAACAAGTGGTACAAAGGGACGGGGCATGCAAACGTGGAAAAAATATGCCTACAGGACAAACGCTTCACAACCTGCCAACAACAAGCTCAGCTCTCTCTCATTCTAAATCAGAAACAACGTGGCCCATTACAGCGAACAAGTAAAGTAAGCGAAAAATCATTAGCTTCAGGGCTGGCAAAAATAAGCAAACCTCTAGCGACAGTCACAATTTTATTGTTTGAATTAGCATAAGTGATTGCTCGAGATTCTACGATTTTCGCATTATAACGAGTCTCATTATTAAAGATGGTGCGAACTAAGCTGTTATGTCAGGTACGCTAAAATCAATAAATAAAAAGGGTAGTCATATTTTCCATTCTCACGCACGCTGTCCAAATTGTGAACCCCACTTGCCAAGGGCATATATATCACTACCGTTGTATCTCTGGCGACGATAGCTTTGACAGCTCAATGACCACGAGTGTTTTATTTTCTGCACAGCATCGTCACCACCACCCTCTTAAAAACTGGGAGTACTGTTCCCATCGACTCCAGAGAGCTGAACAAATGCGCCAATGACCAAGATGCTTACATTTTCGTGCTTACGTGACAGGTGCATAGTTTTGTGTGACAAGTGCCGAATGCTCTACTGCGCGACTTGTACTTTGTTACCTTCTCGCTGCCTTTCTGCAGAAACTGCAATATCTTTGATATATTTCTCATTCGATTAATATTTAATTGCGCGTCTACGAGTGTTTCAATATATGGAAGAGATCTAGAAGTTCTGGAAATACACATGCCGCATTTTAATTTATTACCCCTGTTCTCACGTGGAATAGCACTAAGGGCATGTATCCGCAACACAGTATTTCTTAGGGTATGACGTGTTTCGGCAATTTGAACACTATTTATTTTCTTCTGGTTACGCATTACAGCTCCTAAATATATTCGTCCATTATCTTGCGTCATCGTAGAGACTTTTCTGGCGTAAATATTTGTGCAAGTAAGCTGACAGTTATGGCGACAAGCGCAATTAGCGCATGGCGTATTTTGACGTTTCTTACCTCCTATATCAGGTCACAGTGACCTGTGAAGTGGCTGCAGTTTCTAGTGTTGTCTCACATGAGATAGCTGAAAACAGCTCAGCCAACTTAGAATACTGCATTGGGGATAACGACAACGTGGTGTTTATTGCCTGCACCAAACATCGCAGAAACTTCGAGCACCCGCTTCTATACGCACAGTTCCTCACGCGTACGCCCTTTGGTCTCACGCTGGTCTCGATTTCTACGAATTCCCCAAAGTTAACGCATACAAGAGCTTCCCCGTGGTTATTTTTCTCCTAAGCAATCCAGGAGATCACCTTTGCGCTGATATTCTATATCGGGAAGCACTCGGTACACACTTGGCCCACAGAATAGTTTTCAGAGCTGACGATGCTGCATGGGAGTCAAGAAAAACAGCCAAGTGAAAGACAGTGAGACAAGCTTCACAAATTCAGACTGCAATGCCATATAAACTATAACAATTCCTCTCGTTACGAGGAGCACTTGCTTTGCACAGAAAACGCCGCTTTCCAAAACCGAAAAGCAGCGGCGGTTATCCACAGCACTCAATAGACGGGAAATAAACATAGCTTGCGTTCCGGCACTGAAGGAGTGAAATCCGATGTCAACAGTTGTAAGACATCATTTCGTAACGAAATATTTGTCGTGCTTCGAAGCTACAACGCGACACTCATTTTAAGGCATTTCGAAGATGTAACTGCGGCCTTTGTACCAGTAGTGAAAGGAGATGTGGACATCTTCATGGCCTTTTCAATGCTAGACGAAGAGGTCGTGCTAGCATTCAATGTACCCCGACCTGTCAGGTACACATACGAAACATTCTTTGCTATGAGAAACCACGGTTGCCCAGACATGTCTTTTTTCGCAGTTTTATTAGGTTCGAGGGAAGAGTTCTGCATTTTGCTGGTCATCATGCTTGTTGTGGGGTTGGCGATGAGCGTTCGTGACTGCAGCTACACAGGGGTGTTTCATTTGGATGCAGTTCTCGACTACATGATGTTTCTCATCGCGTCCTTCCTCGCAACCTCTATGACTATACCCACGACAAGCGCTGAAGGTCATCGTTGTGACTCTCGTTTTCCAAGCATGATCATTCTGTCGACCTGGATGCTAGCGATACTTACACTGTCCGTTTATTTCCACGGAGAACTAACTTCAAGACTGGCAGTACAACTTCCGTACGACTACGTAGACGCCTTGGCAAAGCTCTAAATAGAATTGGACTACAGAGGCATTCAGCCTTGCGTTGTGGCAAGCAGCTGCATGAACGATGTCATTGATGGCACCGATCCGTACGCTAACCAGACCTTGTTCATCAAGCTACAGAAGGTATTGCGCCTTCAACCGCAGGGAGCTGCCAGTGTGTTCAAGTCTGTGGAGGAATGCTTGAAGTGTGCCTCTCAACCAGGCTTTGCCTGTTTCTCGTGTCCCATAGAGGGTTGCGCCACCACATAGCTAACGCAAATTTTGGTAGAATCTAGAGAGTCGTTTAACGTAGTCTTTAGCACAATGCCATCTACGAAGAGTTTTTGTTTCGCTCGAGTCTGCGACTAGTTACTGCAGAGGTTATTCGAAACACAGCTTGGTCCATTGAGCGCTAAATACTGGCACTGTGACAACGACATTGCGATCACGGAGACAATAAATGACACCGAGGGCGTTGTGGAAGTTATCCGAATATGCAAATGGTCCGCGTTCTTAGCGACCATGGCATGCCTCATGTGCCTGGCAATCATTGCATTCTGTATTGAGCTTGCTCAAGGCTTTCAACGGACTCAGATGAAGCGTGCGTCTGCTATAGCCCGGCATGCTTCGAGCGAAGAGGTTATCACTTAGCACAATGGTGGTCACAAAAGGCGGTGAGCGCACCAGACTTTCCCGGTAATTGGTTGTAGTTCTAGAGGGTAAATTCAACCTTAACCCCTCTTTCTTTTCTTTCACATCAGTGACCTTTCAGTGGGCATAGCCGCTGTCAACGTAGAAGAGAGCGTAATGAGCCTGAACGGCCTCGTCGTCGTTGTTGCCCTTTTCCAGTGGTGAAGACCGGTTTATCAGTGAACAACTTGACTTTAAGTGCATATATACACGCAAGCTAGGTACCATATACAGTTATTTATGCTCGGACTTGTGCTACGTAACTTGACAGAGCCGAAGGTGCATAGCAGTGCTACTATGAGAAGAAGGCCCGTGGGAAGCAGGGAGCCCGGTAGTAACATTCTGGTTACTCTTACCTGTTCTAGGCCTGGCAAAGAAAGGATAAATGAATACCGGGTCAACAAACTGTAACTTCGTTTTCGGTTGGTCTTCCCCTACCCTTGTTTTCTTCAGTCTTTCAGCCACCTGTCGGAAGAGATGAGCGGACCGGATGATAGGTGGCTTTGTTGAAAATACACCGTCACGCACAGTTGTGGTGCCGCCTAGCTCCTCCGGTTAGTCTGCCTCGATCAGCCCGCCACTTCCGCTAATGTTCATCTGCGTGCCCTGTCCACAGGTGGCCCCATCCCATCTAGTACATGGACATGTTTCCTCATGTCAGATGCACCTGGCTACCTGTTCTCGACTAGCCCATTCATACGAAGCAGCCATTCGACCATTTTTGGCCCAAAGGCGCCACACCATTGCAAGATGCTTGCTGCTGATGCTGTTGATTGTGCTCGGGCTATTATGCCCTGATGCACGTTTTGATGAAAAGCCATCATCAACGCCCTTGTAAAAACGCCAAAGCCCTTACGCACTGGTTCAACTAGTGAAGGTGCCTGGTCCTTCTAATTTTATTTATTTTTAATTATTTTGGCATACCGTATCCTTTTATGCATATCTCAGGAGTGGAGGTAGCACGCGCAAAATGGTCAAACAGCACAAACTGTTTTTACTAAACAGGAAAGTCAGTGGCGTACGAAAATTCAGCATGTGTTGAATATATAATATGGCCATATAAAGAATCAATAGTTTATTAGCGCAGACGAAAAAGTTCGAATTATATGCAGTACCTTCGAGATGAAAAGAAGGTATAATCATCTCACGATGTCTGCAGGATGCAAGTTTAGCACCTCTATTGTCCACATTCTGTACGACAACACCTTTGATTTGCGCCGCTAGTGCAGCAGTTTGACTTGTATTAACGAAGCCTCAGGTGCGTTTGCTTCCGTTCGCGGTAATAAAAAGCACCATTATTGCTAAAGGTGGTGCTTGCTTTCGGAGTGTGAAGTGTTCGTGTGTCTGTATGCGAGCATCACAGAACGTTTGTCAATGAAATATTACTGAATTTTCACCACAAGTTAAATGGTAGATCATATAGTGAACTTTTGTGAAGCTGTTTCCTGCATTGCCACCGCATTGAGGTTGGTATCAAATTCAATCCATTTAGATTTACGTTTCGTGCAAAACAGCATTGAACGTAATATACCACGTAACAAGAGCAAGCAGCAAATTGGTAGCTTGATTTAATAAAGCGGTACTTCAAATACAGTACAATGCCAAATATATATCCATCCACTCTCTTTTCGTCGAGCACCTTCACAGTTTACTCACATGGTCACGTGTGTGTTCGCCCAAGTTGACACGAGGACAAAAATCTTCGTGTACTTTTTATTTTTCTTCTAAGCAGATTCTATCAATCTATTTACGCCCTTCGCCCAAACAGATTCCGCACATAAGGTGGATCTTTGGCGCCCCCGCCATGAGAGGCGTTGCAAGACTTTTGCAGCTTACATGCTTTCACCTTTTCAGTCAGCAATTTTTTCAACGAGAAATTATGTCATGTGATGATTAACTACGCAACATTGTGTATTGAGCCATTGTGACGTTATAGTGACGCCACAGATTTGGTCATTTGTGTTAGTTTTCCTAGCAGTGCGTTATTCGAGTATCTACTGTTTTTTTAGTTAACATGTGCAGCTCGTGATGTATACTGCTGCGTTCACCGGTGATCAACATGAAACAGTCCGAATATCTGCCAGGTCCTGCGGTGTCCACGGCAGCCGCCTCCAGGCAGCAGACGGGCCCTTACTGCGACTGGTAGAGCTAGATGGGTGGATGGAATTGGCATCCGTTCCTACATCCCGGTTGGCTACAGTGTCATCCCCAGCGTTATCTACGACGTTGACGCTGCCATTCCAAGCTCCGACTTGTGTAGCCTGGTGAAGCCAGCTAATCAAGCCAGCGCCATTGCCCAGGTTGCTCGTTTAGATTCCTCACACTCCTTGAAAAAAAATTAACGCCAACTTTTTACCTTCGTACGTAAAGGTGACCCACTTCTGCCTTCCTGTGAGACAGTTTGCGGTAAAGTCACTGCAGCATCGCAACTACGGAAGTCTCAGCCACGTGAATAATGTATGTGAAGGCAAGCGAGTGTGTTCTCGCTGCGCTAAAACACATTGCTCAGACGGTTTCAAAGCCAGTACCCTGAAGTGGTTTAATTGTAATGGATCACATGAAGCTTCGTCAAAGCATTGCCCAAAAATTAAACGTGTGACAGCTGTACTGAGACAAATTGTGAGAAATCATACATCGCATCGCGAGGGAGCCATAACAATCAGAAAGTGGCGCCATCGGCGCCAAAGGTGTCGTTGAAATCCAATACATCTGCATCCGCAGTGCCTATTTGACGCCCTTCTTCACCACCTGTTTTACCACCCGGTCTCTACAGGGCTAGTATGAATCATAAAGCAGTAAAAAGCATGGTTTCTGTGGATTCTACTTGCCCTATATTTCCACCTCGATCAGCCATCCCAATCAGCGACGGCCGGTACAAACCAGAACACCATAGAAGGCATGGATAGAACTTATGCTGCCTGGCCTCTACTGTTGAAGTTGCAGCGTCATGCGGATTCACAGAGCACCTCGGCAAGAGTGAAGCTGCTATACCCGACCGAAACGTTGCCAAAAGAGTTAAAACGAATCACCATAGTTTTCCAATTTCTGTTAGACACCACTTCTAGTGTCGGTAGGCTGAAGCCACCCTACGCTGAGTCTGTAAAACAGGTACTGGGAGTTCTATGTCCAGTGCTTGCAAGCCTTCGGTAGGCACCATGACCCAACGATTTACAGAGGAACGTTATACGCCTCAAATCCGGCATCGACTCCTATCGACTTTAGCAGCCAAGCTCAAGCTACTTGTATGGTTTGTTTTTCTATGTGATCTTCTTGTCTTTGCTACTTGTTTTTCCACCTTCTCCTAAGCATTTGTGATGTGATGATGGTGTCCCACGATTTCGCTATTGGTCACGTCATGTTACATTGTAGCCATGGTACGCCATCAGACCACTTAACACGAATGAGCAGTAGATACATGTGTGAAACTTGGACAAACCCCACCTGTTGTTGAAGCTTGTTGATGCATGTTTGGTTTTCGCCAAGTATAACAAAAGAAGCGTGATTCTTTGTGCAGCTTTAGCATTGCACATACATGACCGCTATATACACACTTACTAATATGACTGTTTAATTTTTTCTTTGAGTTGTTTAGTGTTACTGATAACGCTGAAGTGCTAACAATTTTTCTACAGTCGTATTCAGCTTCAGAAGTTAAGAGAGATCCGCATAACTTAAGAAGTACAGGTAACTGAATTGAGGCAGTCAATCACCTACAACAATAAAAATTATCCCGCTACTTTACATGGCAACGCTCTCCGAAGGGCACAGCCGGTTGTCACTGGTCGTATGACTCTTTACGTCAGTATGGATTCCACGCCCGCTGGGGCAGGATTGTGCACATCTACCTTTGACAAGGAAATGCCACGGTGTGCCAGAGTTCTATATGATTGCCATCATTTTATATGGAAATGAAAAATGTGTCTGCGAGAGATGTCTTTTAAATACCCCTCTGAATATCTGCTATATTGCATCTTGACGTGCCTTTCGTGTTCTCCAGGTGCGGTGAGCTTTTCGTGTTTAAGGCCTGATATGGCGCTTTGGTTGGTACACGTTGGGTTTTTTACAAAGTAGTTGGATCTTCTATTAGAGTTCCTTAACAAGCAGCATGTCAATAGTGATGCGTATTCCTTTATTGCTTAGTCTGCTACTGATAATCACAATTCTTAAGGTACCGCACCATCATTATAATATATTTACTCTTGAGGACCCCTCATTGTGCACTACATAACGTGGTGACAGCGTAAGAGATGGTCACCACATGTTATAAATTTAAAGCACAGCAAAAGAGACTGAAAAAAACTGGACAATAAATGAGCCCTATAAGCTCAAAAAGAATAGGACTTACTACCTAGACTGTGTATGGTACGAACATACCAATAACTGCTTAAACATCACCGAATTTACTTAATCGGGGATACCTACACTGGGAGGCATACATCCTAATAAGATATGACAGTCAACAAGAATCACGCACTTAAAGCACTCGCTAAACCCTGAATACATTGAACAATGTGACAAGCTGACATACGTTGCGATGATCTTATAGTCTCCACATAGTAGATCTATGCATAACAAGCAAGCTATTGTGCAACTGGTGAAGCATGTAAGGGTACTTTTGCACTGTAACAGAAAAACAGGAAGCTCATGGTACTGCCGTGATGGCATTTACTTGAAGGTCTTATTTCTAATGGTACACAGGTGAGCTGCAATTACTCTGACGATTTCCTCTAAAGCGCTGAGCCAGGAAAAGGAGTCCTGAGGCTCATTTGCAGAAACATTTTAGCCCTTCAATATAGATTGTTAGACTTCCATTAAGCACATCTTTTCAGATCCTCGCGGGTCGGCAGAACGAATATAAAATTTGCCGCCTCCTTTTTGAGTAAAATTGGTGCATTACAAGTAACACTGGTGACTGATCCTTTTAGACGTATCCTGCCTGTTCCACTGAACCTTCGGTCAACTGCGAGCGCACCACACCTGTTGTGTGACGTTCTCCGTGGAGACATGAGCTGAACAGTGCGGTGCCCATGTTCATGCTTGTAGGTGATTGTTCTCAAATACTTTTGTGTACCAGCGTACGCGGCGTTCGCAGGATGTCAGCGCTCAGAACAATGCAATGACAACTGTTTGTAGTGTCGCGACATCATGCGTAGACCTCAGCCATTCCGAGATGAGCTTAGTTTGCGTTGACCACGCCGTCATTGCCAGCAACAACTGCAGATTTGGAAAGTTAAGCAACAATGAAAGTTTTGAGTAGACGGATGACCACATAATTGCCCGCAGCTGCCTTGATACAAGGTGCGTCACCATAAGCGTGCGCTAGAGTGGGAGGAAGGGAAGTGGGGGCAAGGGGTGGCCACTCCTCTTCGTCAGATACGAGAGGGACGTGAAATCTGCTTCATACATTGTATATATAAGGAGGAGCGGCATTTTTAATGACCTTCATCCACCTCAAGCGGAACCCTGCGCATGCCTATGTGCGTCACCTAATTGTTGTTCAGAATGCTTTGATCATGTTAGAGCCTAAAACAGGGGTTTTAAAGTCGTTCCGTGAACATATCTCTTGTAAATTCTGTCCGTACATAACTCTCTCATGGGGCACATGCTAATTAAATAAAAGCTTTTATGGAAAGTTCTGCGATGCAGATGTTTTTCTGCCGCATGATAACATTCTGTACGTTTGCATCTGATGTAGTTCTCCTTGTGGCATGTCCGTATGTCCGTCTGTGCTCGAATTTTTTCTGGCTTGTGCGCTAGTATACGACACAGGCACTTACAGCGTCACATATTGCAATGACTTCATGGATGGTGGATTATTTAGCCATATGTTCATCTTCTCGGCGTGAAAGCAGGTTTGCGCAGTGGTCTCCAAACTGAAGAAGGCTTTTGAACTATGTATATGCGTTTAAGTGTCGCCAACAGTGACTCATTTACCACAATACCAGAAACATAAGAAAATGAATCAATATAACTGTATTTTGACGTTGTTGTCAAAGAAACCAGCAATGAGGCTACCTGTGAGAGGAGAAATTCTGCACCAGGAACATCTGCAAACGCCTGTAATAACATGTGTTCATAGTTCACACGAAAATACCGCTGCAGTATGCACGAGAAGTAGCGGAGTTATAAAAGTGATTGTGATCAAGCAAAAAAAATACCAGAGCCACAATCAGAGAAATACCATTAGCACGGTTTCATCAGCACTCGTTTCACATTCCACATACAGTTTTACAGACCGACAAATGACGGGAACAAAATGATCGACTAAGATCTTCAAAAATGATGACACTGCAGGTGCACATTTTCTTTTAAGCACTGTGGGCTTTTGCAAACAAAGTATGATGTGGTCTATTCTTTTATTTGAAATTCGGCATACATTCACTGTCCAGCCAGCTTTTCATGAGCTCTATACAATCTTTACATCTCAAAAAGCATTTATAAAATAACAATATACGTGCAATGAGCAATGATCAACGTGGTGTCACGTGGGGCCAACAAAGGCTGTTTTCGAAGGTCTATTTAAAATACATTGCTCATTAAGGGCAAAACAGACTTTTGATTTTATTCATAGGCATTTATCAGCACGTCATTTCAAAGTGGATACGGCGGCGCGCATACCGATGGTTTTGCTGGCACACTTTGAGGTTTCAGCTGTGGAAAATCTTCTGGACGCATCAGTTTTGGTGAGAATGTCCATGCGACCTTTTCAAGTATTTGGACAATAATAGGAACCACCCTGTGACATGGAGGAAAGCACGTTTGTGCTAAAATACTGCAAAGGGTGCTTTCTTGCACCTCTTCCACATTTACCGCGTTTCGCAACAATGCCTCTTTATTGCTTTGAAAGTAATCCTCAGCAATCTTTATTACCTCTATCACTTCCTGCAGAAAACATTCAGGGCCTGGTGGTGGTCAGGAAACGTTTCAGTCATGTCAGCTTCGAAAGAGGGCCATTTTCAACAAGTGGAATGCGACAATTTTCACACTGCCCCGCCGCGGTGGTCTAGTGGCTAAGGTACTCGGCTGCTGACCCGCAGGTCGCGGGTTCAAATCCCGGCTGCGGCGGCTGCATTTCCGATGGAGGCGGAAATGTTGTAGGCCCGTGTACTCAGATTTGGGTGCACGTTAAAGAACCCCAGGTGGTCGAAATTTCCGGAGCCCTCCACTACGGCGTCTCTCATAATCATATGGTGGTTTTGGGACGTTAAACCCCACATATCAATCAATCAATCAATTTTCACACTGCGTTCACTTAAACACACGTGAAACTACGTAGCCCGCGAGATACACCATGGTCTCTTCTAAATCAGTGCATAATTCTAGGAGATCTTCTGGGCTTTTAACATTGTTCTTATTTACTTCTGTATCAGCTGAGGCGGGAAAATTCACCAACATGCAGCCTTCCTCCTCAGCATAGCTGCCATGCTTGCTGGGTTTAAAAAATTGCACTAGTGTTGCACTCCTCAAGCTTCATTTTTTATTTTTATTTAAAATTCCTTACAGGCCCTTTGCAGGGCATTGAGTAAGGGGGGTAATTGGTGAAGTTTTACAGATAACACAAAATTAATTCACGCGTTACAAAGCGTACCAGCACAATAAAAATATGACGCGCATTGCAATATAAGTTGAAGTTAACAGGCGATAACAAGAAAAAAAGAAAAGGCGATTTCATAGTGCACACACGACAGTGGGAACCGAATACAGTCATTATAGCATATGAAGGCGACATCAACCAAAGATAGCCAGCTGGCTTTACCTCAACGACGTGCCGTAATTTGTTTATAAGTTGCAGAACATACAATAGAAAAAGCACCAAAAAACGCAGAACCTATGCCCATATATAGAAAACATTTCCAGTGTGCAACAAACATAATCGGGCACAAAATCCGACACGTGCAGCACAGAGGCAAGTCTATTGTGAGAAGAGAGTAAGCAGCAACTGACGGAAAGAATTATTGTCTGATACAGATGCGATGTTATCTGGAAGACCATTCCACAAACGTATGGCGCGAGGAAGAGCAGATGAGTTGAATGAATCAGTTGCCCCGTATAATCGCTTGAAACTGAAGTGATTATGCAACCTACGTGAAGTAATGGAAGGAAGATCGAGGTGGAGTGGGAGGGGTCTGTTGGTGTACCCGTATTTGTGAAAGAGGCAAAGAAGGGAAATGTCGCGACGAGTGCTCAGGGGTTGAAGAGAAAGATTGTTTTTAATTTGCGTTATGCTGCTGTGATAGTCATGATTGCGTGAAATGAAACAGGCCGCCTTATTCTGAATAGCTTCAAGCATGTTAATTAAGTAGTTGTGATAAGGGGACCTGATAGGAGCGGCAAATTCAAGCTGGGGACGGACAAAAGTTTGATGGGCTAGTTGACGGACGTGAGCGGGACAGCTATGTAAATTACGGCGAAGATATCCTAAGGACTTGGAGGCTTTCGCGCTAATGGTGGTGATGTGGTGAGACCAGGAGAGATTGGGTGTGAAATGAACACCAAGATACTTATAGGATAATGCCTGTGATAGTGCAGAATTAATGATAGTGTAGTGGAAAGTGCGAACGTTTTGTTTGCGCGTAAAGAAGATTATTTTACATTTTTCCGTGTTCAGGGACATTAACCATTTGTTACACCAGTCATTAATGCGGTGAAGGTCGCTTTGTAGAGTTAAGTGGTCGTCGGGGGATGATATAGGACGGTAAATTATGAAATCATCTGCGAAAATACGCATGCAGGAAGATATGTTATTTGGCAGATCATTTATGTAGATTAAAAGCAGTAGGGGGCTGAGGACGCACCCTTGTGGAACGCCAGAAGTTACGTGGGAAAGAGGGGAAGGGGAATTGTTAATTATAGTAAACTGCTGACGAAGTGAAAGAAAGTTGCGAAGCCAAGATAGGGTAAGAGAGTCTAATCGGAGGGCAGATAATTTAGAAATCAGACGGCAATGGGCACGCGATCGAAGGCTTTAGAAAAATCGAGGAAGATACAATCAGTCTGAAGGTTACTGTTCATATTGGAATGCAGCTCGGTTGTTAGTTCTAGCAGCTGTGTTTCGCAAGAAAAACCCTTTCTGAATCCGTGTTGGTTCAGAAAAAAGAAATTATTTGATTCTAAGTGTCGGAAAACATGGGAAGCGATTATGTGTTCAAGACGTTTGCAGCATATACATGTAAGAGAAATTGGACGGTAACTTTCGGGTAAATGCTTATTACCGGTTTTGAACACAGGCACTATTTTACCAATTTTCCAGTCAGAAGGAAGTTGACCTGTCGCTAAAGATTGCCTGAAAAGGTGATACAAAATGTTAACAAAAACGGAGGCGGTGTTTTTGAGAATTTTAGAATTCATTTCAAGTCATAGAGTCCGGTACAGGGGTTTTTTCACACAGCGTGGAAAAGAAACTTTTGAGACCGTCCTGGCTTAACCTGCCAAAAAAAAATAAACGTACTGAAAGTCGCACTTGCTTGGAAGTAAGTCTTGCACTTCTAGAGCTGTTTTTGTCGCTAGAATGATGCCTGTCTGCACAGGCTTCCAAACTTCTTTGTTTCCACTGCCAATATGAACGTCAAAGAATAACGTGGCTGTGGCATTAAAAATGCACTGGTATGAAACTGGTATGAAAGATAATATAGTGTATTTTTGGCGAATGGAAGACATGCTAATGCAGGCGTGACCAAAGCAATTGCGGCCACGGTCTCCTAGAAAATGGCTTACTTTCACTATCATTGCGCTTTAGCTTTCTTTTTATTTGCGTTGAGCCTCTGCATTTCTTTCGTTTTTTTTTTTGATGGACCGCGTCCATTTCATAATTTTTGCGTGTTATTCCCTCCTCCCAAAAATACACACAAAAAAACAAATGCTTTTATGGAAACGAGCGCTTATTAGCCTCTTGTTTATCCATCCATTCATTCATTTTCTCCAACAGACGTTCTGGTGAACAAACCATAACAGTCTCATAAAGCGCGATTGAGAAGCTGTGTCATTCCGCGGAATTGTTTGCAGTGAAAGCAGACTACAGTCGTGCATTTTTGACAATTGCCGAGGTGCGAGCGAGGTGATGAAGTATGAGCCGAGTATTTTATGTATTTTTATTTATTTATTTAGTCAGCGCCACATATTCAACAAATAATTATTTCAACATTCTGTAGACCAGAATGTTGGTCCAGGCAGGAGGGGCATAAGAAACATCAAGTGACTCGTACTAGCAAAAAAAAACATGTATCTATACACTAACAGAGGTCACATATCTGTGAAACAGCAACACAATTTACAGCATATTCAAACACTCTAATCACCAAGTAGATACGTTTCCAGCGTTATAGCAAAATATTCAGCCAAAAATATCTCATGCGGCCATGAATTCTAGCCATCAACTGTTCTGGGAAAATAACTGTATTTGTAAGCATTATTTCGTGCAAATATGGGTGCAGAGAATCGATCACGTTTTCAGCGGGTGATCCCAGCAGTGGCTGACTGAACGCAACAAGGTACATTTAAGGCAACTTTCCCTGCCATAATTTTGTATCAAAATTGTAAACGAATAAACTTCCTTGTTGGTTCTAACAAAGGAATTCAGGAGGTTGATGACAACTCCAGTTTGAAGCATCGCACAACTAGGTAATAAAAAAATCACAGCATGTCACCGAGGTGAATGATGACGAGTGGGGCAAAGCGTGCGGACGAACGGATGCACACATGGATAGATGGGCGGACGCACGGAAGGACTAACGGACGCTTCGTCCCACTCATCATTCACTCTGTAGATATGCCATGACACCGTTTTTATTAACATCCAATGCAATGCAACTGGCTACTACGACAACTACGATGACACGGGGCATACGACCCACGGCGTAAGGAGCTTCACCCGTAACGAACACTTGTGTTGATGAGCAGACAGAAACAATATTTCAAATGCAGCACTTGGCGATGCTTTGATATGAGCAATGAGAAAGGTGCCTTACCTCGCAAAGAACGCTATTTTTTGTTGGAACGAAGTTTCTTCGGCTGATGTGGAGCCACTGCTGCTTGCGCAAGCCATCGCGCTTACTTTGGGGCATCATAAAAAGTGCGTAACATTTTCCACGGTTGTTGTTGCAGTTAGAGGCGCAACAGCACGGCATAGCGACCGCACATATCACAGATAACAAAGCGCACGCTACGGTTTTTACGCGGAGAATCGGCGAAAACGGCGTGAGCGAAAAAAAAACACAAGCAAAGCGCAAGATCCACGCGTCTCTAAGGGCAACCGCAAAGGAGACCAATAATAGTGCAGAAAAAGTGTCGGAGACCGGGAGGATGTGAAAAGGGGGCGAGGAGGCAGAGAGGAGGTTGAGCGCGCAGCGGCGAATACAGTGGATGGCGGTACTACAGTGTACTGCAGTGTACTAGAAGGGAACAGTGCAGTGAACTGAAAAATACAGGGGCCTTAGAGTGAACGAGGCGGCCGCGCCGCATCTCGGCTGATTCTCCGGCTGGTGACAGCAGCGGCGGCGCTGTAGTCCCATGGTACTGAAGATGTCAGGAACGTCTGCATTGGGAGCGAGCGCCCGAGCCAGCGAAAGCGTGTAATTGCTCTTTCTTAGCGCCTTTAATGCGTCTAGGAGCCTTTATCAGCGGATGCACCTGCTATGTTCTATGGTGCACGAGTGAATATGCAGGCACGCCGTAATTGCGTCGATACATTCACTGTTTCAAGAGCCTGCCGACCCACAAACAAAAAAAAGTCAATCGGACATTGCACGAATACACCTAGCTTCTTACTCAATCAGTACTTCGAGCTGCGTTACATCATAAGTGGCTACTGGTGAACTATAAAGAGAGGAAAAGTATGAAAATCGTGAATAAATCATACGCTCGTTTTGTCCGAAGTCTCTACGATATCTAGAGCACAGTGTTCCTCATATCAGCCTACATGCGCTCGATTGTTTCACGATAAACCTGAGTATACGTAACGTTGTCACAACATTAATTGGGGACGACACTGTTTTATCATGCCAGTTTTGTGGAAGATAATATTTATTGCTTTCTA